>NC_141877.1:154047998-154672998 GCF_056163025.1 Triticum urartu | reverse complement strand
ATGGATGGATGGATGGCTAGCTTATATAGTGTGGGCTAGCTTAGGAAGTAAGCTATGTAGGCAAGGTAGCTAGCTAGCTAGTGGCATGGTGGGGTGTCATGCTTGTCCCTTGGGTCATTCATAAATAGTGCCAGGGGACAAGTGACACTATACATGATGGCTGGGGTGACGTGAATAGTGCTCAGGTACAGCCGTTTCGTCGGTGTCGGGTTGGCGTGCCCATGGTCAATTACTCCGACAGTAGCCCCCGAGCCTCCGGAAAACTTGGCAAAGTTGGGCGGAGGTTTTTTGGCAGGTGTTAATGTAGCCTCCGAGCCTCCGAGCGAGGAGGGGGGTTCCCCACGAAAATGATCATGCAAAAAGACAAAGTTAGTCCACGCATGTTGTGGTGGGCGCACGACAGATGCCAAGGGATGGCTAAAGAGAGGAGGAGGATCGAGGGCGCTGGTGGACTCTAGAGGCGGGGTTGGCATGAGCGGGCGCGGGACGCCGGACATACCCAGGTTTGGGGCTCTCC
Organism: Triticum urartu; assembly: GCF_056163025.1. Taxonomy (NCBI): domain Eukaryota; kingdom Viridiplantae; phylum Streptophyta; class Magnoliopsida; order Poales; family Poaceae; genus Triticum; species Triticum urartu. The sequence continues at coordinate 154,672,481 of NC_141877.1, read as the reverse complement.
GGAGAGATAATACCCCTAGTCCTGCCGAGTGTAGTTGGATGATCGATAGTACAATGTTGCTCCTGGAGCTGTATGGAGGAGGAAGGAAGATGGCCAAGGCTTGGGCTGCTCCTTCTCTTCGGTGTTGCTGTTTTGTGGCTAGTCCTATGCTTACTTGTTTTCTCTCGTATGTGTTTTCTGCTTGCTCTCTCGCTCGCCCCCCTGTATGATCGTGGGATCCCGGGGGGTTTTATAGTCCAACCCCCAGGGGTACAATGGTAATGTTACAAGTCGGTGGGTCCGTATTGTCGGTGTCCGGGGACCCGGGCTGGGTCCCGCTGAGGGCTTGTGGTTCGCCAGGTTCCCCTAGGTGCGGGCCTCGCATGCCTAGGGAGACTGTGCGCCGTCTTGTCGATCGTCAGGGCGTGGCCGAGTCGAGTCGCGTACAGTGCTCTCCGTCAAGTTGCCGCTTGCTGTCGTCAGTGATGAGGGCGGGGGCACTGTAGCACGCCGGCCCTGGTCAGCGAGTAGGTGAGGGGCACTGTTGCCACGTTCCTGCTGACCAGAGGCATGGGCGGGGCACTGTTGCCTCGGTCATCATTGATTGAAGTCTCGTCCTCATCATACGGCCTGGATGGGACGGGAGTTGACCCGCAGCTGGATTGCGTAGCACGCCACGGGTGGCGCTGGCTTGTTGAGGAGGCTTTGGTCATGCCAAGTTCGGCTGTCTTGTGCTAGTTGTTGGGGCCGAGTCGACGTGTCTTGCCGGGTCGGCTAGTCTGGCCGTCTTGCAGGGCTTGGCCGGGTCGAGCGACCCGGCCAAGCGCGTGCCGGATTTGAGGGGCGGTGCCAACCCCGTTGTTTTTGGAAGAGGATCCGGGTTCCATTGCCTGCCCGGGGTCCATCCCCCCGACAGTAGTCCCCGAAGCTGTGAAGGTCCACCGTCTTCAAATGAGTGGGCCTTCGCAGTTTCCCCCTTAAGCAAGGTGGATTATGCGAGCGTCGGGTCCGACAACACCCACCGTGTGCCGCTTTTCTCGGAAACCGGATCATGGCATCCCGGCCGTGGCTGGGACCGAGAAGTCCACCGAATCTTGGGGCAATCCCTCGGGCTTTGTGCGGGCGCCACGTGGTGCCCGAAAGTCGGAGGGGCCTGTAGGAGTCCTGGATTAGGGTGTCTCCGGACAGCTGGACTATCTCCATCGGCCGGACTATTAGACTATGAAGATACAAGATTGAAGACTTCGTCTTGTGTCTGGATAGGACTCTACTTGGCGTGGAAGGCAAGCTAGGCAATACGGATATGAATATCTCCTCCTTTGTAACCGACTTTGTGTAGCCCTAACCCTCTCGAGTGTCTATATAAACCGAAGGGTTTTAGTCCGTAGGACGACAACCATAACATACAATCATACCATAGGCTAGCTTCTAGGGTTTAGCCTTTCTGATCTCGTGGTAGATCTACTCTTGTAATACCCATATCATCAATATCAATCAAGCAGGACGTAGGGTTTTACCTCCATCAAGAGGGCCCGAACCTGCGTAAAACATCGTGTCCCCTGCCTCCTGTTACCATCCGGCCTAGACGCACAGTTCGGGACCCCCTACCCAAGATCCGCTGGTTTTGACACCGACATTGGTGCTTTCATTGAGATTTCCTCTGTGTCGTCGCCGTTAGGCTTGATGGCTTCTACTATCATCAATAGCGATGCGGTCCAGGGTGAGACTTTTCTCCCCGGACAGATCTTCGTATTCGGCGGCTTTGCACTGCGGGCTAATTCGCTTGGCCATCTGGAGCAGATTGAAAGCTACGCCCCTGGCCATCATGTCAGATTTGGAAGTTTGAACTACACGGCCAACATCCGCAGAGACTTGAGGTGGGTTCGAGCCACAGCCGGGCGCTCTGCACCGTCACGATGGGTATGACCTAGCTCTGCCACCGAATAGTGCCCTAGAGGCCGCGCTCGCATCAGCTCCGACCCTTAGCTCGGAGCCAACTGCGCCAATCGAGGATGGGTGGCTAGACACCGCCTCAGGGGCTGCAGTCACAACGGCGATCGAGCAAAACACCAGCCTAACCCTCTGCGAAGCCCGTGACTCCAAGGAGCCGGACTCTTTTCCGGACTCCGAACCATCCGTGCCCCTGCCAATCAAATCTGATTGGGCGCCGATCATGGAATTCACTGCCGCGAATATCTTTCAGCACTCGCCCTTCGGCGACATCCTGAATTCACTATGGTCTCTCTCTTTGTTAGGAGAGCCCTGGCCGGATTATGGCCAACAGGATTGGTATGCGGACGACGAAGAAATTCGACGCCCACCCACCACCCACTTAATAGCCACTGTCGATGATTCAACCGACATTCTCAACTTCGACTCCGACGACATCGACGGTATGGACGACGATGCGGGAGGCGAAGAGGAACCACTGCCCACAGGGCGCTGGACGTCCACTTCATCATATGACGTATACATGGTGGACACACCAAAAGAAGACGATGACGAGGAACGGAAGGACACACCGAAGGCTTGTTCCCTCGAGAAGCAGTCAAAGCGGCGGCACATGCGCCGCCCCAAATCCCGCCTCGGCAGAAATAACGATCATACAGACCCAGCGTTGGAGCAGGGCGAACCACTGCCGGACCACGGCAATACAAGGAATCAAACCGAACAAACCAATTCTGTCAAAGATAATAGTCCGGACGACATAACGCCGGACAGGCACCCGGAGTAGCAGAATGCCCGTCAAAGGCTTGTTGCCACCACGAGGAGTCTGAAAAAGCAGAAGCAAAGGCTCAAGGCTGCATAGGACACACTCCAGATCAGATGGAGTAAAGTACTCAACACAGCAGCAAAGTACGGCTACAATCGCCCCACCAAGAGCTACCCAAAGCGGAAGCTGCTACCTGAATTCGATGAGGAGGCCTCAGACCCCCCACAACCAAAAATTAAAACAGCCATCTGGCCGGATAGATGACCTCATGGCCAACATAAAGCGGCAAGCAATGCCGCACATAAGCCAATACACGGTCTACGCGAGGGCTCGCATCAAAAGGAGAGCGAAACCAGATCCATCTATGGACCACAAAAGCATGCTCCAGCATACGATGCAACACAACAAACATCCGAACAACGCGGTACACCCAGATATCGGGGTGCCGCACACCCCCTATGTTTCACCGATGAGGTGTTGGACCATGAATTTCCAGAGGGATTCAAACCCGTAAACATAGAGGCATACGATGGAACAACAGACCCTGGGGTCTGTATTGAGGACTATATCCTCCATGTCCACATGGCTCGGGGAGACGATCTCCACGCCATTAAGTATTTACCCCTCAGACTCAAAGGGCCAGCTTGGCACTGGCTTAATAGCCTCCCCGAAAGCTCCATTGGAAGTTGGGAAGAGCTCGAAGACGCCTTTCGGGCAAATTTCCAAGGGACTTATGTCCGACCTCCGGACGCGGATGATTTGAGTCATATAACTCAACAGCCCGGAGAGTCAGCCGGAAAGCTTTGGAACAAGTTTCTTACTAAAATGAACCAAATTATCGACTGTCCGGATGCCGATGCCTTGGCAGCTTTTAAGCATAGCGTCCGTGATGAATGGCTTGCCAGACACCTCGGCCAAGAAAAACCGAGAACAATGGCAGCATTAACAAGCCTGATGACCCGCTTTTGCGCGGGTGAGGACAGCTGGCTAGCCAGATGCAGCACCAGCGACCCCAGCACATCTCAAGTTAGAGATGGAAATGGGAAATCACGGTGCAACAACAATAACAAACACCGGCATAAAGAAGACAACACGAAGGGCACGACAGTAAACGCCGGATTCAAAAGCTCTCGGCCAGGTCAGCAAAAGACGCCCTCTAAAGGCGCCAGAGACGAACTGTCCAGCCTAAACAAAATTCTGGACCAAATATGTCAGATCCATAGCACCCCTGGTAAACCCGCTAATCATACCCACAGAGAATGTTGGGTCTTCAAGCAGTCCGGCAAGCTTAACGCGGTACACAAGGGGGAGGATACACCAAGCGAAGACGAGGATGAGCCTCTCAAGCAAGACACTGGGGAACAAAAGAAATTTCCACCAGAAGTCAAAACAGTAAACATGTTACACATGATCAAGGGAAGAAACAAAACGACACTCCCAGAAAAATATGCCCAAGGGCCTATCACCGCGAAGTCCTACCACTGGCCGTCTCAACCGATCACTTTCGACCATCGTGATTACTTAGCAAGTATCTGGCATGCAGGATGGGCTACCCTGGTATTAGACCCAATAATTGACGGATACCAATTCACACGAGTCCTGATGGACGGTGGCAGCAGTCTAAACCTGGTATATCAGGATACAATCTGCGAAATGGGGATAGACCCAACAAAAATTTGCCATAGCAATACTACCTTTAAAGGAGTAACGCCAGGCCCAGGTGCTCATTGTACGGGCTCCCTGCTACTAAAAGTTATATTCGGCTTCCCCGATAACTTCCGTAGCGAACATTTAACCTTCCACATTGCTCCGTTCAAAAGTGGCTATCAAGCACTACTCAGACGCGAGGCTTTCGCTCGCTTTAATGCAATACCGCACTACGCTTCCCTCACACTCAAGGTGCCCGGTCCACGTGGCATCATTACAGTGAACAGAAGTATTAAGCGATCTTTGCGCACCGAAGAGAGTGCGGCTGCCTTGGCAGCCGCACACTAAAAATGGCCTGACCAACTAAAGCATTTAACAGGTCGTCAAGACCTCGGACACGGTTAGTCGAGTCCGGCGCCGCTATATGTAATTTATACCAGATCAATGGTCACACCTCTATTACAAATACAAGGGGCTCACCGCGCGCAGACAAGTGGCAATTTTTACTCATCTTGAATTATACATGGTTTCTTTAAAAACTATCTTTTGGCACGACAACTTTTTTCACCTAAGTTCCACTCTTTTACAGGTGATCATCGTGCTACACCCGTCCAGGATATGGCACAATGGAGACACAGGCGCAGACGTGCAGCAGGGACCCGCTCCAAGGATTCTTTGTATATTAAGACCCTGCGCAAACCTTTTTTACTGTCTCTTGTTGATACATATCCACCGAATTCTCAACACAGTTGAGAAAGATGCTGACGTCTTGGCATGTGGCCACGTCAGAATAATGCACGTACCTGGACACAAGGGGCTTCTCACGAAGGGCACTATTTAGGCCCAGTTTATACCACCAAGACCGAATACCTTAGGGAGTGTTCGGCGTCGCGAGTTTGGCCTTATATGCATCAGCTCCGAATCATTGTCTTTGGTCAAATGTTGGGTTTGCCCGGCTCCTGTGCTTTGGTGCCTTACGTTCCACTTTACCGGCTAAGGTAGCACCAGGAGAACTACTGCGATTGTGCCCTGGTTCATCCGGACGAGCACCTCTGTAGAGAAAGCCGAAAACGGACTGTCATGATAGAGCATGAGACTGGTCAACCACTCGATGACCTATCGGAATGTTAGAATTCCTCCGCCTTAACGAAGGGCCATTTTCTGGCCAGGCATGTACGCACCCCGCGATCGGGAGAGTGCAAAGCCACCAGGGGCTATCTAGTAGCCCCACTGTCAAACTCCTATGTCTAAGTGAAAGTGTTAAAGCATTATAGTCCGGTTGCCTTGCTCGCTACGCTATCACCTCCTTAATAGGACTAAGACGTTGGGTTAAGTGTGAACACACGTTTTTTGTTAGCACCTCTGCATTATATGCGTGGGGGTTGAAGCCGACGGCTGCAATCTTTCAGGTTATACACTTGTATACATAAACGGCCGCCTAGGAGGCATCATACTACTTTCAGGCAAAAGTATAAACATAGCCTTATAAAAACTTCATAAAAGCATTATGTTTACAATGAGAATACATATCACTCAAACATAATATTCTTCGAGCACACGCCTCTATCAAACAAGCACCCTTAAGAACTTCTTCGAAGTAGTGCTCGACAGCCACTTAGCCTATGGCCGAACCCTACGCCGCAACAGTGGTAGTGTCCATCTCCGCCCAGTATGCTTTAACACGGGCAAGGGCCATCCGCGAGCCTTCTATGCACGCCGACCTCTTCATCGCATCAATGGGCGGCATCGCACCAAGGAACTGCTGCACTAAGCTGAAATAGCTGTTCGGCTTTGGCTTTTCCGGCCATAGCTGATCCAGAATAGACCTCATGGCGAGTCCGGACAACCTATTCAGTTCGGCCCATTCGGCTAGCTGGTCAGTCAATGAAAGCGAACGCTCTAGAACGTGGAATTGTGACCAGAACAGCTTGTCCACTTCATGATCTGTCTGACCTTGGAAGTACTTGGCCGCATCGGCAGCGCTCGCTGCCAAATCCATATACACATCTTCCGAACTCCACAGCCGATCCAGAGGGGCATACCGTGGATCTCCGAACTTGCTCCGTAACATGAAGGGTTTTCCAGCCGCAATATCCCCAGCTTCCCGCAGCTCCTCCTTCTCCGCTCTCATAGCAGAACAGGTGTCTTTGTCCGCCACCACGGCTTTCTCAAGGTCCGTTGCCTTCGCTCGGTTTTCTTTTTCAAGGACCCGAAAATGTTCGGCAGTGTCTTTTAATTCTACGTCCATCTTGGCCATCTTCTCTTGGCTCTCGCAATGTGCGGCCTTCTCGGCTTTCAAATCTTCGGCCGCCTTCAAAGCAGCCGCATTACTAATCCTCGCTTGTTCCTTGGCTCGGGCAAGTTCTGCCCACAAGGCTTCCACGGTGGCAGCTCCATCTGCAGTCACAACATATTAAAGATACTGGCACCATGCTGCTCTTACTATGTGGCATTCACCAAATAATAACACTTACCCTGTGCCTCGTCAAGCCTCTTGTTAACAAGCTTGATGTCGGCGTCTGCCGCATCCAGTTGTCGTTTTAAATTGGCAAACTCACTAGTCCGGCTAGCCACCGGAGCTTCCACCACCTGCACATAGGGGCAGTATGGTTATTACCTGGGAATATGATCCTCTGTTTGCCGCCGTTCTCGACGACAACTAGAGTCTCAGGGGCTACTATCTACATAGGGCACACCTAACATGTGCAGTACTATCACATATTATCTCACGTACCTCAAAACCTGTCAGTAGACTCATAAAAGCTTCATGCAATCCGCTTTCGGCGGACGAGATTCTCTCCATCACAATACTCATCAGCATACGGTGTTCTTCTGAGATGGCCGCTCGCCCCACCAACTCCCTCACAACGTCCGACCACACACCAGACGGTGCCGGACTCTTTTGTCTGCTCTCTTCGGGAGCCAGACGCTGGGGACTTCGGGGGTCTATGGGATTATCTTCTGGCCTCACTGGATCCGGAGAGGCCCTCCGTGACGACACTTCGGGGTTGCCCGCTCCTTGAGCGGAGGAATCCGGGGGAGGCGTTTCGCTCTCCATCATCTCTGGAAGAAGATCCCCTGAAGACGAGCTCAGCTGAGAGGGGCTAAGGCCCGAACTGCAAGATATATGTGGTGGTTATTCTCTCAGAAAAAATATAGCATACCTTTACTATTAAAATATTTTGGATCACTTATGACTCCTTGGAGGGCTGATCCCCCCGCGGACTTTGTGCGGCAAAAGCACCCCCCAAGGTAGGACCCCCTGTGGGAGACTTCTTCTCCCGTTTGGAGGCTTCGGCTTTCGGACCCTCGGAAGCAGTCCTTTTCCTCCCCTGGCTATCCTCCTTCGTGGAGACGCTCATTCCCTTGGTGGGAACAAGCAGCGATGGGGGCCTGCGTCTGCCCATATTACCCCCCCGTATCTTCCTTCGAGGGCTCCGGGCAAGGTGCGACCTCGAGCATCTTTTCCAATACCGGATTTTCCAAACCCCCAGGGAGGGGGGCCGAACACTGAATCATCTTTGCCTTTGTTAGCCAGTCCTGGTCAAAAAGTGAACTCTCAGAAATAACTTCGTAACGAATAAAAGATAGTGTGTTCGGACAGAGGATTTCTTACTTGTTCGGTGGCGCGGTTACTGCTCAGGCCCACATCCTCGGTAATATCGGGACACTCTACTTGAGGTCCGAAGAATGACTTGTACATCTCCTCGTGCGTCAGGCCGAGGAAACTTTGAATGGCACGCGGTCCCTCTGGGTTGAACTCCAACAAGCGAAGGGGCCGGTGTTTGCAAGGCTAGACTTGACGAACCAGCATAACTTGCATTACCGCAACCAAATTAAAATCTCCCTCGAAGAGATCTCGAATGCGGATATACAGTATAGGCACGTTGTCGGTGTCAAAACCGGCGGATCTCGGGTAGGGGGTCCTGAACTGTGCGTCTAGGCCGGATGGTAACAGGAGGCAAGGGACACGAAGTTTTACCCAGGTTCGGGCCCTCTCGATGGAGGTAAAACCCTACGTCCTGCTTGATTAATATTGATGATATAGGTAGTACAAGAGTAGATCTACCATGAGATCGGAGAGGCTAAAACCTAGAAGCTAGCCTATGGTATGATTGTTATTGTGTATGTTGTCCTACGGACTAAAAACCTCTAGTTTATATAGACACCGGAGAGGGTTAGGGTTACACAAAGTCGGTTACAATGGTAGGAGATCTGCATATCTGTATCGCCAAGCTTGCCTTCCACGCCAAGGAAAGTCCCTTCCGGACACAGGACGAAGTCTTCAATCTTGTATCTTCATAGTCCAGGAGTCCGGCTGAAGGTATAGTTTGGCCATACGAACACCCCCTAATCCAGGACTCCCTCAGTAGCCCCTGAACCAGGCTTCAATGACGACGAGTCTGGCGCGCAGATTGTCTTCGGCATTGCAAGGCGGGTTCCTCCTCCAAGTACTTCATAGAAGATTTTGAACACAAAGATAGTGTATGGCTCTGCAAAATAAGTTTCCACATAGTGCCGTAGAGAGAATAATATTTACACAAATCTAATCTGCTGACGTATTCCGTAATGTGACACACCACGGCCAAGCCTTTATCCGAGTCGTTTCATTATCCCACCTCAGCACGTCATGCGAGGCAGTTTCCTTGGCACGTCTTGTTAAAGCAGAGATCGTGTCCCCTTATTCCGAGATTCTCATCAATACAGGCATGGGTAACCCAACCGCACCATTGATTACGGCACTTGGAGATAAGCGAGTTTTACCAGGCTGGTGGGGACATGTAGTTGCATCCACCCATATAAGGGGATAAGGATCCACCTTTTCACCTACGCCTTCTTCCTCCGCCTATCCATTCTTGCGCACTCGAGCTCCAACGCCCAAGTCCACACTCCCCACCTCAACCTTCTCCAGCCATGTCCGGAGCGGGAGGCAAGTGGATGGTCTCCTCCATCATGGAGGGACACATCAAAAAGCTGAGGAAGGCCGGATACCTGTCTAACGACATCGTGTACCGGTTTCCCGAAAAGGGGCAGCTCATCCCCACCCCTAGGTCCCATGAGAGGGTGGTGTTCCTCCCCCATTTCCTCCACAGACTGGGATTCCCTCTCCAACCATTTGTCCGGGGGCTCATGTTCTACTACGGCCTGGATTTCCACGATCTGGTCCCGAACTTTGTCCTCAACATCTCGGCGTTTATCGTCGTGTGCGAGGCTTTCCTCCGCATCCGCCCCCATTTCGGCCCATGGCTCAAGACTTTCAATGTCAAGCCGAAGGTGGTGCGCGCCAACCAGGCAGAGTGCGGAGGCGCCATGGTGGGCAAGATGGCCAACATCCTATGGCTCGAGGGCTCCTTTGTGGAGACCCTGAAGGGGTGGCAATCGGGGTGGTTTTACATGACCGAGCCGCGCGACGCCGAATGGGTCGCACCCCCCGAGTTTCGATCTGGACCCCCTACGCGGCTCACCTCCTGGAAGGAGATGGGCCTGTCGTGGGGTAAAAAAGGAGAGCTGACCGGACTCCAAACATGCGTCCAACCCCTGATGGACAAGAAGCTCAAACTTGTCAACGTAGTCCAGGTTATGCTCATCCGCTTGATCCTCCCGTGTCAACAATGGGCACCAAACTCTGAGCAAGCTCTTCGACACGACGTACGAAGATGCCTGGAAGGTGCTTTTCAAGGGCGCCGAGGCTCCCCCATCCGCTACCGAGGATCGCGGATTCAGTGCGTAGCGTCACGCTCTCGCGGTAAGCTATTTTTTCCTTTTACAGGGTATCAGTTTTTCATAGTTTGACTCCATGCGGGATCTAAGCTCCCTTACCTTTGACAGGATTGGCAGGTGACGTCCGGACAGATCAATTGTCTGGCTCCTTTGCCCGAAGGCCCAGCAGACGCTCGCTTGGCGAAGCTGCTGGTTCCGGCACCCTATGTGGTGCCGGAGAAGAAGGCCGCGAAAAAGGCCACGGGGACTCGAAAGAGTGCCCGGTGCCAGGAGGTGTCGGATCCATCATCCGACGGTTCCGAGGCGCATTCCTCCCGTGAAGACAAGGAGGAAGAAGAAGAGACCTCTCCCCCTCTAGCGGGAGGAGAGAATAAAAGGAAGGCCACCCTCTCTGGGGAGGCCGGAGGGTCCAAGAAGGGGAATACCCTTCCTCCGAACTACTCCATCGACGCCGACGATGGCGGAGAGGAGTGGCTGCCCAGGGCCAAGCCCCTGGCAAAATCGGAAGTATCTTCATAGTATTCGTTTATTGCACAGCTTTCCCTTATGCCGAATATGTTTATGCAGCCCACCCAAAGATCGGCTCGACGCATCATCGAGCGGCTCACTGGACTCGTCGTATGTGAACTCGCTTCCGACGGCTTCCTCCCCCTGCCCTACGGACGACACCGAAGTGTTGTCCCAACAGGTTCCAAGCCGGGAGGAGGTGGTCCTCGAGGCGCTGCAAGGCGACCTCCCGGACTCCAGGAGTAAAGGGGATGAAACCCCCCATGGCTCCAAGTCCGGCTCTACGCCGGACACCGCTCCGGAACCTTCAAAGGTTCCAGAGTCCGGCGGGGGATCTCCTTCCAAGAGGAGCAAGCCTACCGTGCCGGTTGATGAAGCTATGTACCTAGGGTAGGGTCATGGACCTGTCCAAACTGACCTACCCAAGGACATCTCCAGAAGAAATCATCTTTCAATCGACTTGAAGGTGTCTCACTCGACAGACTTGAAGATACTCGACCAAGAAGCAATCACTCGACCAAGACCAAGCCACTCGATGGTCAGGTGACCTAAAGGCGCTCCGCATGCTAACGGTCGGTTATTAAGTAGCTTTTATGGTCATCATAGCACTTTATTACTAGCGTTACCAGTAACGCCCTGCCTTAATGTACATTGAACCCTTTGTATCGTGGGCTGGCTGGGGTCTAGGCACACTCTATATAAGCCGCCCCCCTCCTCTGAGACAAGGGTTCGCATGCCTGTAATTCACACACGCATAATCCAGTCGACCGCCTCCGGGCTCCGAGACGTAGGGCTATTACTTCCTCCGAGAAGGGCCTGAACTCGTAAATCTTGCGTTCCTACAACTCCTCTATAGCTAAGATCTTGCCTCTCCATACCTACCCCCCTACATCACTGTCAGACTTAGAACCACGACAGTTGGCGCCCACCGTGGGGCAGGTGTTCTAGCGTTTTGTTGGAGGAGTTGCGATCTTTTCTGACCCGAATCATCATGGTTTTCGGTGGAGTTTTGGTGGAGGGCCGCGAGATCCGTCTCAGCGCGCTCACGTTCATCGTCGACGACTCCGCCTGGCTTCAAGAGGCTCCACTCGACGTGGACGCACTCCCTGTCCGTGGGGCAACGCACTTTAGCGCGTGCGTCCGTGGCGTTCTCCTGCGAGAACCTCCAGCGAGCACTCGACGAGCGTGCGCGACAACGGGTTCCCGAATCCAGTTGACGTTAGCTCTTCCCGCCCCCGCAGGTATATCGAACTCCGATTCAGAATTTAGCAGCTGCAGCCCGCATAGTAGAGTCGATTCAGACTTCCCAGTCGGAGGCTGGCAGAGGCTTGCTGCAGATTAGAGCGTTGCTTCGGGCAGCAGGAGACCAGAATTCCGCTGTTTCTCAGTCGCGGAACAGAATTCACAGTAGATCCGTTGCCGTAGACACAGTCCAGTCGGCTGATAGCCCAAGATCGCCCTCGAGGCGTGAGGGACGTGGGGACCGGCGTAATCAGCATGGTAACCGTGAGCAATATGATCACTGATTCGATCGTGATGATCGATGTCGAGTGCCCACCCCTCCCCCGAGGAGCGGGTCATATGCGCCTCGACAACAGGATGATAGGCGCCCTCGTAGTGTTGGGCGAAGGATTCCAGTCGACTCCAGGGAGCCAGGCTTCGATGCGAGATCCATTCTCGTTCAAGGTTTGGTTGACAGGAACAGAGCTCACCAAGAAGGACACAACAGAGATGCTCCTACTAGCAGCAGAGCACATGTTTCGGGGCTAGAGTGCTTTAGTAGAGCCATCAGGGCCGCTGTGATTCCTCCCAACTTCAGGTTGGCGACTAGAGTCAGCAAGTTCACTGGCGAGTCCAAGCCCGATACTTGGCTTGAAGACTACCGAGTGGCCATCCAGATTGGCGGCGGCAATGATGAGGTGGCCATGAAGCACCTGCTTCTCATGTTGGAGGGCTCGGCCAGAGCGTGGCTGAACCAGTTAGCACCCAGCAGCATTTACACTTGGGAAGATCTTGCCCGAGTGTTTGTCACCACATTTGAGGGAACATGCAAACGACCGGCAGGGTTGACGGAACTGCGGTCCTGCATGCAGAAGCCTAATGAAACCTTGAGGGATTACATCCAGAGATGGATCACGTTGCACAACATGGTAGAGAATGTGCCTGACCACCAAGCAGTCTGTGCCTTCAAAGAAGGCGTCAAGTACAGAGAACTGAATCTGAAATTCAGTCAAACCGGAGATATGTCTCTGAACCGAATGATGGAGATTGCCACCAAGTACACTAATGGAGAAGATGAGGATCGACTCCGGAGTGGCAAGCTGAAGTCAGTCGCCCAAGAAACCGGAGGAAATTCCAATCGGAAACAGAAGCGGAAAGCCGAGCCAGCTGCTCCTGGGGAAGCCTTGGCTGTGACTCAAGGAAAGTTTAAGGGGAAACCCAAAGGACCTTGGAACCCCAAGAAAGTTAAAGACCAAGACGAAAATGGTGTGTTGGATTTGCCGTGCCTCTTCCACACTAAGAAAGATGAAGAGGGTAATTTTATTTACCCAAAACATACCACTCGACAGTGTCGACTCTTGATCCAGCAGTTCCAGGGCAAGCAGCCCAAAGATAAAGAGAAGGAGTCAGACAAAGTTGAGGACAAGGAAGATAGCGACGATGGATACCCCCAAGTCAATTCCACCCTGATGATTTTTGCTGATGTTGAGAGCAAAAGTCGACTAAAAGTCATCAACCAAGAGGTGAATATGGTTGCTCCGGCGACACCAAGTTATTTGAAATGGTCTCAGACTGCCATCACATTCGACCAGTCCGATCACCCAACGCATATTGCCACCCCTGGGAGGCAAGCTCTGGTGGTCGACCCAGTGGTTGTAGGCACTCGACTGACCAAAGTCTTGATGGATGGTGGCAGTGGTTTGAACATATTGTATGCTGAGACATTGAAAGGGATGGGCATTCCGATGTCCAAACTCAGTGCCAGCAACATGAGTTCCCATGGAGTCATTCCTGGGAAGAAGGCTGAATCACTCGGCCAGATTGCTCTTGATGTGGTTTTCGGTGATTCCAAGAATTACCGCAAAGAAAAGTTGACATTTGAAGTTGTAGACTTCCAGAGTGCCTACCACGCTATTTTGGGCAGGCCGGCTTATGCACGCTTCATGGCCCGACCATGTTATGTGTATATCAAATTGAAGATGCCTAGCCCCAAAGGTGTGATCACTATTACGGGCAATCGGAAGAAAGCGGAAGAATGTTTTCAGAAAGGTTCGAAGATCGCCGATGCTCAGATGGCAGTGGTGGAGTTGCAGGAATACCAGAAGACTGCAGACCCGAGTGATTTGTTGCGAGCCAAGAAGCACGCTACAGAATCAGCTTTTTAGTCGACTGGCGATACGAAGACAGCTCACATCCACCCGACCGACCCCAGCGCTGCTCCAACTCATATCTCGACAACACTCGACTCCAAATTGGAAGAAGCGCTCATCCAGTTCCTCCATGAGAACTGGGACATTTTCGCATGGAAGCCTTCTGACATGCCGGGTGTTCCCAGGGAGCTGGCTGAGCACCGCCAAAGAGTCGACTCAAAAGTAAAACCTGTCAAGGAACATCTCCGACGGTCCACTGTCCAGAAGAGAAAGGCCATTGGCGAGGAGGTGGCTCGGCTCTTAGCAGCGGAGTTCATCCGAGAAATCTACCACTCCGAGTGGCTCGCCAACGTTGTTATGGTCCCCAAGAAGGACAAGTCACTTCGCATGTGCATTGACTTTAAACATATCAATCGGGCCTGCCCGAAAGATCATTTTCCTCTCCCCCGCATCGATCAGATAGTCGACTCAACTGCGGGATGTGAGCGACTGTCTTTTTTAGACGCCTATTCTGGGTACCATCAGATCCGTCTGTATGGACCTGACGAGATCAAAACAGCCTTCATCACTCCATTCGGGTGCTTCTGTTATGTTACCATGCCGTTCGGCCTCAAGAATGCCAGAGCCACATTCATGAGGATGATTCAAAAGTGTTTGCTCACCCAAATCAGTCGGAATGTGGAGGCGTACATGGATGATATTGTGGTCAAGTCACGGAAGGGTTCCGACCTGCTGACTGACCTTGCTGAAACCTTTGCCAACCTCAGGAGGTATGATATCAAGCTTAATCCATCAAAGTGCACATTCGGAGTTCCTGGCGGAAAATTACTCGGTTTTCTCGTTTCCGAACGGGGAATCGACGCCAATCTAGAAAAAGTCGGCACTATACTCCGAATGAAAAGTCCTGTGCGAGTGCACGACGTCCAGAAGCTTACTGGTTTCTTGGCCGCTTTAAGTCGATTCATATCTCGTCTCGATGAAAAGGCATTGCCCCTTTACCGATTGATGAAGAAGTCCGACAAGTTCAAGTGGACTCCTGAAGCTGATGCAGCGTTTGCAGAGATCAAAGCTCTGCTCTCCACCCAGACGGTGCTTTCTGCCCCAATCAGTAAGGAGCCTTTGCTTCTTTACATTGCAGCCACGGGACAAGTCGTCAGTACGGTACTTACGGTCAAGCGGGAAGAAGGAAAGGCCTTCAAAATTCAGCGCCCAGTATATTATATTTCTGAAGTTTTGACCCCGTCGAAGCAAAGATATCCTCATTATCAGAAGCTTGTATACGGGATTTATATGACCACAAAGAAAGTTCCTCATTACTTCTCTGATCATTCCATTACAGTCCTCAGTGACGCTCCATTATTAGAGATCCTGCATAACAGGGATGCAACTGGTCGAGTGGCAAACTGGGCAATTGAACTCCTTCCTCTAGATATCAAGTTTGAGGCAAAGAAAGCTATTAAGTCCCAGGCAATCGCAGATTTCGTCGCCGAGTGGATTGAACAGCAGCTGCCAACTCAGGTTCACTCGGAGCATTGGACCATGTTCTTTGACGGTTCCAAGATGCTGAATGGTTCCTGTGTCGGAGTAGTGTTGGTCTCCCCCAGAGGAGATAAACTCAGTTATGTTCTTCAAATCCACTTTGATTCCTCCAACAACGAGGCAGAATACGAAGCACTTTTATATGGGTTGCGCATGGCCATTTCACTCGGCGTCCGTCGCCTCATGGTCTATGGCGACTCAGATTTGGTGGTTAATCAGGTGATGAAGGAATGGGACGTCAGAAGTCCAGCCATGACTGGTTATTGCAATGCAGTGAGAAAGCTGGAGAAGAAATTTGAGGGGTTAGAGGTTCATCACATACCTCGACTGAAAAATCAAGCAGCTAATGATCTGGCAAAAATAGGTTCCAAAAGAGAAGCCATCCCCAGCAATGTGTTTTTGGAACACATTCACATACCATCAGTTCAGGAGGATCCCTTCAGTGAAGAGGCCCCGCAGCCAAAAAGTGCCACGGATTCGACTGAAGTTGAAATTCCAGCTGTAGTCGACCTGATCATGGAAGTCTTGGTCAGCACTCCCGACTGGACAGTACCATACATTGCATACATCCTAAGGAAAGAGCTCCCAGAAGACGAAGAAGAGGCTCGATAGATCGTCCGACGATCCAAGGCCTTTACAGTCATAAAAGGACAATTATATAAAGAAAGCGCGACTGGAGTCAGTCAGAGGTGTATTACACCAGAAGAAGGTCAGATGATCCTTGATGATGTCCACTCGGGGACCTGTGGTCACCATGCGTCCTCTCGGACCATTGTGGCTAAAGCATACCAAGCGGGATTCTACTGGCCAAGAGCCAATGAAATGGCAAAAGAGATAGTCGACAAGTGTGAAGGATGTCAGTATTACTCCAATATGTCGCACAAGCCCGCGTCGGCTCTGAAAACCATTCCACTTGTCTAGCCCTTCGCTGTTTGGGGGCTGGACATGGTTGGACCACTAAGAACAGGCAGGAGTGGCTTCACTCATGTGCTAGTAGCAGTCGACAAGTTCACCAAATGGATTGAAGCCAAGCCTATCAAGAACCTTGACGCTTGCACTGCTATCGGTTTTGTCAGAGGGTTGATATTCAGATATGGAGTTCCGCACAGCATCATCACTAACAATGGGTCAAACTTCGATTCTGACAAATTCAGGGCCTTTTGCGCCTCTCAGGGTACTCGAGTCGACTATGCTTCGGTCACTCACCCCCAGTTGAATGGGCAAGCAGAAAGGGCAAACGGCCTAATTCTCAAAGGACTGAAACCCCGGTTGTTGCGCGATCTCAAGCACGTAGCAGGTGCATGGGTCGACGAGCTTCCATTAGTCCTTTGGGGATTGAGGACAACCCCGAACCGATCGACCGGAAGAACCCCATTCTTTCTGGTCTACGGAGTCGAGGCAGTCTTGCCGAGTGACCTGCTTCACAACGCTCCCCGAGTCGAGCTCTACTCTGAAGATGAAGCAGAACAAGCCCGGCAGGACGCAGTCGACCTCCTGGAAGAAGAAAGAGAAATGGCCATGATCCGATCGACCGTCTACCAACAAGACTTGCACCGATTCGATGCCAGAAATGTGAAGGGTCGGGCCTTCCAAGAGGGAGACTTAGTCCTCTGATTGGATCAGCAGAAACCACACAAACTCGCCCCTACTTGGGAAGGCCCCTTCATAGTCACCAGAGTCCTTCGCAATGGAGCATACCACCTCTACAATGTCGATCGCTAGATTGATGAGCCGCGAGCCTGGAATGTGGAGCTACTCCACCCCTTTTATACTTGAATTCTCACTCGGATGAGATGTAATAAGAAAAAAATCCTGTAGTTTATTTTTCAAAGACAAGAGCGTTATAATTTTCTCAGTGATTGTTATCATTTTTTGTTTGTGAATGAAATCCCCCAGTGGGTGGCTTAGCTGCGAATCCGTTTCGCCTAAGTTTGAAAAAAAATCCTACCGAGTGGAGAGCAGTCCTCCCACTCGGGGGCTTAGCTGCAGTCCAGTACTCGCCTAAGTTCTCTCACTGGAGGACTTAGCTGCAGTCAGGCACTCGCCTAAGTTTGAAAAAATCCTATCGAGTGGAGAACAGTCCTCCCACTCGGGGGCTTAGCTGCAGTCCAGTACTCGCCTAAGTTCTCTCACTTGAGTAATTAGCTGCAGCCAGGCACTCGCCTAAGTTTGAAAAAATCCTACTGAGTGGAGAGCAGTCCTCCCACTCGGGGGCTTAGCTGCAGTCCAGTACTCGCCTAAGTTCTCTCACTTGAGGACTTAGCTACAGTCAGGCACTCGCCTAAGTTTGAAAAAATCCTACCAAGTGGAGAGCAGTCCTCCCACTCGGGGGCTTAGCTGCAGTCCAGTACTCGCCTAAGTTCTCTCACTTGAGGACTTAGCTGCAGTCAGGCACTCGCTTAAGTTTGAAAAAATCCTACCGAGCGGAGAGCAGTCCTCCCACTCGGGGGCTTAGCTGCAGTCCAGTACTCGCCTAAGTTCTCTCTCTTGAGGACTTAGCTGCAGTCAGGCACTCGCCTAAGTTTGAAAAAATCCTACCGAGTGGAGAGTAGCCCTCCCACTCGGGGACTTAGCTGCAGTCCAGCACTCGCCTAAGTTTCAAACACATCCTGCTTTGCAGCAACAAGGGGCAGGTCGACTACCGCCTCCTCCTTGGAGAGCTTCACCACAAATACAACACACACTTCATCCTGCTCTGTAGTAACAAGGGGCAGGTCGATTGCCGCCTCCTCCTTGGGGAGCTTCGCCACAAATACAACGTACGATCCATCGCTGACCCGCAAAGACGACGAGGTGCAGGTCGACTACTACCGTATCCTTCAGAACTGCGCCGCAAATACAAACGTTGTCTCGAATAAAGAACGATTTCCACTCGACGGGGAACGCATAAAGATATTCGACAATAAACCAAGTTTGGATAAATCCTAAAGTTTTCCGGACCACAGATCAAAGTACTCGGGCATTCAGCCCGAAAGAGTTTAATGGTTACAAAAACCACTCAGCATTCCGAGGCAAATTTAAGGTCAGGCATAAAAGTTTGTTCACTCCGCAGGAGGAGGGCTGGCAGGCTCGACGAACTCATCCAGGTCGACACCGTCGGCTATCCGAGTGGCTGCGCGATGAAAGTCTCCATAAAAGTTCGGAAGTCATGTTTCTGGGTGTTGGCGACCTTGATTGCTTCTAGTTTGTCTTGTCACACCTCCTTGCAATGGACACGAACCAAAGACAGAGCCACGTCACCGCCACACCGAGCAGCAGACTTCTTCCACTCCTGCACTCGGTCTGGGATTTCATTTAGTCGACTCATCAGGGACTCAAGATCATTTTGGAGCACAGCCTTTGGCCAAAGTGCCAGGTCAATCCGCGACATGGCGACCTTCAGTCGAGCCAAGTAGTCCACGACACCGTTAATGTGGGATTCCAGTTGGAGCAGATTCATGGCAGTTTCATCTTTCACAGGAGAATTGATTGGATCCAAACCAGGTTCGATCCGCCCAGTCTCCTCCTCGAAGTTCTGGCAAAACTCTGCATCACGATCCAAGGATAAGTCAATTTACATATGACAAGTTGACACAAAAAAATCAGTCGGAACAAACTGTGCACCTTCAAGCTTGATGAACAACTTCTTGGCAAGACTCCTCAGGTAGCTCTCCAGATCGTCCCTCCTGTGAGCAATGCTTTCCATATTCTCGCCCAGGATGAGATTCTCCTTCTTCCAGCGCGAGCACTCCTTGTTGGCGTCATTCAGAGCATACTTCAGTCTGGTATTCTCTTCTTCCAACTGGCCGACCGAAGCCATTTTCTATGCAGCTAGAGCGGTTTTGTCGTCAGCCTCCTTTCGAGCAGCATCCAAATCCTGGTCCTTCTTCACCGTCGCCTTCTTTGCCCGGTCCAGAGCCGCCATCTTCTCCTTCCCCATTGTCGTCGGCGAGACGCGTACGGAGCGGTGGCGCTGGGGCGAGAGCGAGCGCAGCGGAGAGGCTTGAAGAGGAGAAGAGGTAATGGGAACGCATTGTTCGGGAGACTCCAGTCCAACGCCTTATATGAGGCCGCTTCCGAGTGGCTAACGGGTAGGCCCAGGCGGCTCTGTCAAATCCCGTAACAATCGTGTGCGT
Source organism: Triticum urartu (assembly GCF_056163025.1). Classification (NCBI taxonomy): domain Eukaryota; kingdom Viridiplantae; phylum Streptophyta; class Magnoliopsida; order Poales; family Poaceae; genus Triticum; species Triticum urartu. The sequence goes on along the minus strand of NC_141877.1, from coordinate 154,652,889 downwards.
GATACGTGGCGAAAAAGGTGGCGCAGGGATCGAGGCGGCTCCACTCTATCCCATCCGATTACTGCAGCCTCCCCCGTCCCGCGCGCTTCCCAAAATTCAGATCCCATGAAATCCGCGGGCAGCAGAACAACTTGTCAAACCAAAGATCTCTTCCGCACCGTCACTCGGAGCCTTTCAAGTAAAGAAACTCACTCGACGAAGAATTAAGAATGGATCAAGGAAGTCGCTGTCAACACTCGGGTTCATTGGTCCGAAACAAGGTATGCTCGCGGCATGAAAAACGAGTCGGAAAAATGCTCAAACCCTGTCCCACTCAAACCTCGATCCATTCGGGGGCTAATGATGAAGCTATGTACCTAGGGTAGGGTCATGGACCTGTCCAAACTGACCTACCCAAGGACATCTCCAGAAGAAATCATCTTTCAATCGACTTGAAGGTGTCTCACTCGACAAACTTGAAGATACTCGACCAAGAAGCAATCACTCGACCAAGACCAAGCCACTCGACGGTCAGGTGACCTAAAGGCGCTCCGCATGCTAATGGTCGGTTATTAAGTAGCTTTTATGGTCATCATAGCATTTTATTACTAGCGCTACCAGTAACGCCCTGCCTTAATGTACATTGAACCCTTTGTATCGTGGGATGGCTGGGGTCTGGGCGCACTCTATATAAGACGCCCCCTCCTCTGAGACAAGGGTTCGCACGCCAATAATTCACACACGCATAATCCAGTCGACCGCCTCCAGGCTCCGAGACGTAGGGCTATTACTTCCTCCGAGAAGGGCCTGAACTCGTAAATCTTGCGTTCCTACAACTCCTCTATAGCTAAGATCTTGCCTCTCCATACTTACCCCCCTACATCACTGTCAGACTTAGAACCACGACACCGGTGACCCCCGTCCAACCGAAGGCGCCGGACAATCTGTTGGAGGCGCTCCAAGGCGCCTCCATCGACGAGGGGCACCGCACCATTATGAGTGCGGTGGTCCAGAAGGTTCAGTCCGCCAAGAGCGGACTGACTGAAGCTTGTACTAGCCTTTTAACAGGCTTTGGGGTAAATAAAGAATGTGTAAATAAGATTACCGCATAGAAAGTAGCCCCTGATGCTCTGTTTGGCGTTCGGGAAGAAAAGCCGAATAGAGGATCAAATAAAATTCGCAGGAGTCTAACAAAAATGAGTCCATATGCGTATGCAGGCTTCTCTGCTTGCGTCCGCCGCACTGACTGCGGAAGTGGAAACGCTAAAGCAGAACCTCGAGCGGTCCGAGCAAGAGCTCGGGCGTGCCAAGAAGCAGCTCGAGGACAATGAAGGTAAGAAATACCTTGTTTTTAAATATATATAAAAAGGTGCAATTACAAATAATGACAGGATTATCGTGGCTATTGTAGGGGCCACGTCTGAGGTGGCGACCCTTAAGCAAGCGCTGGTCGAGGCCGAGAAGAGGGCGGCCTCGGAGCACACCGAGTAGGAGAAGTATGAGGCCGAGGTTGGCAAGGTACGGCAAGAGCTCCAGGATCTCATGGAAAAACATGAGAGTTTGGAGCTTGACTCAAAGACGCGAGCGTCCGAGCTCGCAGTGGCTATTGAAAATGCCAAGTCTGCCAATGCCGAATCCCAGAAGACCCTCCAGGAGTTGGAAGAGGTGAAGAAGATAACGGCGGGTAAGGCATTCTTTATGCAAAGCAAACACATAAACGTGAGTTACTTGTTACTTACCTGAATTCGGAGCTCTCCAAGAGCGTTCGCAGGTCTTCCCAGAGTGTGTCCGATACTGCCGCATTCTATCGAGCCGTGGAGGGCAGCTCGACAGAGAAGGTGTTCTGGTCTCAGTATGCTGAGGCCGGACACCCCATGCCCCTGAGCTACCAGCTGAAGCAACTGGTCGAGCTCCACAAGGCGGCCGAACAGGCCATGAAGGGCCTCATTGTTCGGCTGTGGCCTGGAGGGGCTCTGCCTGGGAGCTATTTCGGGCTGGTGCGGCGGCTGGTGGAGGCCTGTCCAAGGCTCGAAGTCATCAAGCGCTCCGTCTGCATTGAAGGTGCCCGTAGGGCCCTTGCACGTGCTAAGGTGCACTGGGGCAAGCTGGATGCTGAGAAGCTTGTAAAGGACGGGCCACTGCCGGGGAAAGAGCATCGCAAGCCTAAGAATTATTATAAGGATGTTCTGAAGGGTGCCTGCCTTGTGGCGGATTATTGTTCTAGGGATGTAATTTTTGAGTGAAACTTGCTCGTTTTGTCCTGTGCGCTGAAAACTTGTTCATATGCGCTAAGCAATGCTGTTGGAATTTAAAATATTACCTTCTGTGCGGCTGTTTATCAATTCTGAGAGATGGCGAGCCGTCGGCTTTTGCCCCCGTGCCGCTAGTGCTGGGGTGTTCGGGGATAAACCTGAGCGCTCTTTTTCCCATGTTTGGGTCCTTCGAGGGAGGTGCTCAGCCCAATGAACAAGGCAATCAGACTATAATGCGTGAACACTCTCACTTAGCCATAGAATTCAATAATTTTAAATTTTGGCGAAGCCCCTGGTATTTGGAAGACCGAGTTCGGGGCGCTATCCACGCCTTGGCCGGACAGAGCCGGCTCCTCGCCCTAAGCGGCATAAGTCTTTAGGGACTCGAAAAACCTCTCGAACAGCGACCAGCTCTCGCTTCATCATGACAGTCAGTTTTAGCTTTCTCCACTGAGGTGCTCGACCCAGCTCAACTGGGGCACAATCGCAGTGGTTCTCCTAGTGCTACCTTAGCCGATATAGCGGAACGTAAGGCACCAAAACATAGGAGCCGGGCAAACCCAACTATTGACCCAAGACCTGATTCGGAGCCGATGCATATAATGCTATAAGTTCGGGGTGCCGCACTTGTTAAAGTGTTCGGACTTCTCACACCATATTGAGGGGTACTAAAGCCCCTGGCGTATTTTGGCCGTACCAACGTGTACGGGTGCAACATGTCATTAAGGAACATATATAAAGAAAAAAGGTAATGCAAAAAAAGACGAAAGCTATGCATTGTTTATTAAAAAGGGATGCGATCAAAGCAGAACGATACAAATAATGCGATAAGTGAAAGGTTGGACTAGTTAACATGTCCGTTCTAGGGGCAAGCTGCAGAATAGTATACGGAACAGGTATACTGCTCGTGATAGAGACCACCTGGGAGTTCCGTAATGTGGCGTGGCTTGTCTGCTTCCCTGGTTCTTGCATCGTTTGTGCGGTAATTGAACTGCCGAACAGGCCTTCTGAAGGATGGAGTCCTGAAAGTAAGAGAAAATGAAAAAATCGGCAGCCCCTGGTACGGTTTAAGCCGTGTTTTGGGCGTGTCGTGATGGTGCCCCTCCCCCTGTACCCATGGTATCTCTAGAGCATAGTTATGTACGCGAAGTACTGGCGTCGCCTTTTTGCAAGGGTTGGGGTTGGGGCTGCATTGCTACGCCTGTTCGGATCGTGCCAGGCGGTCTTGTTGTAGGTTACTCCGGACGCGCTTGATGGTGTCCGGTCGTTTAGTGGCCAGACTAGAGAGCTGCCTGGAAAGGCTGCTTTGTACTTCCGCTGCAAGGGCCTCCGTGTGCTCCTCCATTCGGAGGGATCGTTCGGTGTTTCCATTGATTGTAATTACTCCTCGAGGGCCTGCCATCTTGAGCTTAAGGTATGCGTAGTGCGGTACCGCATTGAACTTGGCGAATGCGGTTCGCCCGAGCAGTGCGTGATAACCACTGCGGAACGGGACTATGTCGAAGATTAATTCCTCGCTTCGGAAATTATCCAGAGATCCGAAGACCACTTCAAGTGTGACTGAGCCTGTACAGTTGGCCTCTACACCTGGTATTACGCCTTTAAAGGTCGTTTTGGTGGGCTTAATCCTCGAGGGATCTATGGCCATTTTCCGCACTGTATCCTGGTAAAGCAGGTTCAGGCTGTTGCCGCCGTCCATAAGGACTCTAGTGAGATGAAAGCCGTCAATAATTGGGTCTAGAACCAATGCGGCGAATCCTCCATGACGGATGCTAGTGGGATGGTCCCTTCGATCAAAGGTCATCGGGCAGGAGGACCATGGGTTAAACTTTGGGGCGACTGGCTCTACCGCGTATACGTCCCTTAACGCGCGCTTCCGCTCCCTTTTGGGGACGTGGGTTGCGTATATCATGTTCACTGTCCGCACTTGTGGGGGAAAACCCTTCTGTCCACTGTTGTTCGGCGGCCAGGGCTCCTCGTCGTCATCGCTATGCAGCCCCTTGTCTTCATTTTCGGCGTTTTACTTGCCTGCCTGCTTGAACACCCAACAATCCATGTTGGTGTGATTGGCCGGCTTTTCGGGGGTGCCATGTATCTGGCACAAGCGGTCGAGTATTCGGTCCAAACTGGACGGGCCCCTAGGATTCCTTTTGAATGGCTTTTTTCGCTGACCGGATTTAGAGCCTCTGAATCCGGCATTAACTGCCGTATCCTCAGCATTGTCACCATTAATGCGACGCTTCTGCTTGTTGCGACGCGACCTGCCACTACTGTCCCTGGTGTCCGAATTACCAAGGTTCTTGGTCATATTGTTGCTACGAGCAAGCCAGCTGTCTTCTCCCGCGCAAAAGCGGGTCATGAGTGTCGTGAGTGCTACCATAGATTTTGGCTTTTCCTGTCCAAGGTGCCGGTCCAGCCACTCGTCACGGATATTGTGCTTGAAGGCTTCTAGGGCCTCAGCGTCTAGACAGTCGACTATTTTATTTTTCTTAGTTAGGAACCGTGTCCAGAATTGCCTAGCCGATTCCTCTGGCTGCTGAATTACGTGACTTAGGTCATCGGCGTCTGGGGGTCGCACATAAGTGCCTGGAAATTGTCGAGGAATGCGGCTTCCAGGTCCTCCCAACAACTGATTGATCCCGTTGGCAAGCTGTTAAGCCAATGCCGAGATGATCCTTTAAGCTTGAGTGGGAGGTATTTGATGGCGTGGAAATCATCGCCGCCGAAGGAGATAATCCTCGATCCACACCGCAGGATCTGTTGTGCCATCATATGATTCCATGTTGACGGGTTTGAAACCCTCAGGGATTTGATGATCCATTATTTCGTCTGTGATGCATAGTGGGTGTGCGGCACCTCTGTACTGGGCTATATCATGACGTAGCTCCAATGAGCTTTGTCTACTGTGTTCGGCCCTGCCGAATTTGTGGCCGGCGTGACGGTTACCGTCTCGAGCCATGGGGCGCCCCCGCGATCCGTAGATCGATCTTGTTTGCCTTGCCTTGTCCTCCAACATATCTCGTAAGTCCGGCGCATATTCCCGTGCCTTGGTATGGGGTGCGGCTTGAGTGGAGGGCCGAGAGGCCTCTCTGTCGCGGCCACGAGGTGGCCGGTCGGCCGCATCAAGTGCTTCCTCCTCTAATCGGGGTAGCAACCTGCGCTTTGGGTAGCTCTTGGAGGGGCGTTCAAGTTTATGCTCTTCGGCCGTAAGGACTTTAGTCCATCTGTCGACTAGCAAATGTTGATCGGCTCTAAGCTGTTGCTGTTTTTTCTTGAGGCTTCTTGCCATGGCCATAAGCCTGCGTTGAAAACGCTCTTGCTCGATGGGATCCTCTAGCATGACGAATTCATCGTCGTTGAGGCTTGCCTCGTCTTCGGAGGTAGGCATATAATTATCGTCCTCGACCTCTCTGTCACCTGCTCTCTCATGGGGGCTGGTTTCTCCATCCTCCTGTGCTAAATCTTGCTGGAGGGGGTTTTCTTCGGCACTTTCCGGAGTATTATTATCTCCCGTGCTGGAATCACCGTATTTGTTTTGGCGGGATTTTGAGCGGCGCCGCTAACGCCGGCGCTTAGGCTGTTTCTTGGAGGGGTCATCCTCCGCTGTTCCATCGCCATCTCCCTCTTTTGGGGTGTCCACCATGTATATGTCATATGATGAGGTGGCTTTCCAGGGCCTAGTAGGTGCTGGTTCTTCACCATCTCCTTCATCGGCGTCCATACCGTCGATGTCTTTGGAGTCGAAGTCGAGCATGTCAGTTAAGTCGTCGACAGTGGCTACAAAGTGGGTGGTGGGTGGGCTTTGAATTTCTTCATCGTCCGTACCCCAACCTTGCTGACCGTAGTCCGGCCAGGGCTCTCCTGATAAAGAGAGAGACTTCAATGTCTTCAGAATATCGCTGAAAGGCGAGTGCTGAAAGATGTCCGCGGCAGTAAACTCCATGATCGGCGCCCAACCGGATTCGATTGGCAGGGGCGCGGAGGGTTCGGAGTCCAGAGAGGAGTTCGGCTCCTTGGAGTCACGAGTCTCGCAGAGTGCGGGGCTGGTGTTCGGCTCAATCGCCGTTGGGATCGCAGCCCCCGAGGTGGCGTCCAACCGCCCATCCTCGATCGGCGCAGTTGGCTCCGAATTAAGGGTCGAAGCTGATGCGGGTGCGGCCTCTAGGGCACTGTTCGGCGGCAGAGCTAGATCATGCTCGTCGGGACAGTGCGGCACGCTCGGCAGTGGCTCGAATCCGTCGAGGATCAAGTCCCCGCGGATGTCAGTCGTATAGTTTAAACTTCCAAATCTGACCAGACGGCCAGGGGCGTAGCTTTCAATCTGCTCCAGACGGCCAAGTGAATTGGCCCGCAGTGCGAAGCCGCTGAAGACGAAGATCTGTCCGGGGAGGAAGGTCTCACCCTGGACTGCATCACCATTGATGATCGTGGGAGCCATCAAGCTTGACGGCGACGACACAGAGGAACTCTCAATGAAAGCCCCAATGTCGGTGTCAAAACTGGCGGATCTCGGGTAGGGGGTCCCGAACTGTGCGTCTAGGCCGGATGGTAACAGGAGGCAAGGGACACGAAGTTTTACCCAGGTTCGGGCCCTCTCGATGGAGGTAAAACACTACGTCCTGCTTGATTAATATTGATGATATAGGTAGTACAAGAGTAGATCTACCACGAGATCAGAGAGGCTAAACCCTAGAAGCTAGCCTATGGTATGATTGTTGTTGTGTATGTTGTCCTACGGACTAAAACCCTCCGGTTTATATAGACACCGGAGAGGGTTAGGGTTACACAAAGTCGGTTACAATGGTAGGAGATCTACATATCCGTATCGCCAAGCTTGCCTTCCACGCCAAGGAAAGTCCCTTCCGGACACTGGACGAAGTCTTCAATCTTGTATCTTCATAGTCTAGGAGTCTGGCTGAAGGTATAGTCCGGCCATCCGGACACCCCCTAATCCAGGACTCCCTCACACGTCCTTGGCTGGACCCCAGCTCAGACCTCTGCTAATCCATGACATCAGTTGTGGTGGGGGTCCCGAGCGGAAAGCGGGGGCGGCCGCCCACTTGGCACTTCTGGGAGCCGTGATGTAAAACCACTCCCGTTGCCATAATTCAGACACCTCTGGAAAGGAACCTTTCGGCCATGGAGCTCCTGCCATCTTTCCTATTGATGCACCTCCGCACACTGCCTGTTGCCCCTCGATCATCTTCGGCTTCACTTCAAAGGTCTTGAGCCACAAGCCGAAGTGAGGGGTAATGCGGAGGAAGGCCTCACACACAAGGATAAATGTCGAGATGTGGAGAAAGGAGTCCGGAGCTAGATCGTGGAAATCTAGCCCGTAATAGAACATCAAACCCCTAACGAAGGGATCCAGAGTGAGGCCTAGACCTCGGAGGAAGTGAGAGACGAACACGATGTTCTCGTTGGGTTCGGGAGAAGGGACGATCTGCCCTCGAGCAGGCAGCCGATGCGAAACCTCGGCGGTCAGGTATCTGGCCTCCCTCCACTTCTTGATGTCTTCTTCCGTGACGGAGGAGGACATCCATCGGCCTTGAAGGCTGGATCCGGACATGATTGAAGGTTCGGAGCACCTAACCTGGGCTTGGTGTTATAGAACTCGAGGCAGGGGAAGGATTCGATTGAGCGCAGGAGGGAAAAGTAAAAGCCTTATCCCTTTATAAAGAGGGTGAATATCAAGCGTCGTCTGTGAAACTGTTTGGACTTGCCTATAATCTAGGAGTCCTAGACACGGTTGGGTTACCCACACCCGTACTGATGAGAATCCCATAATAAGGGGACACAATCTCTGCTTTGACAAGACGTGTCAAAAAACTGCCTCGCATTATGTGCGGGGCTAGTTAAAGGAAATGGTTTGAATAAGCACCAGGCCAGGGCATGATGTCATGTTGCCAAAACATGTCAGCATATTAAAGATTTGTGGAAATATTATTCTCTCTACGGTGGTATGTGGAACTTATTTTGCAGGGTTAGACACTATCCTCGTATTCAAATTCTTCCATGGTGTATTCAGAGGAGGAACCCGCCTTGCAATGCCGAAGACAATACTGCGCGCCAGACTCATCGTCATTGAAAGCCTGGTTCAGGGGCTACTGTAGGAGTCCTGGATTAGGGGGTCTTCGGACAGCCGGACTATCTCCATCGGCCGGACTGTTAGACTATGAAGATACAAGATTGAAGACTTCGTCTCGTGTCCGGATGGGACTGTACTTGGCGTGGAAGGCAAGCTAGGCAATATGGATATGAATATCTCCTCCTTTGTAACCGACCTTGTGTAACCCTAACCCTCTCGAGTGTCTATATAAACCGAAGGGTTTTAGTCCATAGGACGACAACCATAACATACAATCATACCATAGGCTAGCTTCTAGGGTTTAGCCTTTCTGATCTCGTGGTAGATCTACTCTTGTAATACCCATATCATCAATATCAATCAAGCAGGACGTAGGGTTTTACCTCCATCAAGAGGGCCCGAACCTGGGTAAAACATCGTGTCCCCTGCCTCCTGTTACCATCCGGCCTAGACGCACAGTTCGGGACCCCCTACCCGAGATCCGTCGGTTTTGACACCGACAGGGCCCGACAGGCCACGCGCGTGACGGGACCGGGCGACGGGCTGGGGCCCACCGCCGCGTGCCCTCAACCCAAGCGCCGGATTTATTACGGTGTCCGGGGGCCGGTTGCTCTTCCCGGGGTAGTTACTGCGCGTGTACGTGCACACTTATTACGGGGTAGTGGAACGGGCGCGTGCATACGATCCCACTTCCCCACGTCAAACCGAGGGTTATAAATTGGGGGGCAGGGGGGCAGCGGACATTATTCTCGCTCACGCCCTTCTGTCCCTTTGCTCTCGCTCCGCTCTTTGCAACTGACGCACTACGGCGCCCGCGGCTCCGAGCAGAACTCCTTCGCCGTCCATCTTCCTTCTTCTTCCTTTGATCATGTCGCTGCCATCAGGCTCCTGGATGGGTTCGAATGTCAGCTCCAAGGACATCACCCAACTCTGGGCGATGCGGCGCCTGCCGCGGGAGACGGACGTCGGCGTCCGCCTGTCGCGCGGCGAGCAGAGGCCATGACCCGAGGGGTAGGAGCACATGGTCTTCCTGATGCACTTCGAGCGCAGATTCGGGCTGCCGGCGAGCACCTTCTTCCGCGCGTTCCTGGAGTTCTTCGGGCTCCAGTCGCATCATCTTGGCGCCGGCACCATCGTCCAGCTCTCCGGCTTCATCACCCTCTGCGAGGGTTACTAGGGGTCGAGCCTACGATCGACCTCTGGGCGCGCTTCTTCTCCTTGAAGCAGGAGGGCCTATCGGCCGGGGAGTTCACCGGTTGCGGCTCCGCCGTCACCTCGAAGCGGTCGGGGGCGGATTTCCCCAAGATCCCGCTGGAGGATTCTGCCAAGAAGTGGCAGAACTCCTTCTTCTACATCTGCAACCTTGGTGCGGATTGCATCAACCTTCCGGCCTTCGCCATCGCACCGCCGCGGGCGAAGACGAACTGGGGCTACTCGCCCAGGCGCTTGTCGTAGGATACCGTCAATCTCTGCGAGTGGGTGACGGTGATGAGGATGCAGGAGGGGCTCACCGGCACCGACCTCCTCACCGCGTTCATCATGCGTCGGGTCCTTTCGCTTCAGGGGCGCTCCTGCCTCATCGGCGAAATTGTCAGCCTTCAAGATCCCAACCGCATGGGGTCGACGTGGCTGTCCGCGGAGCAGATCGCGCGCGGCGTGAATGACATCTCCAGGGCCAACCTTGGGAAGGACTGGCGGTTCGGCAAGGCGCCGTACAGCCAGTCGAACCCGGCGCCGCAGGTGAGTGTCTGGTCTTCTTACTTTGCCGCCGCACACCTTCTCATCCGTCCTGACGCGATGCGGGGGGTACTTCTGAACGCGATTCGGCATCCTTACGCCCGGGCCCCGTCGCAGGTGGCGCTGGTGATGCCAGAGGAGCCCGCGGCTCATGGTGGGGAGGAGGAGGCCGAGTCCGACGCCGGCGCTGGGTGTCGCGCGGGTAAGTCTCATGTTTTTCCTCATGTGTCTTGAATTGCTGACCACGGCACAGAACGGTCGGTGCTGACGCTATTTGTCGGTGTTGTGGCGTTGGGCGGGGGAGGCGGCGACGCGGGCAGAGCCGGGTCCTCGCATGGGGCGGCGCCGAGCCGCCCGCATGGTAAAGTCAGCGTCGCGCCGCGACCCCGGGCCTCGAAGCACACAGCGGACCCGGCCGGGGCCAGGAGGCCGGCCAAGAGGAAGCGCGGCGGCGGGCACGGGAGGTCAACCCTGGTCCCGGTCTTGGCGGGGTAAGCTTCATCTCTCGTTTGCGCTCAGATTTTTTTTATTGAGCTGGTCTTGTTTCTTTTCTGCTCATTCTGTCTTCGTCTTCAGGTCGCCAATCACGCTGGCGAGGGCGGCGGCGGAAGCCGCGGCCGCCGAAGGGGCCGCGTTCTGCAGGCGCCGGTCCAACCTTGCCGACCAGGCCAAGGTGGAGGGACGGGCCGACTCGGACCTCGGCCTGGATCCGAACGACGCCAAAGCCTTGGCCTGGCGGGACAGGAACCGAGCCGAGGCAGAGCTGGAGGCGGCGTCGGTCCGTGCTTGGACTGACGCGGCGGCGACATGGGCACGAGCCGGCCTGGCGCGAGATGCCTGAGGGCATGGTGTGGCGGCGACGGTCTTTGAGCCATCGTCGGTGAGGGAGCGCGGCCGTGGAGGCCGGGCTGAGGTGGTGATCCCCGACCAGGAGGTCGTGGAGGTGGCGGATGACACCCCGCCGCGGGACGACGTGGTTGAGCGAGCGGGGACTGATGGTGGTGGAGGCGGCGTCGTTTTGGAAGAGACGATGCGGCCGGCTGTGTCGGAGGCGCCGCCAGTTTTGGAGGAGGCACCGCGGGCGGCGGTGCCGGAGGCCACCCGGGCAGCTGGGCCAGAGACGACGACGCAGGGCGTCCCGGCATCCGGGTCGTCGTCAGCGCTGGGAGGGGTGTCAGAGGAGGTGCTGGCCGCATCGCGAGCGGCCAGCGGGGAGTACGCCTTGGTGCCCCGGCAGGGAGGGCGCTGAGCTGCCATGCCGCAGCTGGCGTGGAGAAGAGGCGCCGTTGTCTTCGGGCCTCAGACCCAGGAGGAGTAGGTGTTGGACGCCGTCAGCCGCCGCCTGCGATGCCGGACGGAACGGCTTGAGGACTTCACCCAGGCTGAGGTGGAGCGGACGCACGACCTGGAGCGTGCCATTCTGGTAAGTCTTGTTGTAATTTCTTCTTTGTGGGGGCGCGCCAGCGCACCCACTGGGTGTAGCCCCTGAGGTTCGGGCCAACTACGTAGTAGTTGGTTCGAATCTTTAGAGTGTTGGCCTTGTTCTGATTTCTGCTTTCTGCAGCATCTCGACGCCTTCTGGGTCGCCACCTACAATCGTCTCCTGGGCAAGCACGGAGAGTTCATGGAGCAGCTTGCCGCCAACGAGGAGGAGCTCCACGTCGCTGTAGGTATTCTTGTGCTCTTTTCTAGTGGGGGCAGGCTAGCACACCCACTGGGTTGAGCCCCCGAGATTCGGGCCAACTGTGTAACAGTTGGGCCAAATCTTAAGTCTTGCTTTTTTCTTCTGCCGAGTCCTTCTTTTTCGCAGCCGAGGTGCTGTCCTGGCGGACTCGTCTGCTCCGGGCCGGTCATCACTATGACCGGCTCGTTGTCGACACCGGCCGTCTTGGCGTCGAAGCGGCGCAGGCGAGGGCGGAGGCGGCCGCAGCTCGACGGTGCTCGATGAGGCCAACCGGCTGCATGAGCAGCTGGCGGGTCACAAGAGCTGCCTCGAGGCCGATGTGGAGCTCCTTAAGGCGGAAGCTGCCAAGGTGGCGGAGGCACAGTAGGCCCTGGTGGAGGCGGACCAGCACCGCGGCCGGCTGGCCGACGACAAGGGCCGGCTCCAGGCCGAGGTGGATCGCCTGTGGGGGCAGGTCACCATGGCTGAGGGGGGCCGTGAGGACGAGGCCCGTCGCTGCGAGGTGGCCTAGAAGGCGGCCGAAGACAAGGACGCCGAGCTGAAGGCGGCCCTTGCCAAGGCGGCCGATCTGGAGAAGGCGCTCGAGGAGCGCAACCGCGCCATCGAACGGGAGCGGCGTGGTACGTTGCTTGAGGCACAGCACTTGGAAGAGTCCTTCTCCAGTAAGTGCCTTTTCTTGTCGTTTTCCAAGTCGGGATCCGGCCTTTCTTCCTTGTTGTTCTTCTTCTAACTCGCTTCTTCCTTTGCGGCATGGGCCTTCCCGAAGATGCAGCGGCTGGCGGAGGAAGCCATCCGCTATCAGCGTGACCTGACATGCGTCGTTGGGTCCGGGACGGATCCGCGGGTGGCCTGGACCTTCCCGGAGATCATCGCCGCCGCTAAGGCCCGCCTGCAGGTCCTGGGAACGCAGTTGCGGTGGCTGTCCCAGACCGGCACCGCAATGACGACGGCTCTATGGCTGGACTCCGTCCAACCGAGCAGCTTCTCACGCCTGGCGTGTTGGTTGGAGATGGGGCCGGACTGGCTTGGCGAGTGGCGCGTATCCGCCGCTCATGCCGGTGCTGAGATGGCACTCCGGTTCGCGCTGTCCTGGCATCCGGACCTGCAGCTGGACGCGTTGATGGGCTAGCGGGCCGGTTTGGAGCAGCACTTGCATGAGCAAGCCGGCCGGATCGCCTCCCGGGCCAGCTACATTGCCGAGTTCGCCTTCCACGACGAGTTCCATACAGAGCGGACGGAAGACGGCAGGGCCATGGACGGCGACGACTATAGCTTGCTCCTCCATGATCCGGATGGGAGCTCGGAGGAGACGGGCGTCTACCGCGACGCGGGTGCTGAGGAGGACACGACGCCTTGCTGGACCCGGAGGCCACCAGGGGAGAGCCGTCGACGTCGTGGCGTGGCGCTGGAGATGCCTGAGACACTTTGTGTAAAATCTGTTAAATAGCAGGTCCACCCACCCACTGGGGGTTTTAGGGTGTAATGAACTCGGGCCGTGGGCCTTTTCTTAAATACTTGTGTAGATGTCGTGGGTGCTTTTGCTTTTTTGCCTTCCGTTTTTTGGACCAATTTTATGCGCTTTTCCTTTCTCAAACCTCCCCCCGCGAGTCAGATGGCCGAGGCTCCGGTCCATGACAAGGAGTTCGGTTCTTTGAGAGGAGCACGCAGGACTTGGGTCCCTCGAAACGTTGAGCGCGAGCGAAACACCCACTGGGCCGGCTGGCGGCAATCCGGCGAAGCCGGTTGGCGAGCAGCCGGTCATGCGACTGTTCATTTGATGAATGGTGGGCCGGGTTGATCGACCCGGTAGCCTTTGACTTAGTGTATGAAGCGTAAAGGAGCTTTGGCCCGTTGTGCTTGCCAACCGACAACCAAAGCTGGATCTGTGGCTTTAGGGTGAAGTGGGGGACCGCGGAATCCTAACTTTATCAGGAATCACCAAGTAAGGGGCGGGGTGGTGACCGAGCCAGCCAGCCCCCGAGCCCCCGGGTTGAGCGAGTCGGACCGGTGGCTGGGTTCAGTGGTATAGTGATGCAAAAATAGGGACACAATAAATTGGTCGACAAAAGGCAGCCCCCGAGTCTCGTTCGGGGACCCCATGGTTTCATGCGTTTACAAAAGGCGACGATACATACGCTCGTGCGACTAACTGTAAAACGGGCGGAGGAGTTCCGCGTTCCACGGCCGGGTCATTTCTTCACCGGCGGTGTCCTTCTTGCACTTCCTTGACTTGCGTGCGTCGATGAGGTAGTAGGCATTGCGGTCGCAAGGCCCTGCTCATGATGAATGGGCCCTCCCATGGAGGGGACATCTTGTGCTGGCCTGCCTGCTCTTGGACGAGTCGGAGGACGAGGTCGCCCTTGCGGAACGCGAGGGGCTTGATCTTCTTGCTGTGGTAGTGCCTCAGGCCTTGCTAGTAGATGGCCGAGCGACTGAGCGCCAGGATGCATGCTTCTTCGAGCAGGTCGATGCCATCTTCGCGGGCTTCTATGGCTTCAGCTTTGGTGTACATCGCGACGCGCGGCGAGTCGAACTCGACGTCGGTCGGGATGACGGCTTCGGCTCCGTAGACGAGGAAGAATGGGGTGAATCCGGTCAACCGATTCGGCATGGTGCGTAGACTCCAGAGAATGGCTAGCAACTCATCAAGCCAGCCACCGGGTGAGCGGATGAGTGGCTTGACGAGTCGCGGCTTGATGCCGGACAGGATGAGTCCATTGGCCCGCTCAACCTGCCCGTTGGATTGCGGATGCGCAACGGAGGCCAGGTCGAGGTGGATGCCGGAGACGGAGCAGTATTGCTCGAGCGAGCCCTTGGAGAAGTTGGTGCCATTGTCGGTGATGATGCTGTTCGACATGCCGTAGCGCACCGATATGTCCTTGATGAACCGGACGGCTGTTGGTCCGTCCAGTTTCTTGATTGGTCCTGCCTCGATCCACTTGGTGAATTTGACCACTGCCACCACCAAGTGCGTCATGCCGCCTCGAGCGGTTTTTAAGGTTCCCACCATGTCGAGTCCCCAGACCGCGAAGGGCCAAGTAATCGGTATGGTGCGGAGAGCTGACGCCGGCTGGTGGCTGCATTTGCTGAAGCGCTGTCATCCCTCAGACCTCAGGACGAGCGACTCGGCATCTTGGAGGGTCGTGGGCCAGTAGAAACCGTGGCGGAACGCCTTGGCCACCAGGGATCGTGATGCGGCGTGGTGCCCGCACTTGCCCTGATGTATGTCGAGGAGGATGTCAATACCCCGTTCCTGCTTGACGCAGCACTGGAACACGCCGGTGGAGCTGCGCTTGACGAGCTCGTTGTTGATGATGCTGTAGGCAGACGCCTGACACTGCACTTGCCGAGCTTTGGTCTCATCCATCGGGAGAACCCCGTTCTCCAAAAATTCTGATATTGGGAGGGCCCAAGATGGAGCCGTAACCACGGCGAAGACGGCCACCAGGGTGGGTTCCGAGTCGACAGCCCCCGGGTCGGGGATGGCGACGGCTGGGTCTGGGATAATGGTGGCCGGGTTGAGCTGAGCAGCCCCTGGGCCGGGTTCAGCAGTCCCCGGGCCGGGTTGAGGTGCGGCCGGGTCGTCTAGAACGTGGATGGACTCAGAGTCCGATGATGGCTTGACGGACGGCTTGCGCAGGTGCTCGAGGGAGATGCCGGGCAGGATGGCTTCTCGTGACGAGGTGATCTTGGCGAGCGTGTCAGCTGCTTCGTTCTTCGTGCGCGGGACATGGACGAACTCGCAGCCCTCAAAGGATCCGGACAGCTTCTGGACGAGGAAGCGGTAGCTTGCCATGTTGGAGTCGTGGGCATCCCATTCGCCGGAGCACTGCTGCACCACTAGGTCCGAGTCGCCGTAGCACAGGATGCGTCGGATGCCGAGTTCCTTGGCAAGCTAGAGGCCGTGCACAATGGCTTCGTACTCGGTGACGTTGTTGGAGGCGGCGAAGTGGATCTGGAGCGCATAGTAGAGCCGGTCGCCCTTCTGGGACGACAGTACGATGATGGCCCCCAAGCCGAGTCACATCTTGGACCCGTCGAAGTGCATGCGCCAATGCGTCGAGTCGGGAGGTGGCGGCAAGTACTGGGTCTCGGTCCAGTCGACGAGGAAGTCGGCCAGGCCATGAGACTTGATCGCGGTGCAGGGCTCGTAGAGGATGGTGTGGCCGGCTAGCTAGATCGCCCACTTGGCAACTCGGCCAGAGGCATCCCGGCACCCGATGATTTCTCCGATAGACGCCGTGCTGACCACGGTGACAACATGCTCATGGAAATACTGCTTTAGCTTCTTGGCGGTGAAGTACACGCCGTAACACATCTTCTGGTAGTGCGGGTACTTCTGCTTGGAGATGGAGAGCACCTCGCTTAGGTAGTAGACCAGGCACTGGACGGCTTGGATCTTACCCTTCTCTAGTCGCTCGACCACCAGCACCGTGCTGACCGCCCGCGAGGTCGCGGCTATGTAGAGCAACATCAGCTCCTTGTCGGTCGGCGCGGCCATGACTGGTGCGGTGGAGAGCATGCGCTTGAGGTCTTGGAAGGCCTCGTCTTCCATGCTGTTCCATTCGAACGGGCTCGTCTTCTTCATCAGCTGGTATAGGGGTAGCGCCCTCTCGCCCAGCCGGCTTAGAAACCGGCTGACCGAAGCCAAGCATCCGGTGAACTTCTGGACATCGCGCAGCCGAGCCGGGTTGCGCATGCGCTCGATGGCCTTGATCTTCTCTGGGTTCGCCTTAATGCCACGTTCCGAGACGAGGAAGCCAAGTAGCTTTCCAGCTGGGACGCCGAAGACGCATTTTTCCGGGTTAAGATTGACCTTGTATGCACGGAGGTTGGCGAATGTTTCCTTCAAATCGTCGAGGAGCGCGAGGTGCTTCTTGGACTTCACCACGATGTCGTCCATGTATACGTGGATATTGCGGCCGAGTTGCGGCAGCAAGCATTTCTGCACGCAGCGCTGGAAGGTGGCGCCGGCGTTCTTCAAGCCGAACGACATGGTGATGTAGAAATATGCCCAAAGGCATGATGAAGGACGTATTCAGCGCGTCGGCCGGGTCCAGCTTGATCTGGTGGTAGCCTGAGTAAGCGTCCAGGAAGGACTGGAGCTCACACCCGGTGGTCGAGTCGATGACTTGGTCGATCCGCGGGAGGGTGAACAGACCCTTGGGACAGGCCTTGTTGAGGCTGGTGTAGTCGATACACATGCGCCAGGTCTTGTTCTTCTTCAGGAAGAGGACTGGATTGGCCAGCCACTCGGGGTGAAACACTTCCATTATGAAGCTGGCCGCCAAAAGCTTGGCGACCTCTTCACCAATGGTTCTTCTCTTCTCTACGGAAAATCGTCGTAGGGGTTGACGGACAGGCTTGGCGTCCTCGCGGACGTGAAGTTTGTGCTCGGCGTACTTCCTCGGGATGCCCGGCGTGTCCTTGGGGGTCCATGCGAAGATATCCTGATTCTCACGGAGGAAGTCGACGAGCTCGCCTTCCTATTTGCTGTCGAGGCGGGCGCCTATGACAACGTACTTGCTGCAGCTGGGTCTTCTAGGTTGAGCTTCACTTTCTTGGTCTCCTTGGAGAGCTTAAAGGCGGCCTCGTCGGCCGGGTCTGGGGTCGGGATCGACGTGGCGGAGGCCTCGCCTGCCAGGGCGATGATCCGGTCGAGCTGGCGCCGCGCCTCGGTAATGACCAGCGACTCGGCCAACTTGGAGCCGTCTCAGGCGCACTCCAGGGACTTGCAGTAATCACCAGTGATGGTGATGATGCCCTTGGGACCCGACATCTTCATCTTCGGGTACGCATAGTGGGGAACCGCCATGAACTTGGCGAGCACGGGCCGGCCCAGAACACGTGATACACGCTGGACAGGTGCACCACCTCGAACCAGATCGGTTCGCGCCGGAAGTGGCTGCTGTCACCGAACAGGACATCCAGCCGGACCCGGCCAATGGGGGAGCAGGAGAGGCCGGGCATGATGCCATGGAAGATTGTTCGGTTTGGCTCTAGGTCCTCGGCCTTGAGGCCGAGCTTGGTCATCGTGTCATGGTAGAGGATGTTAATGCTGCTGCCACCGTCGATGAGCACTCGGGAGAACTTGCATGTGCACCGCGCGACGATGGTGGGGTTGAGGATGAGGGCGTAACCACCCGGACTCTGCATGACTGTCGGGTGATCCTCCTGGGTCCAGGTGATCGGGCGATCCAACCAATGCATGAAGTCTGGCTTGGCCGGGACGACGATGTTCACCTCCTGCCGAAGGAGGCACTCGCTGCGCTTGTCGTCGTCGAGGCTGGTGAAGACGACGTAGGCCGCATTCTGGTCCGGGTAGGAGTCGTCGCACATCGTGCCGCCAGCTGGAGGCAGCGGTGGAGGCGGAGGCGGCTGTCCCGCGCCTGGTGTCGGAGCCGGAGGGGGCGGGACGTCGCCCCTCATGATGCGCTTGGTGATGGCGCACTGCCAAAGCGTGTGCGTGGAGGGTCTTGCGCTGCTGTGGTGCTTGCAGGGGGCGTCGAGCATCAGCTCGAAGCTCATGGCGGGTTGCCATGCCGTCTTGCCGGTTTGCCGGCGCTTAGCCGCCGGGTCCGCCGCGGGCTCGGTGGTCGCGACGAGCCAATTGTTGTGATGCAGCACCGGCTGGTCGGCCTTGCGCTTGTTGTTCCAGTGATGCTGCTGCCGGCTGCTTTCGTCGGCCGGCTTCGGAGGGGGAACCGACTTCGCCTTGCCGGCTTCATCCAGCACCACCTGGATCTTCATGGCGGAGTTGGTGCTGGCGTACTTGTCCGCCGTCACCATGAGCACGGCCATGGTGGCCGGCTCGGAGCGCAATGGCTTGTGCTTGAGGAAGGTGCCGTCTCGGCACCCGCTGATGAAGTATTGGATCGCCTGGACTTCATGGATGCCCTCGCAGCTGTTCCGGAGCTCGGTCCAGTGTCCGAGGTACTCACGACCGGTCTCCATAGGCCCTTGCACGCACATGGCGAGCTGGCTAGGGCGGCCAGGTCGCTTGTAGGTCCCCGTGAAGTTGCGGACGAAGGCTTCCTCGAAGTCCACCCATGTGTTGATGCTGCCCATCGCCAGGCTGTTCAACCATGTGCGGGCTGACCCTTGGAGCATGAGCGGTGCATAGCACATGGCGAGATGATGATTGGCACCGGTGATGCCAATGGCCGTGGTGTAGTTGGTGAGCCGGTCTTCTGGCTTCAACATATCGTTGCACTTGGGGGTGTCGCGGGGAGCATGAATCCTTTGGGGAAGGGCTCCTCCCGGATACGCGGGCCGAAGCACGCTGGCCCGATAGCGCCGCTCTCCTCCACCTCCAGGGAGCGAGCGAGCCGATCGAGGCTGTGGCGAGTGTCGGCATCGTCGATGGCGCACGGGCCGAGTCGACTTGCGGCCAGGCCACGGGGGGGCGGGTCGGTTGGAGCCGGACGCCGGCCATGCTGGCCGGGTCCGTGCTGGATCTCTAGGACGGGCCCGTTGCCCAATCCACCGGCGGCTATAGTGGCCGGGTCGCGCCGAGTCCGGGCTCGACCGGAATGCACCTCGTCGGGTGGGGAGGAAGCGGTGTGCAGAAGTTCGCCGGGCCTGCCAAGGAGGGCGGAGCCTGATCCCGCCGGCTTGGCGAGCTGGTTGAGGCGGCCCTGCTCGGTGTTGGCGGCGTGGAGGAGTTCGCGCATCCGCCCGATGCACTCTTTCAGCTCCTCACCCGCGAACTGGTCCAAGCCGGCTGCGGCTGCCTAGGCAGCGCGCATTTTCTTCACTAGGGTCTCGTAGACGGTTGGGACGGCGCCGAGGGCCCGGCCGATCGCTCCTCCCCGGACACGCACATCGGCGACCCGGCTTGGATCGGCCGCGGCTGGCGTGAATCCGAAAGCGGCATCGCGCTCCAGCTGAGTGGCGTCCAGGTGACGTTGAGTGGCGGCGAGCGTCTCGGACAGGTCCAGCATCTGCTGGTACCTTTCCTCGAGCTGGGTTCAGGCCTCAGCGACGTTGGTAGCGTCGACGTCAGTGCCGATGGGGATGCGGAGGCTCTGCATCACGGCGCGCAACGGATCGGGCGGCTCGATCCGATCCGCTGCAGCCCTAGCTTCGGCAGCCTTACTCGTCTTGCTCGACGAGGAGGAGGCGCCATCGCCGGTGACGAAGACCTCCACATGGACGTCCACTGCCCCGGCGGAAACGCCATCGCCGAGGGAGAGGGGAGAGTCGGAGTAGCGGAGCACCTCACTGGGGTACTCGTCGGCCGCGATCGCATCAGAGATGCGCAGCACGGTGAAGGAGGTAGCAAGCGCACCGACGACGTCGTCCGCCAGCGCGACGGACTCGTCGGTGTAGGAGAAGGGCCCCGTCTGAAGCATGCTCCCGGCCAGCTGCTCGAGCTGCCCCGCGGTGGGCGCCAACTGTCGTGGTGGGTGCACGGCAGATGCCAAGGGATGGCTAAAGAGAGGAGGAGGCTCGAGGGCGCTGGTGGACTCCAGAGGCGGGGTTGGCATGAGCGGGCGCGGGACGCCGGACATACCCAGGTTCGGGGCTCTCCGGAGAGATAATACCCCTAGTCCTGCCGAGTGGAGTTGGATGATCGATAGTACAATGTTGCTCCTGGAGCTGTATGGAGGAGGAAGGAAGCTGGCCAAGGCTTGGGCTGGTCCTTCTCTCCGGTGTTGCTATTTTGTGGCTAGTCCTATGCTTACTTGTTTTCTCTTGTATGCGTTTTCTGCTTGCTCTCTCGCTCGCCCCCTATATGATCGTGGGCTCCCGGGGGGTTTTATAGTCCAACCCCCCGGGGGTACAATGGTAATGTAACAAGTCGGTGGGTCCGTATTGTCGGTGTCCGGGGACCCGGGCTGGGTCCCGCTGAGGGCTTGTGGTTCTCCGGGTTCCCCTAGGTGCGGGCCCCGCATGCCTAGGGGGACTGTGCGCCATCTTGTCGATCGTTAGGGCATGGCCGAGTCGAGTTGCGTACAGTGCTCTCCGTCAGGTTGCCGCTTGCTGTCGTCAGTGGTGAGGGCGGGGGCACTGTAGCCACGTCGACCCTGGTCAACGGGTAGGTGAGGGGCACTGTTGCCACGTTCCTGCTGACCAGAGGCATGGGCAGGGCACTGTTGCCTCGGTCATCGTTAATTGAAGTCTCGTCCCCATCATACGGCCTAGATGGGACGGGAGTTGACCCGCGGATGGATTGCGTAGCACGCCACGGGTGGCGCTGGCTTGTTGAGGAGGCTTTGGTCGTGCCGGGTTCGGCTATCTTGCGCTACTTGTTGGGGCCGAGTCGATGTGTCTTGCCGGGTCGGCTAGTCTGGCCGGCTTGCGGGGCTTGGCCGGGTCGAGCGACCCACCCAAGCGCGTGCCGTATTTGTAGGGCAGTGCCAACCCCATTGTTTTTTTGAAGAGGATCCGGGTTCCGTTGCCTGCCCAGGGTCCATCCCCCGACAACGCAGATATATCAAATGTTTGCTTTTAGCATTGCAAGTTTATGCGAAGGGTGCCGCCTCGGTTTCGTCCGAGCTCCCTTAATCTTTTTCGTGTTCCCTATGTTCTTTGGCTTGTGCTCTCGCTTGCCGGAGAGCCGTTCTGTGGTCTGTGGCTAAGAGTGGGCCGCGAAGTGGAGTATACAGTACTCAGAGTCGGAAACGGCCGGGTCGCCCGAACCGTTTTTCTTACGAGATGTTTTTCGTGTGGGTGGCCTCTAGCGTTCACCATTGCTAGCTGGACAGTCGCTTTGCGGTCTGTGACTAAGAGTGGACCTTTGGTACCGCGCACGCTACTAAGCCGTCTGTGGGAACTAATGTCTCAGGCCAAGCGGGCAGCCCCCGGGCCAACTCTGGCTGGCACCGGGGCAAACAATGATGCAACTGTAATGAAATGCGGAGATAGTCCCCCGAGCATCGCTCGGGGTTATCCGTGCTTGTGTGGTGCAAAAATATGCGGATGAGGAGCTTACATTGGTTTTCGTGTAGCCGAGGCGGAGTTTGCCGAAGACAGCCGGTGCGGCTCGGCGCTCGCAGAGTGCGCCGGCGCACCCGCTGGGTGTAGCCTTCGAGCCTTCGGGTGCTCGAAGGGGGGTCCCATGATGCGGAGCATCCTACGGTCATCCCCATGGACCTACCATCATCTCACGAAGTGCCAAGAGGACCTATGACTCGAGCTAGAGCTAGAGCTCTCGAGACCGAGGTGACTTCTCTCCTTAGTGATATTGCGGATCCCCTCGAGACATGGCTACTACCTAAGTTCGAGATGTTGTGCATGATTAGGTACCAAGAGGAGCCTCCCGAAGATGCACGTGAAGACGGACAAGCCGCCAAGTCCACGGATGAAGAGGAACGCCGAAAGGAGAAGAAGGCATCTCTAGGGCCCAGACATCCGGCCCAGAGCCCGGACATCCGGCCACTGGAGACATCAGCTACAGCCGCCTTCCAGCCGCTGGACATCTACAGGCCCCGGACATCCAGCCCCGGCCCGGAAATTCGGCCTCTCGCCCGGATATCCGGACAAGCTACAACAGAGAATAGAAGGGAACCCCCGCCAGCCCGAACATCCGGCCCCTCCAGCCAAACATCCGGCCTTCCGCGAACGCTCGGACATCCGGCCTCCCCTGTCTACGCACAGTGTAAGGGCCCGAGGCCCATGTACCCCTTCACCCACCTAGACCATATATACTCTTCTCCTACCTACGTTTTAGGGTTAGCATTGTGATAGCTCATTTGAGATATAGATCTTCGCTCATCCATATCGGATCTACTCCACGAGAGAGACCGTGGCCCCTCTTCGGAGAAGATCCACTTGGATTCAAGACCTCCTCGCGAAGAAGACCATCAAGACCTCCTCACGGAGAAGATCGTGCTACTTGTATCATCCTTAGTTGTCTGTGGATCTTGTATCTTCCTTTGTGTTCATGGATCTAGCATATGTGTGACTATTTCTTGTTGGTTTAGTGATTCCTCTCGTGTTTCCCCTCGTGATTTCCCTTGCGTTCTTCGCGGGATCCGCTCCTTTCATGAAAGATCGTCCCCTAGGGTTCCTACCATACATCATCTTGGTATCTAGAGCCACGTTGATCACGATTTCGGAGCCTCCCCGTTGTGTTTCTAGCCTTGTTTTTGTTGATTTTATCCCTAATTCGAAAATTCCCCACAAAAATATCCCCAATTTTTTTGTGATTTGTTGGTGTGATGAAGTTTTGTTGGATTTGATCCGTGGATTTCATGTGTTGCAGGTAGATCTAGCTTTCCATCCACTTTTTCCCAATTTCCATCCACAAATTCCTCCGAATTTTTCCCATATTTTCCACCTTCCACGTGGAGTTCGTCCGGATCCAGAGCCCGGACATTTGGCCCGATAGCCCGGACATCCGGCCCCTGGCAGCATCACTTCCTCTCCATCGCTCGTTGTTTGTCCATATTTCGCCAAATTTTGTTCCAGTGCCCACATACACTTCCGCATACCACCTCCACTTCTGCATAGCATCACCATATACCACATACACCACCATCGCATACCTCTACCAACTCCGACAATTTTGTCCCATTTTGCTTTGAGAATTTGAGTTGCGGTTCCGTGTCCTGTTGTGTTTCAGCTATTTAGGTACGGTTCGACATCAACATCATCGCCGCTCATCTTCGCCACGGACGCGTCATCAACAACGACCATCTCGACAACATCATATTGGTTTCGCGCCACTCATTTGATCACCATCATCCATTCTTGCTTACGGACAAGGAACCAAGAATCGGTAACCTCGTCTTGGTATCATGATACAGCATTCTTGACATTGCATTGATAGCCATCATAGCCTTACTCATCTTACCCATCGAGACTAGCCTTTGAGTATTGCCGGCAACGTGACTTGTGCACATTAGTGATCATACTTCCCATAGCATACATACATCATTGGTGCATATCTTGGTATCATCTCTTGTGTCACAAGGTTGTCTTTGCATACACAATTGCTATCTTGGTTCGTGAAGCATTGCATGAGAAAAGAGCTCAAACAACAAAGAGCCAAACAAGCTTTTAAGCAAAAGGTAAAGATAAGCAAACAAGCTTTTAAGCAAGAACCATAACATCAAACAACATTAAGATTGTCATACTAGACCATCTTGGATCATATCATCGAAACACCATACATAGAGCATAGTTGGGATAGAAGTCGTTGCATTTTTTCTTAGTATGTTGTGCACAAGTCTTCGTATCCGCCTATTGTACAATCGTGCTAGCGTCTCTCTAGTGTTGTGCAACAAGAGCATTTTCGTGGATTCCACATTTTGGCTCATCCTTGGTTGCACGACCCCGCTTTTCTCTTTGCGTGTGTGTTTCCGTGTACCTTATATTGCTTGGTCTACTTGTTGCATTGAAAACTTGCGAATCTTTTCCAACATTATTGAAGCTCACTAACAATTGCATCAAAATTTGTGCCACCATCCTAACCAAGCTTCACCATAAGCTTTTACTTGTGTAGGTGTCCACCTTCAACTTTGGTCAAGGTACATTAGGTATACGTTCTTCTCTTTCTACCACTCACATATTTTTCTTGGAATGATGGATAGGCCAAGTACTTCTACCAACCCACTCTTCATCGGGAAAGACGATGACATGAACTCCTACGTCACAAAGAGCCACCTCTTTGGTGCACAACGTGCTTTGCATCAAGAGCAACAAGCAATGAGTGAACGCATTGACAACCTCGCCACCAACTTGTGACTCTCCGAGCAACGTATAAGAGACTACTTCGACAACAAGCTCGACGATCACAAGCAAGAGAACGATGCAAGAATGGACGAGATTCGTGCTTTGTTGCTCAATTAGTCTTCTTCCACTTCGTCCTCATCAAGACGGAGCCGCTCAAGTCGACACTCCGACTTCACCCTCTCCAGCTCAAGTACACAGACATCGAACACTCTTCGCCGTTCCGCGTGCAATGATTGTCAAGCAAGCCTCAATCCTCTACGTGACATCGACTCTCAAGAGCACCGACACCGTCAAAACCAAGCTACCTTTGCGCAAGCACGAGAACGGCAACGACAACACCAACACGAAGAGGAAGAGCGAGCGCGTCTACACCAAGAAGCACAAGATGCCGAGGCACAACGTCAAGAGCAACAATAGCGAGATGCTCAAGCACTTGAGGCGCAACAAGCCCTCCGAGATTCAAGTCGAGCCGTAGCCAACCGAGGCCGACAAGCTCGTGAACATGAAGAAGGACTTTGCGAAGAAGTTCACGAACGAAGATATCAAGCTCACGTGCAACGTCAAGCTCGAAAAGTTCCTCCACAAGCTCGCCAAGAACGTCAAGTTCAACAAGAACAAGAAGACACTGAACATCCTCCACGGCAAGAGCAAATTGTGAGAGACGATCTTCCTCGTCAAGGACATCATCATCCCCATCCCGAGCACAATGAAGAGCAATGCTACAACAAGCAAAAGTTCACCATGCCCAAGTTCAATGGAAGCAACTACCCTGAAGAGTACCTTTCATGGGCATTGAAGGTCGATGAAATCTTCTGCTTGCACAATCATAACCCACAAGTATAGGGGATCGCAAAAGTTTTCGAGGGTAGAGTATTCAACCCAAATTTATTCATTCAACACAAGGGGATCCAAAGAATTTTCTCAAGTATTAGCCGCTGAATTGTCAATTCAACCACACCTGGAAACTTAATATCTGCAGCAAAGTGTTTAGTAGCAAAGTAATATGATAGTAGTGGTAACGGTGGCAAAAGGTAACGGTAGGAAAAGTAATATTTTTGGTGTTTTATAGTGACGATAACAATAGCAACGGAAAAGTAAATAAGCGAAGAACAATATATGGAAAGCTCATAGGCTATGGATCGGTGATAGAGAATTATGTCGGATGTGGTTCATCATGTAACAGTCATAACATGGGGTGACACAGAACTAGCTCCGATTCATCAATGTAATGTAGGCATGTATTCCGAATATAGTCATACGTGCTTATGGAAAAGAACTTGCATGACATCTTTTGTCCTACCCTCCTGTGGCAGCGGGGTCCTATTGGAAACTAAGAGATATTAAGGCCTCCTTTTAATAGAGTATCGGACCAAAGCATTAACACATAGTGAATACATGAACTCCTCAAACTACGGTCATCACCGGAAATGGTCCCGACTATTTTCACTTCGGGGTTGCCGGATCATAACACGTAGTAGGTGACTATGGACTTGCAAGATAGGATCAAGAACTCACATATATTCATGAAAACATAATAGGTTCAGATCTGAAATCATGGCACTCGGGCCCTAGTGACAAGCATTAAGAATAGCAAAGTCATAGCAACGTCAGTCTCAGAACATAGTGGATACTAGGGATCAAACCCTAACAAAACTAACTCGATTACATGATAAATCTCATCCAATCCATCACCGTCCAGCAAGCCTACGATGGAATTACTCACACAACACGGTGAGCATCATGAAATTAGTGATCTAGGATGGTTGATGATGATGACGATGACGGAATCCCCTCTCTGGAGCCCCAAACAGACTCCAGATCAGCCCTCCCGAGAGAGTTTAGGGCTAGGAGACGGCTCCGTATCGTAAAACGCAATGAATCTTTCTCCCTGATTTTTTCCCGTAACACGAATATATGGAGTTGGGGTTGAGGTCGGTGGAGCTCCAGGGGGCCCACGAGGTAGGGGGCGCGCCCCCACCCTCGTGGCTAGGGTGTGGCCCCCCTGGCCTTGATTCTTTGCCAGTATTTTTTATTATTTCCAAAAATAATCTCCGTGGAGTTTCAGGTCATTCAGAGAACTTTTGTTTCTGCACATAAATAACACCATGGCAATTCTGTTGAAAACAACGTCAGTCCGGGTTAGTTCCATTCAAATTATGCAAGTTAGATTCCAAAACAAGGGCAAAAGTGTTTGGAAAGTAGATACAACAGAGACGTATCAACTCTCCTAAGATTAAACCTTTGCTTGTCCTCAAGCAATTCAGTTGACAAACTGAAAGTGATAAAGAAAAACTTTTACAAACTCTGTTTGCTCTTGTTGTTGTTAATATGTAAAGCCAGCATTCAAGTTTTCAGCAAGAATTATGAACTAACCACATTCACAATAACACTTAGGTCTCATGTTTACTCATATCAATGGCATAATCAACTAGCGAGCAACAATAATAAAATCTTGGATGTCAGCACTTTCTCAAAACAATCATGATATGATATAATGATAACCCACAAGTATAGGGGATCACAACAGTTTTCGAGGGTAAAGTATTCAACCCAAATTTATTGATTCGACACAAGGGTAGCCAAACGATACTCTCAAGTATTAGCATCTGAGTTGTCAATTCAACCACACCTGGAAAATTAATATCTGCAGCAAAGTGTATAGTTGCAAAGTAATATGATAGTAGTGGTAACGATAACAAAAGGTAACAGTAGTAAAAGTAATGTTTTTGGTATTTTGTTGTGATGATAGCAATAGCAACGGAAAGTAAATAAGCGAAGAACAATATATGGAAAGCTCGTAGGCAATGGATCGGTGATGGAGAATTATGCCGGATGCAGTTCATCATGTAACAGTCATAACCTAGGGTAACACAGAACTAGCTCCAGTTCATTGATATAATGTAGGCATGTATTCCGAATATAGTCATACGTGCTTATGGAAAAGAACTTGCATGGCATCTTTTGTCCTACCCTCCCGTGGCAGCGGGGTCTTTACGGAAACTAAGGGATATTAAAGCCTCCTTTTAATACAGAACCGGAACAAAGCATTAACACATAGTGAATACATGAACTCCTCAAACTACGGTCATCACCGGTAAGTATCCCGATTATTGTCACTTCGGGGTTAACGCATCATAACACATAATAGGTGACTATAGACTTGCAAGATAGGATCAAGAACACTCATATATTGATGAAAACATAATAGGTTCAGATCTGAAATCATGGCACTCGGGCCCTAGTGACAAGCATTAAGCATAGCAAAGTCATAGCAACATCAATCTCAGAACATAGTCGACACTAGGGATCAAACCCTAACAAAACTAACTCGATTACATGATAGATCCCATCCAACCCATCATTGTCCAGCAAGCCTACGATGGAATTACTCACGCACGGCGGTGAGCATCATGAAATTAGCGATGGAGGGTGGTTGATGATGACGATGGCGACGGATTCCCCTCTCCGGAGCCCCGAACGGACTCCAGTTCAGCCTTCCCGAGAGGTTTTAGGGCTTGGCGGCGGCTCCATATCGTAAAACGCAATGATTTCTTCTCCCTGATTTTTTCTCCCCGAAACACAATATATAGAGTTGGAGTTGGAGTCGGAGAGGCACCAGGGGGCCCACGAGATATGGGGCGCGCCCTAGGGGGGAAGCGTGCCCCCACCCTCGTGGAGAGGTGGTGGGCCCCCTGGCCTTCATTTTTTGCAGGTATTTTGTATATTTTCCAAAAAGTTGCTTCGTGAAGTTTCAGGTCATTCCGAGAACGTTTGTTTCTGCACATAAATAACACCATGGTAATTCTGCTGAAAACAGCGTCAGTCCGGGTTAGTTCCATTCAAATCATGCAAGTTAGAGTCCAAAATAAGGGCAAAAGAGTTTGGAAAAGTAGATACGACGGAGACCTATCAACTCCCCCAAGCTTAAACCTTTGTTTGTCCTCAAGAAATTCAGTTGACAAACTGAAAGTGATAAAGAAAAAACTTTTACAAACTCTGTTTCCTCTTGTTGTTGTAAATATGTAAAGCCAGCATTCAAGTTTTCAGCAAAGATTATAACTAACCACATTCACAATAACTCATAGGTCTCAAGTTTACTCATATCAATAGCATAATCAACTAGCGAGCCATAATAATAAATTTCGGATCACAACACTTCCTCAAAACAATCATAATCTGATATAACAAGATGGTATCTCGCTAGCCCTTTCTGAGACCGCAAAACATAAATGCAGAGCACCTTTAAGGACCAAGGACTGACTAGACATTGTAATTCATGGTAAAAGAGATCCAGTCAAGTCATACTCAATGTAAACTAACAATAATGAATGCAAATGACAGCGGTGCTCTCCAACTGGTGCTTTTTAATAAGAGGATGATGACTCAGCATAAAAGTAAATAGATAGGCCCTTCGTAGAGGGAAGCAGGGATTTGTAGAGGTGCCAGAGCTCGGTTTTGAAATAGAGGTGAATAATATTTTGAGCGGTATACTTTCATTGTCAACATAACAACCAAGATATGGCAATATCTTCCATGTTACACACATTATAGGCGGTTCCCAAATAGAATGGTAAATTTTATACTCCCCCTTCCACCAACAAGCATCAATCCATGGCTTGCTCGAAACAACGAGTGCCTCCAACTAACAAGAGTCCATGGGGGAGTTTTGTTTGCAATTATTTTGATTTAGCTTGCATAAAGCATGGGACTGGGCATCCCGGTGGCCAGCCATTTATCTCGTGAGTGAAGAGCGAAGTCCACTCCTCTTGAGAATAACCCGCCTAACATGGAAGATACAGACAGCCCTAGTTGATACATGAGCTATTCGAGCATACAAAACAGGATATTTATTTGAAGGTTTGGAGTTTGGCACATACAAATTTACTTGGAACGGCAGGTAGATACCGTATATAGGTAGGTATAGTGGACTCATGTGGAATAACTTTGGGGTTTAAGGGATTGGATGCACAAGCAGTATTCCTACTTAGTACAGGTGAAGGCTAGCAAAAGACTGGGAAGCGACCAGCTAGAGAGCGACAACAATCATGAACATGCATTAAAATTAATCAACACCGAATAAAAGCATGAGTAGGATATAATCCACCATGAACATAAATATCGTGAAGGCTATGTTGATTTTGTTTCAACTACATGCGTGAACATGCTCCAAGTCAAGTCACTTAAATCAATCAGAGGAGGATACCACCCTATCATACCACATCATAACTATCTCAATAGCATGTTGGCATGCGAGGTAAAACATTATAACTCATAGCTAATGAAGCATGGCACAAGAAACTATGATCTCTAGTTGTCATTGCAAACATGTTTATTCATAATAGGCTGAATCAGGAATGATGAACTAATCATATTTACAAAAACAAAAGAGGTCAAGTTCATACCAGCTTTTCTCATCTCAGTCAGTCCATCATATATCATCATAATTGCATTTCACTTGCACGACCGAATAGTGTGAATAATAATAATAGTGCACGTGCATTGGACTAAGCTGGAATCTGCAAGCATTCAATACACATGAGAAGACAAGGCAATATGAACTATTTTGTCAGATCAACATTTATGCATATAAGAGCCACTTCAACAATTTAATCATGGTCTTCTCCTATTAACCCCTAAAGAAAAGAAAAGAAATAAAACTATTTACACGGGAAAGCTCCCAACAAGCAAAAGAAGAACAGGAAATCTTTTTGGGTTTTATTTTTAATTACTACTACAAGCATGGAAATTAAACTGATTAAAAGCTACAACTAATTTTTTGGTTTTTCTTAAGGTTTATTAAACACACAAGAAGAAAGCATAAAAAGGAAAATAAACTAGCATGGATGATACAATGAAAAAGTATGAGCACCGACATCTAGCAATGAGTGTGCGAACATAAGTGTAATGTTGGTGGGAAATACGTACTCCCCCAAGATTAGGCTTTTGGCCTAAGTTGGTCTATGGCCACGGCTGGCCTAGCGGATATCCATAATAGTAGTTAGGGTCGTACTGAGAAGAAGAAGAAGAGGAAGACTCCGATTGCCACTGGCTGACAATCATCTCCGGATCCCACTGGTAATTGGACTATCGTGAAGGATCAACTTGTGGTTCTGGCTCTGGCTCCTCGGCTGGTGCAGGGTTCCGGTAGGCGTGAATAGCCTTCAACGGAACAAGGTACGTGCCTGAAGATAAATCAAACAAAGAAGGAGCAGGCAAGGTAATAGTCTCAGGATGATGTTTATTAAAGAACAATTGATATTTAAGCTCTCCTTCCCTATTCTTAACAATAAAATCATGTGCCACCATACTTTTATAATCTAGATAAACACGAGGTGGGACCTTTTCTTCCTTCTCAAAATGCCTAATAGGTATGTTAAAATGTGTAGCTAGGCGTGAAGCATAGATGCCTCCAAAGATAGGGCCTTTGGTACGGTTCAGACTTAACCGTTTAGCAATAATGGTGCCCATACTAAAAGTGTTATCACTGTATAAACCGTGGAGCAGAATAATAATATCAGGGATACTAAGGGTTCCACAGTTTCCACGACCAATTAAGCAACGACTAGCAAATAATGCAAAGTAACGTAAAACAGGAAAATGTATGCTGGTGATTCGTGCATCGGAAACCTTCCTTGTTTCCCCTACGGTGATAGTGTCAATAAACCCCTCCACATCATCATGATGTGGTTCTTCTGTCTTGCCCTCAAAAGGGACTAAACAAATCCAACAAAAATCATAAAGTGATATCTCCTTATGCTCATCATATAAGTGAAACTCCACCGTAGGTGGCGAGTTCCTAGAATGGAAATGAAAGTTTTGCACAAAGGTATTTGTGAGTAAGAGATACTGATCGCATTGGTCGTGGAGGAAAGCGGTGAGGCCTGCATTCTTAGCCAATTCATGAAAATCTTCATAAATACCGGCCGCTCTCAAGAAATCATCGAAAGGCCATTCACACGCACGAACCTCCGCTGTGCACGGCAAATTATACTTAGGCTTCGGTGCCTTTTCCTTCGAGCTTTGGCTCGACGAGCCCCTCAATAGTCTCCTCATCATTTTCTGAAAAATTCTGAAATTTTTAGTAACTTCAAAATAAAAGTAAACCAAACTCAATAATATTGATAGCAACTACTCCTACAAGTGCCTAGGGCCTATATCATGCATCAAAACTACATTTGACCATATCAATTTGACATGCAAGCTCAAGAACAGGGTCACCTAAGCAGCAAAAATTTGCAATGAATAAAGCACTAGAACAAAAACTAATTGGACCAATGGAGGAGTCACATACCAAGGAACAATCTCCCCAAGCAGTTTTGTGAGAGGTGCTTTGAGAAAGGAGATCGAAAATGGCAGCAAAACGAGCTTGGACTCAGGTTTGAGCTGGATATTCGTGTGTATGGGAGGAAGAAGAAGTGTGTGGGTGAAAGGATAAGTGGAGGAGGGCCATCGTGGGCCCACGAGGCAGGGGGGCGCGCCTAGGGGGTAGGGCGCGCCCTCCACCCTCGTGGGCAGGTGGTTGACCCCCTTGTTGTGTTCTCAGTGCCAAATATTCTCAAATATTCTAGAAAAAATCATATTTAAATTTCAGGGCATTTGGGGAACTTTTATTTTCGAGGTATTTTTATATTGCATGGATAATCAGATAACAGACAGAAACATATTTATTTTTATTTTATTTAATATAAATAACAGAAAGTAAAAGTGGGTTATAGAGGGTTGTGCCTTCTAGTTTCATCCATCTCATGGTCATCAAAAGGAATCCACTAACAAGGTTGATAAAGTCTTGTTAACGAACTCATTCCGAATAACATGGAATGGGAGAAATTTCGACTAACCCTATGTTACCTCAATGGGGATATGCACATCCCCAATAATAAGAATATAATATTTTTTCTTGACAGTAGGAAGAGGAAATTCAAAACCTCCAAATATAATCGATGGAATTTTTCCAATAGAGTTGATACTATGGACTTGAGGTTGTTTCCTCGGAAAGTGTACCGTATGCTCATTACCATTAACATGAAAAGTGAAATTGCCTTTAGTGCAATCAATAACAGCCCCTGCAGTATTCAAAAAGGGTCTTCCAAGAATAATAGACATACTATCATCCTCGGGAATATCAAGAATAAAAAAGTCTGTTAAAATAGTAACGTTTGCAACTACAACAGGCACATCCTCACCAATACCGACAGGTATAGCAATTGATTTATCGCCATTTGCAAAGATATTTCAGTAGGTGTCAACTTATTCAAATCAAGTCTACGATATAAAGAGAGAGGCATAACACTAACACCGGCTCCAAGATCACATAAAGCAGTTTTAACATAGTTTCTTTTAATGGAGCATAGTATAGTTGGTACACCAGGATCTCCAAGTTTCTTTGGTATTCTACCCTTAAAAGTATAATTAGCAGGCATGGTGGAAATTTCAGCTTCCGGTATCTTTCTTTTATTTGTAATGATATCCTTCATGTACTTAGCATAAGGATTGGTTTTGATCATATCAGTTAATCGCATACGCAAAAAGATAGGTCTAATCATTTCAGCAAAGCGCTCAAAATCCTCATCATCCTTTTTCTTAGATGGTTTGGGAGGAAAATGCATGGGTTTCTGAACCCAAGGCTCTGTTTCTTTACCATGTTTCCTAGCAACAAAGTCTTTTTTATCATAACGTTGATTCTTTGATTGTGGGTTATCAAGATCAAGAGCAGGTTCAATTTCTATATCATTATCATTACTAGGTTGAGCATCATTATGAACATTATCACTCACATTACCACTAGTTTCAGGTTCATTACCAGATTGTGTTTCAGCATCAGAAATAGAAATATCATTTGGATTCTCAGGTGTTTCAATAATAGGATAACTAGAAGCATGCAAAGTCCTATCATTTTTCTTTTTCTTCCTTTTAGAAGGATTAGGTGCATCTATTTTATTTCTCTGAGAATCTTGCTCAATTCTCTTAGGGTGGCCTTCAGGATACAAAGGTTCCTGAGTCATTCTACCAGTTCTAGTAGCCACTCTAACAACATTATCATTATTCTTATTATTCAATTCATTGAGCAAATCATTTTGAGTGTTAAGTACTTGTTCTACTTGAGTGGTAACCATAGAAGCATGTTTACTAATAAGTTTAAGTTCACCTTTGACATTAGCCATATAATCACCCAAGCGTTCAAGCATATTTGAATTGTATTTCAATTGTCTACCAAAATAAGCATTAAAGTATTCTTGCTTAGCCATAAATTTGTCAAACTCATCTAAGGATGGGCTAGCAAACTTAGTAAATGGGATTTCATCTTTATCATATCTATAGAGAGAATTTATCTATACTACCTTTGTCGGGTTATCAAGACCATGACTTTCTTCTATAGGTAATGGATTAAGATTATATGTTTCTTCAACATGCGGTAAATTAAGACCATGTATTTCTTCAATAGGAGGTAAATTCTTAACATCTTTAGCATTAATACCTTTTTCTTTCATAGATTTCTTTGCCTCTTGCATATCTTCGGGACTGAGAAATAGAATACCCCTCTTCTTCAGAGTTGGATTATGAATAGGCTTAGGAATTGGCTCCGGAGGTGTCGAATTATTTTCATTTGTCAACATATTATTCAATAAAATTTTAGCTTCATCCGGTGTTCTTTCCCTGAAAACAGAACCATCACAACTATCCAGGTAATCTCTAGAGGCATCGGTTAGTCCATTATAAAAGATATCAAGTATTTCATTTTTCTTAAGAGGATGATCAGGAAAAGCATTAAGTAATTGGAGGAGCTTCCCCCAAGCTTGTGGGAGACTCTCTTATTCAATTTGCACAAAATTATATATATATCCCTTAAACCAGCTTGTTTCTTATGAGCAGGGAAATATTTAGCAGAGAAGTAATAAATAATATCCTGGGGACTATGCACACAACCAGGATCAAGAGAATTAAACCATTTCTTAGCATCACCCTTTAATGAGAACGGAAATATTTTAAGGATATAAAAGTAACGAGTTCTCTCATCTTTAGTGAACAGGGTGGCTATATCATTCAACTTATTAAGATGTGCCACAACAGTTTCAGATTCATAACCATGAAAAGGATCAAATTCAACCAAAGTAATTATAACAGGATCAACAGAGAATTCATAATCCTTATCAATAACACAGATAGGTGAAGTAGCAAAAGCAGGGTCAAGTTTCATTCTAGCACTTAGAGATTGCTTACTCCATTTAGCTAATAACCTTTTTAGTTCATTTCTATTTTTGCAAGCTAAAATAGTGAAAGAAGCTTCTTGATCAAAAACATAACCCTTAGGAATAACAAGTGATTCTTCATCATCACTTTCATCAGTATCATCAGATTCAATATTTTCAATTTCTCTAGCCCTAGCAATTTTTTCATTAAGAAAATCACTAAGTGGCACAGTAGTATCAGGCATAGAGGTAGTTTCATCATAAGTATCATGCATAGCAGAAGTGGCATCATCAATAACATGCGACATATCAGAACGAATAGCAGAAGCAGGTGTAGGTGTCACAAGCTTACTCAAAACAGAAGGCGAATCAAGTGCAGAGCTAGATGGCAGTTCCTTACCTCCCCTCGTAATTGAGGGATAGATCTTGGTTTTTGGATCTCTCAAGTTCTTCATAATGATAAGAAGATATATATCCCAAGTGACTCAAAGAATACAGCTATGCTCCACGGCAACGGCGCCAGAAAATAGTCTTGATAACCCACAAGTATAGGGGATCACAACAGTTTTCGAGGGTAAAGTATTCAACCCAAATTTATTGATTCGACACAAGGGGAGCCAAAGAATACTCTCAAGTATTAGCAGCTGAGTTTTCAATTCAACCACACCTGGAAACTTAATATCTGCAGCAAAGTGTTTAGTAGCAAAGTAATATGATAATAGTGGTAACGATAACAAAAGGTAACGGTAGTAAAAGTAATGTTTTTGGTATTTTGTAGTGATGATAGAAATAGCAACGGAAAGTAAATAAGCGAAGAACAATATATGGAAAGCTCGTAGGCAATGGATCGGTGATGGAGAATTATGCCGGATGTGGTTCATCATGTAACCGTCATAACCTAGGGTGACACAGAATTAGCTCCAGTTCATTGATATAATGTAGGCATGTATTCCGATTTCCGAATATAGTCATACATGCTTATGGAAAAGAACTTGCATGACATTTTTTGTCCTATCCTCCCGTGGAAGCGGGGTCCTTACGGAAACTAAGGGATATTAAGTATCCCGATTATTGTCACTTCAGGGTTAACGGATCATAACACATAATAGGTGATTATAGACTCGCAAGATAGGATCAAGAACACTCATATATTGATGAAAACATAATAGGTTCAGATCTGAAATCATGGCACTCGGTCCCTAGTGACAAGCATTAAGCATAGCAAAGTCATAGCAACATCAATCTCAGAACATAGTGGACACTAGGGATCAAACCCTAACAAAACTAACTCGATTACATGATAGATCCCATCCAACCCATCACCGTCCAGCAGGCCTACGATGGAATTACTCACGCACGGCGGTGAGCATCATGATATTGGTGATGGAGGATGGTTGATGATGACGATGGCGACGAATTCCCCTCTCCGAAGCTCCGAACGGACTCCAGATCAGCCTTCCCGAGAGGTTTTAGGGCTTGGCGGTGGCTCCGTGTCGTAAAACGTGTTGATTTCTTCTCCCAGATTTTTTTCTCCCTGAAACACAATATATAGAGTTGGAGTTGGAGTCGGAGAGGCACCAGGGGGCCCATGAGGTAGGGGGGCGCGCCCCCACCCTCGTGGAGAGGTGGTGGCCCCCCTGGCCTTCATCTTTTGTAGGTATTTTTTACATTTTCCCAAAAGTTGCTCCGTGAAGTTTCAGGTCATTCCGAGAACGTTTGTTTCTGCACATAAATAACACCATGGTAATTCTGCTAAAAACAGTATTAGTCCGGGTTAGTTCCATTCAAATCATGCAAGTTAGAGTCCAAAACTAGGGCAAAAGTGTTTGGAAAAGTAGATATGACGGAGACATATCATATAACAGGATGGTATCTCGCTAGCCCTTTCTAAGACCGCAACACATAAATGAAGAGCACCTTTAAAGAACAAGGACTAACTAGAAATTGTAATTCATGGTAAAAGAGATCCAGTCAATTCATACTCAATGTAAACTAACAATAATGAATGCAAATGACAGCGGTGCTCTCCAACTGGTGTTTTTTAATAAGAGGGTGATGACTCAACATAAAAGTAAATAGATAGGCCCTTCGTAGAGGCAAGCAGGGATTTGTAGAGGTGGTAGAGCTTGATTTTGAAATAGATATGAATAATATTTTGAGCGGTATACTTTCATTGTCAACATAACAACCAAGTGATGGCAATATCTTCCATGCTACACACATTATAGGTGGTTCCCAAACAGAATGGTAAAGTTTATACTCCCCCTCCACCAACAAGCATCAATCCATGGCTTGCTCGAAACAACGAGTGCCTCAAACTAACAACAGTCCTAGGGGGAGTTTTGTTTGCAATTATTTTCATTTGATTTGCATAAAGCATGGGACTGGGCATCCCAGTGACCAGCCATTTTCTCGTGAGTGAGGAGCGGAGTCCACTCCTCTTGAGAATAACTCGCCTAACATGGAAGATATGGACAACCCTAGTTGATACATGAGCTATTCGAGCATACAAAACAGAATGTTTATTTGAAGGTTTAGAGTTTGGCACATACAAATTTACTTGGAACGGCAGGTAGACACCGTAAATAGGTAGGTATGGTGGACTCATATGGAATAACTTTGGGGTTCATGGGATTGGATGCACAAGCAGTGTTCCCGCTTAGTACAGGTGAAGACTAGAAAAAGACTGGGATGCGACCAGCTAGAGAGCGACAATAGTCATGAACATGCATTAAAATTAATCAACACCGAATGCAAGCATGAGTAGGATATAATGCACCATGAACATAAATATCGTAGAGGCTATGTTGATTTTGTTTCAACTACATGTGTGAACATGTGCCAAGTCAAGCCACTGGAATCGTTCAAAAGAGGATACTACCCTATCATACCACATCACAACCATTTTAATAGCATGTTGGCACGCAAGGTAAACCATTGTAAGCTCCTAGCTAATTAAGCATGGCATAAGCAACTATAATCTCTAATTGTCATTGCAAAAATGTTTATTCATAATAGGCTGAATGAGGAATGATGAACTAATCATATTTACAAAAACAAGAGAGGTCGAGTTCATACCAGGTTCTCCCATCTCAATCAGTACATCATATATCGTCATAATTGCCCTTCACTTGGACGACCGAATCATGTGATAATAATAACAATGCACGTGCATTGGACTAAGCTGGAATCTGCAAGCATTCAATAAACAGGAGAAGACAAGGCAATATGGACTCTTGGTTAAATCAACAATAATGCATATAGGAGTCACTTCAACAATTTAATCATGGTCTTCTCCTATCGACCCCCAAAGAAAAGAAAAAAAAACTATTTACACGGGAAAGCTCCCAACAAGGAAAAGAAGAAAGGGAAATCTTTTTGAGTTTTCTTTTTAGTTATTACTTCTATAGAAGGAAAAATAAAATAGCTAAAAACTATTACTATTTTTTTGTTTTTCTTAAGGTTTATCAAACACACAAGAAGAAAGCATAAAAACAAATAAACTAGCATGGATATTACAATGAAAAATTATGAGCACCGACATCTAGCAATGAGTGTGTGTACATGAATGTAATGCCGGTGAGAAATACGTACTCCCCCAAGATTAGGCTTTTGGCCTAAGTTGGTCTATGGCCACGGCTGGCCTGGCGGATATCCAAAGTTGTAACTGGGTCGTACTGTTATGGATACTCAGATTTCCACTGGCTAGCAATCACCTCCGGATCCCACTGGTAATCAGACTGTCGTGGAGGATTAAATTATGGTTCCGGCTCTGTCTCTGCAGCTGATGTAGGGTTCCGGTAGGCTTGAATGGCCTCCAACGGAACAAGGTACTTGCCTGTAGATAAATCAAACAAAGAAGGAGCGGGCAGGGTAATAGTCTCAGGATGATGTTTATCAAAGAAAAATTTGTATTTAAGCTCCCTTTCCCTATTCTTTACAATAAAAGCATGTGCTACCATACTCTTATAATCTAAATAAACAGTAGGCAGCAAATTTTATTCCTTTTCATAGTGCCTAATAGGTATGTTATAGTATGCAGCAAGGCATGAAGCATAGACACCTCCAAAGATGGGGCCCTTTGTACGGTTCGGACTTAACCGTTTGGCAATAATACCGCCCATACTAACAGAGTCGTCACAGAATAAACCATGGAACAAAATAATAATATCAGGAACACTATGGTTTCCACAGTTTCTGCGACCAATTAAGCAACGACTAGCAAATATTGCAAAGTAGCGTAAAACAGGAAAATGTATGCTAGTGATTCTTGCATCGGAAACTTTCCTAGTTTCCCCTACAGTAATAGTGTCAATAAACCCGTCCACATCTGTATGATTTGATTCCTCTAAGCTACCCTCGAAAGTTATTTTGCAAACCCTGCAAAATTCATATAGTGGCATATTCTTAACCACATCATATAAATGAAACTCTACTGAAGGAGGTGATTCCTTAGGATAATAGTAGAAGTTTTGCACAAAAGTATGAGCGAGTAAGAGATACTGTTCGCGTTGGTCGCGGAGGAAGTCGGTGAGGCCCGCATTCTTAGACAATTCATAAAAATCATCATAAATCCCGGGTGCTCTCAAGAAATCATTGGAAGGCCATTCACACAGCCGAACCTCTGCGGCGCTAGGAAGATTATATTTGGGCTTCTCTGCTTCTGCATTTTGCTTTTCCTTCGAGCTTCGGCTTGATGAGCCCCTCAAAAATCTCTTCATTATTTTCTAAAAAATTCTAAATTTTTTAGTAACTTCAAATAAAAGTAAACCAAACTCATCAAAACTGATAGCAACTACTCCTACAAGTGCCTAGAGCCTATATCATGCATTAGAACTACTTGGAACCATATAAATTTGACATGCAAGCTAAAGAACATGGTCACCTGGGCATCACAAATTTGCAATGAATAAACCACTAGAACAAAAAACTAATTGGACCAATGGAGGAGCCACATACCAAGGAACAATCCCCCAAAGAAGTTTTGTGAGAGGTGCTTTGAGCAAGGAGATCGAAAATCGCAGCAAAATGAGATAGAACTCGTGCTTGAGCTGGATGGTGATTTTTTGGGAGGAAGAAAAAGTGTGTGGGTGCAGGAATAAGTGGAGGGGAGCCACAGTGGGCCCACGAGGCAAGGGGCGCGCTCGGGGGGGTGGGCACGCCCTGGACCCTCGTGGCCAAGTGCTTGCTCCCCCTGCTGCGTTCTCAATGCCAGATATTCTCAAATATTCCAGAAAAATCATATTTAAATTTCAGGGCATTTGGAGAACTTTTATTTTCAGGGTATTTTTTATTGCACGGATAATTCAAAAAATAGACAAAAATTACTATTTTTGCTTTATTTAAACTAAATAACAGAAAGTAAAAAGAGGGTATAGAAGGTTGTGCTTTCTAACTTCATCCATCTCATGCTCATCAAAAGGAATCCACTAACAAGGTTGATCAAGTCTTGTTAACAAACTCATTTCGAGTAACATGAAACCAGAGAAATTTTGAATGACACTGTGTTACCTCAACGGGGATATGCACATCCCCAGTAATAAGAATATCATATTTCTTCTTGACAGTAGGAAGAGGAAATTCAAAACCTCCAAAAATAATCGATTGAATTTTTCCAATAGAATTGATACTGTGGACTTGAGGTTGTTTCCTTGGAAAGTGTACCGTATGCTCATTACCATTAACATGAAAAGTGACATTGCCTTTGTTGCAATCAATAACAGCCCTTGCAGTATTCAAAAAAGGTCTTCCAAGAATAATAGACATACTATCGTCCTCGGGAATGTCAAGAATAACAAAGTCCGTTAAAAT
Organism: Triticum urartu; assembly: GCF_056163025.1. Lineage (NCBI taxonomy): Eukaryota > Viridiplantae > Streptophyta > Magnoliopsida > Poales > Poaceae > Triticum > Triticum urartu. The sequence continues at coordinate 154,612,470 of NC_141877.1, read as the reverse complement.
AGTAACGTTTGCAACTACAATAGCCACATCCTCACAAATACCTACAGGTATAGCAGTTGATTTATCAGCCATTTGCAAGGATATTTCAGTAGGTGTTAACTTATTCAAATCAAGTCTACAATATAAAGAGAGAGGCATAACATTAACACCGGCCCCAAGATCACATAAAGCAGTTCTAACATAGTTTCTTTTAATGGAGCATGGTATAGTTGGTACTCCTGGATCTCCTAGTTTCTTAGGTATTCCACCCTTAAAAGTATAATTAGTAAGCATGGTGGAAATTTCAGCTTCCGGTATCTTTCTTTTATTAGTAACAATATCTTTCATGTACTTAGCATAAGGATTCATTTTGAGCATATCAGTAAATCGCATACGCAAAAAGATAGGTCTAATCATTTCAGCAAAGCGCTCAAAATCCTGATTATCCTTTTTCTTGGATGGTTTGGGAGGAAAAGGAATGGGTTTCTAAACCCATGCTTCTCTATCTTTACAATGTTTCCTAGCAACAAAGTCTCTCTTATCATAACGTTGATTCTTTGATTGTGGGTTATCAAGATCAACAACAGGTTCAATTTCTACATCATTATCATTGCTAGGTTGAGCATCAATATGAACATTATCATTAACATTATCACTAGTTTCATGTTCATTACCAGATTATGTTTCAGCGTCAGAAATAGAGATATCATTGGAATTCTCAGGGGTGTCAATAGTAGGTTCACTAGAAGCATGCAAAGTCCTATCATTTTTCTTTTTCTTCTTCTTAGAAGGACTAGGTGCATCAATATCATTTCTCTGAGAATCTTGCTCAATTCTCTTAGGATGGCCCTCAGGATACAAAGGTTCCTGGGTCATTTTACCACATCTAGTCATAACTCTAACAACATTATCATTTTTCTTACTATTTAATTCATTGAGCAAATCATTCTAAGCCTTAAGTGCTTTTTCTACTTGAGTGGTAACCAGAGAAACATGTTTACTAATGAGTTTAAGTTCACCTTTAACTCTAGATATATAATCACCCAAGTATTCAATCATATAAGCATTTTGTTTCAATTGTCTACCAAAATAAGCATTGAAGTCTTCTTGCTTAACCATAAAGTTATCAAACTCATCCAAACATTGGCTAGCAAACTTAGTAGGAGGGATTTCAACTTTAGCATATCTATAGAGAGAATTTACCTTTACTACCTGTGTCGGGTTATCAAGACCATGTGTTTCTTCAATAGGTGATGGATTAAAACCATATATTTCTTCAATAGGCCGTAAATTAAGACCATGTATTTCTTCAATAGGAGGTAAATTCTTAATATCTTTAGCTTTAAAACCCTTTTCTTTCATGGATTTCTTTGCCTCTTGCATATCTTCAGGACTGAGAAATAGAACACCCCTTTTCTTCGGAGTTGATTTAGGAATAGGCTCAGGAGCTGGCTCAGGAAGTGTCCAATTATTTTCATTTGTCAACATATTATTCAATAGAATTTCAGCTTCATCTGGTGTTCTTTCCCTGAAAAGAGAACCAGCACAACTATCCAGGTGGTCTCTAGAAGCATCGGTTAGTCCATTATAAAATATATCAAGTATTTCATTTTTCTTAAGAGGATGATCAGGCAAAGCATTAAGTAATTGGAGAAGCCTGCCCCAAGATTGTGGGACACTCTCTTCTTCAATTTGCACAAAATTATATATATCCCTTAAGGTAGCTTGTTTCTTATGAGCAGGGAAATATTTAGCAGAGAAGTCAAAAATCATATCCTAGGGACTACGCACACAACCAAGATCAAGAAAATTAAACCATATCTTAGGATCACCCTTTAATGAGAACGGCAATATTTTAAGGATATAAAAGTAGCGAGTTATCTCATCATTAGTGAACAGGGTGGCTATATCATTTAAACAACAGTTTCAGATTGATAACCATAGAAAGGATCAGATTCAACTAAAGTAATTATCTCAGGATCAACAGAGAAATCATAATCCTTATCAGTAACAAAGATAGGTGAAGTAGCATAAGCAGGATCATATTTCATTCTAGCATTCAGAGTTTTTTGTTTCAGCTTAGCTAATAATTTCTTAAGATCACTCCTATCATTGCAAGCAAGAAAATCTCTAGCAGTTTCTTCATCCATAACATAGCCCTCAGGCACAACAGGTAATTCATATTTATTAGGAAAGCCTTCATCATCACTTTCATCAATATTATCAGTTTCAATAATTTCATTCACTCTAGCCCTAGCAAGTTGTTCATCAAGAAATTCACCAAGTGGCACAGTAGTATCAAGCATAGAAGTAGTTTCATCATAAGTATCATGCATAGAACAAGTGGCATCATCAATAATATGTGACATATCAGAATTAATAGTAGAAGAATTATTAGGTGTCGCAAGCTTACTCAAAATAGAAGGTGAATCAAGTGCAGAGCTAGATGGCAGTTCCTTACCTCCCCTCGTAGTTGAGGGATAAATTTTTGTTTTCTCGTCTTTCAAGTTCTTCATAGTGACCAGCAGATATAAATCCCAAGTGACTCAAAGAATAGAGCTATGCTCCCCGACAACGGCGCCAGAAAATAGTCTTGATAACCCACAAGTATAGGGGATCGCAGCTGTTTTCGAGGGTAGAGTATTCAACCCAAATTTATTGATTCCACACAAGGGGAGCCAAAGAATATTCTCAAGTATTAACAGCTGAGTTGTCAATTCAACCACACCTAGAAACTTAATATCTGCAACAGAGTGTTTAGTAGCAAAGTAATATGATAGTAGTCGTAACGGTGGCAAAAGGTAACAGTAGCAAAAGTAATATTTTTGGTGTTTTATAGTGATGATAACAATAGCAATGGAAAAGTAAATAAGCGAAGAACAATATATGGAAAGCTCATAGGCAATGGATCGGTGATAGAGAATTATGCCGGATGTGGTTCATCATGTAACAGTCATAACATAGGGTGACACAGAACTAGCTCCAATTCATCAATGTAATGTAGGCATGTATTCCGAATATAGTCATACATGCTTATGGAAAAGAACTTTCATGACATGTTTTGTCCTACCCTCCCGTGGCAGCGGGGTCCTATTGGAAACTAAGGGATATTAAGGCCTCCTTTTAATAGAGTACCAGAACAAAGCATTAACACATGGTGAATACATGAACTCCTCAAGCTACGGTCATCACCGGGAGTGGTCTCGACTATTGTCACTTCGGGGTAGCCGGATCATAACACGTAGTAGGTGACTATAGACTTGCAAGATAGGATCAAGAACTCACATATATTCATGAAAACATAATAGGTTCAGATCTGAAATCATGGCACTCGGTCCCTAGTGACAAACATTAAGCATAGCAAAGTCATAGCAACATCAATCTCAGAACATAGTGGATACTAGGGATCAAACCCTAACAAGACTAACTTGATTACATGATAAATCTCATCCAACCCATCACCGTCCAGCAAGCCTACGATGGAATTACTCACGCACGGTGGTGAGCATCATGAAATTGGTGATGGAGGATGGTTGATGATGACGACGGCGACGGAATCCCCTCTCCGGAGCCCCGAGCGGACTCCAGATCAGCTCTCCCAAGAGAGTTTAGGGCTTGGCGGCGGCTCCGTATCGTAAAACGCGATGAATCTTTCTCCTTGATTTTTTTCTCCCCGAACACGAATATATGGAGTTGGAGTTGAGGTCGGTGGAGCTCCAGGGGGCCCACGAGGCAGGGGGCGCGCCCCACCCTCATGGCTAGGGTGTGGCCCCCCTGACCTTGATTCTTTGCCAGTATTTTTTATTATTTCCAAAAATAATCTCCATGGAGTTTCAGGTCATTCCGAGAACTTTTGTTTCTGCACATAAATAAAACCATGGCAATTCTGCTGAAAATAGCGTTAGTCCGGGTTAGTTCCATTCAAATCATGCAAGTTAGAGTCGAAAACAAGGGCAAAAGTGTTTGGAAAAGTAGATACGACGGAGATGTATCACACAACTACGAAGAAGAGAAGAAGATCCCGATGGCATCCCTTGAGTTCCAAGACTATGTCCTCATTTGGTGGGAACAAGTCATTGAGCGCCGTGAGGCAAGAGGTGAACCACCCATCACTACTTGGGCGCAAATGAAGATGTCATGAGAGCACGCTTCATGCCTACCTACTACAATCGCGACCTCTTCAAGAAACTCCAACTACTCAAGCAAGGGACCAAGAGCGTTGAAGAGTACTACAAGGAAATGGAGATTGCAATGATACGAGCCAATGTCACGGAAGATGATGAGCAAACTATGGCACGTTTCTTTAATGGACTCAATCATCCTATCAAGAAGATCGCCGACTTCCAACCATACTCGAACCTCATGGAGCTAGTGCATCAAGCTACCAAAGCAGAACGTCAAGTGCAAGATGACTTCAAGTATGCCAAGTTCTCATCCAAGTCATACAACTTATCCAACATGGAAGCTTCAATGAATCCAACACCGTCTACCAAGCCTTCTACAAGCAACGTCGACAAGTCGAGTTACAAGAAAACTTCGACTACTCCAAGTCATCCTCCTTCAACGAGAAACTTCAAGACGAGAGCTTCATCATCATCTACCCCAACCGATGAGACCGTCAAGACAAGTTCCTTCAAATGCTTCACATGCGGACGCCGAGGCTACAAGTCCTTTGAGTGTACCAACAAGAGAACCATGATCCTCAACGATGATGGTACATATGACTCCATGAGGAAGGAGAAACGGAAGCACTTGAGCAAGTCGCCATGCACCGCCAAGTGAACGATGAAGAGGAACAAGTCTTTTGCGATGAAGATTCAAGTCCCGCTCTAGTTGTCTCCAAGGTCTTGACTCTTCAACATCACCAAGAAGAATACCAAAGATGCCATATCTTTCATACCACGGCCGGCATCAATGGAAGGTCTGTCAAGGTCATCATCGATGGAGGGAGTTGTCACAACTTAGCAAGTGAAGAACTTTGCTCCAAGATCCAATTCCCAAGACGAAGCACCCACATCCCTACAAAGTTCAATGGCTAAGCGACTCCGGCACTATCCAAGTCGAGCATCGAGTACAAGTCTCCTTCAAAATTGGCGCCTACGAAGACACTTTGGAGTGTGATGTTGTTCCAATGACCATTTGACACCTTCTTCTTGGACGCCCATGGCAATTTGATAGAGGTGTCATCCACAATAGCCAAATGAACCACTACATCTTCAAGATGAAAGGGAAGGAGTACGTACTTCACCCCATGTCTCCAAGCCAAGTGATCACCGACAAGCAAGCCACCCATCGTGGAGAGAATAGTGAGAGAACGAACCACCAAAAAGAGAGTGAGCGCCACAAGCCCAAATTGAGTGCCTCCACGATGAGCGAAAAGAAGAACTTAGTTCTATTTGCCACCAAAAGTGAGATAAGAGGAGTGTGTGAGAACTCATCTAGTGTCCTACACTATGTCCTTTTGTGCAAGGACGACGCACCAAAAGCTAACACCTCTCACGCTCTACCTTTAGTGTTGTCTTCTCTTTTGAAGGAATTCCAAGATGTTTTCCCCGACGAGCTACCTCCGGGACTACCTCCACTACGAGGCATCGAGCACCGCATCGACCTCATCCCCGAAGCACCTCTACCAAACAAAGCTCCCCACCGCGTCAACCCCGAAGTAACCAAAGAAATACAAAGGCAAGTAAAGCATCTCATAGACCATGGACATGTGCGCGAAAGTTTGAGTCCGTGTTCCGTTCTGGTCATTCTTGTGCCAAAAAGAGACGGTAGCTTTCGCATGTGCTCCGATTGTAGACCTATCAACGCTATCACCCTTCGCTATAGGTATCCCATTCCACACCTTGATGATATGCTTGATGAACTTAGTGCTGCCATTATCTTTTCAAAAATTGAGCTTAAAAGTGGTTACTATCAAATCGGCATACAAGAGGGTGATGAAGGGAAAACTGCTTTCAAAACAATGTTTGGCTTGTATGAGTGGTTATCCATGCCTATGAGTCTATCGGAAGCACCGGGTACTTTTATGCGTCTTATGAATTATGTCTTTCGCCCTTACATTGGTGAGTTTTTTGTGGTCTACTTTGATGATATCCTTGTTTATAGCAAATCTTTTAAAGATCATGTCACCCATGTCCGAACCGTTTTGCAAACTCTTCGAAAAGAGCGTCTCTATGCTAACATGGAAAATTGCCTTTTTGGTGTTGATAAGCTCGTTTTCTTGGGTTTTGTTGTTTCCTCTAAGGGTGTTCATGTTGATGACTCCATGATCAATGCTATTAAAACTTGGCCACAACCAACCAACTTGCATCAAGTACGTAGCTTCCTTGGTCTAGCCGGTTTTTACTGTGATTTGTGAAGGACTTTAGCACCATTGCTTCACCTTTGCATGCTTTGAGCAAGAAAAATGCGCCTTTTGTTTGGGGACCATCCCAAGATACCACTTTCAATGAGCTTAAGAATTTTCTTACTCATGCTCCCGTGCTTGCATTACCCAACTTTGACAAGCCCTTTGAGATCCATTGCGATGCTAGTGGTAATGGCATAGGAGGTGTGTTGATGCAAGAGAAGCGTCCCATAGCTTACTTTAGTGAGAAACTTTCCGGAGTGCAACTCAATTACCCCATCTATGACAAAGAGTTATATGCTTTAGTGCGAGTTTCGCATGAATGGGAACACTATCTTCCCCCTCATGAATTTATCATCCATATCGATCATGAAACACTTAAATACCTTAAGGGTCAAACCAAGTTGAACAAGCATCATGCTAAGTGGAGTGAATTCATTGAGTCTTTTCCTTATGTCATCAAATACATCAAAGGCAAGGAAAATGTTGTGGCGGACGCTCTTTCCCGCATATGCATGCTTGCTACTCAACTTGGATTGGATGTCATTGGCTTTGAGCACATAAAAGACTTGTATGAGCATGATCCTACTTTTGCTATTCCTTATGCCAAATGTTTGAAGCATACCTTTTGGGAACACTATTACATCAAAAATGGATATCTTATGAGAGCTAACAAGCTTTGTATCCCCGAGTCTTCCCTTTGTTTGTTTCTTTTGCAAGAATCTCATGAAGGAGGACTAATGGGACATTTTGGACGTGACAAGACTTTTGCTACGCTCTCCAAGAACTATTATAGGCCTAAGATATTTCGCGACGTCAACTGCTTCACCAACCGATGCTCTACATGTCGCAAAGCTAAGTCTAAAGCTCAATCCCATGGCCTTCACATGCCTCTTCCAATTCGAAATCAACCATGGAAAGACATTAGCATGGATTTTGTACTTGGTTTGCCTAGGAGTAGAAATGTTAAGGATTCGGTATTTGTTGTTGTGGACCGTTTCTCTAAGATGGCACATTTCATTCCTTGCAACAAGATAGATGATGCTTCACATGTTGCGAATCTCTTTTCTAGGGAAATATTGCGTCTACATGGAGTGCCAAAGACGATTGTCTCGGACCGCGACGTCAAGTTCCTAAGCTACTTTTGGAAGGCCATATGCGCCAAGCTCAGAATCAAGCTACTCTTCTCCACGGCTTACCATCCTCAAACCGACGGCCAAACGGAGGTGACCAACTACACACTCCCCACTCTACTTCGAGTGCTAATCAAGAAGAACATCAAGGAGTGGGAGGAGTATCTACCTATCGCCAAGTTCGCCTACAACCGCGCAAGACACTCAACAACCGGCAAGTCCCCCTTCGAGGTCGTCTACGGATTCAACCCTTTGTCCCCATTGGACATTCTTCCTCTGCCACTACAAGAGTGCATCAACATGGACGCAAGTGCACGTGTGAACCATCTCAAGAAGGTGCATGAAGATACAAGGCAAACCATTGAGCGCCAAGTACAATGGCTTGCGACCAAGCGCAACATCAACAAGCACCCCATGGAATTCAACATTGCAGATCTTATGTGGCTACACCTTCGCAAGGTCCGCTTCCCCCACGAACACAAGTCCAAACTTCGACCACGAGCGGACGGACCCTTCAAGGTGCTTGAACGCTACAACAACAACAACAACAACAACAACAACAACAACAACAACAACAACAACAACAACAACAACAACAACAACGCCTACAAGATCGACCTCCCGCGCGACAAGTACTCCATGAGCGACATCTTCAACATCAAGGATCTCTCGCCCTACCATGGTGATGAGGATTTTGATCCGAGGTCGGATCTTCCCCAAGGGAGGGGAGATGATGCATGCGGAGCATCCTACGGTCATCCCCATGGACCTACCATCGTCTCACGAAGTGCCAAGAGGACCTATGAATCGAGCTAGAGCTAGAGCTCTCGAGACCGAGGTGAGTTCTCTCCTTAGTGATATTGCACATGATCCCCTCGAGGCATGGCTACTACCTAAGTCCGAGATGTTGTGCTTGATTAGGTACCAAGAGGACCCTCCCGAAGATGCACGTGAAGACGGACAAGCCGCCAAGTCCACGGATGAAGAGGAACGCCGAAAGGAGAAGAAGGCATCTCCAGGGCCTGAACATCCGGCCCAGAGCCCGAACATCCGGCCGCTGGAGACATCAGCTACAACCGCCTTCCAGCCGTTGGACATCTACACGCCCCGGACATCTGGCACTAGCCCGGACATCCGGCCTCTCGCCCGGATATCCAGATAAGCTGCAATAGAGAACAGAAGGGAACCCCTGCCAGCCTGGACATCCGGCCTTCCGCGAACGCCTGGACGTCCGGCCTCCCCTGTCTACGCATAGTGTAAGGGCCCGAGGCCCGTTGAAAGGACATGCGATTCCCCCATGTGTGGTTTTGGTAATTTATGGCATTCTCTATGGACTAATGGTTGCATTGAGTTATATTTGAAGGATTTGTCCATAGGCATTTCTTGAAGTCCATGTGTTGGTTTCAAGGAGTTTATGAGTTGACCAAGGTGCTATTAAGGAATTATGCAAATATTGCTCATGTGAGTGTTGAGATTATAAGGAATTATGCAAAGATTGCTCATGTGAGTGTTGAGCTTATTGCAAGCATGTCTTGAAGAAGAAGATTGTGTGATCATTCATGTTTACCTTCAAGACATCATCCAAATGAAGAGAGTTGGAAATATTCAAGATTGATCAAGACTAAGTCAATAGTGAATCAAGTTGATCAACTCACAAAGCGTAGAAGATATACCGAGAGGGGTCAAGTGATCCCATGGTATGGTAAGCGTTGTCCATTAAGCTTTGTGTACTAACCCATGGTCTATGTGAGAGTTCTATATGGGGTTAGGTATGTGCCCATGAGATAACATAAAGAGGAAGATATCATACAACCCATGGAGAGGATGAAACCAAGTGGTGATCGTCATCAAGATTGCCGTGTGCAAGTTCAAGTGGAGCATCACGAAGAGATCAAGTGCTTGAAGCTTGATGTCCATTGTGGTGACAATGGACTTGTGAGGATGTGCGGAAGAGTGGCTCACCCATAGTGGATTATGAGGGAGCTGATAGGTGAGAACTTGATGAACGAGTTCACGCCCGAGGGTGGCCCGATCTTCATGTCATAGGATCGAATCGGGAGGGATAAATAGCTGCAAGCAGCCGAGATAACTATCTTTATACCTGCCAAGGTTGGATGCAACCCGTACATTGGGGAAGGCTGGCCGAAGCTACAAGAACTTCAACCCATTGTCCGAACAATCGCACAACCACAAACCGGGACTAATCCACACAAAACAGACGGAACCGCAGAGCACGAACTAGGCAGAACCAGAGGCTCCTTCTCATGAATACGAATGAACTCACAAGAGCAAAGGTAGCAAGATCTCTCAGATCTCTCTAGCAGTCTGGCTACATAAGCCTGTAGCTGAATGGTTTGACAAAAGGTTCTCTAGAGGATGGGGGATATGGGGTTTTATATCAGGGACAACCCCCCTTGGCTAGGTGTGAAAATGGTTCCAAAGTAAACATGTTTGCAAGGCTTTCTTGGGGGAATAAGCAGTCAATTTTGGGAGTTGTTGGAGAGCTCCTCGAAAATTCATGAAGCCTGGACACCTTCCACGAGAATGAGTACAACTTTTGACTCACAACTCCAAATGATGTGAGGTTTTTTGCATTGGAAAGATAATTTGATGTAGCTTCTGTTGATGTACCCCTTTGGCACCGTCTCTCCATCACATGGGTGTGGCACACCAAAGCATCAGAGGTAAAAACTGACAGCATTAGCTTCACTTGAAACTTGTTTTCTCCAAACTTGTTCCTCCAAAGCGGTTGCTTCAAGAGCTCATAGGTTGTTGGATTGCTTCCATGTTATACATAAGTTCAACCAACAACAATGGAGATGAAAGCACAATTGTGTCATCAAGGTTACAAGGTAAACTTAAGTTAGCGTTCACCTGATCACTTATTTGTTTGGCGCAACTTCTTGTGATTGGACCTATAATTGTTGGAGACTTTTCGATGGTTGTGGTGTCCTCATCATCCTCCCCCTCTTGAAGAGGAGTCATCCTCGACTCTGATGGTCCAAGGTATGGAGAGAGGTTAGACACATTGAAAGTTGGACTAACACCATAATCCATCGGAAGGTCAATCTTGTAGGCATTGTCATTGATCTTCGCAAGAACTTTGAATGGACCATCGCCACATGGCTGCAACTTGCCTTTGCATTGATCTGGGAAATGATCCTTCCACAGGTGTACCCACACAAGATCACCTTCTTCAAACAACACCTTCTTTCTTCCCTTGTTTGCTCATTTTGCATATTGTTCAATCATCTTCTTAATATTTTCCTTGTTCTTCTCATGAATTTTCTTCACAAAGTCAGCACACTTACTTGCATCAAGATTGGTTTGCTCCTGCAATGGTAACGGCAAAAGATCTATGGGAGCAGCAGGTTTGAAACCATAAACAATTTCAAAAGGACAAAATTTAGTGGTCGAATGTACTGCCATATTGTATGCAAACTCCACGTGGGGGAGACACTCTTCCCACATCTTTAAATTTTTCTTCAAAACTGCTCTCAGCATCATGGATAGTGTGTGGTTGACATATTCAGTTTGTCCATCCGTTTGTGGATGGCATGTAGTGGAAAAGAGAAGCTTTGTTCCTAGCTTTGCCCACAACGTTTTCCAAAAATAGCTCAGAAACTTGGTGTCACTATCTGAAACAATAGTGCGTGGTACTCCATGTAGCCGCATGACTTCCCTGAAAAACAAATCAACAATGTGTGAAGCATCATCGCTCTTATGACATGGGATAAAATGAGCCATTTTGCTAAACCTATCAACCACCACAAAAACTAAATCACTCCCCCTCTTAGCGCGTGGTAATCCAAGAACAAAATCCATAGAAATATCTTCCCAAGCTATACTAGGAATTGATAAGGGGGTATAAAGTCCATGAGGGTTTAAACATGACTTAGCTTTGCAGCAAATCTCACAACATAGCACGTAGCGCTCAACATCACGCCTCATCCTTGGCCAAAAGAAATGGTCGATCAACACACTCTCAGTTTTATTTGCTCCAAAATGTCCCATGAGACCGCCAACATGAGCCTCCTGCAAAAGCAAAAAATGAACAGAGCATTCTGGGATGCATAATTTGTTAGCTCGAAACAAAAATCCATCATGCAAGTGAAACTTTTCCCAACCTTTTCCCTCACTACACTTTGAGTGTGGTTCAGCAAAATATGGGTCATTTACATACAATTATTTAATGCTTTGCAACCCAAGAATTTTAGTATCAAGTTGTGAGAGTAAAATATGGCGTCAAGACAAAGCATCAGCAACAACATTATCTTTTCCTTTCTTGCACTTGACAATATAGGGAAAAGATTCTATGAATTCACTCCATTTTGCATGTCTACGGTTCAGTTTTTGTTGACCCCTAAGGTGCTTTAAAGATTCATGGTCGGAATGTATCACAAATTCTTTAGGCCACAAATAATGTTGCCATGTTTCCAAAGATCTCACAAGTGCATATAATTCTTTGTCATAAACTGAGTAATTTAGACTTGGACCACTTAGCTTCTCACTAAAATATGCAATAGGCCTGCCTTCTTGCATTATTACACCTCCAATACCTAAACCACTTGCATCACATTCAATTTCAAAAGTCTTACCAAAGTTGGGTAGTGCAAGCAATGGTGTGGATGTCAATTTTTCTTTCAGCTCTTGGAAGGCCTTCTCTTGTGCGTTTGCCCACTTGAATGGAACATCTTTCTTGCTTAGCTCATTCATTGGGGCAGCAATGGTGCTGAAGTCCTTCACAAACCGACGGTAGAAACCAGCAATGCCAAGAAAGCTTTGTACTTGGCTTACATTTTGTGGAGGCATCCACTCACTGATGGCCTTGAACTTCTCCTCATCTACCTCCACACCTTGTCCTGAAACAACAAAGCCAAGAAACACATCTTTTTCTATGCAAAATGTGCACTTTACGTTGTTAGCATATAATTTCTCCTCTCTTAGGACAGCAAGCACACACCGGATGTGTTCAACATGTTCATCCAAAGTTTTGCTATAAATTAGGATGTCATCAAAGTAAACAACCAGAAACTTGCCAATGAACATTCTAAGCACATGATTCATTAATATCATGAAGGTACTAGGTGCATTTGTCAATCCAAATGGCATAACTAACCACTCATACAAACAAGATTTTGTTTTGAAAGCAGTTTTCCATTCATCACCCTCTCTCATTCTAATTTGATGGTAGCCACTTCGCAAGTCAATTTTAGAAAAGATGGTGGCGCCACTAAGTTCATCAAGCATATCATCAAGCCTAGGTATGGGGTGCCTATACCTCACGGTGATGTTATTAATAGGCCTACAATCACAGCACATTCGGGAAGATCCATCTTTCTTTGGTACTAAAAGAACGGGTACAGCACAAGGAGAGAGACTTTCCCTTACATAACCTTTGTTTAGTTGGCCTTCAACTTGTCGTTGAATCTTCTTGGTTTCCTCCAGGTTTGTGCGGTATGGTGGTCGGTTCGGTAATGGGGCTCCTGGTACCAGATCAATTTGGTGTTCAATGCCTCTTTGTGGTGGCAGCCCTGGTGGTATCTCCTTGGGGAACACATCTTCATACCCCTGCAAAACTTCAGCAACAACACTAGGAGTGGTAGACGGTAGTTCGTTAGTAGAAAGAAAGTTGTCCCTGTACAAAAGTACAAAGAACACGGAATTGGGTTCTATCTACTCTCTCATGTCCCTTTTCCTAGCCATCATAACTAATACCTGTTTTTCCCATGTCTTGGTCAATTTAAGCTATGGGGTTTTATTTGGCTTTGGATTCTCTCACTCACTATGTTGGTGGATGTCACTCAAGTGTTTCTCGCTCACTCTCTCTTTTTTCCAGATCATCCATCAATATTTCTTTGGGTGTCAAAGGGAGCAAAGATATGCGCTCTCCCTCGTATTGGAACGAGAGACGATTAGCACGGCCGCTAATTTGCACATCACGATCATACAACCAAGGTCTTCCCAACAACAATTGGCATGCTTGCATTGGCATCACGTCACATTCCACTTGGTCTCGATACTTCCCAATGGAAAACTGAACGGTGACTATATTTCTTACTCGAAGTGTACCACAATCATTGAGCCATTGCATCTTATATGGACTTGGGTGCCTTCTTTGTTTCAGTCCCAATTTCTCTATCAAATCTGAACTTGCAATGTTGTTGCAGCTGCCATTGTCAACAATAATTCTGCAAACCTTGTCCTTGATGGTGCCACGGGTGTGAAAAATATTATGTCGCTGCCCTTTATCTTCTCTAGCTGCATTAACACTAAGAACACAACGGGAAACAAAGCAATCTCCCATGTCGGCCTGAATATCACAACCACTCTTCTCGCCCTCTTCATCCCCATGATCATCCGATGCTCCATTATCTTCATGCTCACTCTCAGATTCCCATTCACCTTGTTCATTCACAAAGAGAACTATCTTGTTTCGACATTCAGAAGAAATGTGACCATGACCTTTGCATTTCCAACACTCAATATCTCGGCTTTGAGATGATGGTACAGTCGTGGGGTTAGAAGTACTTCCAGCAGTAGAAGGAGCACGCTTGTCAACATTCATAGGAGCCGGTGATGATGCCGATGAAGCCGCTGTTCGCCGGGTGGAAGTAGGGTGTGAAGTATGCTGGAACTGAGAACCACCATGAGAGGCACTTGGCTGCAACCTTTGCCATGGTGTGGTGGTGCAGTTATGAGATATCCGTCCATGACCACTCCGCTGCACCTTCCTCTCCGTGCGCTTTGCTTGCTCCAAAATATCTTGTAGAGTGTTATAGGGAAACATCTCCACAAAATCAGAAATTTCATTGTTGAGACCATGCAAAAATCTTGCCTTCTTTGACTCCTCATATTCATGAATACGAGCATGAACCAACAACAATTCCATCTCTTTATAGTACTCATCCACCATGCGCGTACCTTGGCTAAGACGCTGCAATCTGTTTTGGAGATCTCTTTGATATTGTGAAGGAACAAACCTTCGCCTCATGGCTTGTTTCATCTGTTCCCAAGTGTCAATGTGATCACGGCCTAGCAGCAGTTGATTTTCTTGTAGTTGATTCCACCAAGTGAGTGCATAATGAGAAAACTCAACACAAGCAAGGTTTACTCTCTTCGGATCAGCAAGGTTATGGATACGAAAAATCTGATCACACTTCTCTTCCCAATCAAAATATGCATCGGGGTCTTCCTTTCCTATGAACTTGGGGATATGCAACTTGATCCTTGCTATGTCATCTCGACCATCTCGATTACGACATTCTGCATGACGCGCATCTTCAGCAGCACAACGACATGGGACACCATCATAGTCATCAAAATCATTTCCATGACCACGAGCAACACGCTCATGAGGGTCATAATAGTGCCCACGAGGACCATGGCCTCGCCCTCGAAGTTTTCCTCCTCGCTGCCCTCCATGAGCAGCATCACCACGCCCACGAGCAGCAGCCACATGTCCACCATAGTTGCTGTTATCATCCTCCAAGTCACCATCCACAGCAGCATGCCCGGAATTCTCATCGCCAACTTCCTCAAGTGGATCAATAGGGTGTTGTAGGTGTCGAATCCTATCACCACCTGCTGGAGGACGCTCATGGAGCATCCTTTCCATGGCTTGGAGTAAGTTGTTCTCGAGTCGCTGTAGCTCGGCACGTGTGACCGGGGCATTTCCGCATGGTTTTCTCCATGAACACTCAATCTAGATCCTTCTATGTTAGTAAGGCAAAAAGTGGAATAGGATAATTTTGTGGAATCACACAACCTCACATCTTACTCACCAAAGTTCTTATGAGTTCACATCAGATTGTGCTTCTCCCGGATGTGTTAAAGCGATTTAAAGACAGGGATAAAAGAACTAGCTTCGGTTTTTGGTGGAGCTCGGTGGGGTAAACAAAAAGGGGCTTGTGCTGTAATCAAGTTGATGCAAACCAAGAAAAATATGTGGATGGATCTACTGCACCTTTGCACCAAGATTGACAAACACAACACACAAGCTTCTGAAAATTTTCTATCAAGAAGAAACTTTTGGATCTTACAGAACGCTTTTATTTTTCTCTCTTGACTTTTTTTGCCACTCTTTTTCTTTCTTTCTTTGATTCTTTTTTTCCACTCTTTTTCTCTCTCTTTTTCCCAAGCACAACAACCAAATCTGAAAGCAACTATGAAGATTAACTTGGTGCAGATCTAATAGATGAAGAACATGCAAGGTATGCAACAACAAGATCTCATCACCAACAAGGCTTGGATTTAATTTTGGTGGGGCTTTGGACTTCTAGGACAGAAAATATAGCATGAAAAACACTCGATCTAAAGGGATGATAGCAACATAAACTTGGAAAACAAATCCTACTATGTCAAAGAAGGCTTTCATGCCAGATGATAGGTAAGAACACGATGAACGAGTTCACGCCCGAGGGTGGCCCGATCTTCACGTAGTAGGATTGAATCGGGAGGGATAAATAGCTGAAAGCAGCCAGGATAACTAGCTTTATACCTGCCAAGGTTGGATGCAACCCGTACGCTGGGGAAGGCTGGCCGAAGCTACAAGAACTTCACTCGCTGTCCGAACAATCGCGAAACCACAAATCGGGACTAATCCACACAAAACGGCCGGAACCGTAGAGCACAAACTAGGGGAACCAGAGGCTCCTTCTCATGAATCCGAATGAACTCACAAGAGAAAAGGTAGCAAGATCTCTCGGATCTCTCTAGCAGTCTGGCTGCATAAGCTTGTAGCTGAATGATTTGACAAAAGGTTCTCTAGAGGATGGAGGAGATGGGGTTTTATAGCAGGGACAACCCCCCTTGGCTAGGTGTGAAAGTGGTTCCAAAAGTAAACAGGTTTGCATGGCTTTCTTGGGGGAATAAACAGTCAATTTAGGGAGTTGTTGGAGAGCTCCTCGGAAATTCGCGAAGCCTTGACAGCCTGGACACCTTCCACGAGAATGACTACAACTTTTGACTCACAACTCCAAATGATGTGAGGTTTTTTGCATTGGAAATATAATTTGATGTAGCTTCTGTTGATGTACCCCTATGACACTGTCTCTCCATCACATGGGTGTGGCACACCAAAACATCAGAGGTAAAAACTGACAACATTAGCTTCACTTGAAACTTGTTTTCTCCAAACTTGTTCCTCCAAAGCGGTTGCTTCAAGAGCTCATAGGTTGTTGGATTGCTTCCATGTTATACCTAAGTTCAACCAACAACAATGGAGATGAAAGCATAGTTGTGTCATCAAGGTTACAAGGTAAACTTAAGTTAGCGTTCACCTGGTCACTTATTTGTTTGGCGCGACTTCTTGTGATTGGACCTATAATTGTTGGAGACTTGTTGATGGTTGTGGTGTTCTCATCAGGAGCAATCAACTGGTCTTCATCGACCCAATGCAATCGAGAAAGGTGGTCCATCTTGAGGAGGACAAGAATCATCAAGCTCAAGTGGATCATGCGCAAGGCAAAGGTTTTTCCTTGATAGGTTTTATATTTTACCAGTCTCATGGTGGTAGTTAGGAGACCGGGTTATAAGATCGATTGCCGTACTATCAAGGGGGGCTCTCGATGAGTATCTTGATCATATCATTCGTAGAGAGCTCAAACCATTGCATCCCTGCATCATCTTTCTTTGTTCTTGTTTGGTTCTTCTCTTTGTGAGTTTTAGAGCTTATAGTCATCTTCATGACAAACTCGAGTTCATCGAAAACGGAGTTCACGGATGCATCTTCTATGATGTTTTCGATGTGGAGGTTATGACGGATATTCTCGGTTGGAGGTTTCTCTCCTCTATTTCTTATGCATACCTCCCCTGCCACTTTGTACTATAACCAGTCATTGTTGGATGCTTGTCGTCGTCTTCTATCCAACAAGCTTGAGTTTGCTCAATTCAGAGCTCATCTGCAGAAGTTGTGGCAGTTTAGGCTTTATTGCATCCTCTGTTTTCTCTATGGTGTTCTTGAAAGCCTCTCACGGTAGTACCACAGCCAGGGCGATAGTGCAACATCCCAAATTTTTCAATTTGGAATGTTATGCATTAGATCATCTTTGCATATCATATTTTATTGCATTTTGGCTTGACCCTATAAATTCTGCGCAACTCAAGAACCCACGGAGAGAGTTGAGAATTTCGTTATTTTCGTATTTGAGTTTACTCGAATTTTGAAAAAGAGGATCGTTTGATTTTAATTATTTTCTCTTCGAATATTTCTTTTATAAAAATAAAAGAGAGAGGATAAAATGACTTCCTCAAAATAAAGAAATATTGGAGATTTAATATTAAAATCAAATATGATTTTTTTATTTGGAGTTTTATCACTATTTTATTTGAATTAGGAAAAATATTCTTTTTTTAAAATTAGAGTCCCAAATAAATGTTCACCTTGTCCGGTAGATTTTTAGAGGACGGGGAAAATTTATTTCAGGATTTTTGGAGTCCGTTTAGTATTTCTTTTCTTCGTTTTTCTGCGTGGATCGAATCGACTTGGGCCGCCGTGGGCGACCCGGACTCTTCTTCGCCCCAAGCTTTATAAGCCCGCGACCCCGCTAGCCCCAGCCCACCCCAGCTGCCGCCGAACCCTAGCAGCGCCTCGAGCCCCACGCCACGCCTCGAGCCCTGCGCCGCCGCCGGAGTTGACCGCCGTTGCCGTTTTTTTCTTCGGTTTATTTTGTTAAACCCTAGATCTAGATTCATTTTTCAATAAAATTTTCCGGTTTATTTTTTTAGATCGGTTTTCCATCGGTTTAGTTATTTAGCGAACACCCGTTCATTCGTTTTAATGAATGATTTTCACCGTTTAGCCAAAGACAGCGAACGTTCGTTCGTTAGCCTGTTTGTCAGTTTTTCTTTTTCTCGGAATTTTTTGCGATTATCTTCGATCGCGATTTTTGTTTAGTTTATCTTGTCGCCCGTTTATCGGAATCGGGCGATTCAAGCGCCTAGAGTTTCGTTTCGAAGCCCTCTTTCTGTTTAATCAACTTAAACAAGTTTTTGCTACTGTAAAATTTGACTTTAGTCCAGATTAGTAATCAAAGCTTGTTTCTTTCGCAGTTTGAGTTTTGTTGCTTCGTTTGATTTGTTTCTTTTTGCAAACCGGAGCTCTTAAGTTCAACTTTATAATTAGATCTTCTTATTTGAGTTTTACCCGTGCATCTTTGTTTGATTGCTTATTGTATGCTTGTTTGTTTGCGATAGAGTACCCGGAGTGCGAAGCGTGCTACTACGAGTCTCTAGGTTTCACGGATCATCAGCAATGCAAGTAACACTTTGATCATACCTCTTTACTACCCAGTTTTATTGCATTAGATCAATCCTCAAACAATTGCATGATTAGGATCTGATTAATATGTGGGTTTTGGTAAGTAGATGAGGTAGTACCTATTGTCCTGTTTATTACCAAACCTTTGGGAGTTACTTCTATGTTGCTTATATTGCTATGCTATGCTCGTAGACGTGGTTTGGGTTTGAGTGTATTCATGACAGATGTGAGTATTGTTAATTAATGGTTAACTTAAGGTGGCAACTTTAATACACATCTGGGTGGATTGAGGCACCTGGGGAACCCAGTGTTGCCTGTATTTTTGGAAATCCCGGGGTACCGTGTGATTCTCCTATGAACTGCCACCCAGGCTCAAAGGGATCATAAGATTATTCATGCTAGAAACTTCCGTGTGCAGCCACATGCCATTATGGGCTCTGGCATAGTTGAGTAAGTTGTGGGAAACATTTCCATGATGGGCTAGCAGATGTAGGGGATTGTAGGTGTACATGCCTATCTATCGGTTAAGGGGACCTCTTCGTAAAGACTGTGTGTCGGTCATCCGTTTCTCAAACATTATGTAGTGCGAGAAATCCAATGGAGGAGATCGAGTCTCGTGGGGAAAAGTGCACAAACCACTGCAGAGTGTACAAACTAATCATGGTTAGCTGTGTCCCCGGTTATGGACATCTTGAGTATCTAGTTCTTGGATTATCATGTGGATCTCATCACTCTTAATATAATTTGATTGGGTTTAATGATGATGCTTAATTCGGATTGAGTTGGGTGAACCTTCTCAATGTTTAACAACTACCATGATAGTTAAATAAAATTTATTCCTTTGTTGTTGGGAAAAATTGGCTTTCCACAAAACATATTAACCATACAGCCTCCACCAGCCATATATGCATGTAGTGATAGCATTATTCTATTCATTACTCTCTTGTGCTACATTGCAATCATATTCCATGTGCTGCCCCGTTTCGGGCTGCAACGTATCATGTTGCAGACTTTTCAGACGATGAGTAAGGAGCCATAGGTCATTGTCTTTCACTTAGTGATGCCGTTGGAGTTGATGGACTCACTTTATTTTCCAAGCCTTCCGCTGTTATCGTATTAGATGGCCTTAAGCCATATTTATTGTAATAAGTTATCTTTTGAGACATTCGATGCAATAAGTGTGTGATTGCTACTCTATTATAAATCCTCAAGTACTATGCGTGTCAGCATTACCGATCCAGGGATGACACCGATGCACAGAGATTAGACTATTTGAGGTCTGGTCGCTACAAGATGGTATCAGAGCACACACTGACTATAGGACACGACCACTAAGCTAAAGCCCTAGATCACTACTCTCTTCTCATTTCTGACTCCTCAACATTTTCTACTCTTTAGGACGGCGGACACAAGGAACAAGTTTGCACAACCGGATGAAGACACACCTTTTGGATGCCACTTGAAGGAAGTCACTAGGTACCTGAACATCGGAATACCAAGCTTCATCGGGACTTACAACGCCACTTTACCAGAAGAGGAGCGCTGGATGATTCAAGTTCAAGTTCCAGGAAGGACATTTATGCCAGTCACTGAGCCCATAGAGTTTTCCTTTGATGCACCAACCTGGAGTCTAGGAAAGAGTATGGCAGCCCACATCACCATGGGACGCATTGGATAAGTTTACCACAAGGATCTCAAGGATACTATCTACTAGATTTGTGGGCGCCGAGATGAGCAATGGGAGATGATCAGCACCATGAAGGATAGATCAATTGACGCTTTCATCCAGGAGTTAAACCAGCACATACGTTGCCAGGAGAACCAGATGTGCGCATGCATGATAGATCTGAAGAAGGCAATGACAAGGATCACAGAGCTTGCAGAAGAACTCAAGGAAACTCACGATGATTATGAGGAGGAAATCGTCGTACTAGTGGAGAAGAATGACGACCTGACAAGGAAGCTAGGAGTCTTCATGGGAGACCCCGCGCCAGGAGGAGAAGATGACGATTCCACTTGCCCGGAGAACTACATCATCATCGACGACACCGACTCAGACCCCGACGATAGCGATGATGACTTTGTTGATGAAGCTGGAGCGGATATTATGGAGTCTTCTACCGATCAATTTTTCTAGTTGACCACCAAAACAGTAGTAGTATTCCACCATGTATATAGTATCGTCCGAGCACTTTTGTAACGATAGTTCTAGACCGATTGTATGCCCTTGCTTGATTGATTGAGTGATATTATTGTGTTTGTCTCATGTCCATATGGGTAGTGTTTTACCCCTGGACCCCATCCTACTCTGTTTTCTCATCTTTTCTAAACCCGTCAGATGCCTCCGAGACGCGACAATGGATTTGCTTTCCCACCGGAGCTCACTCAGTTGATCCAACAGCAGAATGCATTGATGCAAATACTAGTCCAGAATCAGAATCAGGGGAACAACAACAACCCACCACCACCACCTGTTGATCACTTAGCCCGTTTTCTAAGGATGAATCCGCCGGTGTTCTCTAGTAGCACCGAGCCGATAGTTGCAGATGATTGGCTCCACAAGATTGGAAGGGAGTTGACCACTGCAAGATGCATAGATGCGGAAAGAGTGTGTTTTTCCTCACATTAGCTTGATGGACCCGCAATAGCATGGTGGGAGAATTACACCATCACCTATCCCATCGACACTGTTACGTGGGGCCAGTTTCAGAAGGCTTTTCGCACAGCCCATGTATCAGCAGGGGCCATGGCCATGAAGAAGCGTGAGTTTCGCAACTTACGCTAAGGAGGACGGACCGTTGGCCAGTATGTGGATGACTTTAGCAAGCTAGCACGTTATGCCCCAGATGACATTGCTACGGATGCAGCTAAACAGGAGAAGTTTCTGGAAGGACTGAATGATGAGCTGAGCATGCAGTTGATGGTAGCAACCTTTAATAACTACCAACAGTTGGTAGATAGAGCTCTCATGATTGAAGGGAAGCAGCAGCAGATTGACAGCCGCAAGAGGAAGTATGGACAAGGGAAGTATAATTCTGGAGCTCAGTAGAGACCCCGTTTTACCCCGAACTCGGGAGGACCCTTTCAGCATAACCATGGAGGTCACAATCACACTGGAGGAAGTTCGCACAACCATAGTGGCCCCGAGAATGGGAATGGTAATGGAGGAAGCAACAGCCAGAACCGTTCCAACCCAGCAACACCCGCCAAGAAAGATCTAAGCCATGTTACTTGCTACAAGTGCCAGAAGAATGGACATTATGCCAATGAATGTCCTGAAGCTAAGAATGGAAACGACAATGGAAGTTCTGGGAAGAAGCCCAACCCTTTCAACAGGGGACAAGTGAACCACGTTAACGTGGAGGAGGTTGAAGCCCAACCAGATGTAGTAATAGGTAAGTTTTTGGTTAAGTCATTTACTGTAGTCATTCTTTTTGATACTGGTGCATCTCATTCATACATATCAAGGGGATTTGTGAATAAGTATAAGCTGCCCACCAAAGTTCTTAGTACACCTATGTTAGTGAGCTCGCCAGGAGTAGAGTATATGGCAAGCCAATATGTTTTCAGATGCCATTGACCATAGGTAGGCATATTTCCCCCTCAGATCTAATAATTTTGGAGTCGCAAGGTTTGGATGTGATTCTAGGTATGGATTGGCTATCGATGTATGGAGGAAACATCGATTGCGCTAGTAAGTCGATTTTTCTCACCACCCCAGAAGGAAGAAGGATCAAGTATGTATCCCGGCATGTGCCGAATATGACTCAAGTAAATTCCTTATCAGGAGTTGTACAGGAGGAAGTACCAGTGGTCAAGGATTTCCCGGATGTATTTCCAGAAGAGTTGCCAGGCATGCCACTGGATAGAGACATCAAGTTTTTGATTGATCTTTTGCCAGGCACAGGGCCAATATCTAAGAGACCGTACAGGATGCCCGCATAGAATTTAGAGGAAATTAAGAAGCAGATTAAGGAGTTACTAGATAAAGGATATATTCGCCCAAGATCGTCACCTTGGGGATCACCAGTACTTCTAGTGGAGAAGAAGGATGGGTCGTTGAGGATGGTTGTTGATTATCGAGGATTGAATGAGGTGACGATCAAGAACAAGTACCCACTATGAATGATCAATGATTTGTTTGATCAGCTGCAAGGAGCTAAGGTGTTTTCCAAGATCGATCTGCGATCAGGGTACCACCAACTGAAGATTCGAGAGCAGGATATACCTGAGACAGCTTTTACCACGAGGTACAGGCTATATGAGTATACCGTTATGTCATTTGGCCTGACTAACGCACCTGCCTATTTTATGAACATGATGAACAAGGTGTTTATGGAGTTTTTGGATAAGTTCATTGTGGTGTTCATTGATGATATTCTGGTCTACTCGAAGAATGAAGAGGAGCATAAAGAGCATTTGCGTTTAGTACTTGGGAAGCTCAGAGAACATCAGCTATACGCCAAGTTCAGCAAGTGTGAGTTTTGGTTGAAGGAAGTTGGATTCCTTGGACATGTTATATCCGGAGAAGGAATAGCGGTAGACCGCACCAAAGTTGTCACTGTGACAAATTGGGAGGCCCCCACATCAGTTGGAGAGATCCGGAGTTTTCTTGGACTCGCAGGATACTACCGGAGGTTCATTGAGAATTTCTCGAAGATTGCAAAGCCTATGACGGAGTTGTTAAAGAAGGACACCAAGTTCAAATGGACTGAGGAATGTGAGGCCAGTTTTCAGGAGTTGAAGAAACGCTTGGTTACATCACCAATGTTGATTCTGCTAGATCAATGCAAGGATTATGAAGTGTATTGCGACGCTTCTCGTTGAGGACTTGGAGCCATACCTATGAAGGAGGCAAGAGTTGTTTCATATGCCTCATGACAGCTTAAACCCCATGAGTTAAATTATGCTACGCATGATTTGGAGTTAGCTGTGTAGTGCATGCGTTGAAGACTTGGAGACATTTTCTCATCGGAAACCATTGTGAGGTATACACGGATCAGAAGAGTTTGAAGTATATCTTCACGCAGAAGGAGTTGAATCTCAGGCAGAGGAGATGGTTGGAACTCATTATGGATTATGATATGAAGTTGCACTATCATCCCGGAAAGGCTAACGTAGTAGCCGATGCATTGAGCCGCAAGAGTCATGTCAATACACTCATGACCGGAGAGTTACCCAAGGAGTTAGTAGAGGATCTTCGCGAGCATTGGAGATAGTTCCGAGAGGCTATGCAACAGCATTGGAGATTCAATCTATTTTGATGGATAAGATTAGATAAGCTCAGAAGACGGACAAGGAGATTGCCGAGATAAAGGAAAGGATGAGTAAAGGAAAGGCTAAAGGATTTCGTGAGGATGAGCACGATACCTTATGGTTCGAAGACCGCGTATATGTGCCAAATGATCAGGAGATCAGGAAGCTGATTTTGCAGGAGGCCCATGATTCGCCATATTCAATTCACCCAGGAACTACTAAAATGTACCTGTATTTGAAGGATAGTTTCTGGTGGACCGGAATGAAGAAGGATATTGCGGAGTATGTAGCAGTTTGTGATGTATGTCAGAGAGTGAAGGCAGAGCATCAGAAGCTAGCAGGATTGCTACAACCATTGCTGATACCCGAATGGAAGTGGGACAAGCTAGGTATGGATTTTATCACGGGATTTCCTAGGACTCGTTCAGGCTATGACTCGATATGGGTTGTAGTCGATCGTTTGAGAAAAGTAGCTCATTTCATCCCAGTGAAGACCACTTACACCAGTGCTAAGTTGGCAAAGATATACATGACCGGGATCGTATGTTTGCATGGAGTTACGAGGACCATTGTATCAGATAGAGGAACCCAGTTTGCCTCAAACTTTTGGAACCAGTTGCATGAAACTTTGGGAACTAGGCTAGAGTTAAGTACAGCTTTTCACCCGCAGAAAGATGGACAGACTGAGAGAGTCAATCAGATTTTGGAGGACATGTTGAGAGCTTGTGCGCTAGATTATGGATCTAGTTGGGACGACAATTTGCCTTACGCAGAGTTCTCTTACAACAATAGCTATCAAGCCAGTTTGAAGATGGCCCCTTTTGAAGCATTGTACGAAAGGAGGTGCAGGACACCGTTGTTGTGGAATGAAGTTGGAGACTGACAGTTGTTTGGACCAAATTTGATTAAAGAGTCTGAAGAGAAGGTTAAGCTGATTTGCGATAGACTCAAAGTAGCCCAGTCCAGGCAGAAGAGCTATGCGGATTCTAAACACAAGGAGATAGTTTATGAAGTTGGAGACAGAGTGTATCTTCGTGTATCACCACTTCGAGGAGTGAAGCGCTTTGGACTTAAGGGAAAGTTAGCACCACGTTTTGTGGGACCATACAAAGTTTTGGAACGTATGGGAGAAGTTGCTTACAAGTTGGAATTGCCCGAAGGATTATCAGGAGTTCACGATGTGTTCCACGTTTCTCAGTTGAAGAAGTGCCACGCAGAGATGGCTGATATCCCTCTGAGAGATACAGTGCCACTAGAAGCGATTCAATTGGATAGCGACTTGACTTACGAGGAGAAACCCGTCAAGATTCTTGATTTTGCCAGCCGAGTCACACGCAACAAGGTTATCAAGTTCTGTAAGGTTCAGTGTAGCCACCATATTGAGGATGAAGCCACCTAGGAACGAGAGGAAGACCTACGGAAGGATGTGAGAACCTGGAATTAACTTCCAGACCCTCCTGTGTATATTTGTCAACCCCAGGATCATTGTTGACAACACAGCGAAATGGTATCATTGCACAATACGTAAATGTATTGCAAGTTTATTAAATATTGCCACAAGTCATACATATAGAGAAATGTCTCAGGACATTTATTACAATCAGAAAACAGCGGAAAGTACAAATGCGTAGCGCCTCCATCTCAGCCACACGCAGTTGATGTAGTCCACATGACCTCACTCCTACAGATCGCCATAGTTGTCATAATCATCACCTTCGTCTTCATGGAACTCTGTTGTCAACAAAATTATTGCCATGAGTACATTATGCACTCAACATGCCTCCCTCAGGGAAGGTCCTAATAACTACATGTGGCTTCAAAGGAAGGTGGTATGGCTCATTTGCATAAAGCTATTTTCTTAACAAATAAAGTAGTTGGATAAAAGCAGTTTTTGATGAAAACATGTTTTATCTCTAGTATAACTTGCATCAAAGTGAGGATCCACGATCAACTCACACTCTTCATAGGTTCCAAGAATAGGGGAAAAGAAGGAATAACCAAGACAGGTCCTGTATGTCAAGAAAGATTCATGTGTTGTCCATGACCGCGGACACGACTATTCGAATAGTTTTACACTCTGCAGAGGTTGTACACTTTACCCACAGGACACAATCCCGACTTGTTGCCACTAGTGGCCGCTGGCGTAGCACACCATTTGGTATACCGACAGGGAGATTGTAACGAGGTCTTTCATTAGACCAAACTTACTGTGCCAAGCCCACTAGGTTTCAACACGGAAGTAACCTCAGTTCATAGTCCGGGCCCCCCTTTTGTGCCGAGGACACTCCTCGCAAGGCAGCTATCCCATCTGCGATACGGCGATGACGACAATAAGAGTGAACTAACTAATCAACCAAGCCAGTGCCCATATAGCATGTGGTTGTACTGTTAGCACAATCTTCAAATCCAAGACTTATTAGGCCTCATGCGGCACGAACAACTGATTGCCCCCTTCAACCTGTGAAGGGCAGCCAATCGCTCCTTCGATCCTTGATTCAGCTGTTGCCCGCGCCAGTATTCAGATGGTAAGTTTCACCCAGAGTAGAAGAGGATAGAGAAGATCAACAAGGGCTCAACGATAAGTTTGAAGTGTGAATGACTCAAAGGTCATTCAACAAAGCACCTATAGGGTAATAAGCATGGCTAAGCATTTCTACTCTACCAGAATACTATAATTCTACTCAGGTGTCAAGTGAATAGGCGACAAGCGGATCAAGGTAATGTGTCAGTCGACATGCTAGCTACGAGAATTAAAAAATAACATGCATAGAGTAACCATAAAAGACAATGCAATTTTGTAAAACATAGGATAAGTAAGATCAAAGAAGGATAGCAAAAGACAAACAATAAATGACAAAGCAATAAAAAATCCAAATAACATCCAAAACAAATTAACAGTGGATGGATAGCAAGATACTGATCAAGATGGAGATTCCAAAAGGAGATAACATGACTAGAAGGTAAGTAGAGGACTCGATGAATTGACAGGGTTTAGGTTGATGATGGATAATCAAGGCTTGCCAACAATACTAACGTTCTAATACGAACTATGGTGCTAACCACTAGTAGTACCCACTACACATCTCACCTAACTATAAAACAAAAGCAATGGCATCACCACGCATGATAATGAAGTGTCCTTTGCATACTACACAATCATAACCATGGCATGATAAAGATAAAACTTAACCATAATAAATATTGAGATATAATCTAAATATTTACAATGGTTATTAGCAAGCAAATATAAACAACAACTATAATAACTCAAAAGCAAGTATTCTATATGACAACCAAACCAACATTATAAGCCATACTAGTTAAGCACTCAAACATCAATCATAACAACTATTAGCAAGCATTTCTATAATAAAAGACAAACCAATACTATGGTAGAAACTAATTAAACAACTTAATATAATAACACACATCTCACACAAGGCATGTGAGTATAGGATCATACAGATGTCTTAAGTAATAACAAAAGCATCACAAATAAAAGTTATCAAGAGAAGATACTAAATTAGGACATGCTCTTAATAATAAAGAACAACTAATACTAATGACCACTAGCAACAATATTATCACCACATGCTTGCAATAATAAAGCACGATACACACTGAGTGTGTGATCAAAGCACAACTCTACTCACATGACATATCACTCGTCCTAAGTATAAGAGTCATAGCAACAAGTATTAAAACACTCATAAGACTAAGATGTAATGAAGTTAAACATCTATAAGAAAGAACTAAACTAAGCAACCATAACACACGCAACACCATAAGACATGAAAGATTACTTGCATGAAAGATGTCTAGGCATATCATAATGCAATAAAAAGGTAAACAAAACATATCAAACGCTAGGCATACAACAGTGCAATAACCAGATAAACTAATATGATGTGTAAACATGGATGGTCATCACACGAGATACCACACTACGATACCAATACAATACAATGCAACACCCTACTTAGTTTATATCGACTACATAAATAGAAAGCATGGAAATAGGGCACAACTCTATGAGACTAGTTGACACGCATGAACACGGAAGCATGAAAGTAGCACACAACAATTGTTGTTTATAACATGCAAACACATGGAAACATCATACTAAGCATGTAGGCAATTTAAACAACTAAATCATGCCATCAACAATATCAAGAAATATACTATACTAGAATGAGTAACAAGATGGAAATAATTACTATGTTGTACAACCTACACTTGCAACTGCATATTGGACAACTAGGCATGATCTAATACATGAATACATACACACACACACACACTCTCTCTCTCTATGCCATCTAGTTATACAATCACAATATCATGGCACGATATTGAAGCAAGAATCTTACTTAATTAAAATATATGAGATCATAAACTACTAACATGTACTTCTACCAAGCAAATATTAACCATATGATTGGTCATACAATATAAAGTAGCAATGATATAACACATACAATCAAAACATGAGTAGGACTTTGAGCAAGTGCTAACATGGCATGGTAATGAACTAAGGTAAATGGACACACATGATACTTACCAAGATGAAATAAACTAAATTCTATTTTGCAAGAATAAATTATATATAGCAATACAAAACTAAATGATTTCATGAGCAACTATCCATGCAATCTTGTATAACACACATGTATAAAATAAAAGGAACAACTAGCCAATAATATTCTATGCTATGAACTACAATGTACTCATATCCAAACAATAAGGCATGTCATTCGACATCTAGCATAAATAATACTATGCAACAGCACGTACTAAAATATATAAACATCTTTCGTAGACATGGCATATTTGCAGACAAAACAAACGTGCGGCAAGGACGAAAATGAATATATAATCAATATCCAACATGTATTCATTCTAAACAAAAATGAAATAATCAAGACATTAGGTATTGCATAATCACACAGAGGTTACAGTAATTCTACATAAACCTACGCATAATAATAATTTGCAAAAACATGTACATATGCATATCATAACTATATACCACAAGAAAGAAAAATATCAACATGAAATAACACGTTGAACAATTTTTTGAATAACTATAATCGGTGAAAGAAATAAATCTAACAAGTCCTACGTCGCACTAAAATTATAAGACGAATAACATACACTCGTAGGCATATCACGAACATAATAAAATAACATACTAACAAGAAAAGTTGACCGATCAAATACTTCACATGGTAGTAATACATAATAACTAATACAAAGGTGTATCTCACTACTACATGATGCACAGAATTATCTACACAAAATCATATAGAACTATATTAAAAACTAGTGTTACACTTAACAAGAACTACTAGATAAAACCTAAACTAAAATCAATTGACCCAACAAGCAAGATTATTCTACCAACGGGCTTCTATGGCCATAGAGAATATTTCCTCCATTAGGAACAATGTCATACGATGAATAAAAACTGAAGAAGTATGTGGATGCCATTGGATGGACTCCGATTCATGGACATGGCGTGGTTGACGCGGCCAACAAGAGAAATAGGTCGAACTAGGATGTCAAGGAGATAGATTGAACATGGTTTAGTGCATGTGCAAAAGTAATTGGACAGAAACTCACCGAGCGCGATGAATCAATCCGATAAACTCGCTGGACAGTGTAGACGAACATGCTGAATTCTTTGCATGTAGTTGATGGAACGCGTTCTTTCTTCTCTGAATGGATTCGTGGTGTGGAGATGAACCATAGGGCGCAAGGGTGCTAATGGAGATGGTCTACGTCATCGGGAACGAGCACCGACGTCCATGGAGCACCATTCTTTGGAGAGAGAGTTTCTGTAGAGAAAGAGAGGGAGAGGTAGGAGTTTCTGCGGGGTGGAAGAGGATCTGGAGGCGCACAGAATGAGATATAAGGGAAGTTAGAGGAGGGGACGATTCATTGTTGTACGTTTGATCTTCTCTGCACTGGTATGCGTGTAGTGGAGGAGGAGAGGAAGCGCTCGGGGTGCCTGTTGACGTTTCCTTTCTGTAGGAGATGAGGCGTTCGTTGGGGAGATGCCCAACGGAGAGGAATAGGAAGGGAGGAAGAATTAAAGGAAGGTGCAGAGGTTTCTTGTGTATGCACGGAGGTGGCAGTTGAGGTTTCCTCTCATGTGAGTTGTGAACGTATAGGTAGGAGGAGGAGAGGGGTTCGTTGGTTGGGAGAGATGGGCCAGATTGGCCAAGCCCATGAGGAAGGAGGAAAGCGGGAGAAAAAATAGAGAGAGAGGGAGTTGTTGGGCTATAGTCCAAGAGAAATGGAGAAAGAAAAATAAAAGAGATGAGTTGGTTCCATACTGGTGAGAGGAATAAGAAACACAGGGAAAATAGAGAAGGTAGATTGGGCGTTGGATATTGCCTAGAGTTTGCGAAAACATATTAAGTATATTTTCCTTCTTAGGGAAAAAAAGAATAGAAGCTAACAAATTCAAAAGAAGTTCCAAATACATATGCGCATAATTTAATATGTTGAAGGGAGAAAACCAAAACCCAACTAAAAGAGAACAAACTCAATTTAAATTTAAGTTGGTATTAGTTCAAATTAAATCCTTTAAATTATAAAAGTCCAGTTTAAGCTTTGTTAACAAATAAAACAAATGAAATTTTCGCGCCCAGATTTGTGGATTTTAAAACAAAAAAACATTCCGAGAATCGGGATGTTACAAGTCTACCCACCTTAAAAGAAATCTCGTCCCTGAGATTTGGGATGACTAAAGAGAATGGGTTTGGATTAGCTTCGTCTTCGACATAGTTCTTCTATGAAACTTGTGGAATCAGTTCTCATTCTGATCTTGGTGATAGGTGGTTTTGGGTCTTCATTGGAGATACTTCTCTTGTCATAATTCTTCTAGGTTTCAAAACTTGTAAAACAATCCTTCGATCTTGGCAATGGTAATGTGATAGCTTATGTAACTGGTTGAACATTCTTTAGTCTTGTCCTTCTTCTGTTGGTGAAGCTTTGGTTCTGCTGGACTAATTGATCCTTCAAGTTTGAACGTTATGGTAGGTGTAGTGAAGGTCTTCAATCTTCGTCTTCCTGGCGAATGAAGGTCTTCAAATCTTCAATCTTGACACAATCATTATCTACTACCCCCCTTAAAAGAGGTTTTCCATAAGGTTAACTTTGATAATAGACCTTCAAACGGTTGTTGTGGCTTCCTTGCTCTCAAAGTGTCTTCTAGGGTTTATAGAGAAGAGAGAAGAGCAGAAAGATGATTAATAGAATCCTACACAAGGCGGAGATACCCTAGATGATAGACAAAAGAAAACACCCAGATAATCATGAAGCTATCGAAATAAAACTCAAAAGCAACTCATTTTGGCAAATAAGGTTTTAGTATGACTGCATAGAAAAACGTGAGAAGAAAAAATATGCGCACGATACTCACACAAAAAAGTTTTGCGTCTACTAGCTACGACTCCTACCACTACATGGGTATTAACCAACCTAATCCTATATGGCTGGTCACAATAAATCTTGGAGCAAATCTTCAACGTTGACGATTGGATCATGATCAACGATTGTTGCCTTCTTGAGGTCTCAAAGTGTCTTCCCTTGGAAAAATGTTGCTACACAGAGCTTCAGGGGTTGAAGTTGGAATTTCTTGGCATGTCTTGAGAGACTTCTGACTTTTCAACACCAAGGGCTAGAAAGGGTGTCATACTATAAGAACAAGGTATAGAGTAGATTTTAAACTTTTCTTGAATAAGATAAGTCAAGAAGAGAAATAGTGAAGGAGAACCTGGAATTAACTTCCAGACCCTCCAGTGTATATTTGTCAACCCCGGGATCATTGTTGACAACACAGCGAAATTGTATCATTGTACAATACGTAAATGTATTGCAAGTTTATTAAATATTGCCACAAGTCATACATATAGAGAAATGTCTCAGGACATTTATTACAGTTAGAAAACAGCGGAAAGTACAAATGCGCAGCGACTCCATCTCAGCCACACGCAGTCGATGTAGTCCACGTGACCTCACTCCTGCAGATCGCCATAGTTGTCATAATCATCACCTTCGTCTTCATGGAACTCTGTTGTCAACAAAATTATTGCCATGAGTACATTATGTACTCAACATGCCTCCCTCAGGGAAGGTCCTAATAACTACGTGTGGCTTCAAAGGAAGGTGGTATGGCTCATTTGCATAAAGCTATTTTTTTAACAAATAAAGTAGTTGGATAAAAGCAGTTTTTGATGAAAACATGTTTTATCTCTAGTATAACTTGCATCAAAGTGAGGATCCACGATCAACTCACACTCTTCATAGGTTCCAAGAATAGGGGCAAAGAGGGAATAACCAAGACAAGTCCTGTATGTCAAGAAAGATTCATGTGTTGTCCATGACCGCGGACACGGCTATGCGAATAGTTTTACATTCTGCACAGGTTGTACACTTTACCCACACGACACAATCCCGACTTGTTGCCACCAGTGGCCGCTGGCGTAGCGCACCATTTGGTATACTGGCAGGGAGATTATGAGAACGTCTTTCATTAGACCAAACTTACTTTGCCAAGCCCACTAGGTTTCAACACGGAAGTAACCTCAGTTCACAGTCCGGGCCCCCTTTTGTGCCGAGGACACTCCTCGCAAGGCAGCTATCCCATCTGCGGTACGGCGATGACGACAATAAGAGTGAACTACCTAATCAACCAAGCCAGTGCCCATATAGCATGTGGCTGTGCTGTTAACACAATCTTCAAATCCAAGACTTATTAGGCCTCATGCGACACGGACGACTGATTTCCCCCTTCAACCTGTGAAGGGCAGCCAATCGCTCCTTCAATCCTTGATTCAGCTGTCGCCCGCGCCAGTATTCAGATGGTAAGTTTCACCCAGAGTAGAAGAGGATAGAGAAGATCAACAAGGGCTCAGCGATAAGTTTGAAGTGTGAATGACTCAAAGGTCATTCGACAAAGCACCTGTAGGGTAATAAGCATGGCTAAGCATTTCTACTCTACCAGAATACTATAATTCTACTCAGGTGTCAAGTGAATAGGCGACAAGCGGATCAAGGTAATGTGTCAATCGACATGATAGCTACGAGAATTAAAAAATAACATGCATAGAGTAACCATAAAACACAATGAAATGTTGTAAAACATAGGATATGTATGATCAAAGAAGGAGGCATGCCTTCGTTGTTGAGTCCTTCTTTGGTAACCTGATTCTGTCCTTGTCCAACATCCTCGTCACTCCCTACTCGTCGTAACGATAGAAAAAGACAAACAATAAATGGCAAGGCAATACAAAATCCAAATAACATCCAAAACAAATTAAGAGTGGATGGATAGCAAGATACTGATCAAGATGGAGATTCCAAAAGGAGATAGCGTGACTAGAAGGTAAGTAGAGGACTCGATGAATTGACAAGGTTTAGGTTGATGATGGATAATCAAGGCTTCCCAACAATACTAACGTTCTAATACGAACTATGGTGCTAACCACTAGTAGTACCCACTACACATCTCACCTAACTATAAAACAAAAGCAATGGCATCAACACGCATGATAATGAAGTGTCCTTTGCATACTACACAATCATAACCATGGCATGATAAAGATAAAACTTAACCATAATAAATATTGAGATAGAATCTAAATATTTACAATGGTTATTAGCATGCAAATATAAACAACAGCTATAATAACTCAAAAGCAAGTATTCTATATGGCAACCAAACCAACATTATAAGCCATACTAGTTAAGCACTCAAACATCAATCATAACAACTATTAGCAAGCATTTCTATAATAAAAGACAAACCAATACTATGGTAGAAACTAATTAAACAACTTAATATAATAACACACATCTCACACAAGGCATGTGAGTATAGGATCATACATATGTCTTAAGTAATAACACAAGCATCACAAATAAAAGTTATCAAGAGAAGATACTAAATTAGGACATGCTCTTAATAATAAAGAACAACTAATACTAATGACCACCAGCAACAATATTATCACCACACGCTTGCAATAATAAAGCACGATACACACACTGAGTGTGTGATCAAAGCACAACTCTACTCACATGACATATGACTCGTCCTAAGTATAAGAGTCATAGCAACAAGTATTAAAACACTCATAAGACTAAGATGTAATGAAGTTAAACATCTACAAGAAAGAACTAAACTAAGCAACCATAACACATGCAACACCATAAGACATGAAAGATTATTTGCATGAAAGATGTCTAGGCATATCATAATGCAATAAAAAGGTAAACAAAACATATCAAACGCTAGGCATACAACAATGCAATAACCAGATAAACTAATATGATGTGTAAACATGGATGGTCATCACACGAGATACCACACTACGATACCAATACAATACAATGCAACACCCTACTTAGTTTATATCGACTACATAAATAGAAAGCATGGAAATAGAAACAACTCTGTGAGACTAGTTGACACGCATGAACATGGAAGCATGAAAGTAGCACACAACAATTGTTGTTTATAACATGCAAACACATGGACACATCATACTAAGCATGTAGGCAATTTAAACAACTAAATCATGCCATCAACAATATCAAGAAATATACTATACTAGAATGAGTAACAAGATGGCAAGAATTCCTATGTTGTACAACCTACACTTGCAACTGCATATTGGACAACTAGGCATGATCTAATACATGAATACATACACACACACACACTCTCTCTCTCTCTATGCCATCTAGTTATACATTCACAATATCATGGCACGATATTGAAGCAAGAATCCTACTTAATTAAAATATATGAGATCATAAACTACTAACATGTACTTCTACCAAGCAAATATTAACCATATGATTGGTCATACAATATAAAGTAGCAATGATATAACACATACAATCAAAACATGAGTAGGACTTTGAGCAAGTGCTAACATGGCATGGTAATAAACTAAGGTAAATGGACACACATGATAGTTACCAAGATGAAATAAACTAAATTCTATTTTGCAAGAATAAATTATATATAGCAATACAAAACTAAATGATTTCATGAGCAACTATCCATGCAATCTTGTATAACACACATGTATAAAATAAAAGGAACAACTAGCCAATAATATTCTATGCTATGAACTACAATGTACTCATATCCAAACAATAGGGCATGTCATTCGACATCTAGCATAAATAATACTATGCAACTGCACATACTAAAAATATATAAACATCTTTCGTAGACATGGCATATTTGCAAATAAAACAAACGTACGACATGGACGAAAATGAATATATAATCAATATCTAACATATATTCATTCTAAACAAAAATGAAATAATCAAGACATTAGGTATTGCATAATCACACAGAGGTTACAGTAATTCTGCATAAACCTACGCATAGTAATAATTTGCAAAAACATGTACATATGCATATCATAACTATATACCACAAGAAAGAAAAATATCAACATGAAATAACACGTTGAACAATTTTTTGAATAACTATAATCGGTGAAAGAAATAAATCTAACAAGTCCTACGTCGCACTAAAATTATAAGACGAATAACATACACTCGTAGGCATATCACAAACATAATAAAATAACATACTAACAAGAAAAGTTGACCGATCAAATACTCCACATGGTAGTAATACATAATAACTAATACAAAGGTGTATCTCACTACTACATGATGCACGGAATTATCTACACAAAATCATATAGAACTATATTAAAAACTAGTGTTACACTTAACAAGAACGACTAGATAAAACCTAAACTAAAATCAATTGACCCGACAAGCAAGATTATTCTACCAACGGGCTTCTATGGCCATAGAGAATATTTCCTCCATTAGGAACAATGTCATACGATGAATAAAAACTGAAGAAGTATGTGGAAGCCGTTGGATGGACTCCGATTCATGGACATGGCGTGGTTGACGCGGCCAACAAGAGAAATAGGTCGAACTAGGATGTCAAGGAGATAGATTGAACATGGTTTAGTGCATGTGCAAAAGTAATTGGACAGAAACTCACCGAGCACGACGAATCGATCCGACGAACTCGATGAATAGTGTAGACGAACATGCTGAATTCTTCACATGTAGTTGACGGAACGCGTTCTTTCTTCTCTAAATGGATTCCTGGTGTGGAGATGAACCATAGGGCGCAAGGGTGCTAATGGAGATGGTCTACATCACCATGAACGAGCACCCGCATCCATGGAGCACCATTCTTTGGATAGAGAGTTTCTGTAGAGAAAGAGAAGGGAGAGGTAGGAGTTTCTGCGGGGTGGAAGAGGAGCTGGAGGCGCACAGAATGAGATATAAGGGAAGTTAGAGGAGGGGACAATTCATTGTTGTACATTTGATCTTCTCTCTACTGGTATGCGTGTAGTGGAGGAGGAGAGGAAGTGCTCGGGGTGCCTGTTGACGTTTCCTTTCTGTAGGAGACGAGGCGTTCGTTGGGGAGATGCCCAACGTAGAGGAATAGGAAGGGATGAGGAATTAAAGGAAGGTGCAGAGGTTTCCTTTGGCTGTTGAGGTTTCCTCTCATGTGAGTTGTGAACGTACAGGTAGGAGGAGGAGAACGTAAAGGTAGGAGGAGGAGAGGGGTTCGTTGGTTGGGAGAGATGGGCCAGATTGGCCAAGCCCATGAGGAAGGAGGAAAGCAGGAGAAAAAATAGAGAGAGAGGGAGTTGTTGGGCTATAGTCCAAGAGAAATGGAGAAAGAAAAATAAAAGAGATGAGCTGGGTCCATACGGGTGAGAGGAATAAGAAACACAGGGAAAATAGAGAAGATAGATTGGGCGTTGGATATTGCCCAGAGTTCGCGAAAACAAATTAAATATATTTTCCTTCTTAGGGAAAAAAAGAATAGAAGCTAACAAATTCAAAAGAAGTTCCAAATACATATGCGCATAATTTAATATGTTGAAGGGAGAAAACCAAAACCCAACTAAAAGAGAACAAACTCAATTTAAATTTAAGTTGGTATTAGTTCAAATTAAATCCTTCAAATTATAAAAGTCCAGTTTAAGCTTTGTTAACAAATAAAACAAATGAAATTTTCACGCCCAGATTTTTGGATTTTAAAACAAAAAAACATTCCGAGAATCAGGATGTCACAAGTCTACCCACCTTAAAAGAAATCTCGTCCCCGAGATTTGGGATGACTAAAGAGAATGGGTTTGGATTAGCTTCGCCTTCGACATAGTTCTTCTAGGAAACTTGTGGAATCAGTTCTCATTCTTCTCTTGGTGATAGGTGGTTTTGGGTCTTCATTGGAGATACTTCTCTTGTCTTCTAGGTTTCAAAACTTGTAAAACAATCCTTCGATCTTGGCGCTGGTAATGTGATAGCTTCTGTAACTAGTTGATCATTCTTCAGTCTTGTCCTTCTTCTGTTGGTGAAGCTTTGGTCCTGCTGGACTAATTGATCCTTCAAGTTTGAACGTTATGGTAGGTGTAGTGAAGGTCTTCAATCTTTGTCTTCCTGGCGAATGAAGGTCTTCAAATCTTCAATCTTGACACAATCATTGTCTACTAATCCCCTTAAAAGAGGTTTTCCGTAAGGTTCACTTTCATAATTGTAACACCCCGGATGTAATTTTCCTTATATGTATCCCAACTCTTGCCGTTTCCGGTGCTAAGTTATTTTATTTTCCTCGGGTTCGGGTTTTTGTCTCCATGTGTTGTTGCCTTTGTCATGCATCTCATATCATGTCATCATGTGCATTGCATTTGCATACGTGTTCGTCTCATGCATCCGAGCATTTTCCCCGTTGTCCGTTTTGCATTCCGGCGCTCCTATCTCCTCTGGTGCCCTTTTCTACCTCTTTTCATGTGTGGGGGTTAAACATTTCCGGATTGTATTGAGACTTGCCAAGCGGCCTTGGTTTACTACCGGTAGACCGCCTGTCAAGTTTCGTACCATTTGGACTTCGTTTGATACTCCAAGGGTTAACCGAGGGACCGAGAAGGCCTCGTTTGTGTTGCAGCCCAACACCCTTCCAATTTGGCTCAAAACCCACATAACCCTCTCCATCGTCTCGGTCGTTCGATCATGATTGTGTGGCCGAAACCGCACTCCATTTGGAGATTCCTAGCTCCCTCTATGCCTATAAATAGTTCCCCTCACAAAAATCCCGTCTCTCTTTCTCCTCCTAACCCTGAAAACTCCACCCGCCGCCGCTGGACAAAATCCGGTCGGCCGGACATGTCCGCTCACCCCGCCGTCCACTCCTGAAGCGCCACCTGTCCTGGGGTGGGACCGCTTCGCCGCCACCGCCTGAGGCCCGCCAGGCCCGCGGGAAGCCCCCACGGCCCGGTCTGCCCGCCGCCGCCCGGGTCGTCCTCCTCCCCGCGTCCGATCCCCGCGCCGCCCGATCCGCCTCTTCGCTGCCCTGCTCGCAGCTCGCCGGCGCCGCCGCCCGCCGCCATCGCCACCTCGACCAGCCGCCGTTCCGCCGGCGCCGCCCGCCGGCCAGAGCTGCCGCGGAGCCGCGCCACCGCCGCCTACCGCCACCCCGGTGTGCTCCCTGGGCCGGACCTCTTCTCCGGCGACCTCTCCGACCTCCGACGAACTCGGCAAGTCCGGCTACAGTGAACTCCGGCAGTGCCTCGATCCGCGTGCGATCTGGATCTAGATCTCGGTTGACTTTTTCCCAGGAAACCCAAGTTTTTTTTGCAATTTTCATCATGTCGTAACTCTTCATCCGTAGCTCTGATTCGTGCGTGTAGCATATCAAAATGGTCGTCTCAGAGAGTACATCATTTCAGCTCATTGCATCATTTTCATTTGAGCTCATCTTCATGCCTGAAATGCTGTTGGAAGAGGGCTATGTGATAAAATTGTTAGATCTGTTCATCAAATAGATATTTGTCATTTTTGCCATGATTAATGTGTGCATGATATGCTCCTCAGCTCTATATGTGTTTTGTTATATGCCATGCCATCTTTATAGAGGTGCTTACCATGTATTTTTGTGATATGTATGGTGACTAGCACAAGCTTGCAAAGTGGTGCAACCGGTAATGCTGATTTCAGGGACTTAGAATTTCACCAAGTCCTTGATCTGATTTTGTCAATATGCCATATGTTCATGTTGTTTCCGAGTGATCCGTGCCTCTTTTGAGGATGATCAGTAAGGATGAATTGTTAACATTGTGGTTATCTATCCATCAATATCTTTGTTTGCATTTATGGGGCACCCTAGCTTGAGTTAATTGAGCTCTACTTTTGCTATTTCGTGAATCCTGGAAGATTGTTGACTTGTTAGCAATTTTGCCGAGGATGTTGCTATTGATCCGTGCATGCTATGTTGTTGTTCTTGCCATGTCTAGCTTCTATGATATGTATTCTTGATGGGTGTACGCTTAGTTTGTGATGCCATGCTCTGTAGTGAGTGCGTCGAGCTCATGAACATGCCTACTCGTTAACAGATTTGCATGCTCCAGTTTTTCACCAAGTCTGAGATCTGTTTATGTTTTTGCCATGTTCACATGCTTGCAATTGTATTCTCTGTTCCCTTTTGGCTCAAGGTCACTAAGGGACTTTTGTTAAGTGCCTTGAGTAGCTTCATATCATGCCTTGCTTTGCGATGTTAAGTTCCTGTAACATGTAGTTTTCATGCTCTAAAGTGTGCTACCTGATGTTAAATTCCAGACTTGTGTTAATTTCACTAAGTCTGAAACCTGTTATCATTTGCACTTTTGCCATGCTTGTTTGAACCTGTTAATGGATGATTTGTCTGTAGCTCAGTGTTCATCTTTTGTCAACCATCATGATTGGATCCCTTCCATATATTTTGTTGTCATGTTTGAGTGCTATAGCATAATTATCTTGATGCTTTTAGATGGCTACTTGCTGTTTATCGCAGAGTGGTGCCATATTTGTTTTGCTTGCCATTTCCAAACCGTGCATCCGATTCCGGTGTTCTTTATATCAAGTTCAACCGAAATCACCTCACCTTTCCAGTGGCACTCTTGGAATTCCAAGTTGAGGCCAGGTTCAATCATTCCTTGTCAAATCTTGCATATGCATCACATATCGCATCCCGCATAGCATACCATGTTTGCATCATGTTGTTCGAGCATTGCACGTGGTTGATTGTGTTCCTTTTGCTTGTTTGTCTTGTTTGGGTAGAGCTGGGAGACGAGTTCCCTAACGAGGAGCCCATTGAGTTTTCTTACGAGGATCAAGTCAACTCTGACAACTTTGTAGGCAAGATGATCATACCCTCGAAATCACTTCTATCTTTGCTTGCTAGATGCTCGCTCTTTTGCTATGCCCATGCTACGATGCCTACCACTTGCTTATCATGCCTCCCATATTGCCATGTGAAACCTCTAACCCACCATGTCCTAGCAAACTGTTGATTGGCTATGTTACCGCTTTGCTCAGCCCCTCTTATAGCGTTGCTAGTTGCAGGTGAAGTTTGGAGATCATTCCTTGTTGGAACATTGTTTATTGTTGGGATATCACCATATTATCTTGTTATCTTAATGCACATATATACTTGGTAAAGGGTGGAAGGCTCGGCCTTTTGCCTAGTGTTTTGTTCCACTCTTACCGCCCTAGTTTCCGTCATATCGGTGTTATGTTCCCGGATTTTGCGTTCCTTACGCGGTTGGGTTATAATGGGAACCCCTTGACAGTTCGCATTGAATAAAACTCATCCAGCAATGCCCAACCTTGGTTTTACCATTTGCCACCTAGCCTCTTTTTCCCTTGGGTTTCCGGAGCCCGAGGGTCATCTTATTTAAACCCCCCCAGGCCAGTGCTCCTCTGAGTGTTGGTCCAAACTAGAGCCCCTTGCAGCGCCACCTCGGAGAAACTCGAGGGCTAGTTTTAGTTGTACGGATTGCTTATCCAAGTGTGCCCTAAGAACGAGATATGTGCAGTTCCTATCGGGATTTGTCGGCACATTCGGGCAGTGTTGCTGGACTTGTTTTACCATTGTCGAGGATGTCTTGTAGAACCGGGATACCGAGTCTGATCGGAATGTCTCGGGAGAAGGAATATCCTTCGTTGACCATGAGAGCTTGTGATGGGCTAAGTTGGGACTCCCCTGCAAGGATTTGAACTTTCGAAAGCCGTGCCCGCGGTTATGGGCAGATGGGAATTTGTTAATGTCTGGTTGTAGATAACATGAAACTTAATTAAAATGAATCAACCGCGTGTGTAACCGTGATGGTCTCTTCTCGGCGGAGTCCGGGAAGTGAACACGGTGTTGGAGTAATGCTTGATGTAGGTTGTTATAGGATCACTTCTTGATCATAGTTCTTCGTTCGTGCTTTGCCTTTTCTTCTCGCTCTCTTTTGCGTACAGGTTAGCCACCATATATGCTACTCGCTTGCTGCAGCTCCACATATTACCTTGCCTTACCTATAAGCTTAAATAGTCTTGATCGCGAGGGTGCGAGATTGCTGAGTCCCCGTGACTCACAGATTACTTCCAAACCAGATGCAGGGACCGATGATACCGCTCCAGATGATGCGCTCGAGCTCAAGTGGGAGTTCAATGAAGACTCTCGCCGTTACTATGGCTCTTTCCCAGATGATCAGTAGTGGTGCCCAGTTGGGGTGATCGGGGACCATGTCGCATGTTGGGGTTGATCTTTTATTTTGGTACCGTAGTCGGACCACGAGTGTATTGGATGATTGTAATGTTATTCATGTATTGGTGTGATGTGGCGAGTGTAAGCCAACTATGTATCCTTTCCCCTTTTATATATTACATGGGTTGTTGTGAAGATTACCTTACTTGTGACATTGCTTTCAATGCGGTTATGCCTCTAAGTCATGCTTCGACACGTAGGAGATATAGCTGCATCGAGGGCATTACAATAATAGACCTCCAAACGGTTGTTGTGGCTTCCTTGCTCTCAAAGTGTCTTCTAGGGTTTATAGAGAAGAGAGAAAAGCATAAAGATGATTAATAGAATCCTACACAAGGCGGAGATACCCCAGATGATAGACAAAAGAAAACACCCAGATAATCATGAAGCTATCGAAATAAAACTCAAAAGCAACTCATTTTGGCAAATAAGGTTTTAGTATGACTGCATAGAAAAACGCCAGAAGAAAAATATGCAGACGATACTCACACAAAAAAGTTTTGCGTCTACTAGCTACGACTCCTACCACTACATGGGTATTAACCAACCTAATCCTATATGGCTGATCACAATAAATCTTGGAGCAAATCTTCAACGTTAACGATTGGATCATGATTGACGATTGTTGCCTTCTTGAGGTCCCAAAGTGTCTTCTCTTGGAAAAATGTTGCTACACAGAGCTTCAGGGGTTGAAGTTGGAATTTCTTGGCACGTCTTGAGAAACTTCTGACTTTTCAACACCAAGGGCTGGAAAGGGTGTCATACTATAAGAACAAGGTAGAGAGTATATTTTAAACTTTTCTTGAATAAGATAAGTCAAGAAGAGAAATAGTGAAGGAGAAGACCACGAGAATATTTTTTAACAGTAGTTTTTCTTATGAAAATAGTCTATAAGGCATTCCATTTCTAACTAAGGCCACGCGACTAGGTCAACATCGGCTCTAATACCACTTCTGTGAGAACCTGGAATTAACTTCCAGACCCTCCTGTGTATATTTGTCAACCCCAGGATCAATGTTGACAACACAGCGAAATGGTATCATTGCACAATACATAAATGTATTGCAAGTTTATTAAATATTGCCACAAGTAATACATATAGAGAAATGTCTCAGGACATTTATTACAATCAAAAACAGCAGAAAGTACAAATGCGTAGCGCCTCCATCTCACCCACACGCAGTTGATGTAGTCCACATGACCTCACTCCTACAGATCGCCATAGTTGTCATAATCATCACCTTCGTCTTCATGGAACTCGGTTGTCAACAAAATTATTGCCATGAGTACATTATGTACTCAACATGCCTCCCTCAGGGAAGGTCCTAATAACTACATGTGGCTTCAAAGGAAGGTTGTATGTCTCATTTGCATAAAGCTATTTTTTTAACAAATAAAGTAGTTGGATAAAAGCAGTTTTTGATGAAAACTTGTTTTATCTCTAGTATAACTTGCATCAAAGTGAGGATCCACGATCAACTCACACTCTTCATAGGTTCCAAGAATAGGGGCAAAGAGGGAATAAGCAAGACAGGTCCTGTATGTCAAGAAAGATTCATGTGTTGTCCATGACCGTGGACACAGCTATTCGAATAGTTTTACACTCTGTAGAGGTTGTACACTTTACCCACACGACACAATCCCGACTTGTTGCCACTAGTGGCTGCTGGCGTAGCACACCATTTGGTATACCGGCAGGGAGATTGTGACGAGGTCTTTCATTAGACCAAACTTACTGTGCCAAGCCCGCTAGGTTTCAACACGGAAGTAACCACAATTCACAGTCTGATC
The DNA here is from genome assembly GCF_056163025.1 of Triticum urartu. Lineage (NCBI taxonomy): Eukaryota > Viridiplantae > Streptophyta > Magnoliopsida > Poales > Poaceae > Triticum > Triticum urartu. The sequence goes on along the minus strand of NC_141877.1, from coordinate 154,569,061 downwards.
CCCCCTTTTGTGCCGAGGACACTCCTCGCAAGGCAGCTATCCCATCTGCGGTACAGCGATGACGACAATAAGAGTGAACTAACTAATCAACCAAGCCAGTGCCCATATAGCATGTGGTTGTGCTGTTAACACAATCTTCAAATCCAAGACTTATTAGGCCTCACGCAGCACTGACGACTGATTGCCCCCTTCAACCTGTGAAGGGCATCCAATCGCTCCTTCAATCCTTGATTCAGCTGGCGCCCGCGCCAGTATTCAGATGGTAAGTTTCACCTAGAGTAGAAGAAGATAGAGAAGATCAACAAGGGCTCAGCGATAAGTTTGAAGTGTGAATGACTCAAAGGTCATTCAACAAAGCACCTATAGGGTAATAAGCATGGCTAAGAATTTCTACTCTACCAGAATACTATAATTCTACTCAGGTGTCAAGTGAATAGGCGACAAGTGGATCAAGGTAATGTGTCAATCGACATGCTAGCTACGAGAATTAAAAAATAACATACATAGAGTAACCATAAAACACAATGCAATTTTGTAAAACATAGGATAAGTATGATCAAAGAAGGAGGCATGCCTTCGTTGTTGAGTCCTTCTTCGGTAACCTGATTCTGTCCTTGTCCAACATCCCCGTCACTCCCTACTCGTCGTAACGATAGCGAAAGACAAACAATAAATGGCAAAGCAATACAAAATCCAAATAACATCCAAAACAAATTAAGATTGGATGGATAGCAAGATACTGATCAAGATGGAGATTCCAAAAGGAGATAACATGACTAGAAGGTAAGTACATGACTCAATGAATTGACACGGTGTAGGTTGATGATGGATAATCAAGGCTTGCCAACAATACCAACGTTCTAATACGAACTATGGTGCTAACCACTAGTAGTACCCACTACACATCTCACCTAACTATAAAACAAAAGCAATGGCATCAACACGCATGATAATGAAGTGTCCTTTGCATACTACACAATCATAACCATGGCATGATAAAGATACAACTTAACCATAATAAATATTGAGATAGAATCTAAATATTTACAATGGTTATTAGCAAGCAAATATAAACAACAGCTATAATAACTCAAAAGCAAGTATTCTATATGACAACCAAACCAACATTATAAGCCATACTAGTTAAGCACTCAAACATCAATCATAACAACTATTAGCAAGCATTTCTATAATAAAAGACAAACCAATACTATGGTAGAAACTAATTAAACAACTTAATATAATAACACACATCTCACACAAGGCATGTGAGTATAGGATCATACAGATGTCTTAAGTAATAACACAAGCATCACAAATAAAAGTTATCAAGAGAAGATACTAAATTAGGACATGCTCTTAATAATAAAGAACAACTAATACTAATGACCACCAGCAACAATATTATCACCTCATGCTTGCAATAATAAAGCACGATACACACACTGAGTGTGTGATCAAAGCACAACTCTATTCACATGACATATGACTCGTCCTAAGTATAAGAGTCATAGCAACAAGTATTAAAACACTCATAAGACTAAGATGTAATGAAGTTAAACATCTATAAGAAAGAACTAACCTAAGCAACCATAACACATGCAACACCATAAGACATGAAAGATTACTTGCATGAAAGATGTCTAGGCATATCATAATGCAATAAAAAGGTAAACAAAACATATCAAACGCTAGGCATACAACAATGCAATAACCAGATAAACTAATATGATGTGTAAACATGGATGGTCATCACACGAGATACCACACTACGATACCAATACAATACAATGCAACACCCTACTTAGTTTATATCGACTACATAAATAGAAAGCGTGGAAATAGAAACAACTCTATGAGACTAGTTGACACGCATGAACATGGAAGCATGAAAGTAGCACACAACAATTGTTGTTTATAACATGCAAACACATGGACACATCATACTAAGCATGTAGGCAATTTAAACAACTAAATCATGCCATCAACAATATCAAGAAATATACTATACTAGAATGAGTAACAAGATGGCAAGAAGTCCTATGTTGTACAACCTACACTTGCAACTGCATATTGGACAACTAGGCGATCTAATACATGAATACATACATACACACACACACACTCTCTCTCTCTATGCCATCTAGTTATACAATCATAATATCATGGCACGATATTGAAGCAAGAATCCTACTTAATTAAAATACATGAGATCATAAACTACTAACATGTACTTCTACCAAGCAAATATTAACCATATGATTGGTCATACAATATAAAGTAGCAATGATATATCACATACAATCAAAACATGAGTAGGACTTTGAGCAAGTGCTAACATGGCATGGTAATAAACTAAGGTAAATGGACACACATGATAGTTACCAAGATGAAATAAACTAAATTCTATTTTGCAAGAATAAATTATATATAGCAATACAAAACTAAATGATTTCATGAGCAACTATCCATGCAATCTTGTATAACACACATGTATAAAATAAAAGGAACAACTACCCAATAATATTCTATGCTATGATCTAGAATGTACTCATATCCAAACAATAGGGCATGTCATTCGACATCTAGCATAAATAATACTATGCAACAGCACGTACTAAAAATATATAAACATCTTTCGTAGATATGTCATATTTGCAAACAAAACAAACGTGCGGCATGGACGAAAATGAATATATAATCAATATCTAACAAAAATGAAATAATCAAGACATTAGGTATTGCATAATCACGCAGAGGTTACAGTAATTCTACATAAACCTACGCATAGTAATAATTTGCAAAAACATGTACATATGCATATCATAACTATATACCACAAGAAAGAAAAATATCAACATGAAATAACACGTTGAACAATTTTATGAATAACTATAATCGGTGAAAGAAATAAATCTAACAAGTCCTACGTCGCACTAAAATTATAAGACGAATAACATACACTCGTAGGCATATCACAAACATAATAAAATAACATACTAACAAGAAAAGTTGACCGATCAAATACTCCACATGGTAGTAATACATAATAACTAATACAAAGGTGTATCTCACTACTACATGATGCACGGAATTATCTACACAAAATCATATAGAACTATATTAAAAACTAGTGTTACACTTAACAAGAACGACTAGATAAAACCTAAACTAAAATCAATTGACCCGACAAGCAAGATTATTCTACCAACGGGCTTCTATGGCCATAGAGAATATTTCCTCCATTAGGAACAATGTCATACGATGAATAAAAACTGAAGAAGTATGTGGAAGCCGTTGGATGGACTCCGATTCATGGACATGGCGTGGTTGACGCGGCCAACAAGAGAAATAGGTCGAACTAGGATGTCAAGGAGATAGATTGAACATGGTTTAGTGCATGTGCAAAAGTAATTGGACAGAAACTCACCGAGCACGACGAATCGATCCGACGAACTCGATGAATAGTGTAGACGAACATGCTGAATTCTTCACATGTAGTTGACGGAACGCGTTCTTTCTTCTCTAAATGGATTCCTGGTGTGGAGATGAACCATAGGGCGCAAGGGTGCTAATGGAGATGGTCTACATCACCATGAACGAGCACCAGCATCCATGGAGCACCATTCTTTGGATAGAGAGTTTCTGTAGAGAAAGAGAAGGGAGAGGTAGGAGTTTCTGCGGGGTGGAAGAGGAGCTGGAGGCGCACAGAATGAGATATAAGGGAAGTTAGAGGAGGGGACAATTCATTGTTGTACATTTGATCTTCTCTCTACTGGTATGCGTGTAGTGGAGGAGGAGAGGAAGTGCTCGGGGTGCCTGTTGACGTTTCCTTTCTGTAGGAGACGAGGCGTTCGTTGGGGAGATGCCCAACGTAGAGGAATAGGAAGGGATGAGGAATTAAAGGAAGGTGCAGAGGTTTCCTTTGGCTGTTGAGGTTTCCTCTCATGTGAGTTGTGAACGTACAGGTAGGAGGAGGAGAACGTAAAGGTAGGAGGAGGAGAGGGGTTCGTTGGTTGGGAGAGATGGGCCAGATTGGCCAAGCCCATGAGGAAGGAGGAAAGCAGGAGAAAAAATAGAGAGAGAGGGAGTTGTTGGGCTATAGTCCAAGAGAAATGGAGAAAGAAAAATAAAAGAGATGAGCTGGGTCCATACGGGTGAGAGGAATAAGAAACACAGGGAAAATAGAGAAGATAGATTGGGCGTTGGATATTGCCCAGAGTTCGCGAAAACAAATTAAATATATTTTCCTTCTTAGGGAAAAAAAGAATAGAAGCTAACAAATTCAAAAGAAGTTCCAAATACATATGCGCATAATTTAATATGTTGAAGGGAGAAAACCAAAACCCAACTAAAAGAGAACAAACTCAATTTAAATTTAAGTTGTATTAGTTCAAATTAAATCCTTCAAATTATAAAAGTCCAGTTTAAGCTTTGTTAACAAATAAAACAAATGAAATTTTCACGCCCAAATTTTTGGATTTTAAAACAAAAAAATCATTCCGAGAATCGGGATGTTACAGAGGATCACCCTCACTTATTTTCTAGCCAACCCGAATCTCGAGGGCGAGATTCATCTTAAGGGGGGTAGGTTTGTAACATTCCAAATTTTTCCAATTTGGAATGTTATGCATTAGATCATCTTTGCATATCATATTTTATTACATTTTGGCTTGACCCTAGAAATTCTGCGCAACTCAAGGACCCACGGAGAGAGTTGGGAATTTCGTTATTTTCATATTTGAGTTTACTCGAATTTTGAAAAAGAGGATCGTTTGATTTTAATTATTTTCTCGTCGAATATTTATTTTATAAAAATAAAAGAGAGAGGATAAAATGACTTCGTCAAAATAAAGAAATATTGGAGATTTAATATTAAAATCAAATATGATTTTTTTATTCGGAGTTTTATCGCTATTTTATTTGAATTAGGAAAAATATGCATTTTCAAAATTGCATTAGAGTCCCAAATAAATGTTCACCTTGTCCGGTAGATTTTTAGAGGTCGGGGAAAATCTATTTCAGGATTTTTGGAGTCGGTTTAGTATTTCTTTCCTTCGTTTTTCTGCGCGGATTTATTTCAAAAAAAGGTCAAACCGACTTGGGCCGCCTTGGGCGACCCAGACTCAACCTCGCCCCAGGCTTTATAAGCCCGCGACCCTGCCAGCCCCAGCCACCCCAGCCGCCACCGAACCCTAGCCGCGCCTCGAGCCCTGCGCCGCCGCCGCCGCGCCCCGCTCCGCCGTCGGAGTTAACCGTCGCCGCCGTTTTTTCTTCTTCAGTTTTATTTCGGTAAACCCTAGATCTAGATTAGTTTTTTTATTTTCTAGTTTATTTTTTAGATTGGTTTTCCGTCGGTTTAGTTATTTAGCGAACGCCCGTTCGTTAGTTCATTTTAACGAATGATTTTCACCGTTTAGCTGCAGACAGCGAACGTTCGTTCGTTAGCCTGTTCATCAATTTTTCTTTTTCTCGGATTTTTCGTGATTATTTTCAATCACGATTTCTGATCCGATTTTTGTTTTAGTTTATCTTTTCGCTCGTTTATCAGAATCAGGCGATTCAAGCGCCTAGAGTTTCGTCTCGAAGCCCTCTTTCTGTTTAATCAACTTAAACAAGTTTTTGCTACTATAAAATTTGACTTTAGTCCAGATTAGTAATCGAAGCTTGTTTCTTTTGCAGTTTGAGTTTTGTTGCTTCGTTTGATTTGTTTATTTTTGCAAACCAGAGTTCTTAAGTTGAACTTTCTGGTTAGATCTTCTTATTTGAGTTTTACCCGTGTATCTTTGTTTGATTGCTTATTGTATGCTTTTTTGTTTGCGATAGAGTACCTGGAGTGCGAAGCGTGCTACTACGAGTCTCTACGTTTCACGGATCATCAGCAAGGCAAGTAACACTTTGATCATACCTCTTTACTACCTAGTTTTATTGCATTAGATCAATCCTCAAACAATTGCATGATTAGGATCTGATTAATATGTGGGTTTTGGGAAGTAGATGAGGTAGTACATATTGTCCTGTTTATCACCAAACCTTTGGGAGTTACTTCTACATTGCTTATATTGCTATGCTATGATCGTAGACGTGGTTTGGGTTTGAGTGTATTCATGACAGATGTGAGTATTGTTAATTAATGGTTAACTTAAGGTGGCAACTTTAATACACATCTGGGTGGATTGAGGCACCTAGGGAACCCAGTGTTGCCTGTATTTTTGGAAATCCCGGGGTACCGTGTGATTCTCCTATGGACTGCCACCCAGGCTTAAAGGGATCATAAGATTATTCATGCTAGAAACTTCCGTGTGCAGCCACATGCCATTATGGGCTCTGGCATAGTTGAGTAAGTTGTGGGAAACCTTTCTATGATGGGCTAGCAGATGTAGGGGATTGTAGGTGTACAGGCCTATCTATCGGTTAAGGGCACCTCTTCAGAAATACTGTGTCTCGGTCATATGTTTCTCAAACATTATGTAGTGCAAGAAATCCAACGAAGGAGATAGAGTCTTGTGCGGAAAAGTGCACAAACCTCTACAGAGTGTACAAACTAATCATGGTTAGCCGTGTCCCCGGTTATGGACATCTTGAGTATCTAGTTCTTGGATTATCATGTGGATCTCATCACTCTTAATATAATTTGATTGGGTTTAATGATGATGCTTAATTGGGATTGAGTTGGGTGAACCTTCTCAATGTTTAACAACCACCATGATAGTTAAATAAAATTTATTCCTTTGTTGTAGGGAAAACCAACATATTAACCATACAACCTCCACCAGCCATATATGCATGTACTGATAGCATTATTCTGTTCATTACTCTCTTGTGTTACATTGCCAGCATATTCCATGTGCTGACCCGTTTTGGGTTGCAATGTATCATGTTGCAGACTTTTCAAACGACGAGTAAGGAGCCATAGGTCGTTGTCTTTCACTCAGTGATGCCGTTGGAGTTGATGGACTCACTTTATCTTCCAAGCCTTCCGCTATTATCATATTAGATGGCCTTAAGCCATATTTATTGTAATAAGTTCTCTTTGAGACATTCGATGTAATATGTGTGTGATTGCTACTCTGTTATAAATCCTCAAGTACTGTGTGTGACAGCATTACCGATCCAGGGATGACACTTGTGCACAGAGATCATACTGTTTGAGGTCTGGTCACTACAGGTAGTACCGCCTATCGGCGGTAGAACCGCTGGTACTACCGCCCCTGCTGCGGTCTCGACTTTTTTGTGTCGGGTTTTCATAAAAGACCACGCAGGGGAGAAGTAGTAGGGATGGCTATAGGGTGCGGTAGTACCGCTTGTTTAAGCGGTAGTACCGCTCCTATGTTCGCTCTAACTGCCGCACAGCTCGTTGCCCTCCTCTGTTTTTCCAGCGGCTATAGGGAGCAGCAGTACCACTCAATAGCGGTAGTACCGCCCGCAGGGCGGTAGTACCGTTCTTGTGCGCGTACTTCTGCTTTCTCAGCCCTGGTTGACCCATGCCTGCTTGCCACAGCGGTAGTACCGCTGTGGCAGCGGTACTACCGCTCCATCAACGGTAGTACCGCCCAGATGTGGGCTGCATAACGGTTGGATTTTTCCCCATCTATAAAAGGGGGTCTTCTTCCCCAATGAACCTTATCTCTTGAGCTCGTGTTCTTGCCCCATTGTTGACCTTCTTCGAGATTGCTAACTCTCAATCCCACCATGGATTCTTGCTAGTTTTTGGGGGAAAGGAGATCTAGATCCACATTTCCACCAATAACTTTCTCCTCTATGTGAGGGGAACCCCTTGGATCTAGATCTTGGAGTTCTTGGTGTTCTCCTTCTTGTTCTTCCTCTCATTTTCCTCCCTAGCATTAGTTGCTTTGGTGGGATTTGGGGGAGAAGGACTTTGGCACTCCATGTGCCCTTGCCATTGCATTTGGTGCATCGGTTTGAGTTCTCCATGGTGATACGTGGAAGTTATAAGTTGAATAGCTTATTACTCTTCGGTGCTTGGTACCCTTGAGCTTGTTCCTCTTGGGTGCTTGGGCACCCTAGACGATTGGTGGTGTTCGGAGCTCAATCATTGTGGTGCAAAGCTCCGGGCAAGCATCGGGGTCTCCAATTAGGTTGTGGAGATCGCCCCGAGCAATTTGACTGGTACCGGTGACCGCCCCAAGTGTTGCCAAAGTGTATGGGTTCTGTGATCGCCTCCAAGGGTTGCCATTTGTATGGGTTCGGTGACCACCCTCAAGTGTCCCTTAGTGGAATCATGGCATCTTGCATTGTGCGAGGGCGTGAGGAGATTACAGTGGCCCTAGTGGCTTCTTGGGGAGCATTGTGCCTCCACACCGCTCCAAACGAAGATTAGCATCCGCAAGTGTGTGAACTTCGGGATACATCGTCATCTCCGCGTGCCTCAGTTATCTCTTACCCGAGCCCTTTACTTATGCACTTTACTTTGTGATAGCCATATTGTTTCTTGTCATATATCTTGCTATCAGTTAGTTGTTTATCTTTCTTAGCATAAGATGTTGGTGCACATAGGTGAGCCTAGTTGTTGTAGGTTTTGTGCTTGTCAAATAACCGCTAGGTTTATTCCGCATTTGTTCAAGCCTAAACCATAATTATTTTAAAGCGCCTATTCACCCCCCTCTAGGAGACATCCACGATCTTTCAATTGGTATCAGAGCCTCGTCTCTCTTGTTAGGCTTAACCGCCTAGAGAGTAATGATGTCGACTAGGGGTTTAGGATTCTCTGACACTCTTAGTTTCGATGGCACAAATTTTGATGTTTGGGTAATTCACATGCTTAATCTCTTTAGGGTCATGGACCCAAATTTAGAGCGAATTGTAGATATGGGTTTTTCTCCTCCAAAGGATCCCCAAAGATTATCTTTAGAGTATGAGAAAAACTCTTATCTCAACGCTCAAGCTTCTAATGTGCTTTTCGATGCTTTGAGCAATGTAGTTTTATTTCAACTCATGTCGTTCCGGGATGCTCATGATGAGTTGTGGACAAAGCTTCAAGATAAATATGGTGTGTCCAAGATGTGTAAGGATGATTGTTCTCCCTCCACCTCCGGTCATGCTGTGTTCTCAACTTCTTCTACTTCAACTACATGTGGTTTGCCACAAGGTAATGACATGGTGAGTAGTGGTGTTCATTGCAATGATGATAGTGGGCTTATTGTTGATAATCCTTCATCACTTTCTTATTGCAATGCTTCATCTTTGGACTTTAGCACTTCGAGCACTCCAAATGTTTCACATGCTTGTGTTGATAGTCCTTGCATATCATGTAAAAACTGCTTGACTAAATCTCATGATGATATGCTTGCTATATCTTGTTGCCATGATAAAAATGCATGTATTTCCTCGAGTTGTTGTGCTAACAATGTAGAGGAAACCCAACACTCGATGGAACAAGGTGTGGTCTTGGATGGTGCTTCAAGGGATCCTACATCATCATCTATTGCATTTTTCCTTATGGCCAAGGCTTCAAAGGTATCTCCTACTTTGAATCCCAATATATCTTGTGATGATATTGATGATGGAAAGAGTGATGATGATGTTGATTATGATGAAGAGAATGATGATTTTGCCTCCTTCAAAATTAAGGGGGAAATGATTTTTGAAGCTCTTCTTAAGAATAAAATTGCTCGTCCCAACTTCATGGAAATAATGTCTATTTCTATTGACAGCAAGAAATATATTGATGAGTTGGAATCTCGTCTTGAGGAGCATGAGGTCACCATTGATAAAATGGAAGGTCATGAGAGTGATTACGCTAATGAGATCGCGGACCTCTCCCAAGCTCTCGAACTTGAACAAACCACCAAGGAATCTCTTGAGGAGACTTTTGCTATAGAATTATCTAGAGTGAAGGAATCTCATGATAGAGCTCTTGAGGTGGCCAATGTTTTTGAAACTAAAAATGAGAAGCTTGAAGTTGCGCATGCTAAACTCCTTGAGGACTTTGGGCACCTCGGAAATGGCTCAAGGGTCATTAAGAGTGAGCTCATCAAACTCACCGAGTCTCATGCACAACTTAAAGCTTCATATTCAAAAGAGCTTGCCAAGTTGCCTTCTACTCTTGTTGTTTAATGATGATGCTTGAGCTACTAACTCTATTTCTGGTGAAGCATCCATTTTGAAGGAGAATGTTGAGCTAAGGGCTCAACTTGAGTTGCTATCTAGCAATTATGGGAAATTGGAAGAAAGTCATGTAAAGCTTGCAAGATCTCATGATGATATTCTAGTATCCCATAACACTACAAAAAAATACACTTCCGTGATGATACGTGCTTGTCATAGTAGGTCGCGTTTTCTGTCATGCATGTACATCCATGATAAATTTATGACAGAATCAAGATAGTCATACCTGTGCTATCGTAGAAGTGTTCCATGACATTGCCAAAATTATCATCATGGAAGTGTCCACTTCCATGACGAAAAATCGCGCGTCACAGAAGTGCTTTCGTCAAGGGTGACCGACACGTGGCATCCACCGTAACGAAACGCCGTTAAGATATCCGGTCGGATTTTGGATCCGATAACCCGTTAACAGCCACGACCAATGCCGATTTTCCATGTGTAAAATTCTCATTGGCTGACGGATCCACGCGTCAGCTCCGCGTTGGCACAGGTGTCACTCATCCAACGGTCGAGATGGGCCTATGATATGTTGACACATGGACCGGCCCAAAAGTGGCCCATAAAGATTAAATGGGTCGGCCCAACCGAAGGCCCATAAGATTTAGCGGACCATAATGGGCCGTCCCAGCTAAAGGCCCCAAAAATTTAGCGGACCATAATGGGCCGGCCCAGCTACAGGCCCACACGATTTTGCAGACCATAATGGGCCGGCCCAGCTAAAGGCCCACAAGATTTTGCAGACCACAATGGGCCGGCCCAGCTAAAGGCCCACAAGATTCTGCCGACCATAATGGGCCGGCCCAGCTAAAGTCCCAACATTCTCTATCAAATCGGCCCATCAACGGCCTGTCCTAAACTTGTCATCAACGCAACCCATGGTCACTTCTGGCCCGTTAACAGTCCGCTAAGTAATTGGGCCAAATTATGGCCCGGTGTATTTCCGGCCTGTTAAAGGTCCGGCTTCATGTGGGCCCATTTACAGGCCATAAAAACTTTCGGCCCAGAAACGACCGTGAAGGATTTGGGTCATATTCGGCCATGTCTGACATTCAGCCTGTTAGAGGCCCACTATAGCTTTGGGCCACTTTCGGCCTGTTGTCATTTTCGGCCTATTAACGCCGGACGTAAACCATGGGCCATATGTGGCCCAACGTCATATCGGGCCCATTAACGGCCCATATAAAAATGATGATAATCTAGCCCGACCGAAGTTCCGGCCTATTAAAGGCCCGTGTATTAGGTCGACGCATTTACGGTCCGTCCGAATTTCGGCCTGTTGAAGTCCAGTGGGTTATTTGGCACAATCAGGGCCCAATCTCACTTTCGGTCTATTAAAGGCCCATGTATTTTATGGGCTTGAGATATTTACACCTGTAAATGGCCTATTTTTACTGAGGGCCCAAATTATGTTTAGGCCTGTTAAAGGCCCGCTATGGGCACAGGCCTACCAGAAAAATATGAAAGCCTATGCTAATTTAGGCCCAAATATTTTTAGTGGGCTACATGCCAATTTCGGCCCGTAATCGTTTTTAGCCCAATTGGAATGGGCCCGACGAATGTTGGCATGTTGGGCTCCTACGAAGCTTTTAGCCGAATACATTACTAAGATAAACCTACACTATACAAAAATAGCGTCGTAATTACTGCAGCCTGAGGCAGCATCATAAATGTTGTATCACAACAAAATAAATTCCAACCATACAACAAAAGGCCTGTTGGCATAAAGTTTATAGTCCTTCCAGATAAAAGCACCATCAGATGTATAGAAGCACAGATCATTTGACCTGAGTGCTAATGTTTCAGGCTGTAGAATCTGATGGAGCAACACAATCTCCACCTTTTTTCCGCCATTGCTCTTGAACAACAAAGCGAATGTCTAATAGTGTGGTTTCAAAACCATTCATATCTTGACAACATTTCTCAGCCACTATTCTTGTTTCCGAAACAACGTCCTTTAGGGATTGGACTTGTGTTTGGAGCACAGATATATCACTCTGTCTAGCAGGAAGATTTTGTTCAGTAGGCGATTGGGACGAGGTTACCTTGACAACCAACCCAGAATTACGCAGGAAGGTGCTTTTTGCACTGTTAGTGGAGAGATACTGATGCACTGCAGCAAGAGGTGACATTGTGCCTATAGTAGCCTCGTCACCTTCAGGTGGTTGGGGTTGTTCAATCATTTGTTCCATAGCTTCCTGAAAGTATGAACTTGTAGATTAGTGTACTAGATAAGTTACTAATGAGACAAAAACAAACAAAGTAGGTTAAACGTTTATACATAACTTATTTTGGTGAACTACTATTATACATTAGCATGTATTGTAGTGCCAACTACATAATAAAATCACTTTCGGAACATATGTCCATGTAGCATGCCTACTGTATTGTCTATTTTCTCACATTCATTGACATCTAAGGATAAAGAGACATGGTTTAAAGTAGGATGAACATAGTATGACATCATTCATATCATGGGCAAACAGATATAAAACAAACAGGCTATTTTATCATTGTGTGCGCACGTGAACATAACAACTAGATTACAGATCAAGACCAAAAGAATATCCTTCATCTCTTTTAAACCATGTAAGGTGAAATGATACGTTAAGACAACTGTGAATAAAAGTGAACAGAGTAACTGACATTGGCTGTAAACCAAGTAGTTAAATGAACACATCACAGTACCAATCAGTTCAAGGCAGGAGGAGTAAGGACTTACAACAGCGACTTGAACTGGTGTGCTCATGCCCTTCATCTTGCTGGTGTGGCAATCCTTCAAGATTTGCACTACATTCGGTTCAGGTTCTTTTTGGTCCGCACGGTATTTCCTCTGTATTTGGAACAAGTCAATATAGATACAATAATATGGCACAAAAAAAGAAGGAAGTAGCAGCTATTTACAAGAGCCTCGCAGTGTGCAATATAGCTACGAGATCCTGTGGTCTGTTGGAATTTCACTTTAGAACGGTTGGTTTCATTCTTCAAATAGTTAGCCTAGAAGAAGATACACTTGTAAGGCACATACATAAATACAAGTTTAATATGTGGTCTGATCAAATACATATAGCCTACCTGATACTTTGGATCAGACCAGTGGTTAACGAGGGTTGTCCAGTCTTCATCTATAATATATTCCACTGGAGATGTTTGTGCGATTTCATTGTTAGCCTTGCCTTCAAAGTGAGATTTTCTAAGGTGGTACCGATACTATCGCAGAGCAGACTGAAAAACATGAGTGCATGCTTGTCTAGTTGCATCATCTTTCGGATCCAACTTGAACCTCATCTGTTGAAAAAAGAATATGAGTCTTATTAGGAGGAAGCTAGAAAGTATGGGACAGAGCAAGACAATATTACTAATTGCGATGAATAACATTACTTACGGATAAATGGTCAAGGAAGGTGTTAAACTGGGTATTGTCTTTCTCATTCCTGTACTGGATCCACGTTGGGAGGATAAATGCATGACACCTAATGGCAACGGCTGCCTCTGATACTAACTTGGCTGACTCTGTAGCATCACGCAACCTTTTTAAACCTGACTCAAAATGGATCTCCATTCTTCCTCCTTTAGACTTTGTTAATCTGTCAAGCATTATCCCTGATGTCTGTTTCTGCTTGCGCAGTGGTGCTAGTTCAACAACGAATATGGAAAGTGTTAGTGTACATCAAACTGTGAGAGTACATATAAAGGAGCATGCAACTGCAACTTGACTCGGTCAGGTACCATCTTGGTGTTGATGCTCATGAGGTTCATCTGATCTTGCCAAGTCCTGTTGTGTCAGCAGTGCTTCGGAAGTAGTGTTAGGTGTGAAGGCAGCTTGGGAACTGGCCAGTTCCGGAGCAAACGAACGAGTAAGTGGTTGAGATGCTGGTACAATTGAAGCGGATGCTGCATCTGGTGGAGTAGGTGATACTGTGTTTGTAGATTTAGCCGGTGGACCTGGACCTTCTACTGCACTATAAGTACCAGCAGAATCTCGACGGTCAAACCTTTTCCGTTTCACCCGACGAGTAACAGCACTCCCTACTATATTATTTTCCTTGCTCTTTTTTGACTTTGCCATGTCAAGCTGTACCCACAACACAAAAGAATAAAATCACTCTTCAGAACTCATTGATGCATGATACAGACAAGCAATACTTTGATGTAAGACAACCGTATGAGGATGGAATATGTAAGAAAAACAGGACGACATGACATATTCACAGCTACGATGTGCAAATTAAGCAGAAGGATTTTCAAGAAAATAGAAGTAATGCAAGCTAGACACCATATGAAAGATGCAACCAATATTACTCTGCCAAGTTAAAAGTGTCTTGTCATAAGTGGCAATTCAAAAAATTAGAAGCAGTACAACATAGAAATCAATGCAAGATGCAACCACTATCAAACTGCCATGTTAAAAGCGTCCAATCATCAGTGACTGATGTGGGATACACAACAACAGTACTTTGATGTAAGAACATGGTATGATAGATAGATGCAGTGTATTCTAGACACAGAAAGCCATGTCATATGCACATGTATAACGTATAAACTCAGCAGGTCCAATTTAATCAAAATAGAAGAAATACAGGCTAGACAACATGAAACCAATTATCACACTGTCAACTTAGAGCAAGCACCTGTGATGGTGGAGTACGGGAGATGAACTCATCATGTAGACTTGGGACTTCAACTTCATTAGCAGTAGCAGTGGCAAATCTAGAGAGTCTCTATTTGCGTCGGTGCGGAGGACCACCAACATCCCCTAACTTACTCTTTTCCTTCCTATTTTCTGATATTGCCTTATGAAGTCAAAAACACAAGAAGATGAATAAAATTATCTCTGCATAACTAGTTGATGCATGATACAGACGAACACTACTTTGATGTAAGGCAAGCGCAGGATAGGAGGATGGAATATATACAAAAAAAGACAGCGTTTCATATTCACACGTATGATAGGAGGATGGAATATGTATGAAAAAACAGTAAGCGGAAGGCATTTCAATAAAATTAGAAGAAATGAAAGCTAGGCACCATATGAAGATGCAACCAATATCACTCTATCAGGTAAAAAGTGTCTCGTCGTAAGTGCCATTTCAAGAAATTAGAAGCAGTACAAGCTAGAAGACAATACAAGATGCAACCTACATCACAGTCCCATGTTAAATATGTCTTATGGATAAGTGATCGTTGCAGGTATAAGTTGTAAGCTACGCAGATGCAATTCAACATAATCAGAAGCAATAGAAACTAGACATCATACGGAAAACGCAACCATGTATAACAGTTCCAAGTAAGAGCAAGCACCTGTGATGGTGGAGTAGGGGAGATGTGCTCATCATGTACACGTATGTTCTAGAAACAGGAACACATGTCATATTCACAGGCATTATGTGTAAAGTAAGCAGATGCAATTCAAGTTAGAAGCAATACAAGCTAGACATCATACGCAACATGCAACCACATATAATAGTGTCAAGTTAGAGCAAGCACCTGTGATGGTGGAGTAGGGGAGATGTGCTCATCATCTACACAGCTACGTTAATTGTCCAGCCTTGTGTTGTCTTGCGAATCTTGTTGGGAGGATGGCGGAGTAGAATCTGTAGAGACCCCCTGTTTGATTTGCTTCGAAGGACCACCATCATCCACTGCCGGACTAATTTCCTTCAGCTGTAATGATTTTGCATTGTGAAGTCAAACCGATAAGAAAAATGAATAAAATTCGCTCTTCAGAACTCATTCATGCATGATACTGACGAACACTACTCGAATGAAAGGAAAACACATGATGCAAAGATGGAATATGTATGAAAAACAGGATGGTGTGACATATTCACACCTATGATGTGGTAACTAAGCAGAAGGCATTTCAACAAATTAGAAGCACTGCAAGCTAGACACCATATGAAAGATGCAACCAATATCACTCTGCCAAGTTCAAACTGTATGGCGTTTCAAAAAATTAGAAGCAGTACATGCTAGAAATCATATGCAAGACAGAACCAATATCACAGTGGTGACTTAAAGGTGCCTTATCATAAGATATAGTATGTACCAAAAACAGGAACGCGTGTCATATTCACATGTATCATGTGTAAGCTAAGCAGATGCAGTTTACACTAATTAGGAGCAATACGAGCTAGACACCATATGCAACATGCAACCAGATATCACACTGCCAAGTTAGAGCAAGCACCTTGGATGGTGGAGTAGGGGAGCGGAGACTTGGACCTTGTAATGCACTATCAGTACAAGGAGAATCGGTACAGATGCTCCATTTACGTTGCTGCAGAGGACCACCATCATCGCCTTCCTTACTCTTTTCCTTCCTCTTTCTTGATTTTCCTTGTCAAGTCAAACCCACAAGAAAAAGAAATAAAATTTGCTCTTCAGAACTCATTGATGCATGATACTGACGAACACTACTTTCATGTAAGACGAACACTACATATCACACTGCCAAGTAAGAGCAAGCACATGCAATGGTGGTGTGGGGGAATTGCGGTGATCAACTAGAGAGCTACGTTGACTATCTTCATTTAGCTTGGCTGTTTCTTGAGAATCATGTGGGGAGGATGACACTGCACTCTTTAAATGAGTATGGCGTCTCACAGAAACCCACCCGGGTGACTATCTCATCATAAGTGATTGACGAGGGATACAAAAGAGCATTAGTTTGATGTACGAAAATGGTTAATAGACATATGTAGTATGTATCAAAAACAGGAAGACATGTCATTATCGAAGGTATAATGTGTAAAGTAAGCAGATGCAATTTATCCAAATTGGAAGCAATACAAGCTAGACACCATATGCAACATGCAACCACATTTGACAGCGCGAAGTTAAATCAAGCACCTGGGATGGTTGTGTGTGGCAATTGAGATCATCAATTGCAGAGCTACGTTTACTGTCTCCAACTACTGACACTGCACCCGTTAGAGCGCTGGAACGCTTAGTGCTTATCTTCGAATTACACTAGAGCGACTTCTGTCTTTTCTTTTTTGCATTCATCAACACCGCGTCAGAGTCTGAAATACCCATGCATAAAAAAACAATAGTGTGAGTATGGGTGAAGTGTGTGCACAATTAGTACAGTGTAAAGGTAGCAGATAGCAGGTCGGTGAGAAATAAATGACGGGAGACATATGATAGCTCTACAACATGCATGGCACACGAAATTACTACAGGATTCTATGAAAATAACAGTCGACTCAAAGCAAATAGGTCAGTCCATTTTTTCTGCACCGTCCGATGTACAAAGAATAGGCAGATCGCCTTCATCTACCTCCAGCGAGTCAGTGTTGACGATCTTCCTCGAAACGCCAGCGACTACCGGCACAGTATTCCTCCCCTGCCTGCGCCCTCCCCTCGATCTCACCGCACCGCCGTGCTTGGCACATCCCCCCCGGCCATCCATTCAAGACCCGCCGACCTCCAGATCGGGCGCAAGCAGCTCCTGTGCCCCACACCCCTATGATAGACACCGATGCGCCGATTCCTGGGGAACAGGTGGACTAGGTGCTTCGCGCGCCTAAGCGGGTGCTGCTTCTTTTAAGTGCGGTTCGACTGACCCTGAATTGAAATCCAGGCGGGCTACTGCCCTATAGCAAAGGTGAAATAGTAAATTGTAGGAAACCTTGTCCATTTAGTATCACGAAGAAGATGCAGTAAGAAGCGCTCAACTAGTTTCTTTTGTGGGATGAATACGGTGTGAGCGGATACGTAAGATTTGCACGAATAAGGGAAGAGGAGTACCTCTTTCTGCTGGCAGTGCTGTGTCCTCCTTCTGTTTTTCTGACGATCTTCTTGTTGTTCGACGAAAACCAGAAGTTGTGGAGGACGATGCAGCCTGGGACAAACCCATGGCCAAGTTGTTGAGTGTGGTGCGGTGGCCGTCTGTCGGCGGCGGGGAAGCAGATCTGAGGCGGCGAACGACGGCGTAGCGGGAATAGCTCCGGTGCGGTGGACGGTTGTGACAGTGGAGCCACAGCAGTGAGGCGCAGGACGGCGTGGTCGGAGTGGTTCTGGTACGGTGCACGTCGGCGTCGGCGTCGTGGAGGCAGCTCTGCCTCGGCTTCAGCAGCTAAGTCCTTGAGGGCGTTGCGGTTGCGGTTGCGTTGGACGACGATGTCGGGGTACCGGATCCGGCGTGATGGAGGAGGGCGGCGGTGGATTGGCCGCTATGGGGTGGTGGACGAAGGAGGCTGGGGTTTCGCGGCTGGTGGAGAGGGCATTTTCGCGCCCATGGAGTATGAATGGGGAAACGGAGGGAGGCGGGGAACTAAGGGGGAACAATGTTTCGGTTTGAGACGCGCTTGTTTGAAATTTGGGGAAAGTTACAAACTTTCCCCTCATCTAAAATTTCAGACATATTGCGGGTTGGGGTACGACAGTCATGTCAGGTGTCCCAAATGTGGGCGGGGTAGATTTCGGCCGAGCGCGTGGGTAGGCGCCCACGGCATATGAATGCTTGGTGTCTTGGTGAAGTTACAAACCTTCCCCGGTTTAGACCTTTGGACATCGGGCCGATAGGCTACACGGGCCAGAGTCAGGACAGTAATTTCCTACCACCAAAACATTACTCTCGCGCGGTTTCGGGTGACCAGAGGCCTATTTGGCGCTTCGTTCAATATTTGGGAGCATAAGCATTAACGTTTTCGGTTCTCTTGAATTGAACTTTCAGGATTTGTCAAACTTCACAAATCTTTACTCTTGAAAATCCTAAAGCTACGATTATTTTGGAATGGAGGGGGTACATTTTAATATACATTGTACACGAGTATATATTAAAAAATATGCAACTTACCTCAATTCATGCATGGTTCCAGATATAATCTCCTTGGTTGCAAAAAAAGAGTTAGATATGCGTATGAATATATATAGCATGTTCAAACTCACAACAAAGATTGATGCCCCCTTTTACATCTGATTTACACATGCCATTATCTCGGGTTCAAATAGATGAATGCACTTCCTATGAATTCGAATCTTCGAAACCCCCTTTATGTTGAATTTGACATGTATTCTATTTCGTAGCAAGCAATTTGGAATGTATCCATGCAAGTGACAAATGTATAAAGTGCGTCACACTAACAACATGGAGTGCACTAATTAATGTTTATATATGAATTGCAAAAGCATCCATTGCCTGTATTTCAAACCGCTCTCACTCTATGGATCGATAATATGAAATAAACACATGCACATGCTAGAATTCAATTGCAATTGAAGAAAGAGCCTACTCCTGGTACTGTATATTAGTGATAGGGGTGTGTACAAAGTACACGTGAATACCAGGCATTGTGCGTGTGTGTGTATACTATCGACGAACTAGCCCCCAAGCTTGTATAACATACTAAGGGCCTAGGGTTACAAATCATATATAGTCGGCTTATCACAAGTGGGGATAGAGTCCTCCGCGACTCTGGTAGCTTCGTGTTCTACACCGAATCCTCCACATGGGTCTTCGTATAACACGTCTCGGTCCAACCTATATGTGGCGCAGGATGAAATCGACCCATGAGTCTAAATGTTGACCCACAACAACTAGAAATGATGTGCCCACCGCACCACACACGCAATCGGCCACTAAGAAAATAAGCATATACAATAGTACAACGGTATCTAGCTCACGATACGTCTCCATATTTTGTTGATGACACTGACAGACTTTGCATTTGATGCATGCTCCGTATTGTGTTGACGACACTTACGGTCATTGTATTTGAAGCGAAAGCACGATATGGTCACTGGACTTCAAAATAAGCTCATCACGGTCACCACATACATTTTGTCATGCTAACTAACATGTGGTTGGATGGTTAGAGGATAGTGGTTCCTCGAGCCCACCAAGGTTAAAGTCCTGGTGCTCGCATTTATCTTGTGTTAATTTCAGTATTTTCCGGCGACGTACGTTCAGTGGGAGGATACGTTCCACTCGACTACGAGGCACCTATGGTGACTTCGTAAAATATCAAGATCATATATGCTGGCCCACTCTCTCGAAGGTGCTCATAGGGGTAGGGTTCGCGTTTGTGCGCTTATAGCGGTGAGTGCTTGTGCGTATATATGAGCCCTTGCATCTATACCATGTTAAACAAATACATATCATGATTATACGGTCACTGGCTCATCCGTACAACTCCGTATTTTGTTGATGACACAAACAATTGACTAGTCAAATGTTCCACGCGGCGCAGCTAGTGTTGCACCATCGGGGCGCGTAACTATGGGGCCCACCTGTCAGCCCGTATATGAAAGAAAGAAATGGTAGTTTGAGTCTCTACTGTGTTAATAAAATAGGAGAGGGTGATCATACGGTCACTGGCTCACCATACAACTCCATAATTTGTTGATAACACGATCAATTGACCAGTCAAACGGTCCACATTCAGCAACGCACATTACCATAGGGCCCACCCGTCAGCGCGTATATGAAGGACAGAAATGGTAATAAATTAGTGGTCGGTGGGTATTCGAAGTCGTGAGACCTTTGGTTAGCAGTCACCGGCGGTTGGGGGGCGTTCATTGGGCGGTGGGGTGGGGATCCCCGGAGAAAAAGCTCAGCGGGGGGGGGGGGGGGGGCTAGAGGGATGGCTGGTGCGGCGGCGGACCGACGGTGGGGAGTGGTTTCGGGGAGGGCGGGGCGGCCGCGGGCGGCGGGGGCTGGCGGTTCGGCCGGTGGTGGCTGATGGCACATGGTGGTTGAGTTTGATGATAAAGTGGAGGCCCTTGATTTCGTATCCAACAGCTGGAAAATCTAATGACCAGAGATGAAAAAGTCAGTCGACTGACGTGTAGCCTCACCCCGCACGTACACATGCACGCAGGCAAGAAACGCACGCAAGACACGCACGCATGTAGGCGTGCAACACTGACACGTACACACGCACGCATGCTGGCGTGCAACACTGACACGTACACATGCACTCATGAACACACGCACGTACGCACCCATGCATGCAACACTGAAACGTACCCTTGCACGCACGCAACACTCGCACGCTTGCATGCACACAGCACACGACACAAGACACACGTTCAACCTATACGTGCATGCACCCTTTGTTAAGGACATGGATTGTTACGGGTATAATCAATCTTATCTGTGATAAGTAGAACATTGATGTTTGCAGCGGTCTTTATGAATCACAACATATCGAACAGGCTATCAACATGGTAGGCTTATCTACATGAAAAAGATGACGTCACACTCAATGAACAATCATCGGTTTATGAAATGCCCGCTTCTGACCGCCCTGGCCCACCAAAGGTTCCTCTGCTATGCGCTGCCAGCATTGGGTCAATAACATGCATGCCATGCACCCAGAGAGCCCACATGTTGGTGGAAGAATGGCGCGGTGTCCTAGGTCAGAGTCGAGGGCGCCACTCGCGGCACGCCCGGCTGAACATGCCTCCATGCCGCATTCAAACGCCTCCATGAAACCTGCCCGTGTGGAAGCCGAGAAACCCACTCTGGACACACGTCCGTTCATGACCGGGCCGGCGTTAAACGCAACGCCGGCCGAGCTCCTCCCATCCGCCATCTATTTAATCTCCTATTTAAACGAGGCCAAACGCCGGCCAAGAATCGCACACCTCCGCCGCTCCCCTATCTCCTCCACCATTTTGTCCACTCTTACAATGGCTTACGATGAGTAGTTATTCCGCATCCAAGCCGGCTGGGTAGCCCGCCGGATACGAGCTATGCAGCTCGCTGATCCACCTCCCTCCCCTTGCCCGACGGAGCCAGTTGCCGCCCCAAGCCGGCGCGTGGTTCAACAACTCGCCGCTCCAGGCCAGCTCGACAAGGAGCGGCGCACGGGCGTCGTTGCTGCCGTCCACGCCGCCGCCTCGTATCGTGTCTCCCGTTTCTGTGGCCGAGACTCCCTTGCCGGCGGTTGCGCCATGCAAGCAGTGACAGAAGCCGGGTGCGCGGAGAGCGACGAGTCGGTGGCCAGTGCCTCCGCGTCCACCGCCGTCATTGAGGAGAAGTAGAACATGGGAGGCCGCCGCCGCTTGGGTCCCATGAAGGCCACCGCAGAGGCGACGCCGGCGTACACAGCAGGTGTCTTGCCGGATCCTTTTTTTGTGAGGACCTTTGTTGACCCCGCATGGGCTCCACGGAAGAGGGGAATGTTAGGATGAACTCGAGCCGGTGCCGGCCATGGCGAAGTAGTGGCCGGTGATGAACTCGAACTGGTGCCGGCCACCATCATCTTCGGCACCAGCCAATGATATCAGTTGGGCAGTGGGGAAGCGAGCCGTCCTTTGCGCTGAAGCATATACCTCTAGGGCTCCCGGTAGTCCGGTGATCATGCTGCCAGACATGAGGAACACAAATCGATTGGCAGGCGACCATTTAGGCCAGGTATTATATACATGTGCTGTCCAGAACTAGCACCGCGTAGTTCATTTGAATGTAATGAAATCCTTCATGTTTGTATGAAAATCTGGTATTTTATATGATTTCCATCGTTGTTTATATGAAATATCAGTTTGTCTACGTGTTTGCATGAATTTCATCCGGTTGGTTGAGTTGCTGTCATAATATGTGCGGCTACGGTTGGATGGCGTAATTTGCGGGTCGCCGGTCGGTTTGCGGGCGGCTCGGGCGGCGTTGTGGGACAAAAAAACACAGCTCGTGCGAGCTCGTCTCCAACGTGCGCGCTGGAGGATGCATGACAGCATGAGCACCCGAGCCATTCCTCGTTCATCGGTGGCAAAGTCACCTGTGGACAAAAGGGTCGCCAATATTTTGGCTACTCCGGGCAAGATCCAAACAGCCCCTCCCAATAGATTCAAATCCCTCGTTCGCCATGGAATTTTGCCATGTGTTGTCTTCATGGACTAGCAAGATGCCCGTGCATTGCATGGAACATCAAGATGCATTTTTTTACAAACTCCTGCATGCATGCATGGGATAATTAATGTCCTCCTTTGCTAGTACCACGAGGCAAACACCATTAATATTGCATCGATTAGTGTTAGTGGCCTTGTATATCTGCAAATTGTAATTTTGATAGTGGCCCCTTGTATATAAAAATGGAGGGAGAAAGATGAGAGATAAGGTGAGGAGGAGTGGGGTGTGGTGGTGACTGGTGGTCGGACTGGGTGGAGGCATGGGAATGGACGGCGCATTATGTCTAGGTTTGTATCTCTCTCACACACACCCATGTAGGTGGGGGATGTGCACGAAGAGAAGAGGTGCACGCACGACACACGTACTCCCGTCTCTTACCCAACCACACCCGCGCGGGTACACGGTGGAGCTCATTTCTGTACGAAAAAGGCAGCCCACGTGGTAATTTGGCACGTGTACTGGTTGTCCACTTGGTGGAGGGAGGATCGTCTACCATGGGTGAACAAACAAATTGCGACTTGACGCGTTATGTTAAATTAAAAAAAGAGGCAAACCGTGTGGGGCCTACCTTAGAGGCAAGGCTCTATACACTGGAGTACTTTTGATGTGTCCCATCAACTCGCAGAAAGAGGAGAAGCTTGCTTAGTACGCCGTCTCCCCCGCCCACGGGCGCGGTGGCTCGCAGGATGAGGTGAGGCTTGCTTACTACGCCTTACGCCCACTCCCTCGCCCACGCGCGCGGTGGCTCGCAGCACGAGGAGAAAATTTTACTACTCCCTCCGTTTACTCCTCGTCCCTACTACGTACTTTGGTTTGTACTCCCTCCATTTACTTATACAAGGCCACTATAAAAAAATGCATTTTGCATCTATACAAGGCCACAAATAGTAATCGAGACAAAAGTTACCACTCCCTCCTTTCCAGTTTATGGCTCAATTTCAAAATCTCTCTAACCAAGGTAGACGGTGAGTGGTCGAATTAATTTCGTAGTTTGCACAAGTAATTAGTACGCTCATTTTTCTCAAGAAGTTATGTTTAACGAGGCATTAATTAGAACAAGTGCATGAATGACCACTAAATTTCCATGAACTTGTACGTGCATTGGTTAGTTTCCTCTTGACACTGCTTGCATCGGGTGACCTAACGCACCTCGAAATCCAACATGTAATGGTACTACTAGTAGTATAGTAGAATTTAGACTTATCAAACGGAAAAACGAATATTTTTTAGATGAGCCCTATAAACCCTAGTGGGTACGTACTCCGTAAAAACAGAGTATGCATATAGTACTATTAAAAAGGCTAGTACGTGCTTAATTTGGGTGCTAAATTCTATTAAAGTAACACTAGTAGTATGTACATACTGAAGAGTTAAAGTAATGAGAAGAAACATAACATAGTTCTGCTGGGGGCTCAGCACAACACACCCCTCAAATTAAACTAAGCACACCTGAAATTAAACTATGCAACTAATCCGGTAGACACTGCATTAGAAGTTTAGAACCACCATGAGCAACGACACTGCCACCTTACTCGGAGTCCTCGTCCATGTCCTCGACTTCGTCCTTGTCCCTATTCCTCTTGGCCGATACTTCTTTGCTTGAACCGCACACTTGGCTGTTGCTCTTCATCCAACCCTTGTAGATATTGAAACAAAGGTAGCCATCCATTGCAGCGTAGTGGATGTGGTCTATATCTAGTACATTCTGTTGCCATGCATGACGATGAAACATGTATGGAGGTTTCTCCAGTTTACCGTACGAAGGATGAACCATGGCTCCTTCCAGGGTCAGCATTGAACGCTGACGAGAGGGCACCAGCCAATTCTTTTGGAGGTCGAAGGGGTTGCCTACAACGAGGCCTATCCGACCCAGGACTTCTTCGTCATTCATAAAGTCTACAGTAACGAATTTCACTGTTTTGTCCTTGAGGAAGTTCTTAAAATCCTGGCACTCAACGTCGGCATGGCATATGTGGTAGACCAAGCAAATGTTATGTACGCAAACCTGGATCACGGCGGGCTTCTTCCTCTCTTCGCCCTTTAGATCCTTCTCTCGTCCCAGGACTGTGGTGTACTCAACATCTAGCCCAGCGACCCACTCATCATCTGAGTTTTCGAACATGCGTCTAAAGCGAGAAAGGCATCCTTTCACCGTCGCGGAAGAACGGGTGTAGATGACGTCGAACTCATCGCCGGTGATGGTTCTAACCTTGTACTCACCGCCGATCATGGAGATTTGGGACACCATAGATTTGGGAGGAGGGTTAGGATTAGTGGAACTGCCATAAATGTGAATGGACGGGACGACTAGGAGCGAACCGCTGTAGTATTGAAGGACGTGCAGGGACAAGTAGGAGCAAACTGCCAGCGTGCGAACGGCAGGGTAGTGGCTTTCCATTCTCCCATGATACAGGCTTCCAAGAGCCCTTGGATCTGAGATCGAACGGTTGCATGGCGTGATTCCAGACCTATGGGTGAATATCCTATCCTGGAGGGTTATTCTGCAAATTTTCAGCAACTTAGCATGCGACCGTTTGATCTCAGATCCAAGGGCTGCCAGCAGCCCGTATCATGGTCGCGCCTACCACGACCGTCGCGTCGCTCGTGCCCTTGGAGATTTAACACGGTGCGTTAGGCTATCTGATGTTGGCATGTCATACATAGTCATCACTTAGTCACTCATACTACAACAAGGTTGGCTATAAGTGTATTTTTTTTACTCCTCTCTATCTCTTTCTTCGTACTCAAGGAAGAAATGGTGCTAAGCGCGTGTATTTATTGCATTTGCCAAGGAGTGACCTCTTGCAATTAAATGGTGTTGCTAAGTTTGCTTCATTTAATTAGCTATAAACTCAAAATTGTCTTTTCACCTAGGTACACGTGCTTAGCACCGTTTCTTCCTTGGGTCACCAAACTAGTCTCTCTCTTCTTGATTAACTTGCCACATCAGACTTTATGCCTATGTGGCAAGCTTAAGCACCTGTAGGAGCAAGTAAAAGTAAGTACAATAGTGCGCTTTACATGGCATTTTTGCATATGTGGAGGAAAGAGAGGCAAGGAAAAAGTGGAGAAGTGGGCTCTCATGCAAGAGCCAGCCTCTACTACATGGTGGACCATTGGGAGAGGCACCTGTATGGAGGTGGTCAGGAATCTGGGAGACTCATGCCGGTCATAGCGCCGTAGTTAAAATGATAATGGCAAGTCAAATCACGGGGCCCCACCTGTCCAGCAGTAACTCGCTGTCAAATCACACAGCCCTACGTTTGCAGCAGCCTACTCCCTCGTCTTCTCGCGTCTTTATCGAACCGACTAGGCAGAACTGCCCCGCCGCCTACCGCGTAGGAAAAGCCCCGCCCTCGACTTTTAAATACAAGTACATCCGCTTAAGAATCCAATGATATACTTTTTGTGACATAGTAACTCATATTTAGTTAGTCAAATGGATGACCTAGAACTATGTGCAGGCCCTATAAACCGAGACGCCTAAAAATAAAAAAAAACCGAGACGGAGAGGGTAGTTCAGCACGTATCTTTTTAGATCAATATAGTCGGGATTCACCAAGGAGCAAAACCAAGTGGTAGGCTGCTCCTGTCGTGTTGGCGTAGCAACTCAAGTAGGGTCAGTCCGCACATGAAATGGTGATACACTTAACAGGATCCCTTTGGCCGACATGTGTCTCATCCACCATCTTGTTCCATGTGCGATGCACCAAATTACAGTTCGGAGCTACGCTTGGAATTGGAGGCACCCCGGTCGTAGCACCGCAGTAATAGAAAATGAGCGACGAGGGGTCAAATCACAAAGCCCCACCTTTCCCGCATTAAGCTGGACGGACGAAGCAACCATCATTTCACTCTAGGGCGCAAGAGCATAAAGAAAAGAGAAAACAATGATGTGTTTGGCAGCTACCTAGGGCACCCTAGGGTAGGGGTCTCCACTACAGATCCTTTTTTTTGAAAGCGCCTCCACTACAAATTGGCTTCTCCCTCGTCCTCTTGAAGAAAACCGATGATGAGTGCGGCGGTAGGGTTTGTAGGAGTACTACGGCGTGCAGGGCCACATCGTAGTAAACGGGTTCGAGCCGACGTGTCGGTGTCAAAACCAGCGGATCTCGGGTAGGTGGTCCCGAACTGTGCGTCTATGCGGATGGTAATAGGAGACAAGGGACACAATGTTTTTACCCAAGTTCGGGCCCTCTTGATGGAGGTAAAACCCTACTCCTGCTTGATTAATATTGATGATATGGGTAGTATAAGAGTAGATCTACCACGAGATCGAAGAGGCTAAACCCTAGAAGCTAGCCTATGGTATGATTGTTGTTCGTCCTATGGACTAAAACCCTCCGGTTTATATAGACACCGGAGAGGGCTAGGGTTACACAGAGTCGGTTACAATGGGAGGAGATCTTCATATCCGTATTGCCAAGCTTGCCTTCCACGCCAAGGAAAGTCCCATCCGGACATGGGACGAAGTCTTCAGTCTTGTATCTTCATAGTCCAACAGTCCGGCCAAAGGTTATAGTCCGGCTATCCGGACACCCCCTAATCCAGGACTCCCTCAGTAGCCCCCAAACTAGGCTTCAATGATGATGAGTCCGGCGCGCAGATTGTCTTCGGCATTGCAAGGCAGGTTCCTCTCCAAATTCCGTGTACCTTTTTAAATAGTGTCCAGGTTCTTGTGAATGTTGCTCTCCTTGGTTTCCACGCCCAATAATGGCCACTTTCCAGGTGTCGAGCGAATGTGAAGAGCCAGGGTGTTTTTACATTTACCCCCCTAGCTGTGCGAACGAGCTGCCTATTAAAGAGACGATGATTCAGATCCAAATCACACCATCCTCCCTTGGCGAGCCTTCATCGGAGCGCATACGACAGAGATCCATTCCATCATGGCCGGTCGACGCAGCTCCTCCTCTCGCTCCCCTAGCCCCAAGCCTAGAGATTGGGAGAGATGTTCCACCCCGCATGGCAAATTAGTGATGCTTCAGACCAAGGGATTTCTTCCCCCAGCATACATGGTCCCGGTTCAAGCCGGGCTCGCCACCTATGATGGCGGAGTGCAAGCGGAGAGCCTTCCCAATCCCTCCAAGGGAGAGCGGGTATGCCTTGTCCCTCATTTGGTAAGAGGGCTCGGATTTCCAATTCATCCATTTCTCTGGGGGCTCCTGGAGTTCTACGGCCTCCAGTTGCACAACCTTATGCATGCCTCCATATTGCATATCGCGAGCTTCGTAGCCCTTTGCAAGCTATTTTTGGGCTATGAGGCTCATTTCGCATTGTGGAAGATGCTGTTCTGCCTTGTGCCCCGTTCTCAGGAGGGGTCAATATATCAAGTGGGCGGAGCCGAAGTGTGGCGTATTGCCGGGACCAGATATCTATCCGGAACCCCAAAGAAGATTTCCGAAGACTGTCCTTCAGAATGGTTTTATATAGAAGACGTCCCCCTCCCGGACCCTATTCGAACCGGCCTCCCTAAGTTCGACAACGCCCCTTTGAAGAAGCGCCGGAGCAGGCGTCCACGGAGCCCCCAGGAGGAAGATGACAGGGATGTTCTTTACCTGATCGGCCAGATAAGTTTGTTAGCTCGATCCGGATTGACCATGATCAAGGTCATGGCCACATGTATCATGCGGGGGGTGCAGCCGCTTCAGTATAGAGGCCACCCCATGTGGGATTTCAACGGGGAGGATGACGCCACCCGCTACGGCCGTAAAGGGCCGAAATCAGTTGCTGATCTAATAAAGATCTTATCCACTTTGTACAAGGGAGAAGAGGAGGAATTCCTCCGCGTCAACCCGCGGGGAAGATTTTCTATGTACAATCCTCCGAGCTGGGTAAGCAGACACTTTTTCTCGCCCATCCGTTTCATATTCCCATAGTTAAGTATTCAGTCTAGCGATTTCAACGCAGGAGCTGCGCCAGGTTGTAAGGGAGATAAACAGCCCTCCTCCATAACCCGAGGACCCGGAACGGTCCCTTGACCCGGCCTCCCAAGAGGATCCGGACATATCTATGAAGCTGATCGATGGGGTATTTTACCAATTGAGCAATGACAATGCCTTGGTGGCCATTACGGCCAATTACCCTGGGCGACTTCTAGCCTCACAGGTAACTGAGACCGAAGTCCCAGTACTTTGAAAATGGATCTGTCCTTGCATGTTTTTGATTACCGTATAACAACCGTGTTTTGCAGGGGAGGTCCTCGAGGCAGAAGGCCGAGCCTGCGGCGACTAGCCAACAAGGGGCCATGAGGCCAGAAAGGTTGAAAAGACGCGCAGTCCGGATTGAGACACTGGCGCAGTGGAACGGCACGCCGTCTTTATTCCAAGACATTATTCTTAGAGGCATACTAACGCCCATGCCTTCTTTTTAGGAAAAAGAGCGCTCGCCGGACTATATCCGGAGAGGCTACTAATCGCGCCTCCACCAGCCAGGCTCCAAGGCAGGATTCGGAGGCGGGAACGAATACGAGGCGTGCGTCGGGTGCTCCTCCGACAGAGGATGCGGATAGACTGTCCGCCACCAATTCCGAGGTGGAAAGTGCCATGAACCACAGGCGTCGCCGGACTGTTCTTCGTGATGCTTGTTTCTCCCAAGAGGCATTGGATGCCTTCAACTCGGGAGATGCGTACCTTTGTGCCGCTCAAAATGGTCTAGCCAGAGCCACGGAGCAGTATGTAAAAGACATACGGGTGAGAAAATTTGGTGATTATATATATCAGTAGCCCCTGAGACTTGAAACAGTTAGAATAACTGATTTAAGTATCATTTGTTATGCAGGTTCTTATAGAAAAGAATACCCAACTGTCCCAGGAGATGGAAGGGTGCAAAGCCCAACTTCAGGCCGCACTAGCTGCAGCAGGGGAGCCCAAAGAGACCCCCTCTGGTAAAATATCCTTCAAATGATAAGTATCATATAAAGTGCGGCGTATATGCAGATCTGACGGTAAAATTGCAGATGACGCTGGAGTAAATCCGGATAAGCAACAGCTCCTACGCCAGCTAAAGGCCGGTGAGAGCGTGCTTACGAGGGTGAGGCAGGAGAAGAATGATCTCCTAGATGCCAACATCAAGCTGGGCGTGGAACTAAAGGATGTTCGTTCCCAACTGTCGGACTCCGTTAAGGAGAACCGGCGGCTTCGACGCGGAATATTTAGTAAGTGCTTGAATGAACTTTGAAAAAGAGTCCGGCGAGGAAGTTGGCTGACAGAGTTATGTCTGTAGGTGTTCTAACAGGTCGTCCTGCAGAGGAAATGCCCGGTTCTACGGGTGACCTTCTTCCCGAGCTCTCACAACTGCACGAACGAATTCGGCAGGTGATGCAAGGTGTCGCCCAGGCCTTGGAGAGCTTGCAAAGAAGCTGAAGGGAGCGCGGTGGTGCTTCCGATTATGGAAGATATCGGCCTGCCGTGAGGGCCCCAGGGAAGCCTGGGCCATGGTGAAGACGTGGTACATGAAGGCTGACCCAAACCACATGGCCGAGGTCAGACCTGTGGGGCCCGATGGGAAGGAGATCCCTATGAGCTTAGTGTACGGCCAAGTAGAATTGGCCACAAAGTATTCCCAATAGGACTGTAGACTAGACAGCCTATTGGATGGTATTGAAGAGGAATTCAACCAGTCAAGTTGACTATGTAATTTAAAGTGACATGTATAATGCCTTCTAGCCGGATTGTAGATCGTTTGTCGTGGCGGACCTTTTCGCTTCAACCTCGGGACCCGACGGTCCGGAGTGTATCCGAATACGCTCTCGGTTATGTAAGAACCGGGGCATGCATGGAGACCAGGCGTAGGGGTCATTAGTGCTTGAACAGACAAGTGCCCAACTAGTTATGTTATATTACATGGTTAGTAAGAAACATCTTCCAGGGAGAATAGTTCCGTTAGGGGTTCCTTTCCCTGGGAGGCATGCCCTAAAGTGCATGTCCAGACTGCGAGAAGAGATGCAGAAAAAACATCTGGGGGCGGATAAGTAAATAAGTGAAAAATCATCTTTAGTTCACTGACCGAATATTCCCTTAAGAACGCTAGCTTTCAGCTTCACCCAGTCTGAGGTACACATCCGGCTGACCCGGTAGTAACAATCGCAGAGGTGCTCCCCTTATGCCCTTGCCGAATTAACGGGAAGGTAGGGCATAAATACAAGAGCTAGGCAACCCAGCTTGGCCAAAACTTAAGTCATATCGATGCATATAATGGTGAATAAAGGGTACATGCGGAAGGATAACACATGTGTTGGGCATAAAGCCCGTATGAATAAGCTTCTTTTAAAGAAGCCCCAGGTATAATGAGCATGGATAGCGCGTCAGTTGCGTGAAAACAAGGCACGAATGGGCCCCTAAAGGACACAGTCTGGCGTTAGGCGTAGAATCTTCGGAGTCGGGCTGCGTTCCATGGGTTTGGCTCGAGTCGATTATCCAATGCATCCCGCAGACGGTACGCTCCACCAGTCAGGACCTGGTCAATGATGAAGGGACCTTCCCATTTGGGCTTGAGTTTGTCCTTTTTCTTATCCGGCAGGCATAGAACTAACTCGCCAACATTGTAGGTTTTGGCCCGTACTTCTCTGCTTTGGTATCTTCGAGACTGCTGTTGATAGAATGCGGAACGGGCTTTTGCCACGTCACGCTCCACCTCCAAGGCGTCCAAACTATCCTTCTGATCGAGCTCGGCTTCTCTTTCTTCGTACATGCGCACTCGAGGTGAGTCATGAATTATGTCGTAGGGCGGAACCGCCTCTGCGCCATATACCATAAAGAATGGTGTGTATCCGGTAGTGCGATTCGGCGTGGTCCGCAGCCCCCAGAGTACGGAGTCGAGCTCCTCTACCCAATGCGTGTTAGATTCCTTGAGGGACCGCACTAATCTGGGTTTGATGCCGCTCATGATAAGACCATTTGCTCGCTCGGCCTGACCGTTAGTTTGTGGGTGATAGACTGAAGCATAATCGAGCTTGATGCCCATGTTTTTGCACCAGAGTTTTACCTCGTCGGCCGTAAAGTTTGTGCCGTTATCAGTGATGATGCTGTGGGGAACGTTGTAACGGTGTACGACCCCGGATATGAAGTCTATCACCGGTCCAGATTCGGCCGTCTTAACAGGCTTGGCTTCTATCCATGTGGTGAACTTATCCACCTTGACCAGTAAGTATTTTTGCTTGTGGGTTCCTCCTTTAAGGGGTCCAACCATGTCAAGCCCCCAGACCGCGAAGGGCCAGGTGATGGGGATGGTATGGAGGGCGGTGGGTGGCATATGGCTTTGGTTTGCAAAAAGCTGGCAACCAACACAACGTTGGACTAAGTCCTGAGCGTCTGCCCGGGCCGTCGGCCAATAAAAGCATGTACGGAAGGCCTTGCTTACAAGGGCCTGAGCTGCAGCATGGTGACCGCCGACTCCGGCATGAATTTCCACCAGAAGATTCCGCCCTTCCTCTTCGGAGATGCACCTTTGAAGGACTCCGGTGGTTCTTTTCTTATAAAGCTCTCCCTCATGGACTTTATAGGCTTTCGAGCGCCACACTATGCTACGTGCCTCGTTTTGGTCCTCAGGAAGTTCCTGCCTAGTTAGGTAGGCTAGGAATGGTTCTGTCCACGAGGCGATGACTGCCATTATTATGTGGGTTGAAGATGTTATTTCGTTGGCAGAGCCTCCAATTATGTCAGAATGTTCGGTGTCGGGCAGTGCGGTGGGTCCGGGCTGTTATTTCCGGGTTCCCCTTCCCATACTACAGATGGTTTGAACAGCCTCTCCAAGAAGATGTTGGGGGGACGGCGTCGCGTTTTGCGCCGATGCATTCCAGGACATCTGCTACCTGATTGTTTTCCCGGGCTATATGGTGAAATTCGAGCCCGTCGAACCGAGCTGACATTTTTTGGACGGCGTTGTGATAAGCTACCATTTTCGGATCCTTGGCATCAAAGTCTCCATTTATTCGGGATATCGCGAGGTTCGAATCCCCACGCACCTCTAGGCGTTGAATGCCCATGGATACTGCCATCCGGAGACCATGTAGAAGGGCCTCATATTCGGCTGCGTTGTTGGGGTCCGTATACATTATCTGGAGTATGTATTGAACTGTATCTCCTGTTGGGGACGTCAAAACAACGCTAGCCCCCAGGCCAGCCAACATTTTGGAGCCGTCAAAGTGCATGATCCAGTTGGAATATGTGCCGTACTCTTTAGGGAGTTCGGCTTCCGTCCATTCGGCGAGGAAGTCGGCCAAAACTTGCGACTTAATAGCTCGCCGTGGCTTGTAAGTTATGTCGAACGGGAGGAGCTCAATGGCCCATTTGGCAATCCGGCCCGTCGCGTCACAGTTGTTTATAATATGGTTAAGTGGTACTTCCGAGGCTACCATTATCGAACACTCTTGAAAGTAGTGTCGCGGATTCTGGGATGCCATAAATATCGCGTACGCTATCTTTTGATAATGCAGGTACCGTGACTTGCATGGAGTAAGGACAGTGGACACATAGTAAACCGGCTTTTGAAGGGGGAATTTGTGTCCGTCCGTCTCTCGTTCGACGATGAGCACTGCGCTTACAACTTGATGAGTTGCCGCAATGTATAATAGCATTGGTTCGCCAATGTTTGGCGCGGCCAGGACTGGGTTTGTTGCCAATATGGCTTTTATTTAGTCGAGTCCGGTCGTGGCGGCATCCGTCCACTCGAAGTGTTCGGTGCGCCGAAGGAGGCGATAAAGGGGTAATGCCTTTTCTCCCAAGCGGGAGATAAAGCGGCTTAGAGCCGCCACACATCCGGTCAATTTTTGTATTTGTTTGAGGTCCTTTGGGATGTCCAATTGTGACAGAGCTCGGATCTTGGCTGGATTTGCTTCAATTCCTCTACCGGATACAATGAAGCCCAAGAGCTTTCCGGCTGGTACGCCGAAAATGCATTTTTCCGGGTTGAGCTAGATGTCGTATGTTCAGAGGTTATCGAATGTGAGCCTCAAGTCGTCTACTAGAGATTCGACATGCTTGGTTTTGATGACCACGTCATCTACGTATGCCTCCACTGTTTTGCCGATCTGGTTTGCCAGACATGTCTGAATCATGCGCTGATATGTTGCGCCAACGTTTTTGAGCCCGAAGGGCATTGTGTTGAAGCAGAATGGGCCGTATGGTTTGATGAATGCTGTTGCGGCTTGGTCTGGCTCTGCCATCTTAATTTGATGGTAGCCGGAGTATGTGTCGAGGAAACACAATGAATCGTGTCCTGCGGTAGCGTCGATAATTTGGTCGATGCGGGGGAGGGGGAAGGGATCCTTTGGGCAAGCCTTGTTGAGGTCCTTAAAATCGACGCAGAAGCGCCAGGATTTGTCCTTCTTTGGTACCATCACCAGGTTTGCTAGCCAGTTTGGATGTTTTATGTCTCTAATGAATCCGGCCTCCAATATCTTGGCTAGTTCCTCTGCCATGGCTTGTCTCTTAGGTTCAGAGAAACGCCGAAGAGCCTGCTTGACTGGCTTGAATCCTTTTAGGATATTTAGGCTGTGCTCGGCCAGCCTGCGTGGGATTCCTGGCATGTCTGAAGGGTGCCAGGCAAAAATGTCCCAGTTCTCGCGTAGGAACTCTCGTAGTGCGGCGTCTACATCAGGGTTTAATTGTGCCCCGATGGAAGCTATTTTTGTAGGGTCCGTTGGATGGACTTGGAATTTGACTATTTCGTCCACCGGTTTAAAGGAGGTGGACTTGGATCTTTTATCGAGTATCACGTCGCCCCTGTTCATCGCGGAGCGCAGCGCAGTCAGTTCCTCGGCCGCTAGGGCTTCGGATAGTGCCTCGAGGGCCAGTGCGGCTGTCTTATTTTCGGCGCAGAGTGCTATGTCCGGATCACTAGCAAGAGTGATGATTCCGTTGGGCCCAGGCATTTTGAGCTTCATGTACCCGTAATGGGGTATGGCTTGGAAGATTGTAAACGCCTCCCGCTCTAATAGAGCGTGGTATCCGCTACTGAACGGGGCAACTTGGAACGTGACCTCTTTGGACCTGTAATTATCCGGTGTGCCGAACACCACATCTAGTGTGATTTTTCCTGTACAGCGCGCTTCCCGACTGGGGATTATTCCTCTAAAGGTTGTGCTGCTTCACTCAATGCGGTTCTAGTCTATTTCCATTTTTCGAAGGGTTTCCTCATAAATGAGGTTCAATCCGCTGCCACCGTCCATGAGTACCTTGGTGAGTCGAAAGCCGTCCACTATTGGACTGAGGACCAATGTGGCTGGTGCTCGGGCTGTTTGGAATTTAGGTTCGTCACTGGCATTAAAAGTAATAGCCGTGTCACTCCATGGGTTTATTGTTGCCATGTGGTAGACTTCGCAAGGCTGCGGAGTGTTCATTTTCGCATATTATTTTATGCGAAAGTCTCGAAGATTGTTAATACCGTACTGGCATCCATGGGCTAGTGCTCTGTGGCTTCTGGGGTTAGAAGATCTTCGCCACTTTTGGCCACCTGCCGGAGTATCCAACATGCTCTAAGGCTATGAGTTGGTGTGGCGCCCTCTGCACTGTGAATTTTACAGGGTCCATTGAGCCATCCCTCTAATACGGTTCCATGCCCGGTAGAGGGTTTTTGCTTCTTGGTGTTTAACCCGGATGTCTGGCGATAATGCACCCTTTTATTTCGGACTGGGTTTGTATTCGGGGCCGGATTGTCCCAAAATTTTATTTCAGTTTTCCAGGCGCTTTCCATCGCATAGTACTTTCATACTATGGACGCAAAGTCGGCAAAGCGTGTAATTTCACGGCGACTTATGGCATTGAGGATTCCCTTGTCTGTGCAATTATTGCAGAAGAATGAAATTGCATCTTCCTCGCGGCAGTCCTTTATCCTGTTCATGACCGGGAGGAATCTGGCCCAGTAGTGGTGTACTATTTTCTTCGGGCTCTTGCCTAATTTGGGATAGGTCGCTTATGTTTGGGTGGGTGGGTGGAATTGAATCCGAAACCTCACCCAATCTGAGACTCAGGGGCCAAGGAGTTTCCAAACTCGGAAGTTTGGATTCTTGGATGTTTTCCACTGAATCTAGCCCGCTGCCTGACTCTAGGTTCAGGTCTTCAGTGACGTCCTCCCCTCTGCGGGTATCCGTCTTGGAGGGATCGGGAATCCGGACATAGCTAGTCCTTAAGATAGATGAAGGGTCGCCACCTTGTTCCTCCACCACTGCAACGTGATGGGTGACCTGGGGAGAGTTGATCTCTCTCAGATCGGGTTTAGGCCCAATCTGATCGTAGTCTGTAGCGACTCCCAAGGCGGCGATGCGATCCAAGAGCTCATTTAGGGAAGAGAGCTCCATTGGATCTAACTGCTAGGCAAGTTCCGAGTTGATGTGAAGATTGTTTTTGATGACCCGAGAAGTCATCGTCGGTGCAGCGGCCGAACAGGCGGTCATAAGAAAACCACCTAGCCGGAGAGTTTGGCCGACAGCCAAAGCTCCCTTAGCAACAGTGCCGTCTTTAAAGACGGGATGAGGCATCCTTCCTGATGGTGACGACACAACGGAACTCTCAATGAAAGCACCAATGTCGGTGTCAAAACCGGCGGATCTCGGGTAGGGGTCCCGAACTGTGCGTCTAGGCGGATGGTAACAGGAGACAAGGGACACAATGTTTTTACCCAGGTTCGGGCCCTCTCGATGGAGGTAAAACTCTACTCCTGCTTGATTAATATTAATGATATGGGTAGTACAAGAGTAGATCTACCATGAGATCAAAGAGGCTAAACCCTAGAAGCTAGCCTATGGTATGATTGTTGTTCGTCCTATGGACTAAAACCCTCTGGTTTATATAGACACCGGAGAGGGCTAGGGTTACACATAGTCGGTTACAATGGGAGGAGATCTTCATATCCGTATTGCCAAGCTTGCCTTCCACGCCAAGGAAAGTCCCATCCGGACACGGGACGAAGTCTTCAGTCTTGTATCTTCATAGTCCAACAGTCCGGCCAAAGGTTATAGTCCAGCTATCCGGACACCCCCTAATCCAGGACACCCTCACGATGCCTTAAATATGTGTGGGCCTCTTGGTTTTACGGGAACGAGGCAGCATTTTGGGTTCGGGGACCAGTGGAGATATAGTACGTACAAAAAATTGTGGACGTAGGTTCGACCGAAAGGCAATGATGCATGGGCCCTGCATTTTGATATACCCGGGGCCGCATTAAATTTTCTACTCTACTCAAAACTAGTAAGGTACACATGTATTGAACGCATGAGATTTCGAAACCAAGTTATGAATAAATACACACTATAACATGTAAAGCTTTGAGTCATATATGCATGATGTAGATGTTCGTTTAGTTCTTATAATTCATCTCATTCAAAATCAATAAGTTTTATAAAAATGTTAAGATTCATGGGGTTGTGCATTGTACTCCCTCCGTTCCAAAATAGATGATCCAACTTTGCACTAACTTTGTGCAAAGTTGGGTCATCTATTTTGGAATGGATGGAGTAAATCATAAAGTAAAAAACAAATAATGGCAATTCATTTAGAAAAAATAATCAATTATGATACAGAAGATTCTAGAACAAAGGAGAAGTGCTTGTGTTTTGAGGTTTGTGCATTATGCTTAAGTTCAACCATGGACTCTTCTAAATTGTACATGTGGCAGATCTGGTGGAATGTTGATGATATCCAACGGCCAGTAGTGCTCGGATTTGCCTATCTCTGTACTGTCGGGTTAGCTTCATCCAGCGACCATCTTTCAAAGTTACTGGCACACTATATAGTTCTTGTGCCATAGTTGCATGTTTTGGAAAAAAGCTACTAGTGGGTTGTACTATCTATTTAGGAATAGAAGATGTATACATGGAAGTTGTAGGGAAAGAGATGACATGGAGCATCTCAATTCCTATGAGTAGGGATTGGAAAAGAGATGTCATTTGGTTCACATCATAGGAACTTTTCTATTGAATCTAGAGATGACATGTTTCTCAATTCCTGTGAGGAGGGATTAGAAAAGAGATGTAATTTGGTTCATATCATAGGAACTTTTCTATTGAATATACTCTAATGTTTATTTTCCTTTGAAATTAAGGGAGTATAGGAATCCATTCATATGAACCAAGTGGCTCTAAAGCTATAGAAATGATATCATGTTTATTTCCTTTGAAATGTCGAGTATATGAATCTATTCCTATGAACCAATTGGCTCTAAAGGAAAATATCCTATAAAAATCATATCATATAGAGTTCCTATGATATTCCTCGACACTAAAGGATGCTTGAAATTGTTGCGGGTGATACGATGATCTTTCTTTGTAGGCTCCTCACCCAACTTTATAGTTACCTCTCGAAGATGAATGAAATGATATATACATGGTATTCTACATGTGCAATTTGGTACACGAAAACTCGGTAAAAGTTTGCGAGGTTAGAATTTTCAATAAAGCTATATGCACTGCATTTCGAAACGGAGGGAGCATACGGCAGTTGCTAACACTCACGTGGAAGATTTGTGTGTAGGAGGAGTGGCTGTTCTATTAAATGACATGGCAAAACTAACACTGTCGGATGCCGATCTATCGGTCCTTACGGCATTCGTCAGGAAAAGGCTTGTGGCGAACATTTGTTGGATAATGATTTACATACACATGCATTGCATTGATACGTGCCCCCCCTCTCTCTCACGCACATGCACCCTCACGAGTCACGACTCTCCCGAGTCCTCTCACAGACTCACACGTCGCACCCACCGTCTATCTGCAGGTAGACGTCACGCACATATGTGCTCTTCCCACCCCACCCTCAGAACTTCTAAAAAACAAAAGACGGCGCACACATTCTATTTTAGCTCACACGTCACACACTTGTACTATTACTCTTGTGGCGAACGTTCTTTGGGCATAGTATATTGTACTCTCACGAAGAGAAGCGGTGCACGCACGCACTAGTTCTCTCACACCCACTCGTGGGTATATGTAGGAGCGCATTTTTTTGAAGCTGGTACAACAAAATCACTCCACTATATATAAAAGCAGGAGCCTTAGCGCTTGCTTTACTAGGGTTCCTCTCGTTCACTCTCTCATGCTCTCCAGATCTAAGCAACACATAGGTGGCCACACTCTCTCTCAACTCACGGCTGGTCACAAATCCGGCCGGACAACCTCGACCGGGGCAGGGGTGTAGGTGCATCATTCACGCTGTCATCGGCGGTGAGGGAGGAGACCAATGGCTGCCCGTGCGTCCCGATCGGCGGCCGTGCCGTTCTCTCCGAGAGAGCGCCGGCTCAGGAGGGCCTCCGACCCCTTCTTCCTCCCTGCGGTATTGTGGCCAAGATGCGGCCTCCTGACGCCGTCTTTGCGACATGCCAACGACCCTCAGGTATATATTCCTTCGAAACCTGCCTTGCTCTACTGCCCCAGCTCCCTTCGTGTGGATCCTTTTCTACTTCCGTCCGCTATTCCAAAGCCACCTAGACTTCTATTATTATTAGAAGTAAAGCTATTTCATACAATCGACTCAAAGCGTTGGTTCAAACAGGGAAGAAAGTGGGAAAGCTATAGCATTAATCTAGGACTTGGTTCTAAGAGGAAACGGGGGAAAGTAGTAATATCTGTCACTGTTTAAATAAACGTATTTCTTATTTGCACAAACAGGGATGTCTGTCTCCATATTGTTTCGTGATGTCTGTCTCCATACCGTTTCTATCCGCGTAATCAAAAGCACACACCTCAGTTTTAGTACAACTACGAAAAATGAGATGGGTATCCCTCGCTGTCGTCGTCTAACCTCCCGTCTTCAAGGTATCCCTACATTGGTAGTAACTAAGGTAGAATGACCAACGCAATCTAAAAGAAGCTGATTCGTACGTTTTACTTCCTGATTGCAGTGCAGGGATGAGCGAAAACAACTGCATCCTAGTCTGGAATGCACTTTCTACCAGTTCATCCATGGACCAAGGACTATCTGGCACAGCTGCACGGCGGTTTTTTGGACAGGTGCACGGATAAGAGGCATTGTGGTCTGCTTATTTCTGCAAATAGCGGTGCTTAAATTTAGTGGAATGCACAAGCATTTCAGCTGGTCAGTACACTGCATGGTTCAGTTCAGCATTCCAGCTGAGACCACAATTATAATTGGTTATTCTGGAATGAGAGAACCTAACCCTGAATGGTGGCAACAAGAAAAAACCAGAGTGAACTCCAGGAAATTTAAGCCTGCCGGGAGGCCCTTTGCTGAGAGAGAAGCCTTGCTTGTTTTTCCTGATTTGTAAACCTTCTCACAACTTTGTCTTTTGCTGTGAACTAGTATATGTTTGTTATGTTCTATGAATCATTGAGATGTATAAAATTTCTTAACTTATGCTTTTCAAGTTTTTTATGAAGACGAGTTTAATGTGAGTGTTCCACATGAGCGCTGGACTAGCGTGTGAACGTTTGGAATTTATTACATTGTGGCCTCAATTAACTGCATGAACCACTGTAACAAGATACATAGTTGCTTATATGTCAGACAGCAGATTGTTGATTGTTAGCTGGTCGATAGCCTAGTGTTGAAGCGAGCTGAGCCAATGTGCCGTGTTTTGCACAACTGCTTACAAGTGGGGTAGCACCAAAAGTGTTTACAAGTACTTATGTATACTTCGGTGCACGGTTCTCGAACGAGTGCTCTATTTCATCAAAACACACACTACTCGTATGATAAACCGTGACAACTTTTGTCTTACCATGCCATATTCGTGAAAAAACTAGTGAGGACGCATCTGTTTCGGCAACAATTACGATGGTTCTCACATGATTCACGGGCACACAAAAGTAGCAGCAGTTCCCATAGACGGATTCAAACAGAGTACTAGCCCAGAGGGGTCGATAACAGGCAAGGTTCAGATAATTAGACACAATCCAAACTACTATTAAACACTAGCTGGGGCAACTGTTTCATGCCTCGATCTAATTTGGGTTGGACACAAGACGGAACTTGCCATG
This sequence comes from Triticum urartu, assembly GCF_056163025.1. Taxonomy (NCBI): domain Eukaryota; kingdom Viridiplantae; phylum Streptophyta; class Magnoliopsida; order Poales; family Poaceae; genus Triticum; species Triticum urartu. Next base: position 154,528,151 of record NC_141877.1, on the reverse strand, counting down.
AACATCATTGAGGACGTCCCGCAGCAGCTCAATCCTATGAACCTTCATGAAGACAACCTTGTGGCCTTGCCACTGATAAACTTGTTTGTGGAGGCATGCCACGTCATCTTCCTGCGTAAGCTTGACAAGAATAGTATTCCTCACAAACGAAGGAGTAACTTTGAACTTCTTGTGCTTCAGTACACCCTGGACAACATGCCTGACAACAGTGAGGCTGGAATACAACTCTTCATTGGTATAACCGCAAATGGCTTCCAGGATCCAACAACCTAAGAACTCTGTTTTCCCAGTGCGTATATTCAGGTCGTCCGCCTCATAGCGAGTGAAATGTACAACCAAACAAACCTTGTCTGCATCAGGGCTCTAATTGAAACAGAAACAAATTCTGAATTACTTTTCAGTATAAGAAACACAAGTTATGTAAACCACTAAGTATACCATGGCATCGAAGATAATAAAATTTTGCATTATTAATCACGACATACTTCCTTTTCTAAAAAAATCACCACATACTTACATGAAAAACCACAATCGAGATCGGTAAAGAAGGAAGTCACCTTGGGCAGCTAAGCGGGGGGGGGGGGGGGGGACACATCCTCAAAGGGGGAAAACTGCTCCTGCACTGCCACGGGGGCTGTAACCTCAAATGGGGCGTTGACCATCTCAGTATCTGGGGTCGCCTCGGTGGTTGCCTCCATCTTCTTGGAGCTCTCTATCTCGTGGGGATCAGCCTCCCGCGTCTGCTCCAATATCGACAGATCTTTACCTGGTTCTCCTTGGTCCATCATGAAACTGACGAATACTAGGAGACCACTGAAAGGAAAACACAATCGCAATGACAATGAAACAAAAAAGAGAGTGAGGATCGGTTACTGCTTTGCAAAAGTTCTTTTTTTCCTTTGAACGAAAATATACCAACATCACGGATCCGCTTACCTTCCCTTCGTTCGGAGAGAAGAACAGTGGCAGATGCAAGTGTTGCCTTTCTTGAAGACAGTGAGGGAGAAGGGGATTCAGCGAAGAGTGAAATGATGGTTGCTTCGTCCGTCGAACATAGACTGCAGGGAGGTAGGTTTTTGTGATACGACGGCTCGTTACTGCCGCGCTACGACCGAGGTGACTCTCCGCTTGCATACTGCCTTCTAATTTGGTGGATGGCATTTGGGCCCGAGCGCTGCATGGCCCGCATGTCAGTGAACAAAAGTATAACGACATTCAGTAGAGGGAGACGTTTCAATGACCTAGGAGGAGCCAGAAGTGGTAGTGTCTCCACTATACTAGTAGTAATTGTTTTTCTGGGTAGCTGTAGAGTGTCTCCACTGTACTAGTAGTAATTGTTTCTCGGGTCCCAAGACAAAACAGCCTATCCTCACTAGTAAATAGTAAAATCAATTCAAAAGCCCATATATTTACTGAATGATAGGTGCTACCCACACCCAGCACACCGCCCCCCCCCAAAAACCTGGGTGCTCTTCTTCCTCCTCGCTCCCACCCGCCTCACGTCAGCTCGCTCCACTCGTATCCCCAAATTCCTCACCTCACTCCTACAGAAAACGCCAGCTCCCTGCTTCCTCACTCCTACAGAAACCCCCAGCTCCCCTTCTTCGCTCGCACTACAACTAGGCTTGTCATTTGTTACTCTGCTCAAATCCGTGAGCGCGATGCGGCGCCCTCGAGGAAAATGGAGTCGGCTGACCCCAGCGCCAAGAAGATGAGGCTCCCGCTAGCGGCGACGCCTGTTGTAGATCCCGCATCCGGCAATGCGGGGAGAAGCGGCGACCCCGCCCCCACCGGATCCCAGGAACCCGTAGAATCTCGGGTGGACCGCATCAGCGATCTCCCGAACGCCATCCTTGGGGAGATCATCTCGCTTCTCCCCACCAAGGATTGCTGCCGCACCTAAGTCCTCTCAATTCGGTGGCGCCCACTATGGCGTGCCGTTCCCCTTAATCTCGACTGTCGTCAGCTATCTCTCTTCAATGATTTTGAAGTCCCCGAAGCCATCATTTCCTCCCACCAGGGCTCCATTCAAAGCCTCTGCATCCCATCATGCTACCTGAGCAAGCATACCATGCCCTGCATGATGGACGCCTGGCTGGAATCCCCTGAATTCACAGGACTACAGCTGCTTGAGTTCTACTATTGCCCTAGAAATCACATACCACATACCAAACGCCATGAACTTATGCCCTCAGCACCGATGTCCATCTCGGGGTTTTCGTCCTCTCTCCACACCGCCACCTTTGCATAGTGCTACCTACCAGACAATCTGGTACTAAACCTTCGACTCCCATTTCTCAAGAAACTTTCACTTGTGCGGGTTCGTATATCGGAGGCCTCATTGCACAGCATCATCCACTCCAGTTGCCCTGCGCTGGAGTGCTTGGTGCTTGTTTTCACAGTTAGAATCGGTTGTCTCCAAATAAAGTTGCCTAACCTTGCAAGAATTGGAATTTCTTTTGACGGAAGGCAGCTCATCATCCAAGATGCCCCTTCACTTCAAAGGTTGATCCTTGATTCTAGTTATTCACCGTTGCAAATAACCGTCCTCTCTGCGCCTAAACTGGAGACCTTGGGTGTAATACATGATCTCTATGCTCATTTCAATATGGTGTTTGGCTCCACAGTTCTTCAGGTACTTTATATTATCATCTACACTTGTAACCATAAGCTGCATTTTAAATTTTTGCGCATAATTTATATATCATCTTGGAGTACACATTTTGTACTAATATTATGTTCTATGCTCAATGAAGAGTTTCTCCATGGATGGCCTATCAATGGTGCTGGATTCTGTCAAGATCTTATATATCCAAATGAATAGTTTTGATCTGAACAAGATTATTGGCTTGCTGCAATGCTTTCCATGTCTGGAGAAGTTGTATATAAAGGTGATAATTTCACGCACATTGGAAGCCCGCATATAGTGTACTAGAATTAACCATTCAGCTGTTGCTCTTTTGACACTCTTCTTTTAGACCTTAACTATTTTCAATCTTCATGTCTATTTAGGCAACATGACGGGGTAAGGAAGTTATAAACAATCGGTGGATTCGTAAGCATCGGGATTTTCTCACTTCTCATGAGATTCGATTGAAGACAATAATGCTAGAACGATATGTAGCCAACCATGCAAACACAAGATTTGTCACATTCTTCCTGCTGAATGCAAGGTTACTATTGTCCATTAGGCTTAAGTTTATCAGCAGCATGGTTTTGACGGATGGGTATGTCGAAGAGCAAAAAAAGGAGTTTCAGGTGGGCAAAAGAGCTTCTGAACATGCCGGGCTTCTATTTACAACATATTGTGGTCATAATACAGTAAATTTTATGATCCAGGATGTTCATTCTATGGACCTGACCAATCCATTTGACTGTGACTGCCGAAAACAGTGCTGGAGTTAGATGTTGTTGCCCTTTTCAATCATGTTTTTTGTAAACCTGATGAACAATTAACCCTCGTGCTTTTGTACAGTTTGTAAGCTGGAGTTAGATGTCCCTGCCCTTTTCAACTCGGCTGTGACTGTCATATTTTCTTTGAAACAAGGCAAATGGCTTGCCATTCGTTTAATTTAAAGTGAAATATTGTAACAAATCCAAACCAAGGGAAATAACATCACTCTCGCCGGCTGCTTGAGCTCACTGTGCATTACATAAGCCAAGTGATTAGCCCCCACCAGCACCCACAAGCTTATTTCGAACTAGCACATCAAATGGGCTGTAAATTTTCATAGGAAAGGCTGCATGACCGTGACATATTTGGATTCTGACATTTGGGACCCGCGAGGAAATAGCCTATCCAAGGTGGTGTCAACTTACTAGCCAGTCAACAAATGATTCTGCCTACCAGTCGTTGGATTGACATCCAACATCTCTCGTGTATCTTCTATCTCTTGTCTTCTTCCTCCTCCAATCGCCCAAACCAAACCACCCCGTCAGCTCCGCCTGCTCCCGCTGTGCCTCCGCCGCCCTACCGTACGTACCCTCCAACGTTGGCCAGTCCCTCCCTCTATTCCCCCACACGTCTTGTTATTCTCCGACGACGTCAGCCCCAACACGCACCCGCTCCCGAACCAGTCAACCCTCATACTCCCCTCCGCCTGCGACTGGACCGGCACATCTTAAACGGCTCCTGTTCGTTCCGTCCGAGGCCTCGCCGTCATCCTCCGCCGTGCGGCCTTGGTTCGCTCGCCGTGCGCGGTGTGCCGCCCTCTTGCGTTGTCAACATCGTCAACAACCAAGAGGAACAAGGAGATGACTGTACGTGGAGAGGATGATAGTAGGGACCCACCAGCATCATGGCAGTACGCAAGCAAGTGCCTCTATAGTACAAGCCCAAAAATATGGTTCCTCCTAATGGTTGGACATCTGGGGCCCACGCCATTGTCAAGGTAGTCAATAAACGAGAGAATTACACTACGAGCAGCTGACACCAGGGACCCAGCAAGTCGCGTAGTTTTTTTAAGGAACAAGCAGTTGTTATTTATACTAGTTTTAGTGACAGATCAGGGTAACAACGGGGCTGTGTGGGGGCTGTGGCCCGTCTAGCCAGGGTTTTATTTATGTTTACCACATCATGAGCCCAGTTGTGTTTTTTTCTTGCTGAAAATGGCTAGCCCAGTTCTATTTTTTAAAGAAATACCCAAACAAGGCCTACTTGCTTTATCGGCCCTGCTGGGCTGCAAATCTTTCAAGACGAGGAGAGTTTCATTCGGTTTGCCCAGAAATGGGTTGTACAATTTTAAAACACATCAAACCGGAAATTAGTTTCATTTTTTTTCATTACAAGATCTTAAATTCCACTGATTTTTATGCATGGACAATTATTTGGATTTTATATTTATATAAATTATTTTTCAAAATAGTTTGAATGTGAATCGATATTTCTGGATTAAAAACAGTTGACCGCACCGAAATATGCAAAATTTCGTATACTTTTTAATCGTGGCCACAATATGGGGTGTGATGCTAACAAAAAGAAGATGGGCTCCAAAAAAATTCTTAAGAATTAGCAAATGGGTTGTACATTATTAGAAATAATGGCAGATCGGCTATATGCTGTTTTCCACAGATTTGAGGCTGACTTGTGCGCCTACTACAGGTTGACGCATATGCTTTCATAAAAAATAGGTTGACGCACACACAACGCCCTATCAACTTAGTCAACACACAAGAGCAGTGACTGTTGGATGTCCATCCAACGGCTGTCGTGCTTCTTCAATCTCTGCTCTTCATGCTCAAGCCGCTCAAACAAGCGCCGGCGGGACTTCCTGCTCCCTCCTCCCACGGCCGGCTATGATGCCGCGTAGGCCTCACGGCCCCACCGTACTCCCATCGCTGGCCTAGCCATCCCTCTATTCACCCACCCATGTTGTTATTCTCCGGCGATGCCAGACGAACCAGTAAACCCTCATACTCCTCCGTGTGGGAAACAACTGTCGAGTATTCCCTGGCTCCGTGTTGTTCCCTTCCCAGGCCTCGCCGTCATCCACCGCCCTGGTGCTCTCGGTGCGGCCTGGTCAACGTGGTCAATGAACGACATCCATCGGAAGTGGACTGTACGTGGAGAGGCTGACAGCTGGGTCCACGGCCGCACGCAAGGAAATGCCTCCTTATTATGCGCAAAATAATAATTCCTCCACCTAACAGCTAGGACCCACAGGAAGGGCCTCTGTATTTCGCGAAAAAACGTTCCCCCCGCTGACAGGTCGGACCCACCAGCTATATCTTCGCACGCAAGGAAGTGCCTCCTTATTACGCCCAAAAAAATGAATACCCCCTGCTAGCTCGGACCCACCATATTGTTGGGCTGACTTGTGGGCCTACTAAGTTGACAGGGATGGAGAGCTTTGTCAACTTAGTCAATACTCCACTGACCGTATGATGTCCATCCAACAGCCATAGTGCTTCTTCAACCTCTGGTCTTCTTGCTCCAGCCGCCCAAAGCAGCGCCGGTCGTGCCGCCTGCTCTTGCCTCCCGTGGCCGACTGTGCTACCGCGGAGGCCTCACCGCCCCCATACTACTCCCACCATTGGCCAGGCCATCCCTCCACTCACCCACACCCCATGTTATTCTGCGGCGACGGCAGCCTCACACCGCAGCTGAACCAGTGAACGCTCGTACTCCTCTCCGTGTGGGCATCCACTGCCGCGTCTTGCACGGCTCCGCGTCGTCCCCTTCCTAGGCCTCGCCGTCGTCCACCGCCGTGTTGCTCTCGGCGTGGCGTGGTCAATGTGATCAACGACCGACTTCCATCGGAAGAGTACTGTACGTGGAGAGGCTGACAGCTGGGTCCACGGCAGCCACAAGGAAGTGCCTCCTTATTACGCAGAAAATAATTATTCCTCCATCTGACAGCGGGGACCCACCGGACAGGCCACCAGTATTTTCCGAAAAAATTGTTTCCCCCAGACTGCTAGGACCCACCGGACGGACCATCTTATTTCACGAAAAAAACGTCACCCTCGCTGTCAGCTCGGACCCACCGGAAGTGCCTCATTATTACGCACAAAAAAATGAATACTACCCCGGCTAGCTGGGATCCACCTTGCTGGGAGGCTGACTTGTGGGCCTACTAAGTTGACGGGGATGAATGGCTTTGTCAACTTAGTCAATATGAACGATTCTATATCCAGTGACCGTACGATGTCCATCCAACGGCCGTAGTGCTTCTTCAACCTCTGGTCTTCTTGCTCCAGCCGCCCAAAGCAGCGCCGGTCGTGCTGCATGCTCCTACCTCCCGTGGCCGGCTGTGCCATCGCAGAGGCCTCACCGCCCCTACTATTCCCACCGCCGGCAAGGCCCTACGGCGACGGCAGCCTCACACCGTAGCCGAACCAGTGAACCCTCGTAGTCCTCTCCACGCGGGTTCCACTGCCGCGTCGTCCCCTTCCTAGGCCTCACCGTCGTCCACCTCCGTGGTGCTCTCCGTGCGGCGTGGTCAACGTGGTCAAGAACGACTTCCATCGGAAGAGTACTGTATGTGGAGAGGCTGACAGCTGGGTCCACGGCCACAGCCCAGTTTTTTGTGCTTTGCCAAGTAAGTCGCTTTGTCAGGCCTGTTGGGGTGCAAATCTTTCAAGACGAGGAGAGCTTTCATTCGGCTGGCCGAGAAAATGGCCCATCAGTAATGAGAAATGGGTTGTACATTTTTAAAACACATCAAACCGGCAATTAGTTTCAAATATCTTTTTTTTTCATTTCAAGATTTTAAATTACATTAATTTTTATGCATGGAGAATTTGTTGGATTTTATATTGATATACATTTATTTTTAAAATCAATTTGAATGTGAGTCGAAATTTTGGGATTAAAATAGTTCGGACCGCACCGAAATATGCAAAATTTCGTATAATTTTTTAACCGGCACCACAATATGGGCTGTAATGCTAACAAAAAGAATATGGGCTCCAAAAAAACATTAAGAATTAGCAAATGGGATGTAAATTATTAGAAATAATGGAAGATGGGCTGTATGCTATTTTCCACAGATTTGAGGCTTTCCTAAAAAAAGGTTGACGCACAAGCACTGACTGTTGGATGTCCATCCAACGGCCGTCGTGCTTCTTCAATCTCTGCTCTTCCTGCTCCAGCCGCTAAAACAAGCGCCGGCGGGAATGCCTGCTCCCTCCTCCTCGCGGCCGGCTGTGCTGCCGCGCAGACCTCACCGCCCAACCATACTCCCATCGCTGGCCTAGCCATCTGAAAGTGCAACTATCCCTAGGTGGTTTTGATAATTCATAACAACATATAGCTCATTGAGCTAATGCTATTCTAAGATGACTATTTCAGGAAAGCTCAATGATTGGCATGGCATGGATGTGAAAGTGGAACCCTCAAAATGCTAAGGACAAAGGATTGGCTCAAGCTCAAAAGCTCAAGACTCTTCATTTTATATTTTAGTGATCCAAGATAACATTGAGTCTTTAGGAAAAGCCAATACTATCAAGGAGGGATGAGGTGTTGCTTAATGAGCCTCTTTCTTCATGTGCTTAGTGATATGCTCCAAAACCCTCAACTACTTTCCCATATCCACATATGACCTAAACCCTAAGACAAACTCGGTCCTACCGATTCTTTCTATCCGGCGCCACCGAGTCTCACTTGTCATAAGCCACTGCCAAACCCTAGAAATTCGGTTCTACCGATAGGGATCTCGGTCTCACCGAGATGGGATTGCAAACTCTCTGTTTCCCTTTTGTAACTTTTTGGTCTCACCGAAAGAGCGAATCGGTCCCACCGAGATTGAAGTGTAAACTCTATGTTTCCTTTTTGTAACTTTTCGGTCTCACCAAAAGAGCAAATCGGTCCCACCGAGTTTACCTAACCAACTCCCTGGTTAGCTTATTACCAAACTCGGTCTCACCGAGTTTGTGTAATCGGTCTCACCGAGATTACATTTTTCCCAAACCCTAACCATATCGGTCCTACCGAGTTGCATGTCAGTCCCACCGAAAATTTCTAAAGGTCACTAGGTTTACCTTTTCGGTCCGACCGAGTTTGTTGATTCGGTCCCACCGAGATTGGAAAACTGTGTGTAACGGTTGGATTTTGCGTGGAGGCTATATATACCCCTCCACCTCCTCTTCATTCGTGGAGAGAGCGATCAGAACACATACACAATTCCAACTCATATGCTCTGAGAGAGAACCACCTACTCATGTGTTGAGACCAAGATATTCCATTCCTAACATATGAATCTTGATCTCTAGCCTTCCCCAAGTTGCTTTCCACTCAAATCTTCTTTCCACAAAATCCAAATCCTATGAGAGAGAGTTGAGTGTTGGGGAGACTATCATTTGAAGCACAAGAGCAAGGAGTTCATCATCAACACACCATTTGTTACTTCTTGGAGAGTGGTGTCTCCTAGATTGGCTAGGTGTCACTTGGGAGCCTCCGACAAGATTGTGGAGTTGAACCAAGGAGTTTGTAAGGGCAAGGAGATCGCCTACTTCGTGAAGATCTACCGCTAGTGAGGCAAGTCCTTCGTGGGCGATGGCCATGGTGGGATAGACAAGGTTGCTTCTTCGTGGACCCTTCGTGGGTGGTTGCTTCTTCGTGGACCCTTCGTGGGTGGAGCCCTCCGTGGACTCGCGCAACCATTACCCTTCGTGGGTGGAGCCCTCCGTGGACTCGCGCAACCATTACCCTTCGTGGGTGGAGCCCTCCGTGGACTCGCGCGACCGTTACCCTTCGTGGGTTGAAGTCTCCATCAACGTGGATGTAGGATAGCACCACCTATCCGAACCACGGGAAAAACATCCGTGTCTCCAATTGCGTTTGAATTCTCCAAACCCTTCCCTTTACATTCTTGCAAGTTGCATGCTTTACTTCCCGCTGCCAATATACTCTTTGCATGCTTGCTTGAATTGTGTGATGATTGCTTGACTTGTCCTACAATAGCTAAAATCTGCCAAGAACTAAAATTGGGAAAAGGTTAAGTTTTTATTTGGTCAAGTAGTCTAATCACCCCCCCTCTAGACATACTTTCGATCCTACAAGTGGTATCAGAGCTTTGGTCTCCATTTGCTTTGATCTCCATAGCTTTTGGTGGTCATAGCCTTGGTTTCACAACCTAGGAGAGTATGGTGTCTAGCGAGGGAAATTATCACCGTAGAGGTCCTTACTTTGATGGTACTAATTTTGCTAGTTGGAAGCATAAAATGAAAATGCATATTCTTGGACATAACCCCGCCGTTTGGGCTACTGTGTGTGTTGGTTTGCAAGGTGACTTCTTTGATGGGAAAGAACCAAACCGTGAAGCTACCGCGGATGAGTTGAAGATGTTGCAATACAATGCTCAAGCTTGTGATATTCTCTTCAATGGATTGTGCCCCGAAGAATTCAACAAAATCAGCCGTCTTGAGAATGCAAAGGAAATTTGGGACACTTTGATTGATATGTGCGAAGGTACCGACTCCGTCAAGGAATCCAAGTTGGATGTGCTTCAAAGTCAACTTGACAATTTCAAAATGAAGGATGGTGAAGGTGTCGCTGAAATGTACTCTAGGCTTGCTCTCATCACAAATGAGATTGCCGGCTTAGGAAGTGAAGAGATGATCGATAGATTCATCATCAAGAAGATTCTAAGAGCCTTGGATGGAAAATATGATACTGTGTGCACATTGATCCAAATGATGCCCAATTACAAAGATCTCAAGCCAACAGAGGTGATTGGAAGAATTGTTGCTCATGAGATGTCACTTAAGGATAAAGAGGAACTTCACAACAAATCAAGTGGTGCCTACAAAGGCTCATGTGAAGCCCCTACATCATCAAGTGAGAAACAAAACTTCAATGAAGAATTGAGCTTAATGGTGAAGAACTTCAACAAGTTCTACAAGAGTAGAAGAAAAGATAGAAGCTTCAAGTCAAGGTCCTACAATGACAAAAGATCTTCTAGTCGAGAGCGAAACTGCTACAGTTGTGGAAGACCCGGACACTATTCCAATGAGTGTACGGCTCCCTACAAGAGAAGAGAAGATTCTCCAAAAAGAAGAAGCAAAGAATCACCACCAAGAGAGAGAAGGAGTAGAGATGATCGTTATGAACGAAGATACTCACGGAGAAGCAAGGATTCGGAAAGGAAGGAAAAATCATCAAGGAGCTACACAGAACGAAGACATCAAGCTCATGTTGGTGAATGGGTATCCGGCTCTGACTCCGACAGCCACTCCAAGAGAAGTTATCACTCCGACTCCGAAGATACTCAAGATGAAGGTGTTGCCGGTCTAGCACTTGTGTCAACCAACTCCTATGACATATTTGACTCACCAAATGAAGGAATTGGAAGATGCTTCATTGCCAAAGGTCCTAAGGTAACACACCCCGAGTATGTTGATTTCAATAGTGATGAAGATGACTTGTTAGGTGATGATTTTCTTGTTGACAACTCTAGTGATGAATACTATGATGAAACGTCAATTAATCATGCTAATCAAGATAAAACGAATGACAATGATAAGGAGAAGATTGAGGCTCAAACTACAGAACTAAACACTCTTAAGTTAGCTCATGAAACTATCTTCGAAGATCATCGAGAACTTTTAAGAGCTCATGAGAAATTACGCTTTGAAAAGCTCAATCTTGAGCAAGAGCAAGAGTTCTTAAAAGCAATCAATGATGATCTCCGCAAGAAAAGTTCTTCTTACATTGCCAAGCGTTTACTCTTATCCACTTACATGCCTCAAGTCAAGTCTAGTAACAAGAACAAGAAAGATTCTTCCTCTAGCAGTAACAATGATCATGCTAAATCCAATATTGTTGCTTCTAGTAGTTCTCTTGATTCCACTAATGATTCTCTTAGCAAAGTTACACTTGAGCAAGAAAATAGCTTATTGAAAGGAATTATGGAGAAAGGCGTGTACAAAAGCCTTGCCGGGAGTAAGCAATTCGAGGAAATTGTGCGCAAGCAAGGAATGCACCGGAAGAATCAAGGTGTTGGTTTTGAACGAAAGTTCAATGCCAATGGAGTTGAGTGGGAAGAAGATCAATACCCCAAGACAAAGTTTGTTCCTCAACAAGAGAAGTATGATACTTCTTTCAAGGGGACACAAGCTCAAGATGATCTTCCACCACAAGACTACAAGCAAAAAGGCAAGGACAAGCTTCAAGAGGAAATTTATGCATTTGAAGAAGCTCCTAAGACCTTAGTCAAGTGGATTCCCAAGACTACTTCAAGTTCCACTTCATCAAGTATGACTACAACTCCAAGGATTCCCATCAAGATGGTGTGGATCCAAAAGAAGAAGAACTAGAGAGTTCTTGAGGGTGACTCCGCCAACATACTTCACTCTTATCATTTTGGCAAGAACAAGTGCAATCAACTTCCACATCTTGCACTAGTTCAAGGAGTCACAAACCCTCTTGTTGGTAAGACAACAGACAAGGTAACCTAAAAGTTTTCATGGACATCATCTTGTGTGTGCATCACTCTATGTCTATGGATATCCTTGTTTGTTCCTTGTGGGACTAACCCATGTAGGTATTGAAAGTGCAATTCACTCAAATGGATAGCTCCAAGTGATCTACATCAACATTGAGCATCCACATCTTCAACATCTACATGAAGTCATCATCGACAAAACCCGAGGTTAGTTCATCCCTCTAAGGGGGGATATCACATCTAGGGGGAGCTTTACTCTAAGACTTGAGCTAAAGCAACTCTAAAGATGTGAACACAACAATGCTTTATGTAAAAGTGGTAACCCCACTTGAGCTTAAACGATGAGTATGACCTATGATCAAGTGTTCTCACTTGACTCCTAAGTCAATATACTCATATATAGATGACCTTGTCATCGCAAATTGCTTGATAGATGCTAGAATTTGTTGTGCATGCCTTGTCACATATTTCATTTGCCACCTTATTGTGTGAGCATGCTGGTTGCATATTTTACTCATTCGAGGACATCCACTTGTTGTTTTGATTGTTTGGTTTTGTTTCCTTTTGCCAAGTGGATGGACAAGAATGCCTAAGAACCTCCTCTAGCTATCTATGCTTTTCTCGTCTCAAACTCTATTCATGCTACATCACAAAATTTGATCAAGTCAGATTCGAACCACTCTGTGTGAGGAGCGCTCGGAGTCCTCGATTCGTCATAGACTTAAACTTCCAAAACCTCTTTATGATTCTCGGTCTGACCGATACCCTACTTTTGGTCCTACCGAGATCATTAAGTAGATCTAGGTTTTCGATCTCGGTGCAACCGATTTGAACCATTCGGTCACACCGAGTTGCAACAACTGTATACAGTTTTGCATCTCGGTGCCACCGATTTGTTCCACTCGGTCACACCGACAGGGTCGGGCTATATATAGTCACGGGCAAAAATTTGGAAATTTCTCCGAACCCCTTCGCCCGCGCGATAGCCTGCTCTGCCAACTTGGTCTCCGGATCGTCTCCTCGCCGCCAGCCGCCTCCAGTCGCTGGTCTCCGTCGCCGTCAACGGAAGTTCAACCCCGCCGTTGCCGCCATAGCGAGTCTCCGCCGAACTAGGGTATGGACTCGATCTTTGTGCTATTCCCCAATCTGATTCCTAGCACATTGTGATCATATTGATTCTAGCCACGTTTGATAAACTTCTATCCAGTCAATGAACTCGTAGATTAGGTTTGATTCGAAAATTCTAGGTTTAGGTTTCCGTCGAAACCATCTCGGACCCACCGAGTTGAAAAACTCGGTCCCACCGATTTGGCTTATGCCATTGCACAAGTAAAACTCGGTCTGACCGAGAATTACTAATCGGTGTGACCGATTTTGGAACTCTGTGAAACCCTAGCAGTCTCGGTGCCACCGAACTGTGACTCGGTCCAACCGAGTTCACTAGTTTAGGTTCCAAAACTGCTTCGGTATCACCGAGTTTGAAAATCGGTAGATCCGAGATGATTTCAGTGGGAAACTAAAACTAAGTTTTTGAGTCATTCTTTTGCAAAAATCTCTGCATTTTGTGATGCTCATCTATTCTACCTCATCTATAAACTATTCACAGGGTCAGCAGTCAGCTTGTTCATCATGTCAGACCAAAGTGATAGCCAGAACATGTCAGAAGAGCAAGTGCAGATGAGTGAGGGCACTAGTCCCTCAAGTTCCTTAGATGATGGCAGCAGGAGCACCCTAGCAATCTGCCTAAAGCTGCCACAAGACAGAGAAAGAAGAGAACCTCAGACTCAGAAGATGAGGATTATGTGGCAGAAGAGGAAGCAACTTCCAAGAGAGTTGAGCCAGCACAGGGCATAAAACCAGGGATGAAGATCAAAAGGCCAGCACGCAGGCAGCCTATGTCAAAGGCCAGAGCTTAAACTAAGAAGCCCACTCCCATTGAGCCAGTTGCTGCTGAAGGCAAGAAGAGGAAAGGAAGGGTGAAGAAAACTATAGCCAGAGTGCTTGGCAAGGCTTCCATCATGGAAGATGAGGAGGAAGAAGAAGAGGTAGCTGCACCAGCACCTATGGCACCCAAGCTGATGGGTGATGCCATAAGAACAGGGGCAGCTGCTTCCAAGGCCAAGCCAGCTCCAAAGCCAAAGCCAAGGAGGAACACAAGAAGCATCCCAGCTACTGAGAAGAACAAGGCCCCAGTGCCTGAAGCTGCAGAAGAAGAAGAAGAGAATGTTCTTAGAAAGCACAAGCCCAAGATCCCAGACCACAACAATGCTCATCCTATGGCTGAGGATATGAAACTCAGGAGAGATTCAGGGCTCCGGAAGTGGAGAGAAGCAGACCCGTATGCTTCAAGGAGAAGGACTGTAGTTGACTACAGGTTTCACACCAAGGAGCAGCAAGACTTTTATGAGACAGTGCTGCTAGACAAGAAGCCAATTGTCTGTGATATGAGATGGGTTGATTGGCAATACATCAAGGACAACGAAGAGTACTACCTTGGAGTGCTCCGGACTCCACCACCACCTGAAGATCAAGCCTGAGTGTCGACTTAGCACTATGCATTTTCTAGGAACTTTTTGGTAACTTGTTGCCAAAGGGGGAGAAAATGTATAGATCATAGGCTTCGAGAGAGAGTGTTGCTTTTATTCTCTCTTGTTTTATTTGGTGGTTTTTCGAACTTTGTTTGCTTTTGTGTGAGATACTATGCCATTTCTCGTGAGACATTGATGATCATGTGTTTGATCATAAGCTACACTTAATGTTTGCTTAATATTATCATCTTATCTATCTTATGTGATCATTCACTATTCTTGGTGATGAGTGCATGTATTTCATTCTTATCATTTTAAACGCTCCACCAAGATGTATGTGACATGGAAGAGTAACCCATGACTCTAACTCTTTGTGCATTTGCAGTCCAAAGCAAATTTTAAATATGCACAAATTTAGGGGGAGCTCTTACTTGTCACATACTTCTCAAAGCGGCGATATATTTCATGCTTATTATCATTTGTCGAAGCTTTGATCTATATGTTGTCATCAATTACCAAAAAGGGGGAGATTGAAAGTGCAACTATCCCTAGGTGGTTTTGGTAATTCATAACAACATATAGCTCATTGAGCTAATGCTATTCCAAGATGACTATTTCAGGAAAGCTCAATGATTGGCATGGCATGGATGTGAAAGTGGAACCCTCAAAATGCTAAGGACAAAGGATTGGCTCAAGCTCAAAAGCTCAAGACTCTTCATTTTATATTTTAGTGATCCAAGATCACATTGAGTCTTTAGGAAAAGCCAATACTATCAAGGAGGGATGAGGTGTTGCTTAATGAGCCTCTTGCTTCATGTGCTTAGTGATATGCTCCAAAACCCTCAACTACTTTCCCATATCCACATATGACCTAAACCCTAAGCCAAACTCGGTCCTACCGATTCTTTCTATCCGGCGCCACCGAGTCTCACTTGTCATAAGCCACTGCCAAACCCTAGCAATTCGGTTCTACCGATAGGGATCTCGGTCTCACCGAGATGGGATTGCAAACTCTCTATTTCCCTTTTGTAACTTTTCGGTCTCACCGAAAGAGCGAATCGGTCCCACCGAGATTGCAGTGTAAACTCTATGTTTCCTTTTTGTAACTTTTCGGTCTCACCGAAAGAGCAAATCGGTCCCACCGAGTTTACCTGACCAACTCTCTGGTTAGCTTATTACCAAACTCGGTCTCACCGAGTTTGTGTAATCGGTCTCACCGAGATTACGTTATGCCCAAACCCTAACCATATCGGTCCTACCGAGTTGCATGTCAGTCCCACCAAAAATTTCTAACGGTCACTAGGTTTACCTTTTCGGTCCGACCGAGTTTGTTGATTCGGTCCCACCGAGATTGGAAAACTGTGTGTAACGGTTGGATTTTGTGTGGAGGCTATATATACCCCTCCACCTCCTCTTCATTCGTGGAGAGAGCGATCAGAACACATACACAATTCCAACTCATATGTTCTGAGAGAGAACCACCTACTCATGTGTTGAGACCAAGATATTCCATTCCTACCATATGAATCTTGATCTCTAGCCTTCCCCAAGTTGCTTTCCACTCAAATCTTCTTTCCACAAAATCCAAATCCTATGAGAGAGAGTTGAGTGTTGGGGAGACTATAATTTGAAGCACAAGAGCAAGGAGTTCATCATCAACACACCATTTGTTACTTCTTGGGGAGTGGTGTCTCCTAGATTGGCTAGGTGTCACTTGGGAACCTCCGACAAGATTGTGGAGTTGAACCAAGGAGTTTGTAAGGGCAAGGAGATCGCCTACTTCGTGAAGATCTACCGCTAGTGAGGCAAGTCCTTCGTGGGCGATGGCCATGGTGGGATAGACAAGGTTGCTTCTTCGTGGACCCTTCGTGGGTGGTTGCTTCTTCGTGGACCCTTCGTGGGTGGAGCCCTCCGTGGACTCGCACAACCATTACCCTTCGTGGGTGGAGCCCTCCGTGGACTCGCGCGACCGTTACCCTTCGTGGGTTGAAGTCTCCATCAACGTGGATGTAGGATAGCACCACCTATCCGAACCACGGGAAAAACATCCGTGTCTCCAATTGCGTTTGAATTCTCCAAACCCTTCCCTTTACATTCTTGCAAGTTGCATGCTTTACTTTCCGCTGTCAATATACTCTTTGCATGCTTCCTTGAATTGTGTGATGATTGCTTGACTTGTCCTACAATAGCTAAAATCTGCCAAGAACTAAAATTGGGAAAAGGTTAAGTTTTTATTTGGTCAAGTAGTCTAATCACCCCCCTCTAGACATACTTTCGATCCTACACCATCCCTCTACTCTCCCACACCTTCTGTTATTCTCCGGCGATGGCAGACCAACCAGTAAACCCTCGTATTACTCCGTCCGCATGGGAAACAACTGCCGAGTCTTCCCTGCCTCCGTGTCGTCCCTTTCCTAGGCCTCGCCGTCGTCCACTGCCCTGGTGCTCTCGGCGCGGTGTGGTCAACATGGTCAAGGAACGATTTCCATCGGACGTGGACTGTACATGGAGAGGCTGACAGGTGGGTCCACGGCCGTAGCAAGGAAGTGCCTCCTTATTACATGGAAAATAATGATTCCTCCACCTGACAGCTGGGACCCACCGGACGGGCCACGGTATTTCGCGAAAAAAACGTTTCCCCCTGACTGCTGGGACCCACTAGCTACATCTTCACACGCAAGGAAGTGCGTCCGGGCAAAAAAACGATTCGCCCCCTGACTGCTGGGACCCACCAGCTACATCTTCGCAGGCAAGGAAGTGCCTGACAGTCGGGACCCACCTGGTCGAAGCGTACGTAGCGTTGTCATTCTGGTCGTGAACGTGTACGTACATACTAGTCGATGTAGAGGCGCCCACGTGTCGTAGTAGAGGCGCGCATGTGTCGTAGTAAAGGCGCACACGTAGCATGTACACGTACGTACAGCGGCGAGGGTGCAAGAAAGAAAATACGGCCACGTATGTGTACATACAGGCGGGGTCTCGAATGCCTACTCGCGCATACGTATGGCCAGGGCTCGTGCACATGGCTGGGTCGGAACGGAGAAACAGCGTCGTCGTCGTGTTCATGGGGAGGCAACGGAATGCGTCGTGCTCATGGGGAGGCAACGGAATGCTTCGTGTTCATGGGGAGGCAACGGAACACATGGGAGCCAACCGGCTGGGTCAGAACGGAATGCGTGGTCGTGTTCATCGGGAGGGCTTGGACGGAAAAGGCGATGGAAACGAGGCCTGGCGTACCGCACAATGGAGGAAACGGACCTCCTACGTTCGGAACGGGGTCCTGTTGATCGGGAGGGGTCTGGCATACCGCAAAACGGAGGAAACGGACCTCCTACGGTCGAAACGGGGGTCCTGTTCATCGGGAGGGGTGTGGCGTACCGCAAAACGGACGAAACGGACTTGTGTTGGAGCGCTACAGTCGAAACGGGGGTCCTGTTCATCGGGAGGGGTGTGGCGTACCGCAAAACAGGACTCCACGGGATACTTTTCATCTCCACCATCGACCCCCTCCAGCCTCCACGAGCTACTGTTCATCCACCATCGACCTCCTCTGTGACACCCCGATTTAATCGTACACTAATCATACACGCAAACGTGTACGATCAAGATCAGGGACTCACGGGAAGATATCACAACACAACTCTATAAATAAAATAAGTCATACAAGCATCATATTACAAGCCATGGGCCTCGAAGGCTCGAATACAAGAGCTCGATCATAGACGAGTCAGCGGAAGCAACAATATCTGAGTACAGACATAAGTTAAACAAGTTTGCCTTAAGAAGGCTAACACAAACTGGGATGCAGATCGAAAGAGGCGCAGGCCTCCTGCCTGGGATCCTCCTAAACTACTCCTGGTCACCGTCAGCGGGCTGCACGTAGTAGTAGGCACCTCCCGAGTAGTAGTAGTCATCATCAACGGTGGCATCTGGCTCCTGGACTCCAGCATCTGGTTGCGACAACCAGAAAGAAAGGAAAGGGGGAAAAAGGGGGAGAAAGCAACCGTGAGTACTCATCCAAAGTACTCGCAAGCAAGGAGGTACACTACATATGGATGGGTATCAAATGGAATAAGGGTATCATATGTGGACTGAACTGTAGAATGCCAGAATAAGAGGGGGATAACTATTCCTGTCGAAGACTACGCTTCTGGCCACCTCCATCTTGCAGCATGTAGGAGAGAGTAGATGGTAAGTTCACCAAGTAGCATCAAGTAGCATCGTATAGCATAATCCTAACCGATGATCCTCACCTCGTCGCCCTGTGAGAGAGCGATCACCGGTTGTATCTGGCACTTGGAGGGTGTGTTTTATTAAGTATCCGGTTCTAGTTGTCATAAGGTCAAGGTACAACTCCAAGTCGTCCTATTACCGAAGATCACGGCTATTCGAATAGATTAACTTCCTTGCAGGGGTGCACCACATATCCCAACACGCTCGATCCCATTTGGCCGGACACACTTTCCTGGGTCATGCCCTGCCTCGGAAGATCAACACGTCGCAGCCCTACCTAGGCACAACAGAGAGGTCAGCACGCCGGTCTAAATACTATGGCGCAGGGGTCTGGGCCCATCGCCCATTGCACACCTGCATGTTGCATACGCGGCCGGAAGCAGAACTAGCCCCCTTAATACATGAGCAGGCTTACGGTCCAATCCGGCGCGCGCCACTCAGTCGCTGACGTCATGAAGGCTTCGGCTGATACCACGACGTCGAGTGCCCATAACTGTCCCTGCGTAGATGGTTAGTGCGTATACGCCAGTAGCCAGACTCAGATCAAATACCAAGATCTCGTTAAACATGTTAAGTATCCGCGAACACCGACCAGGGCCAGGCCCACCTCTCTCCTAGGTGGTCTCAACCTGCCCTGTCGCTGCGCCACAAAGTAACAGTCGGGGGCCGTCGGGAACCCAGGCCCACCTCTACCGGGATGGAGCCACCTGCCCCTTCAGCCCCCAACTCCGAATAGTACCACAGGTAATGTAACTGTGTAAAGTATATAGTATATGCCTGTGATCACCTCCTGAAGTGATCACGGCCCAGTAGTATAGCATGGCAGACGGACAAGAGTGTAGGGCCACTGATGGAACACTAGCATCCTATACTAAGCAGTAGGATAGCAGGTAATGGTAACAACAGTAGTAGCAAGGACAGGCTATGCATCAGGATAGGAATAACGGAAAGCAGTAACATGCTACACTACTCTAATGCAAGCAGTATAGAGAAGAGTAGGCGATATCTGGTGATCAAAGGGGGGGCTTGCCTGGTTGCTCTGCCAAGAGAGAGGGGTCGTCACCACCGTAGTCGTACTGGGTAGCAGCAACGTTAGTCTCTGTGTCTAGCGAGAGAAGAGGGGGGAAGAAACAATAAATATTAAGCAACCAGATGCATAGTGATGCATGACATGTCAAGTAGCGGTGCTAGGGGTGCCCTAACGCGGTACGAGGTGGTACCGGTGAAAGGGGGGAACATCCGGGAAATTATCCCCGGTGTTTCGCGTTTTCGGGCAGAGGAGCCGGAGGGGAAAAGTTGCATGTTCGCTATGCTATCGATGCGTGGCGGACGAACGGGTTGCGTATCCGGATTCGTCTCGTCATTCTGAGCAACTTTCATGTTGAAAATAATTTAATCCGAGTTACGGTTTATTTTATATTAATTTTTAAAGATTTATCTATTTTCTAGAATTAATTTAATTGTTTAAATCCGAATTATCCAAAATAGTGACTTGTGATGTCAGCATGACATCATTATTGTGTCCTGACGTTAATTGATTAGGTTAGTTAAACACAATTAATTAAGTTAATTAATTCTTTAATTAATTAATTAATATTTTAATTATTTTAATTATTGTTTTTTTATTTCTTTTTTTTATAAAAACCGTTCTGGGGCTGGGCCCCGTTTGTCATAGGCCCTAGGGGCCGATGCGGGTTAGCGGGTGCTAACGGGCATAGGCATGCAGTGGGGCGAGGCGCCGGGACGGAGCTTGCCCGAGCGGTGCTGGGCGCGCACGGCGCACGCCGGCGCCGGCGGCCAGCGGAGGCAGTGGAGGGATGACCGCGATGGCGGGCAAAGCGCGACGCGGGGGGGGGGGGGGGTTAGTGGGTGCGAGCGACGCGCGGGGCTGCGAAGCTGCGGACGCAAACGGCAAGGGCGGTTGCAGGCAGGAACGGCAGGGCGCCGACGAGCTAGGGCGAGGCCACGGCGGGGGGTAGCGGAGCAGGATGCGCAACGACAGTGAGCGGCGCAGCAGCGGCGAGGTTCGCGTGGGGCCGCAGATGGCGGCCTCCGACGAGCAGCGAAGCGCGGCCAGCCGTCGGGGATGCGACGGGCGCGCAGGCGCGTCGTGCGCACAGCGCGACCACGGAGGGGGAGGTCAGGGGCGGAGCTGCTCATGCTAGCGCACGGGGACGAACGGGAGGCGATGCCGGACAGAGAGGGAAGAGAGGAGAGGCGGGCCTCACGTTCGAATAGAGACCAGGGGGGCGGCGAGCCTCGAGGAAGTCGTTGTGGAGGAGACCAGGGACGACTGACGGAGAAGAGGAGGAGGTCTGGCGAGGGAGCACTCCGACGAGGTCCAGGCGGGGCGGCGAGGCAGCAGGGCGACGGTGATGGTGCTCCTGTGGGGGGGGGGCTTCAACGCGATGGGGTCGGGAGCGGATTCGTACTCGGGGTTCGGTTCCCCTCCTCGATCCAGATCGGATCGGGAGGTGGGGGCTGACGAGGGGGAGTGGGGGGAGTGGGTGGTGGCTAGGGTTGGATCGGGGGGAGTGGGGGAATGGCCGGTTGGGCCGGAGCCCAGTGGGGGGGTTCTTTTCTATTTTTTGTTTGTTAGTTTTGTTTTTCCCTTTGTATTTTCTTTACCTTTATTCATTTTTCCTATTCTGTTTTATTTAATTCAGGGCATTTAAGCATTATATAAAACTGTGTCTTCTTCACCATAATTATCTATGTAATATTTAGTACAAACCGGACATTTTTATTTTAATATTTGAAAACTTTTATTATTTACCAAATCTTGAATTTGAATTTTGGACCGGTTTTGATCTAACGATAGATTAGCAACAGTAACGGAGGTGATGTGGCATCATTAGCAGAGTACCACTGTAGCCTAATTATCCGGGCGTCACAATTCTCCTCCACTACAAGAAATCTCGTCCCGAGATTTAAGAGGGGAGTAAGGGGAAAGACTAGGTTACGAAATTCTAACGATCCTTCTTGGTCTTGGTTACTCTTCTCGAAGAGGTAGATCCACTACGTTGATGTCTTCATTTCTCTGCTGGAGGTCATCATGATGAAGTCAACGTCCTTTCTTCAGGATCTTCGCCGTACTACAAAAGGTTAAGAGGGAAAACTCTATAAGGACGGATTCTAACAGGATTGAGCATCAGAGGGTTAACTCGAGGGAAGAAGCATAAGTATCTCTCGAATTGAAACTAAAGAAGATATCGAGAGCAAAGTAAGAAGGTACCATGAGAAGTTTCAAACAGATAGGCAATGGTTCGACGTCTGAAACAGGGCGTGAAAAGAGGTTCAGAGAAACGAGAATAAGTATTGCGTCTAATACCAGAATAGGTCACTAGGAAGGTGGCTCGTGAATTACATACGAGATCACGCGCGAGGAACAACTTTGGAAACCGGGGGTGTATAGGAGAGTCGGGTTTCGATCCTATGGAACTGTGGGTTATGGGCCCACCATGTGGGATAAAAGTAGGAGGAGCGGTGACATCTTGCATGGTCATGATAGCAAGGCATGTCAGAGGGTACCCTGTTGATTATGTCGGCAACGACGTCAATACCATGGGCTAGGGACTAAGAGAACCATTTTCCTGCTCGTTGAACGAGGCGGACCAATAGGCAAAGTTCTTGTCCATCGGTGTTACCGAAATGTCATCAACAAAAGTACTAGGGTCTTTCTAACAGAGTGGTACAACGAGGTGTTTACATAAGCAGGGATATATTACTGCTTATACAATATAGATCACAAGAAGGTTTAAACAAACCAATGGAAAGGAAAAGTGATTATCAGGTTTAAATAGAACAATGGAAAGGAAAATGTGTTTAAACACATATTTCAAGGGTATATTCTTCCCAAGGACAAGCAAAGCATGATTTCCTTGACATGATATAATGTAGAAAACCCTTTAGGTAAGGAGGGTGGATTTCATGACATTACCCATACAGTGGTGTTTGGGTAATTGAGCAGGAAACATTTAGCATTGGGCTGCAAATGTTCTTGTTGAAAATCGGAGTACCACAGACACGCTTCAAGATAGCATTGACATGGTCTTCAACCAAAGGTCGGACTCTGGATACACGAAGGGATTCATCATTAAGCCAAGGAGAGGATGAGGAGGTGGCTGATGGACTCAGCGATAATACATCGAGGTATCCAAAAAGATGGATTTCCACAGTTATTGAACAAGGAGATAAGATTTGTCGGATCAAATACTATAATGATGTATGCTCAAGGAAAAACATACACAATTTAACATTAGTGGAAAAAGGGTGCCCAAAGTAGGGCCTTAGGTAGCATGATCAAATGTTGGAATGGTGATCCAGTGATCAGTAGTCTAAGAATGAACGTTCGACCATTAACTTCAAAGCAATAGGGTTGCTAGAAGGGCAGAACCCAATCAGCACCGCTGACCTGTTGGTATCCCGGTTAGACCCAACACGGGGACCAAGAAAGAAAGGTGATGGTGATAAGTATTACCTATATCAAGAATTCTTAGGAGGTGGTGAAATTCTCACGACATTCTTGACATAAAATATGGTAATACTCCAAGGTATCGAAGAAATAATTGCTGGATAGCACGGGTCTCCAGGTATAACACCAAACACGAACAAGTTTGTGTTGGAGGGAAAGCAATAAAGTGGTCGATGATAATACAATTCATCGAGGGCAAGGATGGTATTTCACATCATGAATTTGATTGATATCCTGAAAGAGCTCAGAATGTTGATGATCACCATGACACAATGGTTGGGAGACTTCATGAAGATGTAATCAATCGGCGATGACATCAAGTCAAAGAAATGATGAAGCAAATAGCTATTGGAACCATAGGTACGACACAAACTCGAAATCAAGCTTGTTGTTCAAGGAGAAATGCTATGACGAGTAAGGTCGACATAAGCTGAGCTCATCGTCGAAAATTGTGCTCCGGGAATAAAGAGCAGGTCACACAGTTAAATTCTTAGCACGATAATGATATAGCCGACCAGGCTAGGAATGACTTGAAGGATTAATAAACTCATAAGCAACGAAGATTACTTAGAGTTATTGAACCGTAGTGAAGACTCGGTTCACATATCGGTGTTCTCGGTTGACGATAACCCAGTACCTAGGAAAATTGGAATCGGTGAGAAATAACAGTTGATGAAGAACCCATAAAAAGTTATGCAGTTCCATGATATTTTCGAGATACCAGAGTGTAATACTCAATGGTAGATCAAAGTAAAGGTTGGAATAGGGTAATGCTCTGCAGAAGACAAGTGCTCAAACTTGCACGAGAAATGGAATCAAGGAGAAACATGGCCGGAACCATGTCCACAGATACAAGATGAACTTATAACAAGGGAATAATTATTTTAAGAGAAGCTTCCATGATAAGGTATACGTCGTTTCCATGGGCATGAACACAGGGTTCAAGGTCGACTCCCACTTGTTCAACGCATAACCTTTCATTCACCTCTTGTATTTTGAAAATGACATTAGTTGTTGAAAGTTTTACCTGGTGCAATACCAGATAAGTATGACTCGTGAAATCTTCCGGGTTTGCACAGATTAGGGAAGGCCTTAGTTCAAACCATCGGGTATCTTAGGAACATGTATCACAAACTTCAGGAGTAAATAACACAAGCTCAAAAGTAGAGCATGGATGACAAGGCAGAGGATACAGTTTACCAAAGGCAATATATACCTGTGGAAAGGCTCACAAGGTTATTGAACATTAAGGACGATGTCGGATGAAATCAAACAATGGATCTGACGATCCACAATGGAGCTGATGTGAGTATCGGTACTCTACCAGAAGAAGAAAGAATGCAAAGGCATTGGATTATGGAAACAACTAACTAATCCAGATCTCAAGTGCAAAGGAATTATGATTTTCAAATCAAGGGATCAGAAGCAATGTTCTGATTAGGGATGGATAAATTGAATAGCCTTAGGGGTACAATCGACGACAATTGGATTTGTTGAGAACCAGCTCATGTTCAAAATGACGTCTGAGCCGGAAAGATAATTTAAAAGGATCAACTGATGATTGCGTGCATTCGCACTCATGTTGATTCAAAGGGATCAAAATGACGGTGCCTAAGGATACTAACGAATATTGCCAGACATATGGAAAGCATCCATCATGCAAGCGGACAAGTATTGCAGAGCAATAAGCTACTAAGGATTTTTGGAGGATCGAATAGTATTTCGATGACCATTGTGAAACACATGAACAACTAGGGATGAGCAGATACTCGATAAGGGCGAGATATTATCCGTAGGGGTATTCAGGTGGCGAGGAACTGCAAGTCAGTAGGCACAAAATATTCTCGGAACAATACAGAGAATTTTCGGTGTATCTTGTAATAACAAGATCAATGGTATTTGAAAGGGCAAGTGGATGCAGTTATCCATAATGATATAACAGTGGTAGGGAATTTGCAAAGGCGATGGGCACAAAGTCTCTAAAGAGTAGCAGAGAGTAACTACGAAATCTTCTGATGCAGCAGGCGATCATCTGGCCTGAATGGGGCTCTTCGGGAGGAAGTATTTTCGAGAACCTAAAGTTAGATTTTAGCAAAATCATTTAACCCGAATAGAAGAGAGATCAGAGTCCCAGAGTATAGACGAGGAATAAAACATCCTAATACCACCCAATGGCGACGTGGGCCCATGGGCCGCACAGCCATGTTAGTAAAACATTTTTCATCGACTAGACTCAACTTCGGCCAAGGAGTGTGGAAGGGGGATTCCTATAGGCAGTCGGCTCTGATACCAACTTGTGACGCCCCGATTCAATCGTACACTAGTCATACACGCAAACGTGTACGATCAAGATCAGGGACTCATGGGAAGATATCACAACACAACTCTACAAATAAAATAAGTCATACAAGCATCATATTACAAGCCAGGGGCCTCGAAGGCTTGAATACAAGAGCTCGATCATAGACGAGTCAGTGGAAGCAACAATATATGAGTACAGACATAAGTTAAACAAGTTTGCCTTAAGAAGGCTAACACAAACTGGGATACAGATCGAAAGAGGCGCAGGCCTCCTGCCTGGGATCCTCCTAAACTACTCCTGGTCGCCGTCAGCGGGCTGCACGTAGTAGTAGGCACCTCCCGAGTAGTAGTAGTCATCATCAACGATGGCGTCTGGCTCCTGGACTCCAGCATCTGGTTGCGACAACCAGAAAGAAAGGAAAGGGGGAAAAAGGGGGAGAAAGAAACTGTGAGTACTCATCCAAAGTACTCGCAAGCAAGGAGCTACACTACATATGCATGGGTATCAAATGGAATAAGGGTATCATATGTGGACTGAACTGCAGAATGCCAGAATAAGAGGGGGATAACTATTCCTGTCGAAGACTACGCTTCTGGCCACCTCCATCTTGCAGCATGTAGGAGAGAGTAGATGGTAAGTTCACCAAGTAGCATCAAGTAGCATCGTATAGCATAATCCTAACCGATGATCCTCACCTCGTCGCCCTGTGAGAGAGCGATCACCGGTTGTATCTGGCACTTGGAGGGTGTGTTTTATTAATTATCCGGTTCTAGTTGTCGTAAGGTCAAGGTACAACTCCAAGTCGTCCTATTACCGAAGATCACGGCTATTCGAATAGATTAACTTCCTTGCAGGGGTGCACCACATATCCCAACACGCTCGATCCCATTTGGCCGGACACACTTTCCTGGGTCATGCCCGGCCTCGGAAGATCAACACGTCGCAGCCCTACCTAGGCACAACAGAGAGGTCAGCACGCCGGTCTAAATACTATGGCGCAGGGGTCTGGGCCCATCGCCCATTGCACACCTGCATGTTGCGTACGCGGCCGGAAGCAGAACTAGCCCCCTTAATACATGAGCAGGCTTACGGTCCAATCCGGCGCGCGCCACTCAGTCGCTGACGTCATGAAGGCTTCGGCTGATACCACGACGTCGAGTGCCCATAACTGTCCCTGCGTAGATGGTTAGTGCGTATACGCCAGTAGCCAGACTCAGATCAAATACCAAGATCTCGTTAAACGTGTTAAGTATCCGCGAACACCGACCAGGGCCAGGCCCACCTCTCTCCTAGGTGGTCTCAACCTGCCCTGTCGCTGCGCCACAAAGTAACAGTCGGGGGCCGTCGGGAACCCAGGCCCACCTCTACCGGGATGGAGCCACCTGCCCCTTCAGCCCCCAACTCCGAATAGTACCACAGGTAATGTAACTGTGTAAAGTATATAGTATATGCCCGTGATCACCTCCTGAAGTGATCACGGCCCAGTAGTATAGCATGGCAGACGGACAAGAGTGTAGGGCCACTGATGGAACACTAGCATCCTATACTAAGCAGTAGGATAGCAGGTAATGGTAACAACAGTAGTAGCAAGGACAGGCTATGCATCAGGATAGGAATAACGGAAAGCAGTAACATGCTACACTACTCTAATGCAAG
The DNA here is from genome assembly GCF_056163025.1 of Triticum urartu. Taxonomy (NCBI): domain Eukaryota; kingdom Viridiplantae; phylum Streptophyta; class Magnoliopsida; order Poales; family Poaceae; genus Triticum; species Triticum urartu. The sequence continues at coordinate 154,501,073 of NC_141877.1, read as the reverse complement.
CAGTATAGAGAAGAGTAGGCGATATCTGGTGATCAAAGGGGGGGCTTGCCTGGTTGCTCTGCCAAGAGAGAGGGGTCGTCACCACCGTAGTCGTACTGGGTAGCAGCAACATTAGTCTCTGTGTCTAGCGAGAGAAGAGGGGGGAAGAAACAATAAATATTAAGCAACCAGATGCATAGTGATGCATGACATGTCAAGTAGCGGTGCTAGGGGTGCCCGAACGCGGTACGAGGTGGTACCGGTGAAGGGGGGGAACATCCGGGAAATTATCCCCAGTGTTTCGCGTTTTCGGGCAGAGGAGCCGGAGGGGAAAAGTTGCATGTTCGCTATGCTATCGATGCGTGGCGGACGAACGGGTTGCGTATCCGGATTCGTCTCGTCGTTCTGAGCAACTTTCATGTTGAAAATAATTTAATCCGAGTTACGGTTTATTTTATATTAATTTTTAAAGATTTATCTATTTTCTAGAATTAATTTAATTGTTTAAATCCGAATTATCCAAAATAGTGACTTGTGATGTCAGCATGACATCATTATTGTGTCCTGACGTTAATTGATTAGGTTAGTTAAACACAATTAATTAAGTTAATTAATTCTTTAATTAATTAATTAATATTTTAATTATTTTAATTATTGTTTTTTTATTTCTTTTTTTATAAAAACCGTTCTGGGGCTGGGCCCCGTTTGTCATAGGCCCTAGGGGCCGATGCGGGTTAGCGGGTGCTAACGGGCATAGGCATGCAGTGGGGCGAGGCGCCGGGACGGAGCTTGCCCGAGCGGTGCTGGGCGCGCACGGCGCACGCCGGCGCCGGCGGCCAGCGGAGGCAGTGGAGGGATGACCGCGATGGCGGGCAAAGCGCGACGCGGGGGGGGGGGGGGGGTTAGTGGGTGCGAGCGACGCGCGGGGCTGCGAAGCTGCGGACGCAAACGGCAAGGGCGGTTGCAGGCAGGAACGGCAGGGCGCCGACGAGCTAGGGTGAGGCCACGGCGGGGGGTAGCGGAGCAGGATGCGCAACGACAGTGAGCGGCGCAGCAGCGGCGAGGTTCGCGTGGGGCCGCAGATGGCGGGAGGCGCGGCGCGAGTTGGCGGCCTCCGACGAGCAGCGAAGCGCGGCCAGCCGTCGGGGATGCGACGGGCGCGCAGGCGCGTCGTGCGCACAGCGCGACCACGGAGGGGGAGGTCAGGGGCGGAGCTGCTCATGCTAGCGCACGGGGACGAACGGGAGGCGATGCCGGACAGAGAGGGAAGAGAGGAGAGGCGGGCCTCACGTTCGAGTAGAGACCAGGGGGGCGGCGAGCCTCGAGGAAGTCGTTGTGGAGGAGACCAGGGACGACCGACGGAGAAGAGGAGGAGGTCTGGCGAGGGAGCACTCCGACGAGGTCCAGGCGGGGCGGCGGGGCAGCAGGGCGACGGTGATGGTGCTCCTGTGGGGGGGGGGGCTTCAAGGCGATGGGGTCGGGAGCGGATTCGTACTCGGGGTTCGGTTCCCCTCCTCGATCCAGATCGGATCGGGAGGTGGGGGCTGACGAGGGGGAGTGGGGGGAGTGGGTGGTGGCTAGGGTTGGATCGGGGGGAGTGGGGGTTAAGGGGAGTGGGGGAATGGCCGGTTGGGCCGGAGCCCAGTGGGGGGGTTCTTTTCTATTTTTTGTTTGTTAGTTTTGTTTTTCCCTTTGTATTTTCTTTACCTTTATTCATTTTTCCTATTCTGTTTTATTTAATTCAGGGCATTTAAGCATTATATAAAACTGTGTCTTCTTCACCATAATTATCTATGTAATATTTAGTACAAACCGGACATTTTTATTTTAATATTTGAAAACTTTTATTATTTACCAAATCTTGAATTTGAATTTTGGACCGGTTTTGATCTAACGATAGATTAGCAACAGTAACGGAGGTGATGTGGCATCATTAGCAGAGTACCACTGTAGCCTAATTATCCGGGCGTCACAATTCTCCTCCACTACAAGAAATCTCGTCCCGAGATTTAAGAGGGGAGTAAGGGGAAAGACTAGGTTACGAAATTCTAACGATCCTTCTTGGTCTTGGTTACTCTTCTCGAAGAGGTAGATCCACTACGTTGATGTCTTCATTTCTCTGCTGGAGGTCATCATGATGAAGTCGACGTCCTTTCTTCAGGATCTTCGCCGTACTACAAAAGGTTAAGAGGGAAAACTCTATAAGGACGGATTCTAACAGGATTGAGCATCAGAGGGTTAACTCGAGGGAAGAAGCATAAGTATCTCTCGAATTGAAACTAAAGAAGATATCGAGAGCAAAGTAAGAAGGTACCATGAGAAGTTTCAAACGGATAGACAATGGTTCGACGTCTGAAACAGGGCGTGAAAAGGGGTTCAGAGCAACAAGAATAAGTATTGCGTCTGATACCAGAATTGGTCACTAGGAAGGTGGCTCGTGAATTACATACGAGATCACGCGCGAGGAACAACTTTGGAAACCGGGGGTGTACAGGAGAGTCAGGTTTCGATCCTATGGAACTGTGGGTTATGGGCCCACCATGTGGGATAAAAGTAGGAGGAGCGGTGACATCTTGCATGGTCATGATAGGAAGGCATGTCAGAGGGTACCCTGTTGATTATGTCGGCAACGACGTCGATACCATGGGCGAGGGACGAAGAGAACCATTTTCCTGCTCGTTGAACGAGGCGGACCAATAGGCAAAGTTCTTGTCCATCGGTGTTACTGAAATGTCATCAACAAAAGTACTAGGATCTTTCTAACAGAGTGGTTCAACGAGGTGTTTACATAAGCAGGGATATATTACTGCTTATACAATATAGATCACAAGAAGGTTTAAACAAACCAATGGAAAGGAAAAGTGATTATCAGGTTTAAATAGAACAATGGAAAGGAAAATGTGTTTAAACACATATTTCAAGGGTATATTCTTCCCAAGGACAAGCAAAGCATGATTTCCTTGACATGATATAATGTAGAAAACCCTTTAGGTAAGGAGGGTGGATTTCATGACATTACCCATACAGTGGTGTTTGGGTAATTGAGCAGGAAACATTTAGCATTGGGCTACAAATGTTCTTGTTGAAAATCGGAGTACCACAGACACGCTTCAAGATAGCATTGACATGGTCTTCAACCAAAGGTCGGACTCTGGATACACGAAGGGATTCATCATTAAGCCAAGGAGAGGATGAGGAGGTGGCTGATGGACTCAGCGATAATACATCGAGGTATCCAAAAAGATGGATTTCCACAGTTATTGAACAAGGAGATAAGATTTGTCGGATCAAATACTATAATGATGTATGCTCAAGGAAAAACATACACAATTTAACATTAGTGGAAAAAGGGTGCCCAAAGTAGGGCCTTAGGTAGCATGATCAAATGTTGGAATGGTGATCCAGTGATCAGTAGTCTAAGAATGAACGTTCGACCATTAACTTCAAAGCAATAGGGTTGCTAGAAGGGCAGAACCCAATGAGCACCGCTGACCTGTTGGTATCCCGGTTAGACCCAACACGAGGACCAAGAAAGAAAGGTGATGGTGATAAGTATTACCTATATCAAGAATTCTTAGGAGGTGGTGAAATTCTCACGACATTCTTGACATAAAATATGGTAATACTCCAAGGTATCGAAGAAATAATTGCTGGATAGCACGGGTCTCCAGGTATAACACCAAACACGAACAAGTTTGTGTTGGAGGGAAAGCAATAAAGTGGTCGATGATAATACAATTCATCGAGGGCAAGGATGGTATTTCACATCATGAATTTGATTGATATCCTGAAAGAGCTCAGAATGTTGATGATCACCATGACACAATGGTTGGGAGACTTCATGAAGATGTAATCAATCGGCGATGACATCAAGTCAAAGAAATGATGAAGCAAATAGCTATTGGAACCATAGGTACGACACAAACTCGAAATCAAGCTTGTTGTTCAAGGAGAAATGCTATGACGAGTAAGGTCGACATAAGCTGAGCTCATCGTCGAAAATTGTGCTCCGGGAATAAAGAGCAGGTCACACAGTTAAATTCTTAGCACGATAATGATATAGCCGACCAGGCTAGGAATGACTTGAAGGATTAATAAACTCATAAGCAACGAAGATTACTTAGAGTTATTGAACCGTAGTGAAGACTCGGTTCACATATCGGTGTTCTCGGTTGACGATAACCCAGTACCTAGGAAAATTGGAATCGGTGAGAAATAACAGTTGATGAAGAACCCATAAAAAGTTATGCAGTTCCATGATATTTTCGAGATACCAGAGTGTAATACTCAATGGTAGATCAAAGTAAAGGTTGGAATAGGGTAATGCTCTGCAGAAGACAAGTGCTCAAACTTGCACGAGAAATGGAATCAAGGAGAAACATGGCCGGAACCATGTCCACAGATACAAGATGAACTTATAACAAGGGGATAATTATTTTAAGAGAAGCTTCCATGATAAGGTATACGTCGTTTCCATGGGCATGAACACAGGGTTCAAGGTCGACTCCCACTTGTTCAACGCATAACCTTTCATTCACCTCTTGTATTTTGAAAATGACATTAGTTGTTGAAAGTTTTACCTGGTGCAATACCAGATAAGTATGACTCGTGAAATCTTCCGGGTTTGCACAGATTAGGGAAGGCCTTAGTTCAAACCATCGGGTATCTTAGGAACATGTATCACAAACTTCAGGAGTAAATAACACAAGCTCAAAAGTAGAGCATGGATGACAAGGCAGAGGATACAGTTTACCAAAGGCAATATATACCTGTGGAAAGGCTCACAAGGTTATTGAACATTAAGGACGATGTCGGATGAAATCAAACAATGGATCTGACGATCCACAATGGAGCTGATGTGAGTATCGGTACTCTACCAGAAGAAGAAAGAATGCAAAGGCATTGGATTATGGAAACAACTAACTAATCCAGATCTCAAGTGCAAAGGAATTATGATTTTCAAATCAAGGGATCAGAAGCAATGTTCTGATTAGGGATGGATAAATTGAATAGCCTTAGGGGTACAATCGACGACAATTGGATTTGTTGAGAACCAGCTCATGTTCAAAATGACGTCTGAGCCGGAAAGATAATTTAAAAGGATCAACTGATGATTGCGTGCATTCGCACTCATGTTGATTCAAAGGGATCAAAATGACAGTGCCTAAGGATACTAACGAATATTGCCAGACATATGGAAAGCATCCATCATGCAAGCGGACAAGTATTGCAGAGCAATAAGCTACTAAGGATTTTTGGAGGATCGAATAGTATTTCGATGACCATTGTGAAACACATGAACAACTAGGGATGAGCAGATACTCGATAAGGGCGAGATATTATCCGTAGGGGTATTCAGGTGGCGAGGAACTGCAAGTCAGTAGGCACAAAATATTCTCGGAACAATACAGAGAATTTTCGGTGTATCTTGTAATAACAAGATCAATGGTATTTGAAAGGGCAAGTGGATGCAGTTATCCATAATGATATAACAGTGGTAGGGAATTTGCAAAGGCGATGGGCACAAAGTCTCTAAAGAGTAGCAGAGAGTAACTACGAAATCTTCTGATGCAGCAGGCGATCATCTGGCCTGAATGGGGCTCTTCGGGAGGAAGTATTTTCGAGAACCTAAAGTTAGATTTTAGCAAAATCATTTAACCCGAATAGAAGAGAGATCAGAGTCCCAGAGTATAGACGAGGAATAAAACATCCTAATACCACCCAATGGCGACGTGGGCCCATGGGCCACACAGCCATGTTAGTAAAACATTTTTCATCGACTAGACACAACTTCGGCCAAGGAGTGTGGAAGGGGGATTCCTATAGGCAGTCGGCTCTGATACCAACTTGTGACGCCCCGATTCAATCGTACACTAATCATACACGCAAACGTGTACGATCAAGATCAGGGACTCACGGGAAGATATCACAACACAACTCTACAAATAAAATAAGTCATACAAGCATCATATTACAAGCCAGGGGCCTCGAAGGCTCGAATATAAGAGCTTGATCATAGACGAGTCAGCGGAAGCAACAATATCTGAGTACAGACATAAGTTAAACAAGTTTGCCTTAAGAAGGCTAACACAAACTGGGATACAGATCGAAAGAGGCGCAGGCCTCCTGCCTGGGATCCTCCTAAACTACTCCTGGTCGCCGTCAGCGGGCTGCACGTAGTAGTAGGCACCTCCCGAGTAGTAGTAGTCATCATCAACGGTGGCGTCTGGCTCCTGGACTCCAGCATCTGGTTGCGACAACCAGAAAGAAAGGAAAGGGGTCAGCACGCCGGTCTAAATACTATGGCGCAGGGGTCTGGGCCCATCGCCCATTGCACACCTGCATGTTGCGTACGCGGCCGGAAGCAGAACTAGCCCCCTTAATACATGAGCAGGCTTACGGTCCAATCCGGCGCGCGCCACTCAGTCGCTGACGTCATGAAGGCTTCGGCTGATACCACGACGTCGAGTGCCCATAACTGTCCCTGCGTAGATGGTTAGTGCGTATACGCCAGTAGCCAGACTCAGATCAAATACCAAGATCTCGTTAAACGTGTTAAGTATCCGCGAACACCGACCAGGGCCAGGCCCACCTCTCTCCTAGGTGGTCTCAACCTGCCCTGTCGCTGCGCCACAAAGTAACAGTCGGGGGCCGTCGGGAACCCAGGCCCACCTCTACCGGGATGGAGCCACCTGCCCCTTCAGCCCCCAACTCCGAATAGTACCACAGGTAATGTAACTGTGTAAAGTATATAGTATATGCCCGTGATCACCTCCTGAAGTGATCACGGCCCAGTAGTATAGCATGGCAGACGGACAAGAGTGTAGGGCCACTGATGGAACACTAGCATCCTATACTAAGCAGTAGGATAGCAGGTAATGGTAACAACAGTAGTAGCAAGGACAGGCTATGCATCAGGATAGGAATAACGGAAAGCAGTAACATGCTACACTACTCTAATGCAAGCAGTATAGAGAAGAGTAGGCGATATCTGGTGATCAAAGGGGGGGGCTTGCCTGGTTGCTCTGCCAAGAGAGAGGGGTCGTCACCACCGTAGTCGTACTGGGTAGCAGCAACGTTAGTCTCTGTGTCTAGCGAGAGAAGAGGGGGGAAGAAACAATAAATATTAAGCAACCAGATGCATAGTGATGCATGACATGTCAAGTAGCGGTGCTAGGGGTGCCCTAACGCGGTACGAGGTGGTACCGGTGAAGGGGGGGAACATCCGGGAAATTATCCCCGGTGTTTCGCGTTTACGGGCAGAGGAGCCGGAGGGGAAAAGTTGCATGTTCGCTATGCTAGGGATGCGTGGCGGACGAACGGGTTGCTTATCCGGATTCATCTCGTCGTTCTGAGCAACTTTCATGTTGAAAATAATTTAATCTGAGTTACGGTTTATTTTATATTAATTTTTAAAGATTTATCTATTTTCTAGAATTAATTTAATTGTTTAAATCTGAATTATCCAAAACAGTGACTTGTGATGTCAGCATGACGTCATTATTGTGTCAGCGGTCAACTAGTCAGTTGACCTAGTCAAACTGACATGTGGGTCCTACTATCATTGTCTATGACTAACTAAACAGGATTAATTAGTTTAGTTAATTGATTAGGTTAGTTAAACACAATTAATTAAGTTAATTAATTCTTTATTTAATAAATTAATATTTTAATTATTTTAATTATTGTTTTTTTATTTCTTTTTTTATAAAAACCGTTCTGGGGCTGGGCCCCGTTTGTCATAGGCCCTAGGGGCCGATGCGGGTTAGCGGGCGCTAACAGGTACAGGCATGCAGCGGGGCGGGGCGCCGGGACGGCGCTTGCTCGAGCGGCGCTGGGCGCGCACGGCGCACGCCGGCACCGGCGGCCAGCGGAGGCAGCGGAGGGATGGCCGCGATGGTGGGCAAAGCGCGACGCAGGGGCAATGGTAGTGGGTGCGAGCGACGCGCGGGGCTGCGAAGCTGTGGACGCAAACGGCAAGGGCGGTTGTGGGCAGGAACGGTAGGGCGCCGACGAGCTAGGGCGATGCCACGGCGGGGGGGGGGTAGCGGAGCGGGGTGCGCAACGAAAGTGAGCGGCGCAGCAGTGGCGGGGCTCGCGTGGGGCCGCAGATGGCGGGAGGCGCGGCGCGAGCTGGCGGCCTCCGATGAGCAGCGAAGCGCAGCCAGCCGTCGGGGATGCGACGGGCGCGCAGGCGCGTCGCGCACACAGCGGGCCACGGAGGGCAAGGTCAGGGGCGGAGCTACTCGTGCTAGCGCACGGGGACGAACGGGAGGCGACGCCGGACAGAGAGGGAAGAGACGAGAGGCGGGCCTCACGTTCGAGTAGAGACCAGGGGGGCGGCGAGGCTCGAGGAAGCCGTTGTGGAGGAGACCAGGGACGACCGATGGAGACGGGGAGGAGGTCCAGCGAGGGAGCGCTCCGACGAGGTCCAGGCGGGGCGGCAAGGCAGCAGGGCGACGGTGATGGTGCTCCAGTGGGGGGGCTTCAAGGCGATTGGGTCGGGAGCGGATTCGGACTCGGGGTTCGGTTCCCCTCCTCGATCCAGATCGGATCGGGAGGTGGCGGCTAACGAGGGGGAGTGGGGGGAGTGGGTGGTGGCTAGGGTTGGATCGGGGGAGTGGGGGAATGGCCGGTTGGGCCGGAGCCTAGTGGGGGGGTTCTTTTCTATTTTTTTTGTTTGTTAGTTTTGTTTTTCCCTTTGTATTTTCTTTTCCTTTATTCATTTTTCCTATTCTGTTTTATTTAATTCAGGGCATTTAAGCTTTATATAAAACTGTGTCTTCTTCACCATAATTATGTATGTAATATTTAGTACAAACCGGACATTTTTATTTTAATATTTGAAAACTTTTATTATTTACCAAATCTTGAATTTGAATTTTGGACCGGTTTTGATCTAATGATAGATTAGCAACAGTAACGGAGGTGATGTGGCATCATTAGCAGAGTATCACTGTAGCCTAATTATCCGGGCGTCACATCCTCCAGCCTCCACCTGCGACTGTTCATCCAGCCTCCACCGCGTGCTACTCCACCGGCTACTGTTCAACCAGCCCTCTCCACGGGCTCCTGTTCAACCACCCCGCCACGGGCTACTGTTCATCCTGCCCTCCACCGTCTACTGTTCATCCTGCCCTCCACGGGGTGGTCCTATTCATCCAGCCCTCCACGGGGTCCTGTTCATCCAGCCCCAACGGGCTCGATCGATCGGGGTCCTGTTCATCCAAAGGCAACACCACGAGGTCATGTTCATCCACCCCCACCGAGAACTTTTCATCCAAACCCCCCCACCCCCCGGAACGCTCACTGTTCATCCAGAGGCAGCATCGATCGGCTTCAGTTAGCAGCAGTAGGGAAGGAATCGCTCGATCGGGTTCAGTTAACAGCCATCGGTCGATCGCTCGGGTTCAGTAACGCGTAGCCTGCAGTGCAATCGCTCGGGTTCAGTTAGATCCCAATGCCTCGCTCGGGTTCAATTAGAGCCAACGCCTCGCACACACGCGCGTACGTGTACGACAGAAACGCGCATCGCTCGGCCCCCGACCTCCCACCGTAACCGGGAACTCCCCGAAATTTTCCTCGCCCTCGCTTCTACCATGGTTTTTTCCGTCATGGACGGCCCAAAGAATGTCATGGAGCTGCGTCTCCGGCCCTCCCAGGACGAAAAGCCCATTTTCCGTCATGATTTTTTGTCATAGAAGTAGGAGCCCACCACATCTATGATGATACCTGGTTTTGTCACAATTATCGTCATAGAAGTGTCATATGTTTGACATAATTTTTTTCGTTCGGCCCAAAATGTCACGGATGTGTCTTTTTTTGTAGTGTAAGGTGCTAAAGTTAGCTCATGAGGCTATGATTACTAAGGTAACATCTAGTGAGTCTCATGTGGACATAAGCACTCCGTCTAGTCAAATTGCTATATTTCCATGTGCTAGTCCTTGTAATTCATCTACTCATAACATTGGTACATCTAGTGATGAATTACTTTCCTTGCCTTGTTGCTCTGACAATGAAGCTTATACTTCCTCTAGTACTTGTGTTGATACTAACCTTGTAGAGTAAATCAAAGAGCTCAAGGCCCAAGTCACTTCTTTGAAGAATGACTTAGAAAAGTGTCATGAAGGGAAATCCACACTCAACAATATCTTGAGTGTGCAAAAATCCCCAATGACAAAGGTGGGCTTGGATTCAACTCCAAGAAGAAGAAGAAGTCCAAGAGCAACAAGAATAAGGGCCAAGAACAACTCAAGAATTCGGCCAAGATTATTTTCTTCAAGTGCAAAATTGAAGGGCATCATGTTAGATCTTGCCCATTTAAGAAGAAGTCTGTGAATGACAAGCAACAAGGGAAGAGGCCACAAGTTCAATCTCATGCTCAACCACAAGTTGAAGAAAGGCCACTTCCCAAGAAGACTCAAGTTCATGCTTCTCTTGTTGAGAAATCAAGTGAGAAGAAAATGAAGAGTAGATGTTGCTACTTATGTCGTGAGAAAGGTCACATCGCTTCTTCATGCACCAGTGGTAACTTATCCAACCCAATTATTATTGATGATATCTATTCTCTTGGGAAGGATAAGGTTGGCAATGTGTTTGCCAAGTTTGTTGGTACTCAAAGTGGTGTCAAGCAAAGAACCATTTGGGTAGCCAAGCCTATTGTGACTAACCTCTTAGGACCCAACTTGGTTGGGGACCAACAAGCTCAAACTTGGTAAATAGGTGTTGTTGGAGGTCATTGGAGACTTGGCTACACTATGGAGATTTAAGGGGTCCTCATCATTCATATTGTCTCAAGCCAAGTCATTCAGATTATCTTTCTATCGTATATCCAATGTTCCTCCTTACGATAACTCGTGCTTAAATTGCTTACATTCAAAGTTACTTGCCCCTTAGCATGTTGTGGTTTTGTACCTTGCATGTGCTTGTATATGTTGTGCTTCCAATTTGCTTATCTTGAGAAATCAAGTATGTGTATGTTGGTTTGCACATCATGTACGTGTGTGTTGTGTGTTGAGCCTTTTTGCATCTTGTTTATTTCTTAGTTGGCTCTTATGAGAGATTAATGGAATATCCCATTATGGGGGAGTGATGTCCTTTGTGCACCTCACAATCCTATAAATGTGTGTACATGAGTAATACCATCTAGTATAGATATTTCAAGATTATCTAGTGCTATGTGGTATGTCTTCTCATGAGAAATTCAAATTCTAGATAGTCCATTAATTATCTCTTGTTGGATCCTTTTATTTGCCTCTTGTTTATCCTTAATTGGTATGCCATTATGGGGGAGTAATATGCTATGCGTATATTACTAGCCTAGAAAATGTGTACATTTGAGATATTGTCACCAAGAGTTGATATTGTAAATTATCTTGTTCCTAGGTGGCATGTTAGCTCTAAAAGTTGCAATTTTCCTTTTGTTTGGTGTGTAGATGATGTCGGATATCCTTGCTATCTACCACCGGGAATTATTTCCAAATACTTCTTGTCTTTTGACAATTGGTACTCACTTATGTGTGGTAGAAATTATTGATCATATCCACGTTGGTGTTTGCTTTTATTTTCCTTATCTCTTGCCTAGGATTGTGTCAACTCCCTTTGTCTTCCATACCACTCGTGGATCTTGTTAATTTCTTGATCTTGTCTAGTGTTTTCTAGATATAGTGAAAGTGGTGATCCCACCTTGTGCATTTTGTATTCAAATGCAAATTCTCTATAATGCACTAGTCTTGGGGGAGCTATCCTATTTTCTATAAAACACTCATCTTGCGTGATCATAGGTAAAAAAAATAAATACTGTGTTCCCCAACAGTGGCATCCGAGCCAGGTCTATTCATATATGTTATATGCATGAGTAGAACACAATGAGTCGTGGGTGATAATAGTCATACTGCTTACCAACAACGTCTTACTTTGATTCGGCGGTATTGTTGGATGAAGCGGCCCGGACCGACATACATGACCGCGTTCATGAGACTGGTTATATCGACGTGCTTCGCACACAGGTGGCTAGCAGGTGTCGGTTTCTCCAACTTTACTTCAATCGAGTTTGACTACGCCCGGTCCTTGTTGAAGGTTAAAACAGCACACTTGATGAAAATTCGTTGTGGTTTTGATGCGTAGGTAAGAACGGTTCTTGCTAGAAGCCCGTAGCAGCCACGTAAAACTTACAACAACAGAGTAGAGGACGTCTAACTTGTTTTTGTAGGGCATGCTGATGTGATATGGTCAAGACATGATGAGATATAAATTGTTGTATGAGATGATCATGTTTTGTAAAAGTTATCGGCAACTGGCAGGAGCCTTATGGTTGTCTCTTTATTGCATAAGATGGAAGCGCCATATAATTGCTTTACTTTATCGCTATGCGATAGAAATAGTTGCAAAAGCAATAGTTGGCGACACGACCATGTGACGACACGTTGATAGAGATCAAGATGATGGAGATCATGGTGTCATGCCGGTGACGATGGAGATCATGACGATACTTTGGAGACGGAGATCAAAGTCACAAGATGATAATCGCCATATCATGTCACATATTTTCATTGCATCTGATGTTTATCTTTTATACCTAGTAAGACAGTAGCATTATGAGATGATCCCTTATTAAAATTTTAAGGTATAAGTGTTCTTCCTGAGTATGCACCATTGCGACAGTTCATCGTGCCGAGACACCACGTGATGATCGGGTGTGATAAGCTCTATGTTCACATACAACGGGTGCAAGCCAGTTTTGCACGTGCAGAATACTTGGGTTAAACTTGACGAGTCTAGCATATGAAGATATGGCCTCGGAACACTGGAGACCGAAAGGTCGAACATGAATCATATAGTAGATATGATCAACAAAGAGATGTTCACCATTGAAGACTACTCCATCTCACGTGATAATCGTACATGGTTTAGTTGATACGGATCACGTGATCATTTAGATGACTCGAGGGATGTCTATCTAAGTGGGATTTCTTATGTAATATGATTATTTGAACTATAATTTACCATGAACTTAGTCCTGATAGTATTTGCATATCTATGTTGTAGATAAATAGCTTGCGATGTAGCTCCCCGTTTATTTTTTATATGTAGATGATAGTAGCAATGATGCGGACTGGGTCCATGATCTGAGGACTATCCTCATTGCTGCATAGAAGAATTATGTCCTTGATGCACCGCTAGGTGATGGACCTATTGCAGGAGTAGATGTAGACGTTATGAACGCTTGTTAAGCTCGGTATGATGACTACTTGATAGTTTAGTGCACCATGCTTTACGGCTTAGAACCGGGACTTCAAAAACCGTTTTGAACGCCACAGAGCATATAAGATGTTCAAAGAGCTGAAATTGGTATTTCAGACTCATGCCTGAGTCAAGAGGTATGAGACCTCTGACAAGTATTTTGCCTACAAGATGGAGGAGAATAGCTCAACCAGTGAGCATGTGCTAAGAATGTCTAAGTACTACAATCGCTTGAATCAAGTGGGAGTTAATCTTCTAGATAAGATAGTGATTGATAGAGTTTTGTAGTCACTATCACCAAGTTACTGGAATTTCGTGATGAACTATAATATACAAGGGATGACGAAAATGATTCCCGAGCTCTTCGCGATGCTGAAATCGGCGAAGGTGGAGATCAAAAAAAGCATCAAGTGTTGATGGTTAACAAGACCACTAGTTTCAAGTAAAAGGGAAAGGGAAAGAAAAGGAACTTCAAGAAGAATGGCAAGAAAGTTGCCACTCCCATGAAGAAGCCCAAAGCTAGACCCAAGCCTGAAACTGAGTGCTTCTACTGCAAAGGAAACGGTCACTAGAAGCGGAACTTCCCCAAATACTTGGCAGATAATAAGGATGGCAAAGTGAACAAAAGTATATATGATATACATGTTATTGATGTGTACTTTACTAGTGTTCATAGTAGCCCCTGGGTATTTGATACCGGTTCAGTTGCTATGATTAGTAACTTGAAACAGGAGTTATAAAATGAATAGAGATTAGTTGACGGCGAGTTGACGATGTGTGTTGGAAGTGATTCCAAGGTTGATAAGATCACCAGCGCACACTCCCTTTACCTTCGGGATTAGTGTTAAACCTAAAATAAATGTTATTTGGTGTTTGCGTTGAGCATAATATGATTGGATCATTTAAGTCAAAGAATAATTGTTATTCTATTTACTTGAATAAAACCTTCTGTGGTCATACACCCAAGGTAAATGGTTTATTGAATCTGGATCGTAGTGATACACATATTCATAAAATTGATGCCAAAAGATGCAAGGTTGATAATGATAATGCAACATACTTGTGGCACTGCCGTTTAGGTCATATTGGTGTAAAGCGCCTGAAGAAACTCCATGCGGATGGGTTTTTGGAATCACTTGATTATGAATCAGTTGATGCTTGCGAACCATGCCTCATGGGAAAGATGACTAAGACTTCGTTCTTCGGAACAATGGAGCGAGCCACTGACTTGTAGAAAACAATACATACTGATGTATGCGGTCCAATGAGTGTTCAGGCTCGCGGCGGGTATTGTTATTTTAACCTTCACAGATGATTTGAGCAGATTTGGGTATATCTACTTAATGAAACATAAGTCTGAAACATTTGAAAAGTTCAAAGAATTTTCAGAGTGAAGTGGAAAATCATCATAACAAGAAAATAAAGTTTCTACGATCTGATCATGGAGGCGAATATTTGAGTTACGAGTTTGGTCTTCATTTGAAACAATGTGGAATAGTTTCGCAACTCACGCCACCTGGAACACCACAACATAATGGTCTGTCTGAACGTCGTAACCGTACTTATTTGATATGGTGAGATATATGATGTCTCTTATCGATTTACCACTATCGTTTTGGGGTTATGCGTTAGAGACAGCTACATTGACGTTAAATAGGGCACCATCTAAATCCATTGAGATGACACCATATGAACTATGGTTTGGCAAGAAACCTAAGCTGTCGTTTCTTAAAGTTTGGGGCTGCGATGCTTATGTGAAAAAGCTTCAACTTGATGAGCTCAAACCCAAATCGGAGAAATGCGTCTTCATAGGATACCCAAAGGAAACTGTTGGTTACACCTTCTATCACAAATCCAAAGGCAAGATATTCGTTGCTAAGAAAGGATCCTTTCTAGAGAAGGAGTTTCTCTCGAAAGAAGTGAGTGGGAGGAAATTAGAACTTGATGAGGTAATTGTACCTTCTCCCGAATTAGAAAGTAGTACATCACATAAATCAGTTCCAGTGATTCCTACACCAATTAGTGAGGAAGTTAATGATGATGATCATGAAACTTCAGATCAAGTTACTACCGGACCTCGTAGGTCGGCCAGAGTACGATCCGCACCAGAGTGGTATGATAATCCTGTTCTGGAAGTCATGTTACTAGACCATGATGTACCTATGAACTATGAGGAAGCAATGATAAGCCCAGATTCCGCGAAATGGCTTGAGGCCATGAAATCTGAGATTGGATCCATGTATGAGAACAAAGTATGGACTTTGATTGACTTGCCCGATGGTTGGCGAGACATTGAGAATAAATGGATCTTCAAGACGAAGACAGAAGCTGATATTAGTGTTACTAGCTACAAAGCTCGAATTGTCACAAAAAGTTTTCGACAAGTTCAAGGTGTTGACTACGATAAGATTTTCTCACTCGTAGCGATGCTTAAGTCTGTCCGAATCATGTTAGCAATTGCCACATTTTATAAAATCTGGCAAATGGATGTCAAAACTACATTCCTTAATGGATTTATTAAAGAAGAGTTGTATATGATGCAACAAGAAGGTTTTGACAATCCTAAAGGTGCTAACAAAGTGTGCAAACGATCCATCTATGGACTGGTGCAAGCATCTCGGAGTTGGAATATACACTTTGATAAGGTGATCAAAGGATGTGGTTTTATACAGACTTCTTGTGAAGCCTATATTTACAAGAAAGTGAGTGGGAGCACTACAACCTTTCTGATAAGTATATGTGAATGTCATATTGTCGATCAGAAATGATGTAGAATTTTCTGGAAAGCATAAAGGAGTGTTTAAAAGGAGTTTTTCAAAGAAAGACCTCGGTGAAGCTGCTTAGATATTGGGCATCAAGATCTATAGAGATAGATCAAGACGCTTGATAAGATTTTTCAATGAGTACATACCTTGACAAGATTTTTGAAGTAGTTCAAAATGGAACATTCAAAGAAGGAGTTCTTGCCTGTATTGCAAGGTGTAAAGTTGAGTAAGACTCAAAACACAACCATGGCAGAAAATAGAAAGAGAATGACGATGTGAACTAGATTATTGACACTAGTGCAAGTGGGAGACTGAAGGAAA
This sequence comes from Triticum urartu, assembly GCF_056163025.1. Lineage (NCBI taxonomy): Eukaryota > Viridiplantae > Streptophyta > Magnoliopsida > Poales > Poaceae > Triticum > Triticum urartu. Next base: position 154,484,766 of record NC_141877.1, on the reverse strand, counting down.
TATGCCCTAGAGGCAATAATAAAGTTGTTATTTATATTTCCTTATATCATGATAAATGTTTATTATTCATGCTAGAATTGTATTAACCGGAAACTAGATACATGTGTGAATACATAGACAAAACAGAGTGTCCCTAGTATGCCTCTACTTGACAAGCTCGTTAATCAAAGATGGTTAAGTTTCCTAACCATAGACATTTATTGTCATTTAATGAACTGGATCACATCATTAGAGAATGATGTGATGGAAAAGACCCATCCGTTAGCTTAGCATAATTATCATTTAGTTTTATTGCTATTGCTTTCATCATGACTTATACATGTTCCTCTGACTATGAGATTATGCAACTCCCGAATACTGGAGGAACACCTTGTGTGCTATCAAATGTCACAACGTAACTGGGTGATTATAAAGAGGCTCTACCGATGTCTCTGAAGGTGTTTGTTCGGTTGGCATAGATCGAGATTAGGATTTGTCATTCCATGTATCGGAGAGGTATCTCTGGGCCCTCTCGGTAATGCACATCACTATAAGCCTTGCAAGCAATGTGACTAATGAGTTAGTCACAAGATGATGCATTACGGAACGAGTAAAGAGACTTGCCGGTAACGAGATTGAACTAGGTATAATGATACCGACAATCGAATCTCGGGCAAGTAATATACCAATGAGAAAGGGAACAATGTATGTTGTTATGCGATTTGACCGATAAAGATCTTCGTAGAATATGTAGGTGACAATATGAGCATCCAGGTTCCGCTATTGGTTATTGACCGGAGATGTGTCTCAGTCATGTCTACATAGTTCTCGAACCCGTAGGGTCTGCACGCTTAACATTTGATGACGATTTAAATTAAGAGTTATGTGATTTGATGACTGAAGTTTGTTCAGATTCCCGGATGAGATCACGGACATGACGAGGAGTCTCGAAATGGTCGAGAGGTAAAGATCGATATATTGGAAGGCTATATTCGGACATCGGAAAGGTTCCGAGTGATTCAGGTATTTTTCAGAGTATCGGAGAGTTACAGGAATTCGCCGGGGGAAGTTAATGGGCCTTATTGGGCTTTAGTGGAGAGAGGGAAGTAGGGTCATGAGGTTGCGCGCGCCTCCCCATGCCTAAACCGAATTGGACAAGGGGTGGGGGCGCAGCCCCCCTTGCCTTCTCCCTCTCCCTCCTTTCCTTCTTTCCTACTCCGAAAAGGAAAGGGAATCCTACTAGGACTTGGGAGTCCTAGTAGGACTCCCTACACTTGGCGCGCCCCTAGGAGGGCCGGCCTCTCTCCCTCCCTCCTTTATATACGTGGGCAGGGGGCACCCCAAAGACACACAAGTTGATCTTTAGCCGTGTGTGGTGCCCCCTCTGCAGGTTTACACCTCGGTCATATTGTCGTAGTGCTTAGGCGAAGCCCTGCGTTGGTAACTTCAACATCACTGTCACCACGCCGTCGTCCTGACGAAACTCTCCCTCGGCCTCAACTAGATCAAGAGTTCAAGGGATGTCACCGAGCTGAACGTGTGCATATCACGGAGGTGTCGTGCGTTCGGTACTTGATCAGTTTGATCGCGAAGACGTTCGACTACATCAACCGCGTTACTAAATGCTTCCGCTTTCGGTCTACGAGGGTATGTAGTCACACTCTCCCCTCTCGTTGTTATGCATCTCCTAGATAGATCTTGCGTGATCGTAGGTAATTTTTTTAAATACTACGTTCCCCAACACATCACACATGAGCTAACAGATCAAACCTGCCCCTAAATCCTCGAAATTGCCCCTAGCCTAGCCCCCTCTTCCTCTCCTCTCTTCTGCCTCATCTGTCCTTGCCCTTCCCTAGCTCCACCATCGCTTGAGCTCCACTGATGTCCCGACCCCACAGCGCCACCACCACCAGCAAAAAAACCTCACTTCCATCGTCACCGTTTGAAATGGTCACCGCCATGGACGCCACCATAGTACAGCCTGCTCCTCAGCCATACTCCTTGCCCTCTATGTGTTCGAAAAAATGTCTAGGTTGTTATTTTATTATTTTGTAGGCAAAACGATAGATTCATCGGGTGAAGAGTTTCATAACAAGGAGCTTTATGAATTCATTCATGACTATTTCTCGTTCATAGGATTCAGACGACAAAGATGATGAGCATCCAGGAGGAAATGGAGAAGGAAGTGTAGCATATTCTGAATTTCAACGGTTCGATAAAGGGGAGGAGAATTGTACACCGATATAGGATCATTGGTGCACAACTCGTTTACGCAGACTACTTTCATCCAAGATCAACATACATGATAGGGGTTTTTATGTCACTTCTGAATGAGCAAATCCTTATTCTTGCGCGTGGTGAATGACATGGACACATTATCCCTACTTTCACACTTAGGAATGATTGTTGCAGACAATTTTTGTTCTCCCCTTTGCAGAAATGCACAAACTCTTTGAGGATGCTTGCATTAAGCATATGTCATTGGTGACATGGTCTGAATGGGGAGAGGACATGTCTTCAGGTCATGATTAAATTTGCCCACGCCATGGTAAACATGTTTGGAGCAGAGTACCTGAGAGGACCAACTGCCGAAGACACATAAAGGTTGATGCCAACTGAAGCAACAAGAGTTTTTTTTATATAGGCTTGGTTCGGTTGATTGCATGCATTGGCAATGGAAGAACTGCTCAAAGGTTTCCGTGGGAAGTACCATTATTAGTAATTTTCTCTCTAATAATTATGGTAATTCCTACAACAATTCTTATGGAAATTATAATATGACATACTCTTATCTTGAGAATAATATTAAAGATTTATTAACTCCCAAAAGATTTTCAATGCCATGGTAGAAGAAAAATTGCTTAAGATTGATGATGCGGCTAGAAACGTTGATAGAATTTCTCATGAGAACGATTCCCTCAAGATTAGATATATGCCACCCAAGCTTGATATGATTCGTTGAAATCTATTAAAATTTCTATTAATGGATGTAGGGGGAGAACCCCTAGAATGCGAGCTAAGAGAGAATGGCTAGAAAATGTATGTTCTTCTTGTTTTTGTGATAATCTTGATGAAGATCTTAAAGTGATTGGTGTGACTCATATCAAATCTTTGTTTGCTAATATAAAACTTGATAAAGAAGGGACTGGAGATGAGTCAACTTTAGCAAGAAGGCGTCCTAATAATTTGGAGGGTGAAGATCTTAATGAAAATAAATGATAAAAGTGGGTTTGTCGAGGTCAAAACTTTAACTAGTGATGAGCCCACTCTTTTGGATTTCAAGGAATTTAATTATGATAATTGTTCTTTGATTGAGTGTATTTCCTTGTTACAATCTATGCTTAATTCACCTCATGCTTATAATCAAAATAAGGCTTTTACTAAACATATTGTTGATGCTATGATGAAATCTTTTGAAGAAAAACTTGAGTTGGAAGTTTCAATCCCTAGAAATCTATATAATGAATGGGAACCTACTATTAAAATTAATGTTCAATATTATGAGTGCAATGCTTTGTGTGATTTGGGTGCTAGCGTTTCCACTATTCCAAAAACTTTATGTGATGTGCTAGGTTTCCATAAACTTGATGATTGTTCTTTAAATTTGCACTTAGCGGATTCTACTATTAAGAAACCTATGTGAAGAATTAATGATGTTCTTATTATTGCAAATAGAAATTATGTGCCCTTAGATCATTGTGCTTGATATAGATTGCAATCCTACATGCCCCATAATTCTTGGTAGACCTTTCCTTAGAAAGATTGGTGCAATTATTGATATGAAAGAAGGAAACATTAGATTTCCATTTCCATTAAGGAAGGGCATGGAACACTTTCCAAGAAAGAAAACTAAGTTTCCATATGAATCTATTATGAGGGCCACTGATTGATTGAATATCAAAGATGACAATACCTAGATCAATGCAACATGCCTAGCTAGGGGCGTAAAACAATAGCGCTTGTTAGGAGGCAACCAAATTTTATTTTATGTTTTTTTCTTTTTCTTATGTTTTTCAATAAATATGAAATTATAATTTTGTTATGATTGTGTTTTAGTATTTTAATTAGTGTTTGTGCCAATTAAGACCTTTGGGATGATTTGGAAGATTGTTGATTTGATTCTGTGAGAAAAAAGAAACTTTTTCGCCCAATAACAAAATTGACTGGCTCTGCTACAACACGATAAATTCTTGAATTTTTTTACACAAGATTGATATAAAAATTTCCCACGTTCTCCTAATGTTTTAGAATGTTTGTAGTTACAGAAGTATGGTCATTATTGAAATTACTATAGACTGTTCTATTTTTGATAGATTCTATTTTCATTGTGTTGTTCGGTTGTTTTGATGAATCTATGGGTTGTATCGTGTGGTATGAACTATGGAAAAGTTAGAATACAATAGATATAATGCAAATATAAAATTGGAATGAGTTTACAACAGTACCTAAAAGTGGTGATTTGCTTTATTATACTAACGGATTTCATGAGTTTTCTGTTGAGTTTTGTGTTGTGAAGTTTTCAAGTTTTGGGTGAAGTTTCGATGGACTATGGAATAAGGATTGACAAGAGCCAAATCTTGGGGATTCCCGTAGAACCACAAGGTAATATTCAAGGATAATCAAGCGTCTAAGCTTGGGGATGCCCCGGATGGCTACAATCCATCGGAAAATTACTTGAGGCTATATTTTTATTCACCACATAATATGTGTTTTGCTTGGAGCGTCTTGTATTATATGAGTCTTTCCTTTATTTTCTTTTTAGTTTTCCACAATCATCCTTGCTGGACACACCTTTTGAGAGGGACACACATTAACCCTAAATTTGTTAGAATACTCTATGTGCTTCACTTATATCCTTTGAGCTAGGTAGTTGCTCTGGTGCTTCACTTATATCTTTTTTAGAGCATGGCGGTGGTTATATTTTAAAGAAATTTATGAACTCTCATGCTTCACTTATATATTTTGAGAGTCTTACAAATAGTATGGCAATTTGCTTGGTTTATGAATTTATTCCTAATATGATGGGTCTTCAAGAGGGATATAATAAAAACTTTCATGAAGATAGTTGAATATATGAGAAATTTGATTCCTTGCATTTGTTTTGAGATATAAATATGGTGATATTAGATTCATGCTAGTGAGTAATTGTGGTTTAGTAAAAATATTTGTGTTAAGGTTAGTGATTCCCGAAGCATGCATGTATGGTCTCTCGTTATGCTATGAAATTGGAGCATGATTTATTATTGATTATCTTCCTTATGAGTGGCAGTCGGGGACGAGCGATGGTCTTTTCCTACCAATCTATCCCCCTAGGATCATGTGTAGTAGTACTTTTCTGCAAGGACTAATAAACTTTTGCAATAAGTATGTGAGTTTTTATGACTAATGTGAGTCCATGGATTATACACATTCTCACTTTGCCGTAATTTGCTAGCCTCTTCGGTACCATGCATTGCCCTTCCTCACCTTGAGTTGTCGCGCAAACTTCGCCGATGCATCCAAACCCCGTGATATGATACGCTTTTTCACACATAAGCCACCTTATATCTTCCTCAAAACAGTCACCATACCTACCTATTATGACATTTCCATAGCCATTCCGAGATATATTGCCATGCAACTTCCATCATTCCGTTTTATTATGACACATATCATCATTGTCATATTTCTTTGCATGATCATATAGTTGACATAGTATTTGTGGCTTGGCCATCGTTCATATTTTTTATACATGTCACGCTAGATCATTGCACATCCCGGTACACCGCCGGAGGCATTCATATAGAGTCATATTTTTGTTCTAGTATCGATTTGTAATTCTTGAGTTGTAAGTAAATAAAAGTGTGATGATCATCATTATTAGAACATTGACCCATGTGAGGAAAGGATGATGAAGACTATGATTCCCCACAAGTCGGGATGAGACTCCGAACAAAAAAGAGAGGCCAAAGAGCCCAAAAAAGAGGCCAAAGAGCCCAGCAACAAAAAAGTGAGAGAAAAGGAGAGAAGGGACAATGTTACTATCCTTTTCCAAACTTGTGCTTCAAAGTAGCACCATGTTCTTCATGATAGAGTCTCCTATTTTGTCACTTTCATATATTACTAGTGGGAATTTTTCATTACAGAACTTGGCTTGTATATTCCAGTGATGGGCTTCCTCAAATGCCCGAGGTCTTCATGAGCAAGCAAGTTGGATGCACACCCACTTAGTTTTCTTTTGAGATTCCATACACTTATAGCTCTAGTGCATCCGTTGCATGACAATCCCTACTCCTTGCATTGACATCAATTTATGGTCATCTCCATAGCCCGTTGATTAGCCTCACCAATGTGAGTCTTTCTCCTTTTTTGTCTTCTCCACACAACCTCCAACATCATATTGTATTCCACCCATATTGCTATATCCATGGCTCACGCTCATATATTGCGTGAGAGTTGAAAAAGTTGAACCGTGTTAAGAAGTATGAACCAATTGTTTGGCTTGTCATCGAGGTTGAGCATGATAAATACTTTATGTTAAGAAGATGGAGCATGATAAGACTATATGATTTTGTAGGGATAACTTTCTTTAGCCCTTATATTTTGAAAGGGACAATTCCATTTCTGCCCCTAACTGGAACCCACTACTAAAATTTGCCCCTAATTTCAATGTGTGCTCAAATTTTCCCCTCTACCGTTAGTTGCCCTTATAGAAATGCCCTTTTGCACCGTTACCGTCTGGTCAAACAACTTTGACCATCTCAAAAAAATAGCAAAAAAAAATTGTGGGATCGAAGGTACTCAGTTTGCAAGGTGAATGCAAGTTTTCATGATGTTTGGGCATTCTAGGAGCTCGTGGCAAAGGAAAAACAGTAAATATGTACGCCTATGAATAGTAATTTTAAAAAAATATCAAGAAAAAACAAAAAATATGAATTTTTTTAGCATCCAAGATGCTTAGGTGCGCAAGGTGTGTACAGAATTTTGTTGTGTTTGGACATTATAGGAGCTCGTGGAGAAAAAAAACAAAAGTTGTCTAAAAGAACTTAAAAAAATATAGTATTTTGGTTTTTTTGCTAGAGGTCCTCGCATGTCATTTGATAACAAAATTTTGCACACACCTTGCGCATCCGAGCATCTTGGATGCCAAAAAAATTCATATGTTTATGAATTTTCTTACTATTTTTTTGAATTTACTATTCAAATATGTACAGATTTATTGTTTTCCTTTGCCACGAGCTCCTGGTATGTCTAAATAGCATGAAAATTTTCATGCACCCTGCACACCCGAGTATATGTGATCCCTCAAAATTTTAGATTTTTCTAATTTTTTTGCTATTTTTTTGAGATGGCCAAAGCTGTTTCACTGGACGGTAACGACACTGAAGGGCATTTCTATAAGGGCAACTAACGGCAGAGGGGCAAATTTGAGCACACATTGAAATTAGGGGCAAATTTGAGTAGTGGGTTCCAGTTAGGGGCAGAAATGGAATTGTCCCATTTTGAAAAGACATGATTGCTTTTTAGTATGCTTGAAGTATTATTGTTTTTATGTCAATATTAAACTTTTTTTTTGAATCCTATGGATTTGAATATTCATGCCACATAAAAAGATTACATGATAAACATGTTAGGTAGCATTCCACATCAAAAATTCTATTTTTATCATTTACCTACTCGAGGACGAGCAGGAATTAAGCTTGGGGGATGCTTGATACGTCTCCAACGTATCTATAATTTTTTATTGTCCCGTGCATTATTATGCTATTTTATATAATTTTTGGGACTAAACTATTAACCTAGTGCCAAGTGCTAGCTGCTATTTCTTCCTAGTTTTTGCCTTTACAGAAAATCAATACCAAACGGAACGAAACTTTTTGATGATTTTTCTTGGACCACAAGACATCCTAGAAGCTTCGGGAGGAGGCTAGAAGGGCCACGAGGCATCGACAAGCTCATAGGGCACGCCCTAGGGGGGCGCCCTCAAGCTTGTGGGCCCCTCATGTCTCCTCTTACCATAATTCTTCTTCTATAAATACCAAAATATTCCCCGTAGACTAGAGGGCACACCAAATATATTTTCCCGCCGGCGCAAGTTTCTATCTCTGTGAGATCCCATCTGGAGGACTTTTCCGGTACTCTGTCGAAGGGGGATTCGACCACGGAGGGCTTCTACATCAACCTTGTTGCCCTTCCGATGAAGTGTGAGTAGTTTACCACAGACCTACGGGTCCATAGCTAGTAGCAAGATGGCTTCTTCTCTCTCTTTGATCTTCAATACAATGTTCTCCTCGATGTTCTTGGAGATCTATTTGATGTAATCTTCTTTTGTGGTGCGTTTGTTGAGATCCGATGAATTGTGGGTTTATGATCAAATTATCTATGAATATTATTTGAGTCATCTCTGAACTCCTTTATGCATGATTCAGCTAGCTTTGTATTTCTCTCCGACCTATTGATTTGGTTTGGCCAACTAGATTGATTTTTCATACAATGGGAGGGGTGCTTTGTAATGGGTTCAATCTTGCGGTGCTTATTCCCAATGACAGAAGGGGTCATGACATGTATTTGTATTGTTCCCATTAGGGATAAAAATGTGGGTTTTGTTCATATTGATTGGATCTATCCCTCTACGTCATGTCATCTTGCTTAAGGCGTTACTCCGTTCTTGTTAACTTAATACACTAGATGCATGCTGGATAGCAGTCGATGTGTGGACTAATAGTAGTAGATGTAGGCAGGAGTCGGTCTAATTATCACGAACATGATGCCTATATTCTTGATCATTGCCTTAGATATCATCATAACTATGCGCTTTTCTATCAATTGCTCAATAGTAATTTGTTTACCCACCGTATGCTTTCTTTCAAGAGAGAAGCCTCTAGTGAAAACTATGCCCCTAGGTCTATTTTTATCATATTATTTTTAGATCGATAAAATCAAAAACACAAAAATACCTTGCTTCAATTTATTTATTTTATCTTGTTTTGCTCTTTTACTTATATTTTATATCTATCACTATTAGATCTCATCCTTACAAGTAACCGTGACGGGATTGACAACCCCTTTATCGAGTTGGGTGCAAGTATTTGTCTGTTTGTGTAGGTGCAACCATTGGTGACTTGTGTGTTCCTCCTACTGGATTGATAACTTGGTTCTCAACTGAGGGAAATACTTATCTCTACTTTGCTGCACCACCCTTTCCTCTTCAAGGGAGAAACCAACACAAGCTCAAGAAGTAGTAGAGGGTCATACCAAGCATAGGCTTCTTTGGGTTCAGTTTCAGGACCCGAACACCTTCCCCTCCTCAGCAACCAGCTGAAGCTAGTGATGGACTTCACCGGATGGCGGAGCTAGCAATTAAGTACCTCTACATCAAGCTATGCCCTTCGGAGCCGTTGCCGAGTAGCTACTTTGGCTTGGTGCAGAGGTTGTGCGGCGTCGCACCCCGGATTGATATCTAGAAGTGCTCTGTATGCATTGAGGGAGCTCGGATGGCTTTTGGCAAGACTATGGTGCATTGGCTAGAGATCAAGCCAGTTGAGATGGCCACCTGACCCCTGTAAAAACCCCCAAGTATAGGGGATCGCAACAGGTTTAGAGGGTAGAGTATTCAACCCAAATTTATTGATTCGACACAAGGGGAGCCAAAGAATATTCTTGAGTATTAGCAAATGAGTTTTCAATTCAACCACACCTAAAAGACTTAATATCTGCAGCAAAGTATTTAGTAGCAAAGCAGTACGGAAGTAACGGTAATGGTGGCAAAAGTAACAGTAGTAGTTTTGTTGCAATCGTAACAATGACAACGAAAAAGTAAGTTAGCAAAGATCAATATGAAACGAACTCGTAGGCAATGGATTAGTGATGGATAATTATGTCAGATGGCATTCATCATGCAACAATTATGTAACATCCCGAAATTCTAAATTTTGGAATGTTATAATAAATAGATAGATTGATTGTTTGTTTGATTGATTGTTCTGTGATTGATTGAGTGAAATTCGAAACCTTTTTGAAAGTTAAATGAGGGGGAATAAAAGGACTTTCCCAAACTTTCACTTTTTTGCATTTTGATCTCCGTGAATTCAAATTCTTTTCACCACGAAACCCTAGAGAGAAGATAACATGACTTCTTCCATTTATTTAAATGAAAAGGGGTGTTGAAAATATTTGAATTTCATTTGAAAATATTTCCAGTTCTGAAACTTTAAGCAACTCAATGATTTTCATGAGAGAAGATAAAATGACTTCTTCAAAACATATGAAATATGAGTTGGGAGTTTCAAAGAAAATCAAATTTAAAATCCATTTAAAATTATTATTTTTCAATTTGGGTTATTTGAGTTTTATTCAAATTATTTTTCTCCAAAAAAATACATGGAAAATAGGGTCACATGATTCCCTACAATAGAAAATTGGAGAAAAGTTAATTTGAAACCATTTTGGTATTTTAAAATGATTTTTATTGGATTTTATTAGACTAGTAGCACTCTTTGAATTATCTGGTTTTGTGTGGATTTTATTTGGCATTATAAAAATGTCCATGTTGTAGAAAATCTTTTTCTGCAAATTTTGGTATATTATATTCCTATATAATTATTTTATTTTTCATTGTCTGTGTTTTCAAAAAAAAAAATCTCTCTTCGCCGACTAGGCCGGCCCAGCTCCCTGCCAGGCCGCGACCCAACCCGCCCGTCTCCCGCTCGTCCCCGAGCTCGGCTCGGAGTCCGCCACCCGCACGGCATCGCCGCCGTCTCCGTCCCGGCCTCCTCCACCGCCTCGACCCCGCCCCCTCCTCCACGCCACGCGCCTTCCCCGACCTCCTATAAATCCGGAGCCCCGGGCCCCGCCTCCTCTCCTCTTTTCCCCGCTGCGTCACAGCCGCAGATCGCCGCACCGCCGCCGCCGCACTCACCAACCACTGCCGCCGCCGACGAGATCTGCCGCCGCCGTTGCCGCGCCTCTCCTAGCCCACGCCGCCCCGCGTAGTTGCCACCGCCGCCCGCACCTGGAACCGCCGCTGCTACCTGCTGCCGCGCCGGAGCCCGCCGCACTCACCAACCGTCGCCGGAGTCCGCAGTCGCCGAAGATCCACTGCCGGTTATATGCCGAAAACCGCCCCGAACCGGTATAAAACCGCCCCGGTCCGGTTTATTTTTCCTTTAGGTTTTCTTTGGTTTTCTTTTAGCCGGTTTATTATTTAGTTTAGTCATTTTAGCGAACGGTTTTGTCGTATAAGTCTTTGTAGCGAACGTTCGTTAGATAGTTTTTTTTTTCTTTTTCTGTTTAATTTTGGCCAGGGACCCATATGTAATTAGTTTCCTCACAGTTTAGTCCCTGATCGTCACTCTATCACAACTTTTTGCTTGTTAGTCCAAATTCAACGAAACCAACGCCCACTTCTTTGTTATGATCTCCTCTATCCAGTAATCCAACTCAAACATGTTTTTGAAAATTTTAAAATTTGAATTAGATCAGATTTAGATTTGAACTTCGTTTGATCATAACTTGAGTTTTATAACTCCGTTTGAGTTGATTCTTTTTGCAAATCGAAGCTCTTGACCTAAACTTTCTGATAAGGCCAAATTCACATAATTTTGGTACTGTTAGAAATTGTTTTAAGTTGCAAGAGTTACTTTCTTGGTTTTGATGTTTTCCGAATCGTCTTCTCCGATCTGTCCGACTCTTTTGAGTGATTGCTTATGTGTGGTTACTATTGCTTGTTTACGATAGATTGACCGAAGTGTGACGAGTAGATCTATCAAGAGTTATGAGTGCGGATCATCTTCATCAACATTGCAGGCAAGTTCACACTTTGATCATATCCCTTTTATACCCAGTTTTATTGCATTAGTTTCACCCTCAAACATTGCACAAGTAGGATTGATAACATGTGGGTATTGGGAATAAGTTGATGAGGTAGGAACCTATTTCCCTGCATTCAAACATTGGGAGTTACTTTTACGTTAGGCTTATATTGCCATGTTATGCTCGTAGACGTGGATTGGGTTTGAGAGTATTCATGATAGATGTGAGATTGTGAATTAATGGTTTACTTAAGGTGGCAACTTTAACACACATCTGGGTGGATTGAGACACCTGGGTATTCCAGCGATTACCTGTTTAGGCACCTGGGTATTCCAGCAATTGCCTATTTTTTTATGGACCGCCACCCAGGTTCAAAGGGATCATGAGATTATTCATACTAGAAACTTCCGTGTGCAGCCACAAGCTACTATGGGCTCTAGCATAGTTGACTAAGTCGTGCAAACTCTTACAGTGGTAGACTAGCAGATGTAGGGGATGTAGGTTGGTACATTCTACCCGTTCGTAAGGTGCAAGCGCTTCTGAAAGACTATGTCTCGGTCATCCATTTCTCAAACACCATGTAGTGCGAGAATCTCAATGGAGGAGATCGAGTCTTGTGGGGAAAAGTGCGCAAACCTCTGCAGAGTGTATAACTAATCATGGTTAGTCGTGTCCCCGGTTATGGACAACTTGAGTATCTAGTGCTTGGATTATCATGTGAATCTCATCATGTTACTCTAATTAATTTTGTTGGGTTAATGATGATACTTAATTGGGATTGAGAGGGTGTCTACACTCTCAATGTTTAACAACCACCATGTTAGTTAAATAAAATTTATTCCTTTGCAGTAGGGAAAAATTGGCTTTTCGCAAAAACCATATAACCATAGAGCTTTTCCACCAGCCAAATATGCATGTAGTGATAGCCATTGTTCATCATTTTTCTCTATGGTGTGAATTTGCCAGTACATTCAATGTACTGACCCTTTGTGGCTGCAACGTCTCATGTTGCAGGAATCTTACGACGAGTAAGTGATACGTTAGGGTTACGATTTCTACACTCAACTTTTCCATTGGTGTTGATGGGAATCCACAACCTTGTTACTTCCGCTATTTGGATTGAGGTAATAGTATTTTACGTTACTTTATACACGTGATTTACCTCTGTTATAAATCCTCGAGTATAGTGTGTGTCAGCATACGGATCGAGGGATGACACTTAAGCGCAGAGACTTGACCGTCTGAGGTCGGGTCGCTACAAATTATAACCTAGGGTGACACAGAACCAGCTCCAATTCATCAATATAATGTTGGCATGTATTCCATATATAGTCATACGTGCTTTTGGAAAAGAACTTGCATGACATATTTTGTCCTACCCTCCCATGGCAGCGGGGTCCTAATGGAAATTAAGGGATATTAAGGCCTCTTTTTAATAGAGAACCGAAACAAAGCATTAACAATTAGTGAATACATGAACTCCTCAAACTATGGTAATCACTAGAAAGAATCCCAATTATTGTCACCTTGGGGTATGCGGATCATAACTCGCAATAGGTGTCTACAACTTGCAAGATCGGATCAAGAACACAAATATATTCATGAAAACAAAATAGGTTCAGATCTGAAATCATGGCACTCAAGCCCTAGTGACAAGCATTAAGCATAGAAACATCAATCTCAGAACATAGTGGATATTAGGGATCAAACCCTAACAAAACTAACTGAATTACATGATAAATCTCATCCAACCCATCACCGTCCAGCAAGCCTATGATGGAATTACTCACACATGGCGGTGAGCATCATGAAATTGGTGATGGGGGAAGGTTGGTGATGATGATGGTGACGATTTCCCCTCTCTGGAGCCCCAAATGGACTCCATATCCAACCTCCCGATGAAGAACAGGGGGTGACGGCCGCTCCGTATCATAAAACGCGATCAATCCTTCTCTCTAGTTTTTTTTCTCCCCGAACGCGTATATATGGAGTTGGAGTTGACGTCGGTGGAGGACCAGGGGACCCACAAGGTAGGGGGCGTGCCCTAGGAGGGCGTCCTCCACCCTTGTGGATAGCTGGTGGGTCCCCTCTAGTTGATTCTTTCACCAATATTTTTTATTAATTCCAAAAATATTCTCTGTGAAGTTTCAGGACATTCCAAGAACTTTTATTTCTGCACAAAAATAACACCAAGGCAATTCTATTGAAAACATTGTCAGTCCGGGTTACTTCTGTTCAAATCATGCAAATTGGAGTCCAAAACAAGGGCAAAAGAGTTTGGAAAAGTAGATACGATGGAGACATATCAACTCCCCCAAGCTTAACCCATTGCTTGTCCTCAAACAATTCAGTTGACAAACTGAAAGTGATAAAGAAAAACTTTTACAAACTCTGTTTGATCTTGTTGTTGCAAATATGTAAAGCCAACATTCAGGTTTTCAGCAAAGATTATGAACTAACCATATTCACAATAACATTTAGGTCTCACATTTACTCATATCAATGGCATGATGAACTAGCGAACAATAATAATAAATCTCGGATGACAACACTTTTTCAAAACAATCATGATATGATATAGCAAGATGGTATCTCGCTAGCCCTTTCCGAGACCGCAAAACATAGTTGTAGAGCACCCTTGAAGATCAAGGACTAATTAGACATTGTAATTCATGGTAAAAGAGATCCAGCCACAGTCATACTCAATATCAATTAGTAACAAAGCATACAAATGAAAGTGGTGCTCTCTAACCAGTGCTTTTTATAAGAGGATGATGACTCAGCAATAAAACTAAATAGATAGCCCCTTCGTAGAGGGAAGTAGGGATTTGCAGAGGTGCTAGAGCTCGAGATTTTGAAACAAGGATGAATAATATTTTGAGTGGTATGCTTTCATTGTCAACATAACAACCAAGAGATCTCGGTATCTTCCATACTATATACATTATAGGCAGTTCCCAAACAGAATGGTAAAGTTTTTACTCCCCCTCCACCAACAAGCACACTCCACGGCTGGTCCGAAACAATGGGTACCGTCCAACTAACAACAATCCCAGGGGAGTTTTGTTCGAAGTTATATTTTGATTTGATTTGAGAACGGAACTGGGCATCCTAGATACTAGCCACTTTCTCGTGAATGATGAGCGGAGCCCACTCATCGTGAGAATAACCCACCTACCATGGAAGATACTGACAGCTCCTAGTCGCTACATGAGCGATTCGGGCATACAAAACAGATTATTATTTGAAGGTTTAGAGTTTGGCACATGAAAATTTACTTGAAACGGCAGGTAAATACCACATATAGGTAGGTATGGTGGACTCATATGGAACAACTTTGGGTTTATGGAAGTGGATGCACAAGCAGTATTCCCACTTAGTACAAGTGAAGGCTAGCAAAAGATTGAGGAGCGACCAACTAGAGAGCGACAACAGTCATAAACATGCACTGAGATTAACCAACATTGAGTGTAAGTATGAGTAGGATATAAATCACCATGAACATAAATATCATGAAGGCTATGTTGATTTTGTTTTGACTACATGCGTGAACATGTGCCAAGTCAAGCCACTCGAATCATTCAAAGGAGGATACCATCATATAATACCACATCACAACCATTTTAAAAGCATGTTGGTACGCAAGGTAAACCATTATAAACTCCTAGCTAATTAAGCATGGCATGAGTAGCTATAATCTGTAATTGTCATTGCAAACATGTTCCATCCGTAATAAGCTGAATCAAGAACGATATACTAATCATATTTACAAAAATAAAGTAGGTCAAGTTCATACCAGCTTTTCCTCATCTCAATCATTTCATCAAATATCGTCATTATTGCCTTTCACTTGCACGACTAAACGGTGTGGATAATAATAATAGTGCACGTGCATTGGACTAAGCTGGAATCTGCAAACATTTATTCAAAGGAGAAGGCAAGGTAATATGGGCTCTCTGTTAGATCAACAATAATGCATATGAGAGCCACTCAACATTTTCATCCTGGTCTACTCCTCTCGACCCAAAGAAAGGAAAAAGAAATTCAAAGAAACACACTGAAATGTTTTTGGAATTTTTGTTTTTCCAAAGAAAGTAAAAACAAGAATGAGAAAAACTATTTACACGGGAAAGCTCCCAACAAGAAAAAATAAGAATGAGAAATCTTTTTGGGTTTTCTTTTAATACTACTACCACTACTGAACATGGAAAGGAAACCTAAAAAGAAACTACAACTATTTTTTTTTCTCAAAGTTTTTCAAACACACAAGAAGAAAGCGGGAAAAAGAAAATAAACTAGCATGGATGATACAATGAAAAAGTATGAACACTGACAACTGGAATGAGTGTGTGAACATGTATGTAATGTCGGTGAGAAATACGTACTCCCCGAAGCTTAGGCTTTTGGCCTAAGTTGGTGTACGGCCACGGCTGGCCTGGCGGATATCCAAAGTTGTAGTCGGGGTTGTACTGGGACGCGACAGCTACTGCCTGAAAGGGCTGCAGCATGGAGGCGGGAGGCCTCTGATAACCCACAAGTATAGGGGATCGTTTGTAGACTTCTTCGATAAATAAGAGTGTCGAACCCAATGAGGAGCTAAAGGCAGGACAAATATTCCCTCAAGTTCCATCGACCACCGATACAACTCTACACACACTTGACGTTTGTTTTACCTAGAACAAGTATGAAACTATTTGGCAAGAATAAATCTACGAGTACTTTGCGGGAATAAAACTATGAATA
This sequence comes from Triticum urartu, assembly GCF_056163025.1. Classification (NCBI taxonomy): domain Eukaryota; kingdom Viridiplantae; phylum Streptophyta; class Magnoliopsida; order Poales; family Poaceae; genus Triticum; species Triticum urartu. The sequence goes on along the minus strand of NC_141877.1, from coordinate 154,468,254 downwards.
AATTGCAAGGTAATAAAAGTGGATAACTTGTGCAAAAAGAAAGTCATTTGTCCCTGAGAAATCGATAATAAGTACCGGTAATCATTCTTGCAATTTTACATGAGGGAGAGGCATGAGCTAACATTCTTTCTCTACTTGGATCATATGCACTTATGATTGGAACTATAATAAGCATCCACAACTACTAAAGGTCATTAAGGTCATGAAACCCAAGCATGGCATTAAGTATCAAGTCCTCTTTATCCCATACGCAACAACCCACCTACTCGGGTTTAAGCTTCTGTCATATCACAACCCACCATAAGTAAATCATGAACGTATTGCAACACCCTACAGTGGGGACCCCTCACGTTTGCGCGAGATGGAGGGCACCGTAGGACAGCACCATAAATAAAATATACAATCATACCAACCAAGATCATGATTAACCCGCAGTACAAAACGGATCTACTCAAACATCATAGGATAACCATAGATCATTGGGAAATAATCTATGGAGTTGGGCACCATGTTTAAATAGATATTGTGGCGGGGAGAAGGGGTGTTACACCACTGCATAGAGGGGGAGAAAGTTGATGTTGATGGAAGCAAGATTGTTGATGTAGATCGCTGTCACGATCCTTGCCCCAGCGGTGTTCCGGTGCCACCAGGAGAGAGGGGGAGAGAGCCCCCCTCCTCCTTCTTCTTCCTTGGCCTCCCCCCTAGATGGGAGGAGAGTCCCCCTCTGGTCCATGGCCTCCATGGAGGTAGAGGGGCGGGAGCCCCTCCGAGATTGGATCTCCCTCTCTGTTCTCTTTTGTTTCACGCTCCCCCAGATCTGGCCGAAAAACGTTTCTTATATTCCGGGAGATCCGTAACTCCGATTGCGCTAAGATTTTAACACAATTTTTTCCAGGTATAAGCTTCCTTGCACCCGAAGTAGAGCTCCAACCAACGTTCGAGGAGGGCACAACCCACCACCATGCGCCAGGGGCCTGGAGCGTGCCCTGGTGTCTTGTGGGTTGTGTGGGCCTTCGTTTGCGGTGATTCCAACTCCCAAAACTCACATATATTCCCAAATAATTCTCCGTAAAATTTTATTGCATTTGGACTTCGTTTGATATGGATTTTCTACGAGACAAAAACATGCAAAAAATAGGAACTGGCACTGGGCACTGGATCAATAGGTTAGTCCAAATAAGTCATATAAAATGTTGCCAAAAGTATGTAAAAGTTGTATAATATTGGCATGAAACAATAAAAAATTATAGATACGACGGAGACGTATCAACATCCCCAAGCTTAATTTCTGCTCGTCCTCGAGTAGGTAAATGATAAAAAATATAATTTTTGATGTGGAATGCTACCTAGCATAAACTTGATCATATATCTAATCATGGCATGAATATTAAGACATAAGTGATTCAAAGAAATAGTCTATAATTTGACATAAAGACATCAATACTCAGGCATCCCAACAAACAATCATGTCATTCAAAATATCAATGCTAAAGAAAGCTATCCCTACAAAATCATATAGTCTTGTCATGCTCTGTCTTCTTAACACAAAGTATTTATCATGAACAACCCCGATGACAAGCCGAGCAATTGGTTCATACTTTTTAACGCACTTCAGATTTTTCAGCCCTCACGCAATACATGAGCGCAAGCCATGGATATAGCACTACAGGTGGAATAGAGTATAATGATAGGGGTAAACATAGAGAAGACAAAAAGGTAAGAAAGTCTCACATCGACGCGGATAACCAACGGGCTATGGAGATGCCCATCAATTGATATCAATGTGAGGAGTAGGGATTTCCATGCAACAAATGCACTAAGAATGCTCAAGTCATCAAACAGAAGCGGTGGAAGTTGCATGGCAATATATCTCGGAATGGCCATGGAAAAGCCATAATAGGTAGGTATGGTGGTTGTTTTGAGGAAGATATAATAAGGCTTATGTGTGATAGAGCGTATCATATCATGGGGTTTGGATGCACCTGTGAAGTTTGCACCACGTCTCGATGTGACAAAGGGCAATGCACGATACCGTAGAGGCTAGCAAATTGCGAAAAGGTAAGAGTGCGTATATTCCATGGACTCACATTAGTCATAAAGAACTCATATACTTATTGCAAAAGTTTATTAGCCCTCAAAGCAAAGTACTACTATGCATGCCCCTACGGGGATAGATTGGTAGGAAAAGACCATCGCTCGTCCCCAACCGCCACTCATAAGGAAGACAATCAATAATAAATCGTGCTCCAACTTCATAGCGTATCGAGAGACTGTATGCGCATGCTTCGGGAATCACAAACCTCAACACCAACATTATTACTAAACACGACAATTTACTAGTACCTCCCACATATTCCATCTCTATATTGCAAAACTATTGCAAGGAATCAAACATATCATATTCAGTGATCCATAAGTTTTATGTAGGATTTTATGACTAACCATGCAATTGACCAATTCCTGTTGACTCCCTAAATAGATCTAAGTGAAGCATGAGAGTTTAATTATTTCTACGAAATATCATGCTCTAATAAATATAAGTGAAGCAAAAGAGCATTCTTCAAACGACGATTTACTATGTGAAGAGAAACATGCAATCCAAACTTCAAATGATATAAGTGAAGCACATGAAGCATTCTATAAAGCCATACTCAAAAGATATAAGTCAAGTGCAATAAGCATTCTATAAATCAACCATGGACTATCTCATACTAGGATGGTGCATAAAATAAAAATTCAAAATAAACACAAAAGACTCTCTAAGATTTGCACATATCACATGAACGAAACAAAGACGAAGACGAAAACATACCGATAATTGTTGAAGAAAGATGGGATGCCTTCCGGGGCATCCCCAAGATTAGACACTTGAGTATCCTTGAATATTTACTTGGGGTGCCTTGGGAATCCCCAAGCTTGAGCTCTTGCCTCTCCTCCTTCTCCTCATATTGAGACCTCCTCGATCTTTGATCACTTCATCCACACAAAACTCAACAGAAAGCTCGGTAAGATCCATTAGTATAATAAAGCAAATCACTACTCTAAGTACTGTTGCAAACCAATTCATATTTTTTTTTCCATTGTAGCTACTGTAATATAACTTTTCCATTGCTTATACCACCGATAAAAATCGATAGTTTCATCAAAACAAGCAAAACAATGCATCAAAAACAGAACCTATCTTAAACAGGACAGTCTGTAGTAATCTGAACATTCACCATACTTATGGTACTCCAAAAATTCTGACAAATTAGGAAAAATAAACAATTTGTACAAAAAGACTATGCAAAACGTTTCATAAAGTTTCTACGCCCAGTAAAAAATGTAAAATTGCGCACTACAGCCAAAGTTTCTATTTCTGCAACGCACATACCAACAAGCAATCTAAACATCCTAAAGGCAAATCTTGGCACATTATTTTTATAATACAATGGAATTGTACAAGAGGATAATTTTTTGTTGTTGAAAAGTTTCTGCAATTCAAGATTCGCAAAGTTTCCATGGGCATGAACAAATTCCAAGGCATGCTCCTGCTTCCATGGTGCTCGTCTATCTCACTTTCACTTTTTCTTTTTTGAAGTTTTAAGTTCCCCTCTGTATTTTTTTGTTTTTAAACTTTATAAAAGCACTCAACAGAAATGAATGACTCTCTATAACTTCCGTGTTGTCTCACTAGCAGCGCTTTCTTTAAAGCCATTAAGCAAGGCATAAGGTGCTCAAGTAATGGATCCACCCGGATCCCAAGGTATATCAAAACCAAATTTAATTAAAAATGATTTGGCATTTACTAGTGATCACAAAGCAACATATATCATGCAATGGCGAAGTCTAACTCTCTTCCTATGCATCGGCATGTCATATAAGAACAATTCAAGCACATCAAGTAAAGGCCAATACATAGCATAAGCAGTTTCTTGCAATTTTATCGTGTTGGAAACATAGAGAGGTGGAGATATAGTTCCTCTATCATAATAATTTCAAGTAGGAGAAGCAAGCACATGCATATTATATTCATCAAAATCATCATGTGCAACGGTAAAAGGAAACCCATCAATGTAATCCATAATAAGAGCAAACTTCTCCGATATAGTGTAGTTGGGAGAATCCAAAAGGACAATAGGACTATCATGTGTGGGTGCAATAGCAAAAATGTCATTCTTAACATAAGGAACTATAGCTAGTTCATCTCCATAAGCATAATTTAAATTGGCATCATAGCCACAAGCATAGCAAGCATCATTAAAAAGGGATATTTCAAATGAATCAACATGATCATAGCAATTATCATAGCATTCATCCTTCGGTAAGAATGAAGGGAAATTAAACAATGTATGAGTTGAAGAGTTACTCTCATTAGAAGGTGGGCATGGGTGATCAATCTACTCTTCCTCCTTTTGTTCTTCGCTCTCCTCATCTTTTTCATCCAATGGGCTCACAATAGCATCGATTTCTTCTTCCATAGACTCCTGCAAAATATTAGTATCTTCTCGGACATCGAAGATTTTCTCAATAAATCAATCAATATCGTAATTGCATTTATAATTATCATAGCAATATTTAAGGATAGCAAAATTTTCAGGTCTATAAACTGAATCATCAACATCTTCAAACTTTTGAAACAGAGATTCAATTTCATAAGCACCCTTAAAAGCAATGAATTCTTCTATTCATTCCACATCATAGTAATCATATATACCATTAGAATAGGAAGCTAAGGTTTCATTATCATTAAATTTGCATGAAAAGGGAAGGTGTGGAGCGTTCATCCTAGAGCAACAAGTATAATCATATCTCAAGCATAGCTCCCGAGAATACCAATGCAACATATGAATTTGATCCCATAACAATTTCCCTTCATCAGTCAAGTGATAATCCCTAAATTATTCACGTTGATCCAACGTTACTCCCATTATATAGTTGAATGTGGTTTTCTCAGGATTACTGAAGTAGTGCATAATATCTTTCACATAACAAGCATCGAGGATTTTAGGAGGTTCCCCATCTCCAAGAGTAGCAAGTACAACTAATTTTTTTGGTGTTTTGTGTTCCATATCCATAACTAATGATAGAGAACAACTTAGAACAGAAAATAATAACTACTTAGTGATAAAGCAAACAAGCACACACGAGAATATTCACCCCACGCTATTGCTCCCCGGCAACGGCACCAGAAAAAGGTCTTGATAACCCACAACTATAGGGGATCGTTTGTAGCCTTCTTCAATAAATAATAGTGTCAAACCCAACGAGGAGCTAAAGGCAGAACAAATATTCCCTCAAGTTCTATCGACCACCGATACAACTCTACGCACACTTGACGTTTGCTTTACCTAGAACAAGTATGAAACTATTTGGCAAGAATAAACCTACGAGTACTTTGCGGGATTAGAACTATGAATAAATTGCAAGGTAATAAAAGTGGATAGCTTGTCTCAACAAGAAAGTCATTTGTCCCTAGGCAATCAATAACAAGTACCGGTAATCATTCTCGCAATTTTACATGAGGGAGAGGCATGAGCTAACATACTTTCTCTACTTGGATCATATGCACTTATTATTGGAACTCTAGCAAGCATCCACAATTACTAAAGATCATTAAGGTCATGAAACTCAACCATAGCATTAAGTATCAAGTCCTCTTTATCCCATACGCAACAACCCACCTACTCGTGTTTAAGCTTCTGTCACTCTCGCAACCCACCATAAGAAAATCATGAACGTATTACAACACCCTACAGCAGGGACCCTTCACATTTGCGTGACACGGAGGGCGCCGTAGGACAACGCCATAAATAAAATATACAATCATACCAACCAAGATCATGATTAACCCACAAGACAAAACGGATCTACTCAAACATCATGGGATAACCATAGATCATTGGGAAATAATATGTGGAATTGAGCACCATGTTTAAGTACAGATTACAGCGGGGAGAAGGGGTGTTACACCGCTGCATAGAGGGGGAGAAAGTTGGTGTTGATGGTAGCAAGATTGTTGATGTAGATCTCCGTCACGATCCTTGCCCCGGCGTCGTTCCGGCTCCACCAGGAGAGAGGGGGAGAGAGCCCTCCTCCTTCTTCTTATTCCTTGGCCTCCCCCCTAGATGGGAGGAGAGTCCCCCCTTTGGTCCATGTCCTCCATGGGGGCGGAGGGGCGGGAGCCCCTCCGAGATTGGATCTCCCTCTCTGTTCTCTTCTGTTTCGCACTCCCCTGGATCTGGCCAAAAACCGTTTCTTATATTCCGGGGATCCATAACTTCGATTGCGCTGAGATTTTAACACGACTTTTTCCAGATATAAGCTTCCTTGCACCCGAAGTAGAGCTCCAACCGACGTTCAAGGAGGGCACAACCCACCACCACGCGCCAGGGGCCTGGGGCGCGCCCTGGTATCTTGTGGGCTGTGTGGGCCTCCGTTTGCGGTGATTCCAACTCCCCAAAATCACATATATTCCAAAATAATTCTCTGTAAAATTTTATTGCATTTGGACTTCATTTGATATGGATTTTCTACGAGACAAAAAACATGCAAAAAACAGGAACTGGCACTGGCACAAGATCAATAGGTTAGTCCAAATAAATCATATAAAATGTTGCCAAAAGTATCTAAAAGTTGTATAATATTGGCATGAAACAGTCAAAAATTATAGATACGATGGAGACGTATCAGCCTCCACCTCTCTCTCATACTCGTTCGCCTCCTCTCTAGTTATAAAATATATCCCTTTTACTTGGAAGTTAAAGAAGGCAGAAGCAGGAAGGGTAACATGGACAACACGTTGTCGGTCAAAGATTAGTCGGTACTGGAGGGACTATTCGTTCCTCTCATGGAACTAGTAGTGTACCATAGCCTTATAATCAAGAAAAGCAGGTGGCAACTCAATGTCATTCCCCCTTATGGGTACCCCAAGGTAACTAGCCAAACGGGTGGCATAAATCCCACCAAATAAATCTCCATCTTTAGCATTAATATGTAACCTCCTCGCAATAATGCCCCCCAAGTTATATCGTTTATCACCTACTACCGCGCACTTCTGGACACTAAGATCCAATGCATAAAGGTGGCTATGATAATGTTTACCATTAATGCATCTTCCTATAAAGAGAGCAAAATAATGTATGGCAGGAAAGTGAATGCTCCCCATAGAAGCTTGTGTAATATTTCTAGTTTCTCCCACAGTGATGCTAGCGAGGAAAACCTTATACTCAGTTTTACGAGGCTCGCTATGAGTGCCCCATTGTGGGATTTTACATGCAGTATTAAAATCTTCAAGGTCCATGGTATATGATTCATCATAGAGATCAAATAAAATAGTATGAGTGTTGCGCTGAGATGTAAACTTAAACCTTCACACAAATGAATCAATGAGTTGATAGTATTGAGGACACTTATCTGATACGAAGTCCTCAAGATCAGCGTTCCGTACGTACACATCAAACTCCTCTTTGAAACCTGCATGAACCATGAATTGATCCAATGGCCATTCGCAAGGTCGTACTTGAGCTTCCCTTGGTGGTTCAAGGTCCGGCTCACGTATCGCGATCCTTGGGGCTTGCTTCCTTGAGGAACCACCTTGGTAAATCTTCCAAACATTTTTCTTCCTCTGAAAAAATTCTGAATTTTTTAGTGACTCAAAATAGAAGTGAACCAAACTCAACAAAATTGATAGCAACTACTCCTACAAGTGTCTAGAAGCTATATCATGCATCAAAACTACTTTGGACCATATAAATTTGACATGCAAGCTCAAGAACTAGGTCACCACAACAGCAAAAATTTGCAATATATAAAGCACTAGAACAAAAACTAATTGGACCATTGGAGGAGTCATATACCGAAGAACAATCCCCTAAAACAGTTTTGCAAATGGAGCTTTGCACAAGGTGACCGAAAATGGTAGCAAGATGAGCAAGAATACGTGTTTGAGCAACGGGATGATTTTTTCTGGAGGAAGACGAAGTGGATGGGTGCTGGAATAAGTGAGGGGGACCCACAAGGCAAGGGGCGCGCCCTGCACCCTTGTGGCCCACTAGTGCAGCCCACCTGGTACATTCTTAGTGCCAGAAATTCTAAAATATTCTATAAAAATCATAGTAAATTTTTAGGGCATTTGGAGAAATTTTATTTTCGGGACATTTTTTATTGCACGGATAATTCATAAAACAAGTAAATATTACTATTTTTTCTTTATTTATTCTAAATAACAGAAAGTAAAAAGCGGGTACAGAAAGTTGTGCTCTCTAAATTCATCCACCTCATGCCCATCAAAAGGAGTCCATTAACAAGGATGACCAAGTCTTATTAACAAACTTCTTCCGAATGACATGAAACCAGAGAATTTTCGAATAACACTAGGTTACCTCAACGGGGATATGCATGTCCCCAAGAATAAGAAGATCATATTTCTTTTTGACAGTAGGAAGAGGGAATTCGAAACCTCCAATAGTAATAGTTGAAAATTTTCCAATAGAGTTGATACTATGAACTTGAGGTTGTTTCTTCGGGAAGTTGTGACGCCCCCGATTTGACCGTACACTAACCATGCACGCAAATATGTACGATCAAGATCAAGGACTCACGGGAAGATATCACAACACAACTCTACAAATAAAATAAGTCATACAAGCATCATATTACAAAGCCAGGGGCCTCGAGGGCTCGAATACAAGAGCTCGATCATAGACGAGTCAGCGGAAGCAACAATATCTGAGTACAGACATAAGTTAAACAAGTTTGCCTTAAGAAGGCTAGCACAAACAGGGATACAGATCGAAAGAGGCGCAGGCCTCCTGCCTGGTATCCTCCTAAACTACTACTGGTCTCGTCAGCGGGCATCACGTAGTAGTAGGCACCTCCGGAGTAGTAGGAGTCGTCGTCGACGGTGGCGTCTGGCTCCTGGGCTCCAACATCTGGTTGCGACAACCAGGTAGAAGGGATAGGGGGAAAAGAGGGAGAAAGCAACCGTGAGTACTCATCCAAAGTACTCGCAAGCAAGGAGCTATACTACATATGTATGCATTGGTATCAAATGGAATAAGGGTATCATATGTGGACTGAACTGCAGAAAGCCGGAATAAGGGGGGATAGCTAGTCCTTTCGAAGACTACGCTTTTGGCAGCCTCCATCTTGCAGCATGTAGAAGAGAGTAGACTGAAGTCCTCCAAGTAGCATCGCATAGCATAATCCTAACCAATGATCCTCCCCTCGTCGCCCTGTGAGAGAGCGATCACCGGTTGTATCTGGCACTTGGAAGGGTGTGTTTTATTTAGTATCCGGTTCTAGTGGTCATAAGGTCAAGGTACAACTCCAAGTCGTCCTGTTACCGAAGATCACGGCTATTCGAATAGATTAACTTCCCTGCAGGGGTGCACCACATAACCCAACACGCTCGATCCCATTTGGCCGGACACACTTTCCTGGGTCATGCCCGGCCTCGGAAGATCAACACGTCGCAGCCCTACCTAGGCACAACAGAGAGGTCAGCACGCCGGTCTAAATACTATGGCGCAGGGGTCTGGGCCCATCGCCCATTGCACACCTGCATGTTGCGTACGCGGCCGGAAGCAGAACTAGCCCCCTTAATACATGAGCAGGCTTACGGTCCAATCCGGCGCGCGCCACTCAGTCGCTGACGTCATGAAGGCTTCGGCTGATACCACGACGTCGAGTGCCCATAACTGTCCCTGCGTAGATGGTTAGTGCGTATACGCCAGTAGCCAGACTCAGATCAAATACCAAGATCTCGTTAAACGTGTTAAGTATCCGCGAACACCGACCAGGGCCAGGCCCACCTCTCTCCTAGGTGGTCTCAACCTGCCCTGTCGCTGCGCCACAAAGTAACAGTCGGGGGCCGTCGGGAACCCAGGCCCACCTCTACCGGGATGGAGCCACCTGCCCCTTCAGCCCCCAACTCCGAATAGTACCACAGGTAATGTAACTGTGTAAAGTATATAGTATATGCCCGTGATCACCTCCTGAAGTGATCACGGCCCAGTAGTATAGCATGGCAGACGGACAAGAGTGTAGGGCCACTGATGGAACACTAGCATCCTATACTAAGCAGTAGGATAGCAGGTAATGGTAACAACAGTAGTAGCAAGGACAGGCTATGCATCAGGATAGGAATAACGAAAAGCAGTAACATGCTACACTACTCTAATGCAAGCAGTATAGAGAAAAGAGTAGGCGATATCTAGTGATCAAATGGGGGGCTTGCCTGGTTGCTCTGGCAAGAGAAAGGGGTTGTCAACACCGTAGTCGAACTGGGGGTCCTCGGCAGTCTCGGGGTATACCGGAAAGAAGTAACGGAGGGGGAACACAATAAATAACAGAGCAATCAAAGTATAACATGGCAATGCGCGATGCTAGAGGTGACCTAACGCGGTAGTAAGTGATACTGGTGAAGGGGGGCAAACGTCCGGGAAAGTATTCCCGGTGTTTCGCGTTTTCTGATGGACAGGCCGGAGGGGAAAAGTTGCAGGTTTGATATGCTAGGGATGCGTGGCTGACAAACGGATTGCGTATGCGGATTCGTCTCGTCGTTCTGAGCAACTTTCATGTACAAAGTATTTTCATGTGAGTTACGGATTATTTTATATTAATTTATAAAGATTTAATCATTTTCTAGATTTCCTGGATTTAATTTAATTCGAAATTCATTTAAATAATAAATGCTATGGGTACACAGAAGTGTACCCAAAGAGGTGCTAGTGAGGCTGACAGGTGGGGCTAGTTGACTGGGTCAACTGCCCAGTCAGCAGATGCTGATAGTGGGGTCCAGGGGCTGAGTCAGCAGTCCAGTTGTGGTCAACACATGGACCGTTGACTGGTCAAACTGGCTGGTTGGACCCAGCTGTTATAGAGACAGTGTAAATTAATTGTTTAATTAATTTTAACAGATTGGGTGGGGGGCCACATGTCATTGACTTAGGTAATTTTAAACAGGCTTTTAAAAGAAAAGGGTCCACATGTCATCTCCAGTTATTCAACTAATAGTTTTATTAGGTTCTATCTAATTACGTGGTTAGGGGATTGGTTAAACCAGGCGGGGCCACGCGTCAGTGGGTCAACCCACTATTAGAACGTGCGGGTGTGCGTGCGCGTGTGCCCGTGGGTGAGTTCAGAGGACGGCGGCGCGCGCGGAGCTGGGTGCTCCGGCGACCAAAAGGGGCAGCCCGGGTGCCAAACGGATAAGCGGGAGGCGCCGCGTCAAGCTGCCTTCGTCTGTAGCTAGGAGCGGCTGAAACAGCCAGGGGCGGCGACTACGGCGGAGCTAGCGGCAAACGGCGCTGGAGGGCACGGGGAGGAGGGGAAAAAGGCTGTGGACGGCCGGAGGCTCACAGCGGAAGCATCAGGGTGTTCGATGGAGCCGGTGGAGGTTGGGGTCGAGCGGATCGACGACGAGGTTAGCGGCGGCGTCCGACGGTGTCGGAGCAGGGGGCGTCGGTCGATGAGGGGACTCCGGCGAGGGGAGCATGGCGAGGGAGGCCGGATCCGCGACGAGGCCTTCGGGGTCCGTCCTCGCCGGCGAGGAGGTGGCTTGGCGCGGCACGGACGCAGAGGACCAGGCGGCTGCGGCCATGGCAGGAGCTTCTGTGAGGCGGTGATGCGAGGACGGCGGTAGGCGGCGGTTCCAGGCGGCGTCGGGGCGGCGGGGATCGGTGTGGATGCAGCCGGATCCGTCCAGGAATGGGAAGGGGCGACGGAGGCTGGCCGTACCTGGTCACTGGGACGGATGAGGTCGGGGATTTCGCCTCCCACAGTAGGTGGCGGCGCACGGGAGGACGAGAGGGAGTGGGGGGGAATTCAGGAGCGAGGGTGGCTGCGGGCTAGGTTATGGGGGGATATGGGAGGCCGGTTGGGCCAGGGAGGAGTTGGGCCGGATGGCCCAGTTGGCCTGGGGCTTTCCATTTTTTTATAAACCTTATTTTCTTTTATAGTTTCTGTTTATTTGTTTTCTTTTATTTCTCATTTTAGTAAAATACTATAGTGGCACCAAAATAGAGGTTGCAAACTAAGCCACAGCCACAAACCACTTAGCACCGAAACAAAATAGTTTTGAAATTGTTTAACATTTTGAAAGCATTTAAATAATTATTATTGTTACTATTTTATTCATTTTAGAGTGTTTAAACATTTTTATCAAAGTTTGGTTTCTCCTCCATAATTACTTACGATTTATTTGTCACAACCCGAACATTTTAGTTTTGACGTTTGAAAACTTTTCTAGTTTGACTTTATTTAAAATTTGAATTTGAACGAGTTTTGAATCATCGCGAGATTAGGAACAGTAATCGAGGTGACGTGGCACCAATAGCAGAGGTTCACTGTAGCTTAAATATCCGGGCGTCACAATTCTCCTCCACTACAAGAAATCTCGTCCCGAGATTTAAGAGGGGAAGTAAGGGGGGAAAGATCTGGTCACGAAATTCTAACGAATCTTCTCGGTCTTGGATGCTCTTCTCGGAGAGGTCGATCCATAACATTAATGTCTTCATACCTCAGCTTTGGGTCACCATGAGGAAGTCATCATATTTTTCTCCGGGAACTCCAACGCACTTACGAATAGGTAGGGGGGCGCTTGGCTACGACAGCATGCTTACGAGGGAAACAATCTGGGGTTAACCATGAATGAGCATAAGATTATCTCTCAAGTTGAACATATAAAACACATCGAGAGTACGATACGAAGGTATAATGGGAGGGTCCAAGCGGGTAGCTAGCTGCTCAAAGTCTGAACCAGAGTGAGAAAGGGGTTCAGAGCGGCGAGAGTAAGCGTTGCGTCTGATACCAGAATAGAGCAGTAGGAAGGTGGCTCAAGAATTACCTATGATTCCAAGCATAAGGGATAACTTTGAAGCAGGGATGTACAGGAGAGTCAGGTTTCGATCTTGTGGAACTGTGGGTTATGGGCCCACCATGTGGGTTAAAAGTAGAAGGAGCGGTGACATCTTGCTCGGTCATGACAGCAAGGCATGTCAACGGGTAGCATGTCAATTATGTCGGCAACAACGTTGGTACCAAGGGCGAGGGACGAAGAGAACCATTTTCCTGCTCGTTGAACGAGGCAGACCAATAGGCAAAGTTCTCGTCCATCGGTGGTTACTGAAATGTCATCATCAGTAGCAACAGGGTCTTACTAACAGAGTGGTACAACAAGGTGTTTACATAAGCAGTGAATTATTACTGCTTAGATCATATAGATCACAAGAAACGTTAAACCAAACAATAGAAAGGATAATATGATTATCAAATTAATCAGAACAACGAAAAGGAAAATGTGTTTAAACACATATATCAGGGGTATATCCTCCCCAAGTCAAGCAGAGGATCATATCCAAGACAGGATATAAAGTAGAAAACCTTTTAGGTAAGGGGGGGAGGAATATCATGATATTACCCATACAACGGTGTTAGGATAAATGATAAATAAAATTTAGCATCGTGCTTCAAATGTTCCTGTTGAAAATCGGAGTACCATTGACATGCTTCGAGATAGCATTGACATGGTCATCAGGTGAAGATCAGACTCTGGAAACACAAAGGATCCATCAGGAATAACTTGTAGAATAAGTCTTACAATTTCCTCAGGGAAGAATGGATAACCTTGCTAAAAAGGAAACATTAACAATAGGTCCTCCAGCCAGGTGTACTGGGCAAGACATCACCTTACCAGGTCATAAAAGAACATTGTTATTACCCTTGGAAATATATTCCAACCATCATATCTGACTGGGATTCAGATCTAGTCGGTGTTAGGATACCTCAGACTCAGGGTACCTGAGAAGAAAAGGTGTAACACACATTGACTAGATGATAATGTAAGATCCTTGGAAATGAACTATGGAAGCGAGTTCCAAAACAAGAGTTCATCATTTAACCAATGAGATGACGAGGAGGTGGTTGATGGACTCAGCGTCAATTCCTCGAGATTTCCAAAAGGATGGATTTCCGCAACTATGTGAATAAGGAGATAACATTTCTCAGATCAAATGATATAATGTGGTATGCTCGAGGAGAACATACATAGTTAAACATTGGTTGAAAAGTGCACCCGAAATATGGGTTTAGGTAGCATGATCAATGTTAGAATGGTGATTCGATAACCAATGGTCTAAAAATGAAATGATGACCCTTAACTTCGAAGCAATAGGGTTGCTAGAAGTTTAGAATTTACGCATCACAGACCATTTGTCGGTATTCCGAATAGAAACAACACGGGGACCAAGAAAAGAATGGTGATGATGATCATGACAAATTCTGTCGAGAGGTTTCATGGAGATGTAATCGGTCGACGATGACATCAAGTCAAAGGAATGATGAAGCGAAAAGTTATTGGAACCATGAGTACGCCACAAACTCGGAATCCAGCTTGTTGTTCAAGGCAAAAAGATCTGTCGTGGAAAGTCGACGTAAGCTTAGCTCATCATCGAAAGTTGTGCTCCGGGATTAAGGACCAGGTAGCATAGTTAAAAGTTAGCACGATAATGATATAGCCGATCAGGCTTGGAATGACTTGAAGGATTATTAAACTCATAAGCAATGAAGATTACTTAGAGTTATCGAACCAGAGTGCGGAATTGGTTCACTTACCGGTGTTCTTGAGCGACTAACAACTCAGAACCCATGAAAAATTAGAATCAATGAGAATGTAGCACTTGATGAAGAACTCATAAGAAGTTATGCAGTTCCATGATAATCTTGAGATACCAGGGGGGTAATACTCGATGACAGATCAAAGTAGAGGTTGGAGTGGGGTATTTCTCTACAGAAGACAAGCGCTTAAACTTGCACGCGAAATGGTATTTAAAGGAGAACATGGTCGGAACCACGATTGCAAAAGGCCAGATCCCGGATATAAGATGAACTTATACCAAAGGAATAATTTAATTTAAGAGAAGCTTTAATGATAAGATCTACATCGTGTCCATGGGCATGAACACAAAGTTCAAGGTCGACTCCCACTTCTTCAATGTATAACATTCCATTCACTTCTCGCTTTTGATGAGGCTGTAGTGTAGAAATTCTATCTGGCGGAGCAACAGAAGAGTATGACTCGCGAAAACTTTCGGGTTCATACCGTTTGGGGAAGGCATAGGTTCAACCCATCAGGGCATCTTAGTAGTAATTACCACAAATTTCAAGAATAAATAACACAAGCTCGATAGTAGAGCATGCTTGAGAAAGCAGAGGATACAATTTACCAAAGGTATTATGTATCCGAGAAAAGGCTCACAGACTTATTGAATATGAAGGACGCTGTCGGATAAAATCCAACAAAGGATCTGGTGGTCCTCAAGGGATCTGGTGTGAGCATCGGTACTCAACCAGAGGGAGAAACAATACAAGGAGATCAGACTTTAGAAACAACTGACTAATTTAAGGCTCAAATGCAAAGGAATTATCAATTCCAAGACAAGGGATCAGAAGCAATGCTCTGAACAGGGATGGATAAGTTGAATAGCCTTAGAGGTACGATCGATGGTCAATTGATTGGTCGAGATCCAGCTCATGTTTAAACTGGCGTCTGAGCCGGAAGGATGAATTCTAGGATCCGACTGATGATTGCGTGCATTCGCACTCATGTTGAATCAATAGGATCAAAATGACAGTGGCAAAGAATGCCAATAAGATTACTATACTTATGGGATTAACCATAATGCAAGCAAGCAAAGAATTTCAAAATCAATAAGTTGCTGAGGATTTTCGAAAGATCGAATAGTATTTCGAAGACCATTGTGAAACACATGAACAACTGGGGGGTGAGCGGATACTCGATAAGTGTGAGAATTATCCATAGGGGTATTCAGGTGACAAGGAACAACAAGGCAGTAAGCTCAAAGGATTATCGAAACAATGACAAGTATTACGGGGTATCTTGTAATAACAAGACCAACTGGGGATGAATGTAAGAATAACAACTGCAGGTATTTATTCATAAGGGTTGACGGTGGAAGGGGAGTAGTAAACACGATGAACACAAGTTCTCGGGTTAACAGCGGAGAGTATCTTCAGGGTCTTAACGTGCAGCAGACGATCATCAGTAATAAGGGGCTCTCCGGGTGAAAGTGATAACGAGATCCTAATGTTAGATTTAGCAAAATTCATTTAACCCGAATAGGAGAGAGTTCAGAGTCCCAGAGTAAGGATCGAGGAGTAAAAGATCCTAATACCACCCAGATGGCGATGTGGGCCCGCAAGCCGCACAGCCATGTTAGTAAAAGTTTTTCAATGACTAGAATCGACTTCGGCCAAGGAGTTGGAAAGGGGGATTCCTACAGGCAGTCGGCTCTGATACCAACTTGTGACGCCCCCGATTTGACCGTACACTAATCATGCACGCAAATATGTACGATCAAGATCAAGGACTCATGGGAAGATATCACAACACAACTCTACAAATAAAATAAGTCATACAAGCATCATATTACAAGCCAGGGGCCTCGAGGGCTCGAATACAAGAGCTCGATCATAGACGAGTCAGCGGAAGCAACAATATCTGAGTACAGACATAAGTTAAACAAGTTTGCCTTAAGAAGGCTAGCACAAACAGGGATACAGATCGAAAGAGGCGCAGGCCTCCTGCCTGGGATCCTCCTAAACTACTCCTGGTCGTCATCAGCGGGCATCACGTAGTAGTAGGCACCTCCGGAGTAGTAGGAGTCATCGTCGACGGTGGCGTCTAGCTCCTGGGCTCCAACATCTGGTTGCGACAACCAGGTAGAAGGGATAGGGGGAAAAGAGGGACAAAGCAACCGTGAGTACTTATCCAAAGTACTCGCAAGCAAGGAGCTATACTACATATGTATGCATTGGTATCAAATGGAATAAGGGTATCATATGTGGACTGAACTACAGAAAGCCGGAATAAGGGGGGATAGCTAGTCCTTTCGAAGACTACGCTTTTGGCAGCCTCCATCTTGCAGCATGTAGAAGAGAGTAGACTGAAGTCCTCCAAGTAGCATCGCATAGCATAATCCTAACCGATGATCCTCCCCTCGTCGCCCTGTGAGAGAGCGATCACCGGTTGTATCTGGCACTTGGAAGGGTGTGTTTTATTTAATATCCGGTTCTAGTTGTCATAAGGTCAAGGTACAACTCCAAGTCGTCCTGTTACCGAAGATCACGGCTATTCGAATAGATTAACTTCCCTGCAGGGGTGCACCACATAACCCAACACGCTCGATCCCATTTGGCCGGACACACTTTCCTGGGTCATGCCCGGCCTCGGAAGATCAACACGTCGCAGCCCCACCTAGACCAACAGAGAGGTCAGCACGTCGATCTAAACCTAAGCGCCCAGGGGTCTGGGCCCATCGCCCTTAGCACACCTGCACGTTGCGTGGGCGGCCGGAGCTAGCGGCAAACGGCGCTGGAGGGCACGGGGAGGAGGGGAAAAAGGCTGTGGACGGCCGGAGGCTCACAGCGGAAGCAGCAGGGTGTTCGATGGAGCCGGTGGAGGTTGGGGTCGAGCGGATCGACGACGAGGTTAGCGGCGGCGTCCGACGGTGTCGGAGCAGGGGGCGTCGGTCGATGAGGGGACTCAGGCGAGGGGAGCATGGCGAGGGAGGCCGGATCCGCGACGAGGCCTTCGGGGTCCGTCCTCGCCGGCGAGGAGGCGGCTTGGCGCGGCCCGGACGCGGAGGACTAGGCGGCTGCGGCCATGGCAGGAGCTTCTGTGAGGCGGCGACGCGAGGACGGCGGTAGGCGGCGGTTCCCGGAAGCGTCGGGGCGGCGGGGATCGGTGTGGATGCAGCCGGATCCGTCCGGGAACGGGAAGGGGCGACGGAGGTTGGCCGGACCTGGTCACTGGGACGGAGGAGGTCGGGGATTTCGCCTCCCACTGTAGGTGGCGGCGCACGGGAGGACGAGAGGGAGCGGGGGGGAATTCAGGAGCGAGGGTGGCTGCGGGCTAGGTTATGGGGGGATATGGGAGGCCGGTTGGGCCAGGGAGGAGTTGGGCCGGATGGCCCAGTTGGCCTGGGGCTTTCCATTTTTTTATAAACCTTATTTTCTTTTATAGTTTCTGTTTATTTGTTTTCTTTTATTTCTCATTTTAGTAAAATACTACAGTGGCACCAAAATAGAGGTTGCAAACTAAGCCACAGCCACAAACCACTTAGCACCGAAACAAAATAGTTTTGAAATTGTTTAACATTTTGAAAGCATTTAAATAATTATTATTGTTACTATTTTATTCATTTTAGAGTGTTTAAACATTTTTATCAAAGTTTGGTTTCTCCTCCATAATTACTTACGATTTATTTGTCACAACCCGAACATTTTAGTTTTGACGTTTGAAAACTTTTCTAGTTTGACTTTATTTAAAATTTGAATTTGAACGAGTTTTGAATCATCGCGAGATTAGGAACAGTAATCGAGGTGACGTGGCACCAATAGCAGAGGTTCACTGTAGCTTAAATATCCGGGCGTCACAGAAGTGTACCGTATTCTCATTACAATTAACATGAAAAGTGACATTTCCCTTGTTGCAATCAATAACAGCACCTGCAGTATTCAAAAAGGGTCTACCAAGGATGATCGACATACTGTCGTCCTCGGGAATATCAAGAATAACAAAGTCCGTTAAGATAGTAACGTTTGCAACCACAACACGCACATCCTCACAAATACCGATGGGTATAGCAGTTGATTTATCAGCCATTTGCAAAGAGATTTCAGTAGGTGTCAACTTACTCAATTCAAGCCTATGATACAAAGAGAAAAGCATAACACTAACACCGGCTCCCAAATCACATAAAGCAATTTTAACATAGTTTCTTTTAATGGAGCATGGTATAGTTGGTATTTCTGGATCTCCTAGTTTCTTTGGTATTCCACCCTTAAAAGTATAATTAGCAAGCATGGTGGAAATTTTAGCTTCCAATATCTTTGTTTTATTTGTAACAATATCTTTCATGTACTTAGCATAAGGAGACATTTTCAAAATATTAGTAAAATGCATACGCAAAAAGATAGGTCTAATCATTTCAGCAAAGCGCTCAAAATCCTCATATCCTTTTTCTTGGATGGTTTAGGAGGAAAGGGCATGGGTTTCTCTTTCTTTGCCATGCTTCCTAGCAACAAAGTCTCTCTTATCATAACATTGATTCTTTGATTGTGGGTTATCAAGATCAACAACATGTTCAATCTCTACATCATTATCATTGCTCAGTTGAGCATCAACATGAACATCTTCATTAAAATTATCACTAGGTTCATGCTCATTAGAAGATTGTGTCTCAGCATCAGAAATAGAAATATCATTGGGATTCTCAGGTGTGTCAATAACAAGTTTACTAGAAGCATGCAAAGTCCTATCATTTTTCCTTTTCCTTTTATTAGAAGGACTAGGTGCATCAGTACTAATTCTCTGAGAATCTTGCTCAATTCTCTTAGGATGGCCCTCAGGATACAAAGGTTCCCGGGTCATTTTACTACCTCTAGTCATAACTCTAACAACATGATCATTGTTCTTACTATTCATCTCATTGAGCAAATCATCTTGTGCCGTAAGTACTTATTCTACTTGAGTTTTTACCATAGAAGTATGTTTACTAATAAGCTTAAGATCATTAAAAGTTCTACTCATATAATCACCCAAGCGGTCAAGCATGTAAGCATTACGTTTCAATTGTCTACTAACATAAGAATTGGAGTTTTCCTGTTTAACAATAAAATTATCAAACTCATCCAAGAATTGACTAGCAGACTTATTATGAGGAATATCACCTTCATCAAATCTATAGAGAGAATTTACCTCTACTACCTATGTCGGAGTATTAAGACCATGTATTTCTTCAATAGGCGGTAAATTCTTAACATCTTCAGCTTTAATACCTTTTTCTTTCATAGATTTCTTTGCCTCTTGCATATCTTCAGGACTGAGAAATAGAATACCTCTTTTCTTCGAAGTTGGCTTAGGAGGTGGTTCAGGAAGAGTCCAATCATTATCATTGCTCAATATATTATTCAATAGTTTTCCAGCTTGCTCAACAATTCGTTCCCTAAAAACACAACCATCACAACTATCTAGGTGGTCCCTAGAAGCATCAATTAGTCCATTATAAAAGATAACAAGTATTTCATTTTTCTTGAGAGGATGATCAGGAAAATCATTAAGTAATTGGAGAAGCCTCCCCCAAGCTTGTGGGAGACTCTCTTCTTCAAATTGCACAAAGTTAAATATTTCCTGTAAAGCAACTTGTTTCTTATGAGCAGGGAAATATTTTTCAGAGAAGTAATATATCATATCCTTGGGACTACGCACAGAACCAGGGGCAAGAGAATTAACCATATCTTAGCATCACCCTTTAATGAGAAAGGAAACAACTTAAGAATATAGTAATACCAAAAAAATTCCTCATGAGCAAATAGGGTGGCTATATCATTCAATTAGTAAGATGTGCCACAACAATTTCAGATTCATAACCATGGAAAGGATCAGATTCAACCAAAGTAATTAACTCGAGATCGACAGAGAATTCATAATCCTTATCTGTAACAAATATAGGTTAAGTAGCAAACTTAGGATCATATTGCATTCTAGCATGCAGATTTTTCTTTTAGCTTAGCTAACAGTTTCTTAAGATCATCTCTATCATTGCAAGCAAAAATGTCTCTAGCAATTTCTTCATCCATAATATATCGCTCAGGTACCTTAGGCAATTCATATCTAGGGGGAGAATCACAATCTTTAGTTTCAATAATCTCATCAGTTTCAGTAATTTCATTCTCTCTAACCCTATCAAGTTGTTCATCAAGAAATTCACCTAGTGGCACAATATTATCAAGCAAAGAAGTAGTATCATCATAAGCATCATGCATAGCAGAAGTGGCATCATCATCATTCGACATATCAGACTCAATAGCAGGTGTAGGTGTCGCAAGTTTACTTAAAATAGAAGGTGAATCAAGTGCAGAGCTAGATGGCAGTTCCTTACCTCCCCTCATATTAGAGGGATAGATATTGGTTTTGTTGTCTTTCAATTTCCTCATAGTGATCAACAGATATAATTCCCAAGTGACTCAGAGAATAGAGCTATGCTCCCCGGCAACGGCGCCAGAAAAAGGTATTGATAACCCACAAGTATAGGGGATCGCAACAGTTTTCGAGGGTAGAGTATTGAACCCAAATTTATTGATTTGACACAAGGGGATCCAAAGAATATTCTTGAGTATTAGTAGCTGAGTTGTCAATTCAACCACACCTAAAAGACTTAATATCTTTAGCAAAGTATTTAATAGCAAAGTAGTATGGAAGTAACTGTAACAGTGGCAAAACTAACAGTAGCAGTTTTGTAGCAATCGTAACAGTGACAACGGAAAAGTAACTTATCAAAGATCAATATGAAATGAACTCGTAGGCAATGGATCAGTGATGGATAATTATGTCGGATGGCATTCATCATGCAACAGTTATAACCTAGGGTGACACAGAACCAGCTCAAATTCATCAATATAATGTAGGCATGTATTTCGTATATAGTCATACGTGCTTATGGAAAATAACTTGCATGACATCTTTTGTCCTACCCTGCCGTGGCAGTGGGGTCCTAATGGAAACTAAGGGATATTAAGGCCTCCTTTTAATAGAGAACCGAAACAAAGCATTAGCATTTAGTGAATACATGAACTCCTCAAAATATTGTAATCACCGAAAGGAATCCCAATTATTGTCACCTTGGGGTATGTGGATCATAACTCGTAATAGGTGTCTACAAGTTGCAAGATCGGATCAAGAACACAAATATATTCATGAAAACATAATAGGTTCAGATATGAAATCATGGCACTCGGGCCCTAGTGACAAGCGTTAAGCATAGCAGAGTCATAGCAACATCAATCTCAGAACATAGTGGATACTAGGGATCAAACCCTAACAAAACTAACTCGATTACATGATAAATCTCATCCAACCCATCACCGTCTAGCAAGCCTACGATGGAATTACTCACGCACGGCGGTGAGCATCATGAAATTGGTGATGGGGGAAGGTTGGTGATGATGATGGCGACATTTCCCCTCTCCGGAGCCCCGAACGGACTCCAGATCTGACCTCTCGATGAAGAACAGGGGGTGACGGTGGCTCTGTATTGTAAAACGTGATGAATCCTTCTCTCTGGTTTTTCTCCCTGAACATGAATATATGGAGTTGGAGTTGAGGTTGGTGGAGGTCCAGGGGACCCACAAGGCAGGGGGCGCACCCTCCACTCTTGTGGATAGCCGGTGGGTCCCCTCTAGTTGATTCTTTCGCCAGTATTTTTTATTAATTCCAAAAATATTCTCCATGATGTTTCAGGTCATTCCAAGAACTTCTATTTCCGCACAAAATTAACTCCAAGGCAATTCTGCTGAAAACAGCACCAGTCCGGGTAAGTTCCATTCAAATCATGCAAATTAGAGTCCTAAACAAGGGCAAAAGAGTTTGGAAAAGTAGACACGATGGAGACGTATCACCTCGCCTCATGGGAAGGAGCATAGGCTCCCCGAGCAATATTTTTCCCATCATGATGGATGGTGCTCGGGCGATAGAGGCTCAGTGCTCGAAGGATGTAATTTATGAATGACTCTATTTTCGTTTATCTGAAGAAGTTTGAACGTTTGTGCTCTACAATTCAACTATTGGCCTTATATGTAATGCCTTGTTTGTTTATGTTGACTCTTGTGCGGCTGTTTTAAACTGAAAGTTACCAGTCTTGGCTTCATCCCCCTTGTAGATATTGCAAAGGGTGTTTTCTCTTTAACACTTTAGCCCTTAACCGATGTCTCAGTGCCTGGAGGCGGCAGTGTGTAAGGAAAACGAGGCAATCAGACTCTACGACTTTAGTGCTTTCACTTAGCCATAGGAGCTTGATGGTGGGGGCTAGCAACAAGCCCCTAGTGTGTGTTATATTCGGGTGTTCCGAGGATTATGCCATAATCACTTGGTTTCTATGACAGCAAACCCTTCGTTTGACACAGAATAACCTCCATCGATTTTTAGTTTAACACTTGTCATCGGATCGCCGACCAGTTCTCGCTTATTATGACAGTCAGTTATTAGCTTTCTGCACTGAGGTACTTAACTAGGCGAGCTATAAGTACAATCACAGTGGTTCTCCCTTTACCCTCCGACCCAAACAATGCAGAACGTAAGAGGGCAAATACATGAGCCGGGCAACCCAACTGTTGACCAAAGACATAATTCAGAGCCGATTCATATAATGCAATATCCAAGACGCTGAGCACATGGGGTGGAAATAGTGTCACAATGATGCTTGGGGCAGGATTTATAGTCAAGCCCCCAGTCTATTAGCCGATCACATATAGTAAAAGCATGTATCAAACTACTTTATTTCGGCATAAAAGGCGAAAAGGAATATGCAACACAAACACAAACGACTGCAATATAACTGTAGAAAATGGTCTTTAATTTCCATTGAATTCGTGACGTCCAACTATACAATCCGAACTGCCAAAGCAACCAGTATAGGTACTTTTTGTTTAAAAATAAATTTATCAAAGGAAAGGTTTACACAGGGCCTCCATGAGTGGTTTAACATCCCTACCGTGCCCTACTACACATCTCCGCCTTTGCTCTTTCTGGAGTTTCCGTAGGTGGAGGTGGTGTTCGGAGGGCGGACCCGGAGAGGGTCTTGAGAAGTCGCCACAGGATATCAACTTCGTGCTGGACAGGCCCTAGATGGTGTCTATTGGTGATGTCTGATCCGTGGCCATCTTCGACCATGGCTCGGTGGACCCGAGCACTTGACCCTTGTATCGCTTGTCCCCATAGTTGCCCATGGAATTTTAAGCGCGAAATTGTGCACCCGAGGTACGTATTTCGCGGCTAGCGGGGCTGTGCTGTGGGGAGTGTGTCCCTATTTAGGGTGAGCGCGGGAAGACTCCAAAATCGACGCTGTAACTCGAGCTCGTTTGCATGCGTCGAGCGTCTTGATGGTGGACTTGGCTTTCGGTGCCTCTATGGTGGTCTGGACTTTGGCTGCCAGAGCTGTTGTGTGCTCCTCGGTTCGGAGTGAGCGCTTAGTGTTAGCATTAACGATAATGACACCCTTAGGTCCAGGCATCTTAAGCTTCATATATGTGTAGTAGGGGACGACGTTAAAGCGAGCGAACGCTGTTTGGCCGAGGAGTGCGTGATAACGCCGCGAAAGGGAACAATGTTGAAGATTAAATTTTCTCTACAGAAGTTGTTGGGTGAGCCGAAGACTACTTCCAAGGTGATGGTTCCAGAGCAGTGTGCCTCGGTGCCTGGGATCACTCCTTTAAAGGTAGTGTTGCTGGGTTTGATTCTTGAGGGATCGATTCCCATCTTCCTCACCGTATCCGAGTAAATAAAATTGAGGTTGTACCTCCGTCCATAAGGACTCTAGTGAGGTGGAATCCATCCACGATGGGGTCGAGCACCAGGGCCGCCATTCCTCCATGAAGGATACTGGTCGAATGGTCTCTCCGGTCGAAAGTGACCGGACAAGCCGACCTTGGGTTGTATTTCGAGGCCACCGGCTCTACATCATAGACATCCCGAAGTGCACATTTCCGCTCCTTCGGTATATGGGTGACATAGATCATGTTCACGGTTTTTACCTCGGGAGGGAACTGCTTTCGGCCTCCATTGTTTGGCCTGCGAGGTTCATCGTCGTCCTTGCTGTGAGGACCCTTGCCCCGTTCCTCTGCTGTAAGCTTGCCGACCTGTTTGATTACCCAATAGTTACAGTTGGTGTGGTTGGCGGGCTTGTCGGAGGTGTCGTGGATCTAGCAGGGCCTATCCAGGATCTTGTCCAACGCGGTCGGGCTGTCCCGGTTCCCTTTAGAGGGTTTCTTCCATGGTCGTGATTTTGAGTTGCTGAACCCGACATTTACTACCGTGTCTTCGGCTTCACCGCCGTTTTTGCCGATGCTTGTTACTCTTGTTGCGCCGGGGTTTTCTTGTTCTTGTACCGGATCTCTGAGGTGTCGGGGTTGTCCGAGTGGTTGCTTCTACGAGCTAACCAACTGTCTTTGCCCGCGCAAAAGCGGGTCATGAGAGACGTGAGGGCTGACATTGCTTTTGGCTCATCCTGGCCGAGCCGGGGAGCGAGCCATTCGCCTCGAATGTTGTGCCTGAATGTGGCTATAGCCTCGGCATCTAGGCAACCGACAATCTGGTTCTTCTTAGTCTGGATCCGATTCCAAATTTGTTGTGCTGACTCCTCGGGCCGTTGAACAATGTGGCTCAAGTCATCGACATCCGGCGGCCAAAGATAGGTTCCTTGAAAGTTAGCCCAGAACGCGTCCTCGAGCACTTCCCAACTCCCGATGGAGTTTTCAGGGAGGTGCTACCTCTTGAGCTTGTGTTGGTTTTTCCCTTGAAGAGGAAAGGGTGATCCAGCAAAGTAGAGTAAGTATTTCCCTCAGCTTTTGAGAACCAAGGTATCAATCCAGCAGGAGACAACGCAACAAGCCACCGAATACCTGCACAAACAAACACCAACCTTACACCCGACACGATAAAGGGGTTGTCAATCCCTTCATGGTTATTTGCAACATGAGATCTGATAGATATGGATAAATGGTAAAGTAATATTTTTGGTATTTTGTTTATGGAACGGAAAGTAAAAGATAGCAAAGAAAGTAAATCGAAAACTAAATTTGTAGATCGGAAACTTATATGATGGAAAATAGACTCGAGGGCCATAGGTTTCACTAGAGGCTTCTCTCAAGATAGAAATTATTATGGTGGGTGAACAAATTACTGCCGAGCAATTGATAGAAAAGCGCAAAGTTATGACGATATCTAAGGCAATGATCATGAATATAGGCATCACGTTCGTGTCAAGTAGACCGAAACGATTCTACATCTACTACTATTACTCCACACATCGACCGCTATCCAGCATGCATCTAGAGTATTAAGTTCATAAAGAACAGAGTAACACCTTAAGCAAGATGACATGATGTAGATGAAGTAACTCAAACAATATGATGAAAACCCCATCTTTTTATCCTCAATGGCAACAATACAATATGTGTCGGTTCCCCTTTTGTCACTAGGATCGAGCACCGCAAGATTGAACCCAAGGCTAAGCATTTCTCCCATTGCAAGAAAAACTAATCTAGTTGGCCAAACCAAATCGATAGTTCGAAGAGACTTGCAGAGATATCAAATCATGCTTATAAGAATTCAGAGGAGATTCAAATAATATTCATAGATAAGCTGATCATAAATCCACAATTCATTGGATCTCGGCAAACACACCGCAAAAGAGTATTACATCGAATAGATCTCCAAGAACATCAAGGAGAACTTTGTATTGAGAATCAAAGAGAGAGAAGAAGCCATCTAGCTACTAGATATGGACCCGTAGGTCTGTGGTAAACTACTTACGCTTCATCGGAGAGGCAATGGTGTTGATGCAGAAGCCCTTCATGATCGAATCCCCCTCCGGCAGGATGCCGAAAAAGGCCCCAAGATGGGATCTCACGGGTACAGAAGGTTGCGATGGTGGAAAAGTGGTTTTGTGGCTCTCCTGGAAGTTTTTGGGGTATTTGAGAATATATAGGAGGTAGATCTAGGTCAGGGGGTCACCGAGGGGCCCACAAGGTCGAGGGGCGAGCCCTACCCTCTGGGCGCACACTACACCCTTGTGGCCGCCTCATGGCTCTTCTAACTAGCATTCCAAGTCTCTTGGGTGTCTTCTGGTCTAAGAAAAATCATCGCAAAAGTTTTATTCCGTTTGGACTCCGTTTGGTATTTCTTTTCTACGAAACTCTAAAACAAGGAAAAAACAAAAACTGGCACTGGCTCTAGGTTAGTAGGTTAGTCCCCAAAATCTATAAAATAGCATATTAATGCATATAAAACATCCAAAACAAATAATATAATAGCATGGAACAATAAAAAATTATAGATACATTGGAGATGTATCAAGCATCCCCAAGCTTAATTCCTGCTCGTCCTCGAGTAGGTAAATGATAAAAACAGAATTTTTGATGTGGAATGCTACCTAACATATTTAATCATGAAGTTCTCTTTACTGTGGCATGAATGTTCAGATCTGTTAGATTCAAAACAAAAGTTTAATATTGACATAAAACAATAATACTTCAAGCATACTAACAAAATAATTATGTCTTCTCAAAATAACATGGCTAAAGAAAGCTTATCCCTACAAAATCATATAGTCTGGCTATGCTCCATCTTCATCACACAAAATATTCAAATCATGCACAACCCCGATGACAAGCCAAGCAATTGTTTCATACTTTTAACGTTCTCGAACTTTTTCAACTTTCACGCAATACATGAGCGTGAGCCATGGACATAGCACTATAGGTGGAATAGACAGTAGTTGTGGAGAAGACAAAAAGAAGGGGATAGTCTCACATCAACTAGGCGTATCAACAGGCTATGGATATGCCCATCAATAGATATCAATGTGAGTGAGTAGGTATTGCCATGCAATGGATGCACTAGAGCTATAAGTTTATGAAAGCTCAAAAAGAAAACTAGTGGGTGTGCATCCAACTTGCTTGCTCACGAAGACCTAGGGCATTTTGAGGAAGCCCATCATTGGAATATACAAGCCAAGTTCTATAATGAAAAATTCCCACTAGTATATGAAAGTGATATCATAGGAGACTCTCTATCATGAAGATCATGGTGCTACTTTGAAGCACAAGTGTGGCAAAAGGATAGTAACATTGTCCCTTCTCTCTTTTCTCTCATTTATTTGTCGAGCCATTTCTCATTTTTTGGCCTCTTATATATATAATCTTATATATATATATATAAACACTATTCTGATCATGGGATCAGAATAATATTCTGATCACAACCTGACATGCCCCGCTAGTAGTACGTTGAACTTCCCTGTGAATTAGGTTGAACTTCCACCAACATTGCCCAAATGGGGCTTGCGATATACCTTCGGAAAGCTATGGACACCAATATCATGAGCCAACTTAAATTTTTGGCAAAATATAAGCGGTTTAAGAGCAGTTTTGAAAACCGTTTTTTCTTCGCAAAAAAACATGAATCGTATTTTCGATCGCATTACTAAACCATTTATCGGAATGAGGCATATAATATGGCGTTGGAAAGCTGATGCAAAACCGCTCCTTCCACATGTTGAAAGTTTTCTATAATTCCGTATGGTTAAAGAGTAATTTGAAAAAACGTAAAATTTCATAAACCGAACAGCTGAGTTCGTTTTTTGATGTCATTTCTAAACGGCTAATCCAATGGAGGCATATGATACGGCATTGGAAAGCTTATAAAAATGCGCTACTTTTCATCTTGAATGTTTTTTTCTAATTTTGAATGGTTTAAGAGTAATTTAGAAAATGGTCCAAGTCCTACCGAGTTCGTATTTTCGAGCTAATTTTTTAACCGTTCGTCCGAATGCAGCAAATGATATGGCGTTGGAAAGCTTGAAAAAATGTGAAACTTTTTGGTACGTATTGTTTCTCCCAATTATTTACAGTTTTAAGTCAGTTTCGAAAATGGCGAAAAACACATTTTCGCTGTATTTTCTACAAACTTAATCGGAATGGGGCAAATAATATACCGCTGAAAAGCTACGGAAAATTTTCATGTTGATGGTTTTCTCTGATTCATCTAGCCATTTTCAAGTAATTTCGAAAACGGCTGGATCATGCATTCTGCTTTTATCACGAAATAGATTCTTCGAAAATGCACCGCGTGAAGAACCTGAACTTCTCGGCGCGTGTACCTGAACTTCACTCTATTTTTCACGTGATTTTTTTGCTCGTAGCTCTCCATCCACTCACCGGAATTGAGCAAGTGATATACCGATGGAAAACTGTTGTAAACATGCAACTTTCCCGTGTTGATCATTTTTTCATACTCGCGACAATTTTAAAAGTTTTTCATATCAAATTCATTCACTATATTAGTCGAACTTTGTGTTGTTTTCACATTGAACTTCTGTGACGTATTTTTGTTTTTAATTTTCCCATCAATTTCGTCAGTGTTACAAAAATGATATTCTCTTTGTACAAACCTCTCTCACAATATATTTTTTAACTTTCTTCGACTGAGGACTTGAACTTACACAAATGATATTCCTGCCGTTTTGAAGCAAATTAGAAAATGACGAGATCATGATTTCTTCCTTCATCGCGAACGGAAACACACTGCATGAAGTAGTTGAACTTCTGGAGCATGTCTGTTTGAACCTCACTTTGTTTTTGACGTGCTATTTTTTGCAGTGCGTGAAGTAGTTGAACTTCTCGGGCATGTCTATTTGAACTTCACTCTGTTTCACTTTAATTGTTTTTTTTCTTATATGAAATAGACACCATGTACTACGTGAACTTCTGGTTATTATCACTTTGAACTTCTCTCTGGTTACACGGTGAACCTCTCTCACAAGAATTTTTTGAACATCTAAATACACGGTGAACATCTAAATACACGGTGAACTTTTTGTATTTTGTACATCTAAATACACGGTGAACCTCTCTCACAAGAATTTTTTGAACTTTTCCTCGCCGAGCACTTGAACTTCTAGCAACTTTTTTTTCGTTTATGGGTTGTTTTTAGAAGTGCAAAAATGGTGTTGTGTTTTTTATTTTTTGAATAGGTAAATCCTAGGTTTTAATAAACTCCGAACTTCTCTGTTATTTCAATTTGAACTTCACCTTTTTATATTTTGAGTAAAGAATAGTATTCGATTTTTATACGGAAATACAAGGTGAACCTCTCTCACAAGAATTTTTGAACTTCTCCGGACAGAGCAATTGAACTTGTTTCAACAAATCTTTTAAGCTTTTATTTCTCGCGACATTTTATGCATTTTTTGCTTTTCGGCGAAATGGCCTAGGTGTTCCCTTTTTTCATATGATGGTTTTTCTTCTACACGTGGTACACGTGAACTTCAGAATTCTTGAAGCAAGAACTTCGCGTGCTATTAATTTCAAGAGTTTTCTGTTTTGATTTTTTGCGTACTTTTTCACGCGTGTTTTGGAAAAACTATCCTGCTTGTAAGAATTTTTTTGCTTTTGCTTTTCATTTGAACTTCTATGCTTTATGTGTATTGTGTTTGTTTTTGCCAAAAGCTACCTTTTTGTGTGCCATTATTTAACAAAACGTGAGCTTCTACCCGAATTATAAGTACATTTTTCTCCAAAGCAGATGGGATTCACATAAGGAAGAGTTGTGGAAACAAACAGAACACATTGGACTTGAACACAGAATGAAGAAGATCAACACAGCCGTACTAATTACCGAAAAAAATTGTGGTCTCCATTTCTTGACATACTGGATACTTCCAATACATGACCTTCTAGTTAGGTAATGGGTAACGTCCTAGTTATGTAACAAATATCGAACCACTCAATTATTTAAATTTGAACTTCTAGGTCTTTTTGAAAAGAGTGAAAATTTATTTTTATAAACCTTTAAAACTGCTTGGTTTATTTAATTTGACCTTGTTGGTATTGTAACAAACATTCAACATCTCCGTTATTTAAATTTGAACCTCTATGGTTTTTTAGAAAAGAGGAAAATCCATTTTTTATATATTTTGAACTATAGTATTTTTTAAAATTTTGAACTTCTTAGTATATTCTTTAGTAACGAGGAATCCATGTTTCATATTAAACATCGAACCGCTCCGCTATTTAAATTTGAACTTCTTGGTTTTTTGACCTTCTCTATTATTTTATATTTAAACTTGTAAGTGTTTTCAATTTGACCTTCTTGGTTTTTTTAATAAACATCGAACTTCTCAGTTAGATAAATTTGAACCTCTAGGATTTCTTAAAGATGGGGAAAAGCCATTTTTTAAAATAAAATTTGGACTTCTATATTTTTATAATGTTTTTAGAAATGTTAAAAATTCCTTTAAACATTGAGTTACTTCTTTTTATTTTTTTCACTTGAGTTTCTTCGTGTGAAAATACCATAGTTATTTACGTCAACTTTTAACAGTGAAGGTTCAGACCTCTCTCTCACATAAAAGAATTTTATTTTTTTAAGTTTTGTAAGTGTTCTACTTTTTCCAAATTTTACTCACTCTTTGTTTCAAAAGTTTGGATTTTTGTTCCATGGACTAGCTGGTTTCGCCATGAACTTCCATTTTCTTTACAAGTTTACAAACATTACACAGACGCCCAGAGTTGCAATTGTAAGTACATACTAAAGAAACTGGTTCCATTATCTTTAAAGATGAACACTTTGAAGAGGACACTGGCTAAATGGGTTAAATGGGGCCAAATGGCAATGCGGTGGAGCTATTCACCACCACACATTTTTTGTCCTCACTTCATTGTACGTGTTCTCTCACACTTTGATTGTCTTTTTGCTTCTTCTCCCCTAGGATGATTAAATCCAGCATTGCCGTAGCAACTAGGAAGATGCATAAATACCATCACGCGGGGCAGTGATGTTGAGTGCCTCCTATATCTTGTACTGAGGAATTCTGCTCTCCAATCTAGGGTCTGGCGAAAAGATCAAATCCCCGATGTGAGTCCAATTGCAAGGTGACATGGTTGTCAACATGTGAAAAAGAACAAACATATACACTACACTGGACTCACCTATTTTTGTTGGGGGTCGACGAGATCTGCCAAGACGGGGATAGGGGAGTTCTTGGGTGCCGCCGAGAACCGGGCGCGGATAGCCCTTGTCCGGCTCACCGAGGTCGTTGTAGTAGTCATAGAGGTACACACGGTCCCACTCCTTGTACTTTCTGGTTATGCCGTCGCCTCGGAGATTGTTGAGTTCATCTTTGATGGTTTTGCACCAAAAGTGCAGCATTTTGATGGGCAAATAGGTCTGAAAAAATAGCGAGAAAATGAAGTGACAGATAAACAAAAACAAAACCTGTGAGAAGCAGGACTACTCAGTCCCCCAAACCCAGGCAGGCAGGTGCTCTGGGATTGAAAACAGGACTAATACCAATTAACCCGTGAGAAAAACATATTTCAGTTTGTTTGCTTGTGATCTGTTTCTGAAGACAAGTTTATATGTCTGTCTCCCAATCCCCTGATCATCAGGGGAACCTTAAACATAGTTATTTTTCCTTTTGGTAAACAATAGAAAAGTTGGCATCTTGCTATAAGATCTAACGACTAGCTAGTTGTGGATCGAGAGATTCAGATATGTGCGGGGATGGGTGATTCTTGTCCAGAAAAAAGCCTATTAAGCTATCAAACTGATGACACCTGCAACTTGTTGTTTTATAATTGTAATAATACTGGTAACTTGTACGAACCAGTCCGTTATATCTGTGAATAAAACTCTTAAGATGAGTTCAGTCAGTAGGGATGGCAGCGGAGCAGTCCATGCCGGCGCGTGCGAGCAGTCCATGTTCTACTCATGCTCTGTATCTCCCTCTGTTCTTGCTTATCCATCAAAATCAAGGCGTCGACTTCGTTAGGAGGAAGAAAATAGCATTAGCATTAGCTATAAATACTACATCTTGCGTCTTTAGGCTAGCGGATCTTCACACAGCAGCAGCTAGACGAGATGGTGTGCACCTTGCGATCCGGATCCTTGGAAGTAACCTTCCTCGAGAAGATCGAGCTGGCCTTTGCGACAAGGTCAACCAGCAGCGGTTGGGGAAAGCAGACGAGTGGACGGACGCGATGTGGAGCAGCCGCAACGAGAAGAAGAGAGGGCGCGGCGATGGAGTGCAGGGCCGGGGTTCCGATGCCTGGCATTGACGGCGGCAGGATCCAGCAAAGATCACTAGAGGAAGAGAAGGAGAAGAGGAAGGGATTGACAGGATTTGCGCCGGCAGCAAGAAAGGGACTGCGTGGGGAGGCAGCCATGGACTGCGTGCCAGGATGATGGTGCTCGAGGATCCCCGGCGGCGGCGACGATTGGGCCGCGGAGGAGCGTGCGGCCATGGCGGAAGTGCGGCAACAGGTTCCCGGTGGTGTTTGGCTTCATAAGTAATTCACGGGCCACCTTCCTTGAGATGATCTATTCTAGTTTTAGACGCATAAATTCCCATTGCTTTGAACCCCTGTCACATTTCGTTTCAAGCAACTAACGGTTGCCTATCCGCTTGAAACTCCTTATTTCACCTTCTTAATTTACTCTGGATGACTTTCTTGAATTTCAACTTGAGAGGTGACTCTATACCTCGTTCACTGAGATAGCCCCTAGGTACCTAACATGTATTGAGCTTCATACTTCACGAGTTTCCCCCTTATATTTTTCGTAAGTACGATGGAGACCCTGAAGGAAGAATGACGACTTCAGCATGATTACCTGAAGCCGATATATGAAGACATCAATGCTATGGACCGACCTCTTTGAGAAGAGTAACCAAGA
The DNA here is from genome assembly GCF_056163025.1 of Triticum urartu. NCBI lineage: Eukaryota > Viridiplantae > Streptophyta > Magnoliopsida > Poales > Poaceae > Triticum > Triticum urartu. The sequence goes on along the minus strand of NC_141877.1, from coordinate 154,434,962 downwards.
CCGAGAAGACTCGTTAGAACTTCGTAACCGGACCTTTCCCCCCTTACTCCATACCTTAAATCTCGGGACGAGATTTCTTGTAGTGGAGGAGAATTGTGACGCCTGGATATTTAAGCTACAGTAATCCTGTGCTAATGATGACACGTCACCATTGTTATTGTGCTAATCTCGCTTAGATTCTAATCGGTTTAAATTTAAATTTAAATTAAATTCAAAAAAAGAAAAGCTTTTGAATGTTAAAACTAAAATGTGCAAGCTATGGAAAATAATTCATAAGTATTATTGGTGGTGAAACCAAACTTTTATAAAAGGTTTAAATGCATTAAAATGTTTAAAACAGTGTCTTAAACAATTATGTAAATGCCTTTTATAATTTCTAAAATAACAAACTAATTTATTTGAGTATCAAGCTTTTTGTGGCAGAGGTATAAATAGTAAATACTAATTTAGAAATAAGGTTCGCATTTTACTTAAACTAAGTTAGGGTGTAAGTAAATAAATAAAAAGAAAAACAAATCACTAACAAAAATTAAAGTAAAAAAAGAAAACACCTTTACCCCTGGGCCAAATGGCCCAGCTGGCCTCACTGGCCAAACCAGGCCAGCCCACCAGTGCCACCTCCCTCCCTCCTGTGTTTACCAGGGGAGGACGTGGGCACCGGCGATGGCCGCCACGGCAGAGGGCATCGCCGTGGCGCCCATCCGCCACCCCCCAGCGCCTACTTAACCGGTGCACCTCTCTCCACGGAAACCCAAGGCCACCCCGTTCCCCTTCCTCCCTCTCCTCATGCCCTCGTTTGCACGATCCCGCATCTCACCGCGCGTGGTCATCGCCTTGTCATCATCGTCCCCATGGTTGGCTGCATCCCTGCGCTGCGCCACCATGTCCTGGAGCTTCGTCACCCTCGCCTTCGTCTCCCTCACCACTGGATCGAGCCCGGGGCATTGCATCGCGTCGTTTCCTACTTCGTCTTCTTCCTCGGATCAGCATCACCATTCGTCGTCGATCTTCTCCAACGCCGGCCACCACGAGCCCTCCCCGATCCCACTCGTGCACACCTACAGGCTCCCGGTGAGCCGCGCATCCCTTCCCCCTTTTCTCCTCTATTCCCGTTGCCGAACATCACCCATAGCCGCCGCCGGACATAGCCCCTGTCGACGCGCTCCCCGACCTGTCGTCGCGCCCACAACATCGCCTACACGCGCCAATGACAGCGCCTCCGCGTGCACCCGCGTTTCCCTTGGCCGCTCCCCTTACCCGCTGTGTTCCCCTGCTTGCGGTCGTCACACCCTGGCTCTGTACCGGCGTGCCTGCACGTCCATGGCCGCACGTTGTGCGCGTGCTTGCCGGCGCCCGATGCTCGCTGCTACTTTGCTCTACTGCTGCGCTGCTGCTGCGGCCGCCTACAGCTGCCTAGCGCCACTCCCAACCGCTACAGCCGCATGCGCCTCGCCTCCGCCTGCCCCCGCCGCCGAGTCTCGCCCACTGCGTGCCAGCATCCGGCCACCACCGCTCGCCGATGCTGCCTCATAAGGGCCTCGCGCTCGCGCTGCCGTTGCTTCCTGTTGCTCATAACCACTACTGCTGCTCTTTGCTACTCCGTTGCTACTGCCGCTGCTTACTGAACTGCTAGCTACTATAGCTACTAGCTAGCTTTGCTAAATCTGCAATGACTAACCCTATAGACAGCCTCTAAACTGCGTTTAAACAACTGTTAACAAGATTGAAAGAAATATGGGAAGGTAGTATACTTGACAAACTCCATTTTATCCCACTGGACCAAATACATTTGATGCATAGTTTAAGTCCTATGAAAATCACAAAATGCTATCTTTTGATAATATTTAACCTCTAGCATTGTGTGTTGTGTGCTGTGTGTGTATGCTGCGTGGTGTGTCTGAGTGTGCCGTGTGAGTGCACGTGTGTGTGAGTGTGTGCGGCCGGCCCAAATTAGTTAGGTCTAATTTAATTAGCTAGATTAGTCCTAGGATTAATTCCGCTGTTTAGTTAGTATGAGTTTAGTGCTAGATTAGCCTAATAGCCTATGACATGTGGCCCCATTCTAATCTAGACACTAATTTAATTTAGATGCCTATGACATGTGGGCCATATCATACCTTTGACCAGTCAAAGTAAAATGGTTGACCAGCCCCTTGGGTCCCACTGTCATACACATAGGCTAGGAAATCATTAGGTAACAAATGCACATTCTGCCTTTAGTTCGATTTAAACAATTCAATTTTTTTCAGAAAATGAATTTAAACTTTAAAAATTAATATAAAATAATCCGTATCTCGGATGAAAATACTTTGTACATGGAAATTGCTTAGAACGACGAGACAAATATGAATACGCAGCCCGTTTGTCCGCCACACATCCCTAGCATAGAGAGCACAGAACTTTTCCCCTCCGGTCCGTTTGTTCGAAAACGCCAAACACCGGAAATATTTACCCGGATGTTTCCCCCCTTCGCCGGTATCACCTATCCCTGTGATAGGTTACCCCTAGCACGACGTATTGTCGCGTCTTGCGTTGTGTTTTGATTGCTCTATTATTTATTGTGTTCCCCCTCCGTTACTTCTTTCCGGTAGACCCCGAGACTGCCGGCGACCCCAGTTCGACTACGGTGTTGACGACCCCTCTCTCTTGCCAGAGCAACCAGGCAAGCCCCCCTTTTGATCACCAGATATCGCCTACTCTTCTCTCTACTGCTTGCATTACAGTAGTGTAGCATGTTACTGCTTTCCGTTAATCCTATTCTGATGCATAGCCTGTCATTGTTGCTACAATTGTTGATACCTTACCTGCAATCCTAAATGCTTATTATAGGATGCTAGTTTACCATTAGTGGCCCTATATTCTTGTCCGTCTACCATGCTATAATGTCGGGCCGTGATCACTCGGGAGGTGGTCATGGGTATATACTTATACATAATATATGATACTTGTGGTGACAAAAGACGGGTCGGCTCGAGGAGTACCCGCAGTTGATTCACGAATTGGGGGCTGGAAGGACATACTTTCCCGATAGCCCTCTATGTGGATCTTTGTGGCGAAGCGACAGGGCAGGTTGACACCACCTAGGAGAGAGGTGGGCCTGGACTTGGTCGGCGTTCGTGGTTATTTCAAGATAACACGTTTAACGAGATCTTGGTATTTGATCTGAGTCTGGCCACTGGCCTATACGCACTAACCATCCACGCGGGGACAGTTATGGGCACTCGACGTCGTGGTATCAGCCGAAGCCTTCATGACGTCAGCGACTGAGTGGCGTGCGCCGGATTGGACCGTAAGTCTGGTCTTGTATTAAGGGGGCTAGTTCTGCTTCCGGCCGAGTACGCAACGTGCAGGTGTGCAATGGGCGATGGGCCCAGACCCCTGCGCCATAGGATTTAGACCGGCATGCTGACCTCTCTGTTGTGCCTAGGTAGGGCTGTGACGTGTTGATCTTTCGAGGCCGGGCATGACCCAGAAAAGTGTGTCCGGACAAAGGGGATGGAGCGTGTTGGGAAATGTGGTGCACCCCTGCAGGGAAGTTAATCTATTCGAATAGCCGTGATCTTCGGTAACATGACGACTTGGAGTTGTACCTTGACCTTATGACAACTAGAACCGGATACATAATAAAATACACCCTTTCAAGTGCCAGATATAACCCGGTGATCGCTCTCTCACAGGGCGACAAGGAGAGGATCATCGGTTAGGATTATGCTATGCGATGCTACTTGGTCAACTTACCATCTACTCTCTTCTCCCGCTGCAAGATGGAGGTTACCAGAAGCATAGTCTTCGAAAGGACTAGCTATCCCCCTCTTATTCCGGCATTATGCAGTTTAGTCCACATATGATACCCTTAATCCATTTGATACCAATGCATACATATGTAGTGTAGCTCCTTGCTTGCGAGTTCTTTGGATGAGTACTCACAGTTGCTTTTCTCCCCCTTTTCCCCTTTCCTATACCTGTTTGCTGCGACCAGACGTTGGAGTCTAGGAGCCAGACGCCACTGCCGATGACAACTACTACTACTCGGTAGGTGCCTACTACTACGTGCAGCCCGCTGACGATGACTAGGAGTAGTTTAGGAGGATCCTAGGCAGGATGCATGCGTCTCTTTCGATCTGTAACCCAGTTTGTGCTAGCCTTCTTAAGACCAACTTGTTTAACTTATGTCTGTACTCAGATATTGTTGCTTTCGCTGAATCGTCTATGATCGAGCTCTTGTATTCGAGCCCTCGAGGCCCCTGGCTTGTAATATGATGCTTGTATGACTTATTTTATTTGTAGAGTTGTGTTGTGATATCTTCCCGTGAGTCCCTGATCTTGATTGTACACGTTTGCGTGTATGATTAGTGTACGATTGAATTGGGGGCGTCACAAGTTGGTATCAGAGCCGACTACCTGTAGGAATCCCCCTTCCACACTCCTTGGCCAAAGTCGAGTCCAGACATTACAAAACTTTTACTAACATGGCTGTGTGTCTTACGGGCACACGTCGCCATTTGGGTGGTATTAGGATCTTTTACTCCTCTTCTATACTCTGGGACTCTGATCTCTCTTCTATTCGGGTTAAATGATTTTACTAAATCTGACTCTAGGTTCTCGTAACTACTTTCTCCCGGAGAGCCCCTTATCACAGATGATCGCCTACTGCGCCAGAAGATTTCGAAGATACTCTATCATGTTCTCCCGAGACACTTGTGCCCACCGCTTTTGCAAATTCCCTACCACTGTTATATCCTTATGGATAACTGCATAAACCTGCCATTCTTACATTCAATCACACTGATCTTGTTATTACAAGGTGCAACGAACTGCTCTCCGTTGTTCCGAGAATCCTTTGAGCTTACTGCCTTATACTTCTTTGCCACAAGAATACCCCTACGGATAATTCCTTGCACTTATCAAGTATCCGCTCATTCTCAATTGTTCAGTTGTTTCACATAAGCCTTCAAAATACTATTTGATCTTTCGAAAATCCTTAACAGCCTATTGTTCTTGAAATTCTTTCTTGCTTGCATTATGGTTAATCCCATAAGTATAGTAATCTTATTGGCATCCTTTGTCACTATCTATTTGAGTCCACTGATTCAATAAGTTGTGAATGTTCACAATCATCAGTCAAATCCTAGGATTATCCTTTCGGCCCAGACATCATCTGGGTATGATCTGGTTCTTGACCAATCAATGCCTTGATCAGTTGTGCTTATAAGTCTATTGAACTTATTCATTTTCGATCCGAACAATTGCTTCTGATCCCTTTGTTTGGAAATCATAAAAATTCTTTGCTTTAAGCTTTGAATTAGTTAGTTGTTTCTATAATCTGATGCGTTTTGCATTATTTCTTCTTCTAGTTGAACATATATGCTCACATCAGATTCTTGGCGGTCCGCCAGATCGTTTGGTGGATTATTATCCGACCGTCCCTGGATATTCTCAAAACCTTGAGTTCTTCCCCTGATACATAATTCCTTTGGTAAATTGTATCATTTGCCTTGTCAACCATGCTCTACTTTCGAGCTTGTATTATTTACTCCTGACGATATGTTTCTATGATGCCCTGATGGGTTGAACCTATGCCTTCCTTAATCAGTGTGAACCCGAAAGATTTCATGGGTCATACTTATCTGGTATTGCACCAGGTAAAACTTTCAACAACTAATGACATTTTCCAAAAGCGATAGATGAATGGAAGGTTATGCATTAAAGAAGTGGGAGTCGACCTTGAACTTGTGTTCATGCCCATGGACACGATGTGGAACTTATCATGGAAGCTTCTTATGGATCAATACCCCAATCCAACCTTTACTTTGATCTACCGTTGAGTATTACACTCTCGTATCTCGAGATTATCATGGAACTACATAACTTCTTATGGTTTCTTCATGAACTATTATTTCTCACCGATTCCAATTTTCCTGGGTTCTAGTTGTCGTCAACCGAGAACACCAAATAGTGAATCAGGTCCGCACTCTGATTCAATAACTCTTAGTAATTTTCATTGCTTAAGAGTTAATAATCCTTCAAGTCATCCCAAGCCTGATCGGCTATATCATTATCATGCTAAATTTTAACTGTGCTACCTGGCCCTTCTCCCCGTAGCAAAATTTTCGACGATGAGCTAAGCTTACGTCGATCTTCCTCGTCTTATCGTTCACCTCAAACAACAAGCTTGATTCTGAGTTGATGTCGTACCCGTAGTTCCAAAAACCTTTCGCTTCACCATTCCTTTGACTTGATGTCATCGCCGATTGATTACATCTTGAAATCTCTCGACTGCTATGTCGTGATCATCATCAGCATTCTGAGCTCTTCCAGGATATCAATCAAATTCATGATGAGAAATACCATCCTTGCCCTCGACGAATTGTGTTATCATCGGCCACTTTATTTCCTTCCTTCCAACACAAACTTGATTGTGTTTTGTGTTATTCCTTGAGTTCCCTGCTATCCAGCATTTGTTCTTCTTTACCTTGGAATATTACCACCTTTTAAGACAAGATGTCGTGGGAAATTTCACCACCTCTTGAGAACTCTTAATACAAGTGATACTTCTCACCATCATCATTCCTTCTTGGTCCCCGTTTTATTTATAGCCGGAATGCCGACAAATGAACTATGATGTGTGAATTCAAAACTTCTAGTACCCCTATTGCTTTGAAGTTAATGGTCGACATTTCATTCTTAGACCATTGGTTATCGAATCACCATTATAACATCGGTCATGCTACCTAAGCCCATATTCTGGGTGCAACTTTCAACCAATGTTTAAGTGTGTATGTTTTTCCTCGAGCATACATCATTATACCATTTTGATTTGACAAATGTGATCTCCTTGTTCACATAATTGGGGAGATCCATCTTTTGAAAATCTCAATGGATTGTCACCGAGTCCATCAGCCATCTCCTCACCCTCTCCCTATTTTAATGATGAACTCTTGTTTTGGAACTCGTTTCCATAGTTCATTTCCCTAAGAACCTTACAATTTCATCTCGACAATTTGTGGTGCACCTTTCTTCTCAGGCATCCTGAGTCTGAGGTATCATGCCACCAATCATATCTGAATCTCGGTCAGACATGATGGTTGGAACATAATTCCAGGAGTTATAACATTAGTCTTTGACCCAATAAAGTGATGTCATGCCTAGCACACCTGGCCGGAGGACCTATTGTTATAGTTTCCATTTTAGTAAGGTTATCCATTCTTCCATGAGGAAATTGTAAGACTTATTCTATAAGTTGTTACTGATGGATCCTTTGTGTATCCATAGCCTGATCTTTACCTGTTGGCTATGTCAATGCTATCTCGAAGCATGTCTATGGTACTCCGATTTTCAACAAGAACATTTGAAGCCCAATGTTAAATGTTTCCTGCTCAATTATCCAAACACCGCTGTATGGGTAATGTCATGACATTTCTCTCCTCTGACCTAAAGAGTTTTCTACATTATATCCTGTCATGGATATCATGATCTGCTTGTCCTTGGGAAGGATATATCCTTGAATATGTGTTTAAACACATTTTCCTTTCCATTGTTCTGTTTAAACTGATAATCATATTTTTCTTTCCATTGTTTGGTTTAAACTTTCTTGTGATCTATATGATCTAAGCAGCAATATTCTTCTGCTTATGTAAACACCTAGGAGCACAATCGTGTCGGTAAGACCCTGTTACTATTATTGATGACATTCCGGTAGCCACCGATGGATGAGAACTTTGCCTATTGGTCCGCCTTGTTCAATGAGCAGGAAAATGGTTCTCTTCGTCCCTCGCCCTTGGTACCGATGTTGTTGCCGACATAACTGGCAGTCTATCCTCTGACATGCCTTGCTATCATGACCTTGCATGATGTCACCACTCCTCCTACTTTTAATCCACATGGTGTGCCCATAACCCACAATTCCACAAGATCAAAGCCTGACTCTTATGTATACCCCTGTTACCAAAGATATTTCTCGCGTTTGGCTTCATAAGTAATTCACAAGCCACCTTCCTTGAGATGATCTATTCTAGTTTTAGACGCAATACTTTCCCATTGCTCTGAACCCCTGTCACATTTCGTTTCAAGCAACTAACGGTTGCCTATCTGCTTGAAACTCCTTATTTCACTTTCTTAATTTACTCTGGATGACTTTCTTGAATTTGAACTCGAAAGGTGACTCTATACCTCGTTCACTTAGATAGCCCCTAGGTACCTAACATGTATTGAGCTTCGTACTTCACGAGTTTCCCCCATATATTTTTCGTAAGTATGATGGAGACCCCGAAGGAAGAATGACGACTTCATCATGATTATCTGAAGCCGATAAATGAAGACATCAATGCTATGGACCGACCTCTTCGAGAAGAGCAACCAAGACCGAGAAGACTTGTTAGAACTTCGTAACCGGACCTTTCCCCCCTTACTCCATACCTTAAATCTCGGGACGAGATTTCTTGTAGTCGAGGAGAATTGTGACGCCCGAATATTTAAGCTACAGTAATCCTGTGCTAATGATGACACGTCACCATTGTTATTGTGCTAATCTCGCTTAGATTCTAATCGGTTCGAATTCAAATTTAAATTCAATTCAAAAAATAAAAGTTTTCGAATGTTAAAACTAAAATGTGCAAGCTATGGCAAATAATTCATAAGTATTATTGGTGGTGAAACCAAACTTTTATAAAAGGTTTAAATGCATTAAAATGTTTAAAACAATGTCTTAAACAATTATGTAAATGCCTTTTATAATTTCTAAAATAACAAACTAATTTATTTGAGTACCAAGCTTTTTGTGGCAGAGGTATAAATAGTAAATACTAATTTAGAAACCAGGTTCGCATTTTACTTAAACTAAGTTAGGGTGTAAATAAATAAATAAAAATAAAAACAAATCACTAACAAAAATTAAAGTAAAAAAAAGAAAACCCCTTTCCCCCTGGGCCGAATGGCCCAGCTGGCCTCACTGGCCAAACCAGGCCAGCCCACCAGTGCCACCTCCCTCCCTCCTCTATTCACCAGGGGAGGACGTGGGCACCGGCGATGGCCGCCACGGCAGAGGGCGTCGCCGTGGCGCCCATCCGCCACCCCCGGCGCCTACTTAACTGGCGCCCCTCTCTCCACGGAAACCCTAGGCCACCCCGTTCCCCTTCCTCCCTCTCCTCACGCCCTTGTTTGCACGATCCCGCATCTCACCCCGCGCGGTCATCGCCTTGTCATTGTCGTCCCCGTGGTTGGCTGCATCCCTACGCTGCGCCACCACATCCTAGAGCTTCGCCGCCCTTGCCTTCGTCTCCCTCACCACTGGATCAAGCCCGGGGCCTTGCATCGCGCCGTTGCCTACTTCGTCTTCTTCCTTGGATCACCATCACCGTTCGCCGTCGATCTTCTCTAACGCCGGCCACCACGAGCCCTCCCCGAGCCCACTCGTGCACACCTACAGGCTCCCGGTGAGACGCGCATCCCTTCCCCCTTTTCTCCTCTATTCCCATTGCCGAACATCACCCATAGCCGCCGCCGGACATAGCCCCTGTCGACGCGCTACCGGATCTGTCGTCGCGCCCACAACATCGCCTACACGTGCCAACGACAGCGCCTCCGCGCGCACCCGCATTTCCTTTGGCCGCTCCCCTGACCCGCTGTGTTCCCCTGATTGCGCTCGTCACACCCCGGCTCTGTACCCGTGTTCCTGCACATCCATGCCCGCGCGTTGTGCGCATGCTTGCCGGCGCCCGATGCTCGCTGCTACTTTGCTATACTGCTGCGGCTGCCTACTGCTGCCTAGCGCCACGCCCACCCGCTACAGCCGCATGCGCCTCGCCTCCGCCTGCCCCCGCCGCCGAGTCTACATGCCAGCATACGGCCACCACCACTCGCCGGCGCTGCCTCGTAAGGGCCTCGCTCCCGCGTTGCCGTTGCTGCTTGTTGCTCATAACCACTACCGTTGCTCTGTGCTACTCCGTTGCTACTGCCGCTGCTTACTGAAATGCTAGCTACTGTAGCTACTAGCTAGCTTTGCTAAATTTGCAATGACTAACCCTCTAGACAGCCTCTAAACTGCGTTTAAACAACTGTTAACAAGAGTGAAAGAAATATGGGAAGGTAGTATACTTGACAAACTCCATTTTATCCCACTGGACCAAATACATTTGATGGATGGATTAAGTCCTATGAAAATCACAACATGCTATCTTCTGATAATATTTAACCTCTAGCATCGTGTGTTGTGTGCTATGTGTTTATGCAGCGTGGTGTGTCTGAGTGTGCCGTGTGAGTGCACGTGTGTGTGAGTGTGTGCGGCCGACCCAAACTAGTTAGGTCTAATTTAATTAGCTAGATTAGTCATAGGATTAATTCTGCTGTTTAGTTAGTATGAGTTTAGTGGTAGATTAGCCTAATAGCCTATGACATGTGGCCCCATTCTAATATAGACACTAATTTAATTTAGATGCCTATGACATGTGGGCCATATCTCACCTTTGACCAGTCAAAGTAAAATGGTTGACTAGCCCCTTGGGTCCCACTGTCATACACATAGGCTAGGATATCATTAGGTAACAAATGCACATTCTGCCTTTAGTTCGATTTAAACAATTCAATTTTTTTTTCAGAAAATGAATTTAAACTTTAAAAATTAATATAAAATAATCCGTATCTCGGATGAAAATACTTTGTACATGGAAATTGCTTAGAACGACGAGACAAATCTGAATACGCAGCCCGTTTGTCCGCCACACATCCCTAGCATAGAGAGCAGGCAACTTTCCCCCTCCGGTCCGTTTGTCCGAAAACGCCTAACACCGGAAATATTTACCCGGATGTTTCCCCCCTTCGCCGGTATCACCTATCCCTGTGATAGGTTACCCCTAGCACGACGTATTGTGGCGTCTTGCGTTGTGTTGTTTTGATTGCTCTATTATTTATTGTGTTCCCCCTCCGTTACTTCTTTCCGGTAGACCCCGAGACTGCCGGCGACCCCAGTTCGACTACGGTGTTGACGACCCCTCTCTCTTGCCAGAGCAACCAGGCAAGCCCCCCCTTTTGATCACCAGATATCGCCTACTCTTCTCTCTACAGCTTGCATTAGAGTAGTGTAGCATGTTACTGCGTTCCGTTAATCCTATTCTGATGCATACCCTGTCATTGTTGCTACAACTGTTGATACCTTACCTGCTATCCTAAATGCTTAGTATAGGATGCTAGTTTACCATTAGTGGCCCTACATTCTTGTCCGTCTACCATGCTATAATGTCGGGCCGTGATCACTCGGGAGGTGGTCATGGGTATATACTTATACATAATATATGATACTTGTGGTGACAAAAGACGGGTCGGCTCGAGGAATACCCACAGTTGATTCACGAATTGGGGGCTGGAAGGACATACTTTCCCGACAGCCCTCTGTGTGGATCTTTGTGGCGAAGCGACAGGGCAGGTTGAGACCACCTAGGAGAGAGGTGGGCCTGGCCTTGGTCAGCGTTCGCGGTTATTTCAAGATAACACGTTTAACGAGATCTTGGTATTTGGTCTGAGTCTGGCCACTGGCCTATACGCACTAACCATCTACGCGGGGACAGTTATGGGCACTCGACGTCGTGGTATCAGCCGAAGCCTTCATGACGTCAGCGACTGAGTGGCGCGCGCCGGATTGGCCCGTAAGCCAGGTCTTGTATTAAGGGGGCTAGTTCTGCTTCCGGCCGCGTACGCAATGTGCATGTGTGCAATGGGCGATGGACCCAGACCCCTGCGCCATAGGATTTAGACCGGCGTGCTGACCTCTCTGTTGTGCCTAGGTAGGGCTGCGACGTGTTGATCTTCCGAGGCCGGGCATGACCCAGAAAAGTGTGTCCGGACAAAGGGGATGGAGCGTGTTGGGAAATGTGGTGCACCCCTGCAGGGAAGTTAATCTATTCTAATAGCCATGATCTTCGGTAACATGACGACTTGGAGTTGTACCTTGACCTTATGACAACTAGATCCGGATACTTAATAAAATACACCCTTTCATGTGCCAGATACAACCCGGTGATCGCTCTCTCAAGGGCGACGAGGGGAGGATCATCGGTTAGGATTATGCTATGCGATGCTACTTGGTGAACTTACCATCTACCCTCTTCTCCCGCTGCAAGATGGAGGTTACCAGAAGCGTAGTCTTCGAAAGGACTACCTATCCCCCTCTTATTCCGGCATTATGCAATTCAGTCCACATATGATACCCTTAATCCATTTGATACCAATGCATACATATGTAGTGTAGCTCCTTGCTTGCGAGTACTTTGGATGAGTACTCACAGTTGCTTTTCTCCCCCTTTTCCCCTTTGCTATACCTGTTTGCTGCGACCAGACGTTGGAGTCTAGGAGCCAGACGCCACTGCCGATGACGACTACTACTACTCGGGAGGTGCCTACTACTACGTGCAGCCCGCTGACGACGACCAGGAGTAGTTTAGGAGGATCCTAGGCAGGATGCATGCGCCTCTTTCGATCTGTAACCCAGTTTGTGCTAGCCTTCTTAAGGCAAACTTGTTTAACTTATGTCTGTACTCAGATATTGTTGCTTTCGCTGAATCGTCTATGATCAAGCTCTTGTATTCGAGCCCTCGAGGCCCCTGGCTTGTAATATGATGCTTGTATGACTTATTTTATTTGTAGAGTTGTGTTGTGATATCTTCCCGTGAGTCCCTGATCTTGATTGTACACGTTTGCGTGTATGATTAGTGTACGATTGAATTGGGGGCGTCACAAGTTGGTATCAGAGCCGACTGCCTGTAGGAATCCCCCTTCCACACTCCTTGGCCAAAGTCGAGTCCAGACATTACAAAACTTTTACTAACATGGTTGTGTGTCTTACGGGCACACGTCACCATTTGGGTGGTATTAGGATCTTTTACTCCTCGTCTATACTCTGGGACTCTGATCTATCTTCTATTCGGGTTAAATGATTTTACTAAATCTGACTCTAGGTTCTCGTAACTACTTTCTCCCGGAGAGCCCCTTATCACAGATGATCGCCTACTGCGCCAGAAGATTTCGAAGATACTCTATCATGTTCTCCCGAGACACTTGTGCCCACCGCTTTTGCAAATTCCCTACCACTGTTATATCCTTATGGATAACTGCATACACCTGCCATTCTTACATTCAATCACACTGATCTTGTTATTACAAGGTGCAACGAACTGCTCTCCGTTGTTCCGAGAATCCTTTGAGCTTACTGCCTTATACTTCTTTGCCACAAGAATACCCCTACGGATAATTCCTTGCACTTATCAAGTATCCGCTCATTCTCAATTGTTCAGTTGTTTCACATAAGCCTTCGAAATACTATTTGATCTTTCGAAAATCCTCAACAGCCTATTGTTCTTGTAGTTCTTGCTTGCTTGCATTATGGTTAATCCCATAAGTATAGTAATCTTATTGGCATCCTTTGTCACTATCTATTTGAGTCCACTGATTCAATAAGTTGTGAATGTTCACAATCATCAGTCAAATCCTAGGATTATCCTTTCGGCCCAGACATCATCTGGGTATGATCTGGTTCTTGACCAATCAATGCCTTGATCAGTTGTGCTTATAAGTCTATTGAACTTATTCATTTTCGATCCGAACAATTGCTTCTGATCCCTTTGTTTGGAAATCATAAAATTTCTTTGCTTTAAGCTTTGAATTAGTTAGTTGTTTCTATAATCTGATGCGTTTTGCATTATTTCTTCTTCTAGTTGAACATATATGCTCACATCAGATTCTTGGCGGTCCTCCAGATCGTTTGGTGGATTATTATCCGACCGTCCCTGGATATTCTCAAAACCTTGAGTTCTTCCCCTGATACATAATGCCTTTGGTAAATTGTATCATTTGCCTTGTCAACCATACTCTACTTTCGAGCTTGTATTATTTACTCCTGACGATATGTTTCTATGATGCCCTGATGGGTTGAACCTATGCCTTCCTTAATCTGTGTGAACCCGAAAGATTTCACGGGTCATACTTATCTGGTATTGCACCAGGTAAAACTTTCAACAACTAATGACATTTTCCAAAAGCAATAGGTGGATGGAAGGTTATGCATTGAAGAAGTGGGAGTCGACCTTGAACTTGTGTTCATGCCCATGGACACGATGTGGAACTTATCATGGAAGCTTCTTACGGATCAATACCCCAATCCAACCTTTACTTTGATCTACCGTTGAGTATTACACTCTCGTATCTCGAGATTATCGTGGAACTACATAACTTCTTATGGTTTCTTCATGAACTGTTATTTCTCACCGATTCCAATGTTCCTGGGTTCTGGTTGTCGTCAACCGAGAACACCAAATAGTGAATCGGGTCCGCACTCTGATTCAATAACTCTTAGTAATTTTCGTTGCTTACGAGTTAATAATCCTTCAAGTCATCCCAAGCCTGATCGGCCATATCATTATCGTGCTAAATTTTAACTGTGCTACCTGGCCCTTCTCCCCGTAGCAAAATTTTCGACGATGAGCTAAGCTTACGTCGATCTTCCTCGTGTTATCGTTCACCTCGAACAACAAGCTTGATTCTGAGTTGATGTCGTACCCGTGGTTCCAAAAACCTTTCGCTTCACCATTCCTTTGACTTGATGTCATCGCCGATCGATTACATCTTGAAATCTCTCGACTGCTATGTCGTGATCATCATCAGCATTCTGAGCTCTTCCAGGATATCAATCGAGTTCATGATGAGAAATACCATCCTTGCCCTCGACGAATTGTGTTATCATTGGCCACTTTATTTCCTTCCTTCCAACACAAACTTGACTGTGTTTTGTGTTATTCCTTGAGTTCCCTGCTATCCAGCATTTGTTCTTCTTTACCTTGGAATATTACCACCTTTGAAGACAAGATGTCGTGGGAAATTTCACCACCTCTTGAGAACTCTTAATACAAGTGATACTTTTCACCATCATCATTCCTTCTTGGTCCCCGTGTTATTTATAGCCAGAATGCCGACAAATGAACTATGATGTGTGAGTTCAAAACTTCTAGTACCCCTATTGCTTTGATGTTAATGGTCGACATTTCATTCTTAGACCATTGGTTATCGAATCACCATTATAACATCGGTCATGCTACCTAAGCCCATATCTCGGGTGCAACTTTCAACCAATGTTTAAGTGTGTATGTTTTTCCTCGAGCATACATCATTATACCATTTTGATTTGACAAATGTTATCTCCTTGTTCACATAATTGGGGAGATCCATCTTTTGAAAATCTCGATGGATTGTCACCGAGTCCATCAGCCATCTCCTCACCCTCTCCCTATTTTAATGATGAACTCTTGTTTTGGAACTCGTTTCCATAGTTCATTTCCCTAAGAACCTTACAATGTCATCTCGACAATTTGTGTTGCACCTTTCTTCCCAGGCATCCTGAGTCTGAGGTATCATGCCACCAATCATATCTGAATCTCAGTCAGACATGATGGTTGGAACATAATTCCAGGAGTTATAACATTAGTCTTTGACCCGATAAAATGATGTCATGCCTAGCACACCTGGCCGGAGGACCTATTGTTATAGTTTCCATTTTAGTAAGGCTATCCATTCTTCCATGAGGAAATTGTAAGACTTATTCTATAAGTTGTTACTGATGGATCCTTTGTGTATCCATAGCCTGATCTTTACCTGTTGGCTATGTCAATGCTATCTCGAAGCATGTCTATGGTACTCCGATTTTCAACAAGAACATTTGAAGCCCAATGTTAAATGTTTCCTGCTCAATTATCCAAACACTGCTGTATGGGTAATGTCATGAAATTTCTCTCCTCTTACCTAAAGAGTTTTCTACATTATATCCTGTCATGGATATCATGATCTGCTTGTCCTTGGGAAGGATATGTCCTTGAATATGTGTTTAAACACATTTTCCTTTCCATTGTTCAGTTTAAACTGATAATCATATTTTTCTTTCCATTGTTTGGTTTAACCTTTCTTGTGATCTATATGATCTAAGCAGCAATATCCTTCTGCTTATGTAAACACCCAGGAGCACAATCGTGTCGGTAAGACCCTGTTACTATTGTTGATGACATTCCGGTAGCCATCGATGGATGAGAACTTTGCCTATTGGTCCGCCTCGTTCAACGAGCAGGAAAATGGTTCTCTTCGTCCCTCGCCCTTGGTACCGATGTTGTTGCCGACATAACTGGCAGTCTATCCTCTGACATGCCTTGCTATCATGACCTTGCATGATGTCACCACTCCTCCTACTTTTAACCCACATGGTGTGCCCATAGCCCACAATTCCACAAGATCAAAGCCTGACTCTTATGTATACCCTGTTGCCAAAGATATTTCTCGCGTTTGGCTTCATAAGTAATTCACAAGCCACCTTCCTTGAGATGATCTATTCTAGTTTTAGACGCAATACTTTCCCATTGCTCTGAACCCCTGTCACATTTCGTGTCAGGCAACTAACGGTTGCCTATCCGCTTGAAACTCCTTATTTCACCTTCTTAATTTACTCTGGATGACTTTCTTGAATTTCAACTCGAGAGGTGACTCTATACCTCATTCACTGATATAGCCCCTAGGTACCTAACATGTATTGAGCTTCGTACATCATGAGTTTCCCCCTTATATTTTTCGTAAGTACGATGGAGACCCTGAAGGAAGAATGACGACTTCATCATGATTATCTGAAGCCGATAAATGAAGACATCAATGCTATGGACCGACCTCTTCGAGAAGAGCAACCAAGACCGAGAAGACTCATTAGAACTTCGTAACCGGACATTTCCCCCCTTACTCCATACCTTAAATCTCGGGACGAGATTTCTTGTAGTCGAGGAGAATTGTGACGCCCGAATATTTAAGCTACAGTAATCCTGTGCTAATGATGACACGTCACCATTGTTATTGTGCTAATCTCGCTTAGATTCTAATCGGTTCGAATTCAAATTTAAATTAAATTCAAAAAAATAAAAGTTTTTGAATGTTAAAACTAAAATGTGCAAGCTATGGCAAATAATTCATAAGTATTATTGGTGGTGAAACCAAACTTTTATAAAAGGTTTAAATGTATTAAAATGTTTAAAACAATGTCTTAAACAATTATGTAAATGCCTTTTATAATTTCTAAAATAACAAGCTAATTTATTTGAGTACCAAGCTTTTTGTGGCAGAGGTATAAATAGTAAATACTAATTTAGAAACCAGGTTCGCATTTTACTTAAACTAAGTTAGGGTGTAAATAAATAAATAAAAAGAAAAACGAATCACTAACAAAAATTAAAAAAAACCCCTTTCCCCATGGGCCAAATGGCCCAGCTGGCCTCACTGGCCAAACCAGGCCAGCCCACCAGTGCCACCTCCCTCCCTCCTCTGTTCACCAGGGGAGGACGTGGGCACCCGCGATGGCCGCCACGGCAGAGGGAGTCACCGTGGCACCCATCCTCCACCCCCCGGCACCTACTTAACCGGCGCCCCTCACTCCACGGAAACCCTAGGCCACCCCGTTCCCCTTCCTCCCTCTCCTCACGCCCTCGTTTGCACGATTCCGCATCTCACCGCGCGCGGTCATCGCCTTGTCATTGTCGTCCCCGTGGTTGGCTGCATCCCTGCGCTGCGCCACCACGTCCTGGAGCTTCCCCGCCCTCGCCTTCGTCTCCCTCAGCACTGGATGAAGCCCGGGGCCTTGCATCGCGCCGTTGCCTACTTCGTCTTCTTCCTCGGATCACCATCACCGTTCGCCGTTGATCTTCTCCAACGCCGGCCACCACGAGCCCTCCCCGACCCCACTCGTGCACACCTACAAGCTCCTGGTGAGCCGCGCATCCCTTCCCCCTTTTCTCCTATATTCCCATTGCCGAACATCACCCATAGCCACCGCCAGACATAGCCCCTGTCGACGCGCTCCCTGATCTGTCGTTGCGCCCACAACATCGCCTACACGTGCCAACGACAGCGCCTCCGCGCGCACCCGCGTTTCCCTTGGCCGCTCCCCTGACCCGCTGCGTTCCCCTGCTTGCGTTCGTCACACCCCGGCTTTGTACCCGTGTTCCTGCACGTCCATGGCCGCGAGTTGTGCGCATGCTTGCCGGCGCCCGATGCTCGCTGCTACTTTGCTCTACTGCTGCGGCCGCCTACTGCTGCCTAGCGCCACGCCCACCCGCTACAGCCGCATGCACCTCGCCTCCGCCTGCCCCTGCCACCGTGTCTCGCCCACTGCACGCCAGCATCCGGCCACCACCACTCGCCGGGGCTGCCTCATAAGGGCCTCGCGCCCGCGTTGCTGTTGCTGCTTGTTGCTCATAACCACCACTGCTGCTCTTTGCTACTCCGTTGCTACTGCCGCTGCTTACTGAACTACTAGCTACTGTAGCTACTAGCTAGCTTTGCTAAATTTGCAATGACTAACCCTCTAGATAGCCTCTAAACTGCGTTTAAACAACTGTTAACAAGAGTGAAAGAAATATGGGAAGGTAGTATACTTAACAAACTCCATTT
The DNA here is from genome assembly GCF_056163025.1 of Triticum urartu. Classification (NCBI taxonomy): domain Eukaryota; kingdom Viridiplantae; phylum Streptophyta; class Magnoliopsida; order Poales; family Poaceae; genus Triticum; species Triticum urartu. The sequence continues at coordinate 154,416,509 of NC_141877.1, read as the reverse complement.
TATCCCACTGGACCAAATACATTTGATGGATGGTTTAAGTCCTATGAAAATCACAAAATGCTATCTTCTAATAATATTTAACCTCTAGCATCGTGTGTTGTGTGATGTGTGTGTATGCAGCGTGGTGTGTCTGAGTGTGCCGTGTGAGTGCACGTGTGTGTGAGTGTGTGCGGCCGACCCAAACTAGTTACGTCTAATTTAATTAGCTAGATTAGTCCTAGGATTAATTCTGCTGTTTAGTTAGTATGAGTTTAGTGCTAGATTAGCCTAATAGCCTATGACATGTGGCCCCATTCTAATATAGACACTAATTTAATTTAGATGCCTATGACATGTGGGCCATATCTCACCTTTGACCAGTCAAAGTAAAATGGTTGACCAGCCCCTTGGGTCCCAGTGTCATACACATAGGCTAGGATAACATTAGGTAACAAATGCACATTCTGCCTTTAGTTCGATTTAAACAATTCAATTTTTTTTCCAGAAAATGAATTTAAACTTCAAAAATTAATATAAAATAATCCGTATCTCGGATGAAAATACTTTGTACATGGAAGTTGCTTAGAACGACGAGACAAATCTGAATACACAGCCCGTTTGTCTGGCACACATCCCTATCATAGAGAGCACACAACTTTCCCCCTCTAGTCCGTTTGTCCGAAAACGCCGAACACCGGAAATATTTACCCGGATGTTTCCCCCCTTCGCCGGTATCACCTATCCCTGCGATAGGTTACCCCTAGCACAATGTATTGTCGCGTCTTGCTTTGTGTTGTTTTGATTGCTCTATTATTTATTGTGTTCCCCCTCCGTTACTTCTTTCCGGTAGACCCTGAGACTGCCGGCGACCCCAATTCGACTACGGTGTTGACGACCCCTCTCTCTTGCCAGAGCAACCAGGCAAGCCTCCCTTTTGATCACCAGGTATCGCCTACTCTTCTCTCTACTGCTTGCATTAGAGTAGTGTAGCATGTTACGACTTTCCGTTAATCCTATTCTGATCCATAGCCTGTCATTGTTGCTACAACTGTTGATACCTTACCTGCAATCCTAAATGCTTAGTATAGGATGCTAGTTTACCATCAGTGGCCCTACATTCTTGTCCGTCTGCCATGCTATAATGTCAAGCCGTGATCACTCGGGAGGTGGTCACGGGTATATACTTATACATAATATATGATACTTGTGTTGACAAAAGATGGGTCGGCTTGAGGAGTACCCGCGGTTGATTCACGAATTGGGGGCTGGAAGGACATACTTTCCCGACAGCCCTCTATGTGGATCTTTGTGGCGAAGCGACAAGGCAGGTTGAGACCACCTAGGAGAGAGGTGGGCCTGGCCTTGGTCAGTGTTCGCGGTTATTTCAAGATAACACGTTTAACGAGATCTTGGTATTTGATCTGAGTCTGGCCACTGGCCTATACACACTAACCATCTATGCGGGGACAATTATGGGCACTCGACGTCGTGGTATCAGCCGAAGCCTTTGTGACGTCAGCGACTGAGTGGCGCGCGCCGGATTGGACCGTAAGCCTGGTCTAGTATTAAGGGGGCTAGTTCTGCTTCCGGCCGCGTACGCAACGTGCAGGTGTGCAATGGGCGATGGGCCCAGACCCCTGTGCCATAGGATTTAGACCGGCGTGTTGACCTCTCTGTTGTGCCTAGGTAGGGCTGCGATGTGTTGATCTTCCGAGGCTGGGCATGACCCAGAAAAGTGTGTCCGGACAAAGGGGATGGAGCGTGTTGGGAAATGTGGTGCACCCCTGCAGGGAAGTTAATCTATTCTAATAGCCGTGATCTTCGGTAACATGACGACTTGGAGTTGTACCTTGACCTTATGACAACTAGAACCGGATACTTAATAAAATACACCCTTTCATGTGCCAGATACAACCCGGTGATCGCTCTCTCACAAGGCGACGAGGGGAGGATCATCGGTTAGGATTGTGCTATGCGATGCTACTTGGTGAACTTACCATCTACTCTCTTCTCCCGCTGCAAGATGGAGGTTACCAGAAGCGTAGTCTTCGAAAGGACTAGCTATCCCCCTCTTATTCCGGCATTATGCAATTCAGTCCACATATGATACCCTCAATCCATTTGATACCAATGCATACATATGTAGTGTAGCTCCTTGCTTGCGAGTACTTTGGATGAGTACTCACGATTGCTTTTCTCCCCCTTTTCCCCTTTCCTATACCTATTTGCTGCGACCAGACGTTGGAGTCCAGGAGCCAGACGCCACTGTCGATGACGACTACTACTACTCGGGAGGTGCCTCCTATTACGTGCAGCCCGCTGACGACGACCAGGAGTAGTTTAGGGGGATCCCAGGCAGGAGGCATGGGCCTCTTTCGATCGGTAACCCAGGTTGTGCTAGCCTTCTTAAGGAAAACTTGTTTAACTTATGTCTGCACTCAGATATTGTTGCTTCGGCTAACTCGTCTATGATCGAGCTCTTGTATTCGAGCCCTCGAGGCCCCTGGCTTGTAATATGATGCTTGTATGACTTATTTTATTTTGTAGAGTTATGTTGTGATATCTTCCTGCGAGTCCCTGATCTTGATTGTACACGTTTGCGTGTATGATTAGTGTACGATTGAATTGGGGGCGTCACACCTCCGGTATGCCTGCATAGGGGGTGCGTTCGGCCAGGGATGACCGTTGGTCCTCGGATGTGGAGGTTGGATCCGAGTTCAAAGCCAGATCTGAGATGGAGGCTGAACCGGAGAGGGGATTGGTGGAAGGTCTGAAGTTAAGGCTCCGGGGTGGCTGGGCCCCTCAAGTAAAACCGAGAAACCAGTGAAGATTAGATCACCCCGAGCATCAGCGACGTACTACAGGTTCCCGAACCTGATCTCCTACTCGGGGGGCGAAACTGTCGATCTGGTCAAGGTGACCAGTTCGTGTAGAACGTTGTTGCCAAACACAAAGAGCTGGCCGGGCACGAAAATGTCCTCAGTGCGTATGCCATTGCCGATGACTAAGTGAGCCATTGATCCTCTGATGATCCTACAGTGGAACTCCCAATGAAAGCACTAATGTCGGTGTCAAAACCGACAAATCTCGAGTACGGTGTCCCGAATTGTGGATCATGGATCAATGGGTAACAAGGAACGTATAGACACAATTTACCTAGGTTCAGGCCCTCTCGAGGAGGTAAAACCCTACATCCTACTTGGTTGTATTGATGTATGTGTATGACAATTACAGAGTTGATCTACCACGAGATCAGATGACTAAACCCTAGGTGGGTATAGTGGCAATGGTCCCCCCCGTACGGGCCAGACCCTCCGGTTTATATAGACACCATGGGTACCTAGGGTTACATATGGTTGGTCACCATCAGAGGATAAACATGCTGACTTTGCTAACAAGACTTGGAGGATACGTCAAGTCTTCGGAGATTTACTTCCATACCATGTGGTCGCCTGCAGCCCGACCCTCCATTGACGAACCAAGAGTGGCCCACCAATCCCGCTCATGAGAGATAGGCCGGTAGCTAGTCTAGGACACCCTCAGGGGGCTCTGTTGTGCAACTATACCGTCAACGAACACAATTACTGTTGGGGAACGTAGTATTTCAAAAAAATTCCTACGATCACGCAAGATCTATCTAGGAGATGCATAGCAACGAGAGCGAAGAATGTGCCTACGTACCCTCGTAGACCGAAAGCGAAAGCGTTTAGTAACGCGGTTGATGTAGTCGAACGTCTTCACGATCCAACCGATCAAGTACCGAACACACGACACCTCCGCGATCTGCACATGTTCAGCTCGGTGACGTCCCTCGTACTCTTGATCCAGTTGAGGCCGAGGGTGAGTTTCGTCAGCACGACAGTGTGTTGAGGGCGATGATGAAGTTACCAACGCAGGGCTTCGCCTAAGCACTACGACAATATGATCGAGGTGGAAAACTGTGCAGGGGGGCACCGCACACGGCTAAAGATCAACTTGTGTGTCTATGGGGTGCCCCCTCCCCCATATATAAAGGAGGGGAGGAGGAGGAGGGCCGGCCTCAAGGGGCGCGCCCAAAGGGGGGATTCCTACTCCTAGTAGGAGTAGGTTCCCCCCTTTCCTAGTCCAAGAATGAGAAGAAGGAAGGAGAGGGAGAGGAAGAAGGAAAGAGGGGGGCGCCGCCCCTCCTAGTCCAATGCGGACCAGCCCATGGGGGGCATGCTGCCTCCCCTTGTGGCCCTTCTCTCCTTTCCACTAAAGCCCAATAAGGCCCAATACTTGCCCCGGTGAATTCCCGTAACACCCCGGTGCTCCGAAAAATACTAGAATCACTCGGAACCTTTCCAATGTCCGAATATAGCCTTCCAATATATGAATATTTACCTCTCGACCATTTTGAGACTCCTCGTCATGTTCGTGGTCTCATCTGGGACTCCGAACAACCTTCAATACATCAAATAACATAACTCATAATACATATCGTCATCGAATGTTAAGCGTGCGGACCCTATGGGTTCGAGAACTATGTAGACATGACCGAGACACATCTCAGGTCAATAACTAGTAGCGGAACCTGGATGCTCATATTGGTTCCTACATATTCTACGAAGATCTTTATCGGTCAAACCACACAACAACATACGTTGTTCCCTTTGTCATCGGTATGTTACTTGCCCGAGATTCGATCGTCGGTATCATCATACCTAGTTCAATCTCATCACTGGCAAGTCTCTTTACTCGTTCTGTAATGCATCATCCTGCAACTAACTCATTAGTCACATTGCTTGCATGGCTTATAGTGATGTGCATTACCGAGAGGGCCTACAGATACATCTCTGACAATCGGAGTGACAAATCCTAATATCGATCTATGCCAACTCAACAAACACCATCAGAGACACCTGTAGAGCATCTTTATAATCACCCAGTTACGTTGTGACGTTTGATAGGACACTAAGTGTTCCTTCGGTATTCGGGAGTTGCATAATCTCATAGTCATAGGAACATGTATAAGTCATGAAGAAAGCAATAGCAATAAACTAAACGATCATAGTGCTAAGCTAGCGGGTGGGTCTAGTCCATCACATCATTCTCTAATGATGTGATCCCATTCATCAAATGACAACACATGTCCATGGCTAGGAAACTTAACTATCTTTGATTAAGGAGCTAGTCAAGTAGAGGCATACTAGGGACACTCTGTTTGTCTATGTATTCACACATGCACTAAGTTTCTGGTTAATACAATTCTAGCATGAATAATAAACATTTATCATGATATAAGGAAATATAAATAACAACTTTATTGTTGCCTCTAGGCCATATTTCCTTCAGTCTCCCACTTGCACTAGAGTCAATAATCTAGTTCACATCGTCATGTGATTTAACACCAATAGTTCACATCTTTATGTGATCGCCATGTGACTAATATCCAAAGGGTTTACTAGAGTCAATAATCTTGTACACATCGCTATGTGATTAACACCCAAAGAGTACTAAGGTGTGATCATGTTTTGCTTGTGAGAGAAGTTTAGTCAACGGGTCTGCCACATTCAGAGCCGTATGTATTTTGCACATTTTCTATGTCTACAATGGTCTGCACGGAGCTACTCTAGCTAATTGCTCCCACTTTCAATATGTATCTAGATTGGGACTTAGAGTCATCCGGATCAGTGTTAAAGCTTGCATCGACGTAACCCTTTACGACGAACTCTTTATGACCTCCATATCCGAGAAATATCTCCTTAGTCTTCTAAGGATAATTTTGACCGTTTTCCAGTGATCCACTCCTGGATCAATGTCGTACCCGCCCCCTTCCCAAACTCATGGCATGGTACACAATAGGGCTAGTTCACAGCATAACATACTTTATAGAACATATGAGGCATAGTGAATGACTTTTCATTCTCTTTCTATTTTCTACCATGGTCGGGTTTTGAGTCTTTACTCAACTTCACACCTTGCAACACAGGCAAGAACTCCTTCTTTGACTGTTCCATTTTGAACTACTTCAAAAACTTGCCAAGGTATGTACTCATTGAAAAATTTATCAAGCGTCTTGATGTATCTCTATAGATTTTGATGCCCAATATGTAAGCAGCTTCACCAAGGTCTTTCATTGAAAAATTCTTATTCAAGTATCCTTTTATGCTATCCAGAAATTCAGTATCATTTCCGATCAACAATATGTCATCCACATATAATATCAGAAATGCTACAGAGCTCCCACTCAATTTCTTGTAAATACAGGCTTCTCCAAAAGTCTATATAAAACTATATGCTTTGATCAACTCATCAAAGCGTATATTCCAACTCCGAGATGCTTGCACCAGTCCATAGATGTATCGCTGGAGCTTGCACACTTTGTTAGCATCTTTAGGATTGACAAAACCTTCTGGTTGCATCATATACAACTCTTCTTTAATAAATCCATTAAGGAATGTAGTTTTGATATGCATTTGCCAGATTTCATAAAATGCGGCAACTGCTAACATGATCCGGACAGACTTTTAAGCATCAATACGAGTGAGAAAATCTCATCGTAGTCAACACCTTGAACTTATCGAAAACCTTTTGCGACAATTCAAGCTTTGTAGATAGTAACACTACTATCAGCGTCCGTCTTCCTCTTGAAGATCCATTTATTTTGAATGGCTTGACGATCATCGGGCAAGTCCACTGTCGGTGTCAAAACTGGCGGATCTTGGGTAGGGGGTCCCGAACTGTGCGTCTAAGGCGGATGGTAACAGGAGGCAGTGGACACGATGTTTACCCAGGTTCGGGCCCTCTTGATGGAGGTAATACCCTACGTCCTACTTGATTGTTCTTGATGATATGACTATTATAAGAGTTGATCTACCACGAGATCTTAGAGGCTAACCCTAGAAGGTAGCCTATGGTAAGATTGTCTGTTGTCCTACGGACTAAAACCCTCCGGTTTATATAGACACCGGAGGGGGCTAGGTGTAACGCCCTCGATGCGGCTATATCTCCCACGTGTCGAAGCACGACTTAGAGGCATAACCGCATTGAAAGCAATGTCGCAAGTGATGTAATCTTCACACAACCCATGTAATACATAAGGGAGAAAGATACATAGTTGGCTTACAATCTCCACTTCACATAATTACATGAATAAAGCATTACATCATCTAGATACAAACAAGGTCCGACTACGGAAGCAAAATAAAAAGAAGACTACCCCACATGCTACACAAATCCCCGATCGTCCCGACTGGGCTCCACTACTGATCAACTGAAATGGAACAACACAATGGACAAGATCTTCATCGAGCTCCTCCTTGAGCTTGGTTGCGTCACCTGCTCGGTAACATCGGCACCTGCAAACTGGTTTTGGAAGTATTTGTGAGTCACGGGGACTCAGCAATCTCACACCCTCGCGATCAAGACTATTTAAGCTTATAGGTAGGGTCAAAGGAATGATGTGGAGCTGCAGCAAGCGACTAGCATATATGGTGGCTAACATACGCAAATGAGAGCGAGAAGAGAAGGCAAAGCGCGGTCGAGAAACTATGATCAAGAAGTTATCCTAGAACAACCTACGTCAAGCTTAACTCCAACACCGTGTTCACTTCCCGGACTCCGCCGAGAAGAGACCATCACGGTTACACACGCGGTTGATGTATTTTAATTAAGATCAACTTCGGGTTTTCTACAACCGGACATTAACAAATTCCCATCTGCCCATAACCGCAGGCACGGCTTTCGAAAGTTCGAATCCCTACAGGGGAGTCCCAACTTAGCCCATCACAAGCTCTCACGGTCAACGAAGGATATTCCTTCTCCCAAGACAACCCGATCAGACTCGGCATCCCGGTTACAAGACATCCTCGACAATGGTAAAACAAGTCCAGCAACACCGCATGAATGTGCCGACAAATCCTGATAGGAGCTGCACATATCTCGTTCTCAGGGCACACTCAGATTGTCCAAACTTCTGGTAGGCCAGCCCAGAGTTGCCCCTCGTGGCCACCGGCGACTGACAGGTTGGACCAACACTCATAGGAGCACTGGCCCGGGGGGGTTAAAATAATGATGACCCTTGAGTCTCCAGAACCCAAGGGAAAGAAAAGGCTAGGTGGCGAATGGTAAAACCAATGTTGGGCATTGCTGGAGGAGTTTTATTCAAGGAGAACTATCAAGGGGTTCCCATTATAACCCAACCGCGTAGGAACGCAAAATCCGGGAACATAACACCGATATGATGGAACCTAGGGCGGCAAGAGTGGAACAAAACACTAGGCATAAGGCCGAGCTGTCCACCCTTTACCAAGTATATAGATGCATTAATTATGTTCCAACAAGGAACAACATAGCCATGTTCCAACATGGAACAAACTTCACCTTCACCTGCAACTAACAACGCTATAAGAGGGGCTGAGCAAAGCGGTAAAATAGCCAAACAATGGTTTGCTAGGACAAGGTGGGTTAGAGGCTTGGCTCAATAATATGGGAGGCATGATAAGCAAGTGGTAGGTATCGCAGCATAGGCATATTAAAAGAGCGAGTAACTAGCAAGCAAAGATAGAAGTGATTTCGAGGGTATGGTCATCTTGCCTGAAATCCCGCAAGGAAGAAGAACGAGTCCATGAAGAAGACAAGAGAACATAGTCGAACGGATCCTCACAAACGCACGTTATCGGAACCAACCCGAAGAAGAAACACCGGAAAGAAGCACACAACATAGTAAACAACCAACACATGAACATGGCATGATATGCGGGATGCGGTATGCGGTGCATATGCATGATTTGGAAAGGAATGATTGAACCTGGCCTCAACTTGGAAATCCAAGAGTGCCACTGGAAATAGGAGTTGATTTTGGTTGAAATCAATATAAAGATCACCGGAATCGGATGCACGGTTGGGAAATGGCAAGGAAAACAAATATGGCACCGCTCTGCGATAAACAACAAGTAGCCATTTAAATGCATCAAGATAAATATGCTACAGCACTCAAACATTGCAACAAAATACATGGAAGGGATCCACTCATGATGCTTGACAAAATATGAACACTGAGCTACGGCTAATTCACTAATTAACAGGTTTAGACAAGCATGGCAAAACAGCAAACGATAACAGGTTTCAGACTTAGTGAAATTAACATCAAGTCAGAAATTTATCATGAGGAAGCAAACTTTAGAGCAATGAAACAACATGCTACAAGAACATATCATGGCAAAGCAAGGCATGGCATGAAGCTACTCAAAGCATATAACAAAAGTCCCTTAGTGACCTTGAGCCAAAAGGGATCAGAGAATACAATTGCAAGCATGTCAACATAGCAAAAACATAAACAGATTCAGACTTGGTGAAAAACTGGAGCATGCAAAACAGATTAACAAGTAGGCATGTTTACGAGCTTGATGCACTCACTACAAAGCATGGCATGACAACCTAAGCATACATCCATCACGAAGACATGGAATAGAAGCTAGACATGGCAAGAACAACAACATAGCATGCACGGATCAACTACAACAAGCTCGGCAAAATCACTAAACATGTTAACAATCTGCCAGGAACATTTTATAGCAAAAGTAGAGCTTGATTGACTCAAGATAGGGTGCTCCATAATTGGAAACAAAGGCATGGATGGATAGAGCACAACAATATTAACAAAACATCCTTACTGATCATCCTCAAAAGAGGCACGGATCACTAGAAAACAACATGAACATATGGCATAAAAACAATAACAGGACAAGGACTTGGTGAAATTCTAAGTCCCTGAAATCAGCATCATCGAGTAAGCTACTTTGCATGCTTGTGATAGTCACCAAAAAGATCACAAAAATACATGGCATACACCCCTGTAAAGATGGCATGGCATTCTACAAAACACATGTAGAGCTCAGGATCATAGCATGCACACATTAAACATGGCAAAAATGACAAAAGTGCATTTGCTGAAAAAGATCTGACACAATCATCACATAGCCCTCTTCCAACGACATTGAGGGCATCAAGATGAGCTCAAATGAAAATGATGCAATGAGATGAAATGATGTACTCATCGAGACGAACATTTTGATATGCTACACGCATGAATCGGAGCTACGGATTCAGAGTTATGGCATGCAGAAAAATGCTAAAAAGTTAGGGTTTCGAGAGGAAAAGTCAACCGTGGATCTCAGATCTAGATCCAGCGATCTACTGTAGCAGGGCGCGGTGGCCGAGGTTCGCCAGACTTGACGAAGACGACGGCGGCGGCCGGGTGGAGCTTGGGCGCGGGAAGGCCGGAACCTCGCGGGGCGGCGCCGCCGCTCGGCGTTGGCGGCGTCAGGCAGCTCCGGGCAGAGCGGGCGGTGCGGCGAGGGGCTCCGGCCCGAGTCCGACGAGGCGGCGGCCGGAGATGACGAGTGGCGGAGCTCGCCGGTGGGAAGAAGGCGGCGGCTCTGCAGCGAGGAGGACGACAGGCGGCGGCGCGGGCGCTCCCGGGCGGCGTGATGGGATCGGGGGCCTGGTTTGGGCCGAACGGGCCTCGGCGGCAGCAGGCAACGGGCGCCACATGGCGGGATGCCACTGGTGCGGGGCGGCGGCGCGTGGTGTCCGGCGGTGGCGAGAGAAAATTTTATGGTTTGGGAAAAAAGAGATCCGGGAATTTCGGGAGGGGGTCTATATATAGAGGTAGGAGGAGCTAGGAAGCTCCAAATGAGGTGCGGTTTGCGGGCACGCGATCGTGATCGAATGCTCTAGATGATGGAGAGGGTTTAGGTGAGTTTTGTGCCAGTTTGGAAGGGTGTTGGGCTGCAACACACACGACGCCTTTTCGGTCCCTCGGCTAACCGTTGGAGTATCAAGGATAGTGTCTAGTTCTGCAAAACAAGTTCCACACCCCATGTAACGACCCGACCCGAATGGATCAAGTCTCTGTGCTTATGTGTCATCCCTGGATCAGTATGCTGACACACACAGTACTCGAAGGATTTATAACAGAGGTAAATCACATGTATAAAGCAACGTAAATACTATTACCTCAATCCAAATAGCGGAAGCAACAAGGTTGTGGTTTCCCATCAACACCAACGGCAAAGTTGAGTGTAGAAATCATAACCCTAACGTATCACTTACTCGACGTAAGAAACCTGCAACATGAGACGTTGCAGCCCGAAACGGGTCAGTACATTGAATGTACTGGCAAATTCACACCATAGAGAAAATGAACAATGGCTATCACTACATGCATATTTGGCTGGTGGAAAAGCTCTATGGTTATAAGGTTTTTGCGTAAAGCCAATTTTTCCCTACTGCAAAGGAATAAATTTATTTAGCTATCATGGTGGTTGTGAAACATTGAGAATGGTTGACAGCATTCTCAATCCCAACTAAAAGTAATTAAAACCCAACAACATTAATTAGAAGTAACATGTGGAGATTCACAATGATATTCAAGTACTAGATACTCAAGTTGTCCATAACCGGGGACACGGCTAATCATGATTAGTTTGTACACTCTACAGAGGTTTGCGCACTTTTCCCACAAGACTCGATCGCCTCCGTTTGTTTTCTCGCACTACATGGTGTTTGAGAAGCGGATGACCGAGACATAGTCTTTTAGAAGCGCTAGCACCTTACATGTGGGGTAGACCGTACCACCTATAACCCCTACATCTACTAGTCCACCCCGTAAGAGTTCGCACAACTTAGTCAACTATGCCAGAGCCCATAGTAGCATGTGGCTGCACACGGAAGTTTCTAGCATGAATTATCTTATGATCCCTTTGAGCCTGGGTGGCGGTCCAAAAAAAACAGGCAAGTCCTGATAGACATCAGGTGCCTCAATCCACCCAGATGTGTGTTTAAGTTGCCACCTTAGATAAAGCATTAAAATTATCAACTCACATCTGTCATGGATATCACTCACCCAATCCATGTCTACTAGCATAGCATGGCATAATAAGCAAACGTAGAAGTAACTCCCAAAGGTTTCATAATAATACAGGTAATAGGTACTACCTCATCTACTTCCCATCCCACAATTTAATTAGATCCTAATCATGCAATGTGAGAGGATTGATCTAATGCAATAAAACATGGGTTGTAGGGAAGGTATGATCAAAGTGTGAACTTGCCTGCAATGTTGATGAAGATGATTCGCACTCAAAACTCTTGATAGATCTACTCGTCACACTCCGGTCAATCTATCGTAAGCAAACAATAGTAACCACACAATAAGTACTCATCTAATGCACAAGTAAAACTCGAACAAGAGAACGAACTAGATAGTTCAACTTAAGAACTCCGGTTGCAAAGAAAGAACGAACCGAACAAAAAAACGGAAAACAAACGACGGAAGAAAACAACTCGGTTCTAGCAAGTTGAAACTAGGTCAAATTTTACCGAGGCAAAAACTTGTTTAAGTTGATTAGACGGAACGGCGGTTTCGAAACGAAACTCCAGGTGCTTGAATCACCTGATTCCGATAAACGGGCGATAAGAAAAACTAGAACGAAGATCGGATCTGAGATCACGATCGCGGAATAAATCCGACGAGAAGAAAAAGAAGAACGGTTAAACGAACGGACGTTCGTTAACCTAGAAGAATCCGGTGATCACGTTCGTTAGGACGAACGGTCCGGCGAACGATCTAAAGGCAACTAGATCGGAAAAGAAAACGAATCCGATCTAGGGTTTCGGAGAAGAAAACCGAAACGAAAAACCGATCTAGAAAACCGGAATGGTTTAGAAAAGAACTGGAAAGAAAAACGAATCGGATGAGAAGAAAAGAATCAGAACGATTAAAAGAAAACGATCTGAGGAAAAGAGACGCGGGGCAACCTCCGGCAGCATCTCCGGCGAGGGGCTCCGGCGGCGTGGCGTAGGGCGGCGGCGTGGGCAAGGTTCGGCGGCGGTGGTGACGCAGGGCGGCAGCGGCGTGGGAAAGGTGCGGCGGCGGCTAAGGCGGCACGGGTGAGGGGCGCGGGGTGAGGCGCGGCTTGGGGAGGAGAGGGGGTTTGGGTTTTTGGTGTGAGGAGAGGGGGTTTGATTTCGTGGGTTTATAGGGGGGGGGTGTTGGGGTATTTATATTGGGGAGGGGTGAGGAGACTTGGGGTAGGGGACAAGAAATAGACTAGGATTAGGAAAAAGAGTCCTAAAAGAAAAAGGAAAACAGAATAAAGGATAGAGGGGGGCTAACCGACCTAAGTCCATATTGGACTCGGCCTAGAAGCAAGAAGCGGCGGCGGCTAGCGCCTGCCTAGCGCTGGCGCGCGGCTGGGGTGGCCGGCCGGCGGCTGGCCTGGGGCTTGGCCCGGGTGGCCTGCGGGTGAGTTTCCTGTTTTTTTTAAAACGGTTCAGCGCGCAGAAAAAAAACAAAAAGAGATCTAAACGAACTCCGAAAAACCTAAAGTTAATTTTCCTCGACTCCTAAAAATGAGCCGAACAAAATGAACTTTTCGCCAGGCCTAAAATTCAATTTAGGAAAACGCGCGTTTTCCCCTATCCAAATAAAATGCAAATAAAACTCCGGCAAAAACCAAATTTGATCTATTTATTAAATCTTCATTTTTCCTATATTTTGGGAAAGTCATATTATTCCCTCTCTTATATTTTGATATTGGAAAAATTATCGAAGATAAAATAAAATAAATCAAATGATCCTCTTTTTTTTCAAAATTTGAGAGAACTCAAATATGAAAATAACGAAATCTCCAACTCTCTCCGAAGGTCCTTGAGTTGCGTGAAATTTCTAGGATCGACCAAAAGGCTGAAAATAAGATATGCATGATGATCTAATGTATAACATTCCAAATTGAAAATAATTTCAAAATAACTTGGAATTTAATTCTTTGAAACTCCCAACTCATATTTCATATATAATTTGAAGAAGTCATTTTATCTTCTCTCGTGAAAATCATTGAGTTGCATAAAGTTTCAGAAGTGGAAAATATTTCCCAATGGAATTCAAATATTTTTCAAACACCCTTTTCATTTTAAATGGAAGAAGTCATGTCATCTTCTCTCTAGGGTTTTGTGTTGAAAAGAATTTGAATTCATGGAGATCAGAAAGCAACTATGAAAGTTTGGGAAAGTCCTTTTATTCCCTCTCATTTAACTTTCAAAAGTTTCGAATTTCACTCAATGTCACTCAATCAATCAAACAGTCAGTCAAGTCTATCTATTTATTATAACATTCCAAAATTTAGAATTTTGGGATGTTACAAACCTACCACCCTTAAAATGAATCTCGTCCTCGAGATTCGGAGAGGCTTGCAAGAAAAGGTTAGGGTTTGGGGGTCTCCTCAAAATCCATCGATCATCACACGGGATCTGGGGTGCTACCACCCTTAGAATCATTGTTACGGTTCCATCAAAACTCATATACTCCATCCTTATTTCTTGACAGTGTCGGTCTTCTCAGATCCTCGAGAAAATTTCTCCTCTGAGCTCTTCCGGTAACGGCATAACCTTTTTTCCTCAATTCTTTTGTCCTTTCCTCTTGGTAAGGTTATTCCGCGACTGGGTCTTCGTAGCAGACGGGTCTGGCGCCAAAACTAAACAACTATCGATATCTCATGGTGGTCAACAATTTATGGTTTCTCCTGCAGGAAATGGGTCTGGGTTGATCCTCACCGTATAACCTACGGTTGGCAAAAAGCTGCCGTGTACAAGGGAAAAATTCTTATACCATTCTAAGGTTTAAACAAGGTTTTCATCGTCGTCTCTCTACTATAGGTAAGTCACTCAGATTTACCATCCCATATAGCAGGGCGAATAATAAGAGTAAGTCGGTATGGTGATCAATCCATCCCGCACCCAAATCATTACCTTGTATATGGTTTAGCGAATCTCGCATTCTAACACTCGGTCATCCTCACAAGCATTGCGGAATTTCTCTCGTCGACGAACCAAGTTTGGATAAATCCATAGATTCTGCAAGCCAGACAAACATCTATCGTTCCTTCACAACTCTCAGGTTTTGCGTTACTCCTATAAGATCGTCTATCGACAAAGGTATATCCACTTCCAGGGTTTCTCCTTCAGCAAGAGTGTGCTTGGTTTTTGGAAGGTCTTGGGGCCTGTGGGTTATGGCCCATCTCATCACTTGTAGTCCTTAAACTTATCATCGGGTAACTGATCATTATTCCAATTTCCAACTTCCTAGTATTCTTAAATCCATCCAATTGTACTGTCTTCCTTCCTTCTATTGGCACCAATCTAGGACATGTTTACTCAGACTCATCATGGAGTTTTCCATTGATCCATATTTCCAACATCATACCTCCTTTATATCCATTAGTAATTTATTTCTTCATCCTCATGGAATATCCCTCATACCGAGATAAAAACTTATACTTATGAAGTCCATACTCTACTTCGTGGAACATCATTATCCTTTCCAGGGTCAAGCGTCCTTACATGGAAATATTGGCCATCTCTGCATGGCACTTCTTCAACTGGGAAATGTGAAACACATCATGATCTCTTGACAGTCCTTCGGGTAACTCAAACTTGTAGGCCACTTCTCTCATACGCTCCAAAACCCGGTATGGTCCTACAAATCTCGGGGCTAACTTTTACCTTAACTCCAATTCGTTTAACTCCTCGCAGAGGGGACACATAAAGACATGCTCTGTCTCCAATTTCATAGACTACCTCCTTGAGTTTTTGAGTCTACATAACTCTTCTGCCTGGACTGAGCTACCTTCAGTCTATCTCAAATCAACTTAACATTCTCTTCTGACTCCTTTGGTCCAAACAACTGTCGGTGTCCAACTTCATCCCACATACTCTTGGGGCATCACACATATCGGGACTAAACTCGTATTCATTTTTGTCCGAAATCCATTACAGGGTACTACCACCCTTAAAATGCATAAATCTTCCATAGACCATATTTCTCTTATTCTCAAAAATGGTCAAAATCCTTCTTCATAGAGTAACAACTCATAAAATCCATATCAGTACCAGCGATGCTAACTTTCTCACCCTCAATTGAATTCAATCTCTCACTTTTCCATTACATGTCTCAACTCAACACCTCAATATAAAAGAAAATGTTCTCACTTCTACTACTCCATTTCTTTGTTGCAAACTCAACTATCTAGCACAAGTTTCCTTCTCCTTGGGGCATTCTCTGGCAAAGTGCCCTGCTCCATTACAACTAAAACATATTACTTCTGACAAGTGTCGAGATTTCCTTTTTGGGCAACTGTTGAGGTAGTGCCCTGACTCCTTGCACCTGTAACAGGTGACATGACTCAGATCCTTCCTGGAATCCAATCTACTTCTCTTTCTGGACTTTTCCATTCCAATCAGGGCTTCTATTTCCTGTGAGTCATACTCTACTTCCTCAGCCGGGAATTCTACTAGATCCCCATTCATACAATTTTGGGAGATGTGTCCTTCTTCTCCACATGAATAGCATGACTTGGTGCAGGGTTTACTTGGTTCTTCTTTGGGTGTGTCCTCCACATCTTCCTTCATCACAGGTTCTTCTAAACTTTCCATAAGGGCTCCTTTCATTACTTCTTTATTCTACTGGATGGTTCTTTGTACCATGGGGTAAATGTGACACTGAGCAGGATAGTGGGTAGTCCCTTCACACAAGAAACAAGTGATCTGCCTAGTTGGGCATTCTTCAGCTGGGTGACTTCCTTCACAATTAGGGCATTCATCCTTGTGTTCTTTATGGTTGTGTCCGATTTCTCCACAAATCTTGCATGCACAAGGTTTGTTCATGTCCTTTCCATAAGGCTTCAACTTCTGGGACACAAACTGAGACTTTAGCAAAGTCAACTTAAATTCTTTCCAAGTGGTTACTCCTTGCCATCCATTGATGGTTTGGTATATCCTCCATCAAGTAGCAGCACCTCTTTCAAAGCATTGAAGAGCATGTTGGGCCATATCCTTTCCGACTATAGGGTTGTTCTCCATGTGATCCTCCATGTTCTGAATCCATCAGTTCGTCTCCAATTGACTCATCGGTCCAGAAAATACAAGCTCATCTCCATTCATCCTCTATTGGGTCCATGGGTTTGGGGTGAGATAAGAGAGAGGGAGAGGGATACACACAATACAAACAAAGTTTTGAAAAGACAGATTTTATTGTGGCTGTCGGGAAAATAACAAACAAATGACAGCTCACAATCGTCGCATCTAACGTAGGTATATAATAGGGGTTTGGTCTTCTAAGGGTCAATAAATCTTCAACGTCTCCAAACTCTTCAAGTCTTGTTCATGCCTCCAATGGCTTTTTCCGATCATGCTTGTCCTTCTCAAGTTCCTTTGCCAGATCAATCTCTGTTGACGTGAAATCTCTCGTGACATCCTTTAATATTCCGGAGTTGCATTTCAAACATCTGGTTTCAACATCCTTCACATGAACCATGGTCATACTGTCCTTTAGTTCTTGACAATTCTCCGGTATCTCGTGGTTGTAGCTCCTCCAGCTTGGCTACTTCAACTTCTGGGTCCTAAGTTCCTCATGAAATACTTCCTTATCTAATACAACTTCCTGGAGCTCCATTTTAACTTCTTGATGTACTACTCCAGACCCTGGTGATATTCCGGCTAGGGCTAAAACTTCATCTTTATGCTAGGTGCTCCATCAGCCTTCTTCCATCAAACCCATTCTGAAGACTTGCATCCTTAACTCAGCATGGTGACAATAGCATTAGCGGGTGATGACATCACGGATAACCGTGTTTTTTTGCTCTTGTCATTTCCATGAGCTATCTCTCCACAGTTGATATCTCCTGCCTTAGGGTTTCTTTGACAAAACTTCGAGTTCTCATACTCCTTGTTTCAGTCTTTCTCCAGTACACCTTGATCTCGGGTATTGACAACTTCCATAATCCGCCAAGTTCCATAAGGGTAGCATTCCTAGGTCATACAAATCTAGGGATTCTTCAGAGCCTCCAATTCTCCTAGTCTTCAGAGTCTTCATAATTGTAGTTTCCATTATCATATTGTATGGTAAAATCCTCTTCATTCCGAATGGTCTTACTTGTCTGATATCCTATACTTCTTGGAGTGGTCTCATCAGTGGAATCTTCGAGTGGTCAAAAAGGGGAAAGGGGTATGGTCTCACTAAAGGGAATTTTTTGAATAAGCTCAGAAGAGAAGAGAGGTATAAGATCTTTTTTGAAAGGGGAAAGTTGTAGAGAAAAATCTTTGCTATGGGCTTGCCAGTTTCTAGGGTCACGTCCTATAGCCAACATGTGCTCTGATACCATCTTGTAGCGACCCGACCCGAATGGATCAAGTCTCTGTGCTTATGTGTCATCCCTGGATCAGTATGCTGACACACACAGTACTCGAAGGATTTATAACAGAGGTAAATCACATGTATAAAGTAACGTAAATACTATTACCTCAATACAAATAGCGGAAGCAACAAGGTTGTGGTTTCCCATCAACACCAACGGCAAAGTTGAGTGTAGAAATCGTAACCCTAACGTATCACTTACTCGACGTAAGAAACCTGCAACATGAGACGTTGCAGCCCGAAACGGGTCAGTACATTGAATGTACTGGCAAATTCACACCATAGAGAAAATGAACAATGGCTATCACTACATGCATATTTGGCTGGTGGAAAAGCTCTATGGTTATAAGGTTTTTGCGTAAAGCCAATTTTTCCCTACTGCAAAGGAATAAATTTATTTAGCTATCATGGTGGTTGTGAAACATTGAGAATGGTTGACAGCATTCTCAATCCCAATTAAAAGTAATTAAAACCCAACAACATTAATTAGAAGTAACATGTTGAGATTCACAATGATATTCAAGTACTAGATACTCAAGTTGTCCATAACCGCGGACACGGCTAATCATGATTAGTTTGTACACTCTGTAGAGGTTTGCGCACTTTTCCCACAAGACTCGATCGCCTCCGTTTGTTTTCTCGCACTACATGGTGTTTGAGAAGCGGATGACCGAGACATAGTCTTTCAGAAGCGCTAGCACCTTACATGTGGGGTAGACCGTACCACCTATAACCCCTACATCTGCTAGTCCACCACGTAAGAGTTCGCAGAACTTAGTCAACTATGCCAGAGCCCATAGTAGCATGTGGCTGCACACGGAAGTTTCTAGCATGAATTATCTTATGATCCCTTTGAGCCTGGGTGGCGGTCCAAAAAAAACAGGCAAGTCCTGATAGACATCAGGTGCCTCAATCCACCCAGATGTGTGTTTAAGTTGCCACCTTAGATAAACCATTAAAATTATCAACTCACATCTGTCATGGATATCACTCACCCAATCCACGTCTACTAGCATAGCATGGCATAATAAGCAAACGTAGAAGTAACTCCCAAAGGTTTCATAATAATACAGGTAATAGGTACTACCTCATCTACTTCACATCCCACAATTTAATTAGATCCTAATCATGCAATGTGAGAGGATTGATCTAATGCAATAAAACATGGGTTGTAGGGAAGGTGTGATCAAAGTGTGAACTTGCCTGCAATGTTGATGAAGATGATTCGCACTCAAAACTCTTGATAGATCTACTCGTCACACTCCGGTCAATCTATCGTAAGCAAACAATAGTAACCACACAATAAGTAATCATCTAATGCACAAGTAAAACTCGAACAAGAGAACGAACCAGATAGTTCAACTTAAGAACTCCGGTTGCAAAGAAAGAACGAACCGAACAAAAAAACGGAAAACAAATGGCGGAAGAAAACAACTCGGTTCTAGCAAGTTGAAACTAGGTCAAATTTTACCGGGGTAAAAACTTGTTTAAGTTGATTAGACGGAACGGCGGTTTCGAAACGAAACTCCAGGCGCTTGAATCACCTGATTCCGATAAACGGGCGAGAAGAAAAACTAGAACGAAGATCGGATCTGAGATCACGATCGCGGAATAAATCCGACGAGAAGAAAAAGAAGAACGGTTAAACGAACAGACGTTCGTTAACCTAGAAGAATCTGGTGATCACGTTCGTTAGGATGAACGGTCCGGCGAACGATCTAAAGGCAACTAGATCGGAAAAGAAAATGAATCCGATCTAGGGTTTCGGAGAAGAAAACCGAAACGAAAAACCGATCT
Organism: Triticum urartu; assembly: GCF_056163025.1. NCBI lineage: Eukaryota > Viridiplantae > Streptophyta > Magnoliopsida > Poales > Poaceae > Triticum > Triticum urartu. Next base: position 154,396,519 of record NC_141877.1, on the reverse strand, counting down.
AGAAAACCGGAACGGTTTAGAAAAGAACCGGAAAGAAAAATGAATCGGATGAGAAGAAATGAATCGGAACGATTAGAAGAAAACGATCCGAGGAAAAGAGATGCGGGGCAACCTCCGGCAGCGTCTCCGGCGAGGGGCTCCGGCGGCGTGGCGTAGGGCGGCGGCGTGGGCAAGGTGCGGCGGCGGTGGTGACGCAGGGTGGCGGCGGCGTGGGCAAGGTGCGGCGGCGGCGCTAGGTGGAGGCGGCGGCGGCTAAGGCGGCGCGGGTGAGGGGCGCGGGGTGAGGCGCGGCTTGGGGAGGAGAGGGGGTTTGGGTTTTTGGTGTGAGGAGAGGGGGTTTGATTTGGTGGGTTTAGAGGGGGGGGTGTTGGGGTATTTATATTGGGGAGGGGTGAGGAAACTTGGGGTAGGGGACAAGAAATAGACTAGGATTAGGAAAAAGTGTCCTAAAAGAAAAAGGAAAACAGAATAAAGGAAAGAGGGGGGCTAACCGACCTAAGTCCATATTGGACTCGGCCTAGAAGCAAGAAGCGGCGGCGGCTGGCGCCTGCCTAGCGCTGGCGCGCGGCTGGGGTGGCCGGCCGGCGGCTAGCCTGGGCCTTGGCCCGGGTGGCCTGCGGGTGAGTTTCCTGTTTTTTTTTAAAACGGTTCAGCGCGCAGAAAAAAAACAAAAAGAGATCTAAACGAACTCCGAAAAACCTAAACTAAATTTTCCCCGACTCCTAAAAATGAGCCAAACAAAATGAACTTTTCTCCGGGCCTAAAATGCAATTTTCAAAAATGCGCGTTTTTCCCCTATCCAAATAAAATGCAAATAAAACTCCGGCAAAAACCAAATTTGATCTATTTATTAAATCTTCATTTTTCCTATATTTTGGGAAAGTCATATTATTCCCTCTCTTATATTTTGATATTGGAAAAATTATCGAAGATAAAATAAAATAAATCAAATGATCCTCTTTTTTTTCAAAATTTGAGAGAACTCAAATATGAAAATAACGAAATCTCCAACTCTCTCCGAAGGTCCTTGAGTTGCCTGAAATTTCTAGGATCGACCAAAAAGCAAGAAAATAAGATATGCATGATGATCTAATGTATAACATTCAAAATTGAAAATAATTTCAAAAGAACTTTGAATTTAATTCTTTGAAACTCCCAACTCATATTTCATATATAATTTGAAGAAGTCATTTTATCTTCTCTCGTGACAATCATTGAGTTGCATAAAGTTTCAGAAGTGGAAAATATTTCCCAATGGAATTCAAATATGTTTCAAACACCCTTTTCATTTTAAATGGAAGAAGTCATGTCATCTTCTCTCTAGGGTTTTGTGTTGAAAAGAATTTGAATTCATGGAGATCAGAAAGCAACTATGAAATTTTGGGAAAGTCCTTTTATTCCCTCTCATTTAACTTTCAAAAGTTTCGAATTTCACTCAATGTCACTCAATCAATCAAACAGTCAGTCAAGTCTATCTATTTATTATAACATTCCAAAATTTAGAATTTTGGGATGTTACACCCCACCATAGAGAGAATAATATTTCCATAAATCTAATCTGCTAACATGTTTTGGCAGCACAGCATCACGTCACGGCCCGGTCCTTATCTGAACCGTTTTTCTCAACCAGCGCTGCGCATATTGCGAGGCAGTTTTTCTGTCGCGTCTTGTCAAAGCAGAGATCGTGTGCCCCTTATTACGGGATTCTCATCAATACGAACATGGGTAACCCAACCGTGCCTGTTGGTATGACTCCTAGATCTTAGGCAAGTCCAAAACGGCCACGAGGAGGATGCTTGATATTCACCCTCTTTATAAATAGGACGAGGCTTTTTATTTTTTTCCCTCTCGTTCTCAATCGAATCCTCCCCCCGCCTCGAGTTCTAACACCCAAAGCTCAGGTCAGGCGCTTCGGACCTTCAACTATGTCCAGATCCAACCTTCAAGGTCGGTGGATGCCTTCCTGTGTCAAAGAAGAGGACATCAAGAAGCTGGGAGAGGCCAGATATCTGACCGCCGAAATTTCGCATAGGCTACCTGCCCAAGGGTAGGTCATCCCTACTTCTGAACCCACCGAGAGTATTGTGTTCATCTCCCACTTCCTCCGAGGACTAGGCCTCGCTCTACATCCCTTCGTTAGGGGTCTTATGTTCTATTATGGGCTGGATTTTCATGATCTGGCCCCGGATTCCCTTCTTCACATCTCGTCATTTATTGTCGTATGTGAGGCCTTCCTCCGCATTACCCCTCACTTCGACCAGTGGCTCAAGACCTTCGATGTGAAGCCGAAGATGATCGAGGGGCGGCACACAGAGTGCGGAGGTGCTTTAATAAGCAAAATCGCTGATGCTCCATGGACAGAGGGTTCCTTCCCAGAGGTATCCAGGTTGTGGCAGCGGGAGTGGCTTTATATCACAGCTCCCCGAAGTGCCAAGTGGGTAGTCGCCCCCACCTGTCGCTCGGGCCCCCCATCGCAACTGATGTCATGGATCAGCAGGGGGCTGAGCTGGGGTCCAGCAAAGGACATGCAAAGATTGCAGAGCCGTATCCAAGATCTCTTTGAGAGAGATTTCAGTCTGGTTATGGTAATGCAAGTTATGCTGGTTCGTCGAGTCCATCTTGCAAATGTCGACCCCTCCGTATGTGGGAATTCAACCTGGAAGAACCGTGAGCTATTCAGCATTCCCTCGGCATGACGCTCGAGGAGATGTACAAATCATTCTTCGGACCCTAAATAGAGTGTCCGGACACCACCGAGGATGCGGGTTTGAGCTGCAACCGCCCTGCTACCCAAGTAAGTAATCCCATGGCCGAACACACTGTCCTTTTGTTTATCATGACATCATTCTAAAAAGTCGCTCTTTGACCAGGATTGGAGAACAAAGGCGAAGATGATCAGGTGTCCGGCCCCCCTTCCTGAAGGCTTGGACAATCCTGTACTGGACAAAATGCTCGAGCCGGCGTCTTATCAAGTGCCCTCAAAGGAAGATGAAGGGGGGAATAAAGAGGCCGACAACGGGCCTCACTCGCTACTCGTCCCAACCGAGGGGATGAGTGCCTCCGCGAGGGAGGATAACTAGGGGGAAGAATCTGACATTCTCTCTCCCCAGGGAAGGAAGAGGACTACCTCTGAAGATCCGGAAACTAAGGTTTCCAAACGGGAGAAAAAATCTTCGCCAGAGGGTCCTGCCTCGGAGCGTATTCTTGCTGCACAATGTCCACGCAGAGATCAGCCCTCTACCGAGTTGTAAGTAATCAAAAAGTACTTAATAGTGAAAATATCCTACCTTACTTCCGAAGACAATAACTGATGCTTATAAATTGTAGTCTGGATCGTAGCCCTTCTCGATAGAGTTCGTCTTCGAGGGATCTTCTTGCGGAGATGATGGAGAGAGAAACGCCTCCCCCTGACACCCCGCCTTATGAGGCGGGTGACCCTGAAGTGTCGTCGCGGAGGGTATCTCCGGATCCGCCAAGGCCAGAGGATAACCCTTTGGCTACCCGGAATCCCCAGTATCCGGCTCCTAAGGAAAGCGGCAGCAAGAGTCTAGAACCGTACAGTGTGCGGTCGGACGTACTGAAGGATCTTCTGGGGCAAGCGGCCGTCTCGGAAGCGCATCGTACACTGATGGGTACGGTAATTGAAAGGATTTCATTCGCTGAAAACGGATTGCACGAAGCCTTTATGAGGCTGCTGAAAGGCTTTGAGGTACGTGAAATAGTGTATGTTTTTGATAGTACCACACACGTTAGGTGTGCCCTATGCAGATAGTAGCCACTGAGACTCTGGTTGTCGCCGAGAACGGCGGTAACCTGAAGATCATATTCGCAGGTAATAACCTGACTGCCTTTATGTGCAGACGGCTGAGGCTCCGGTGGCTAGCCGAACTAATGGGTTTACCGAGCTAAAGCGGCAATTTGATGCGGCCGATGCCGATATCATGCTTGTCAACCGGCAGCTTGACGAGGCACAGGGTAAGTGATTTCTCTGGTGATCGTCATGTAATAAGAGGAGCATGATGCCAGTATCTTTAATATGTTATGACTGCAGATGGAGCTGCTACCGTGGAGACCCTTCGGGCGGAGCTTGCCCGATCCAAGGAACAAGCAAGGAGTAGCAATGCGGCCGCTCTAAAGGCGGCCGAAGAGTTGAGGGTCGAACATGCCACACATTGCGAAAGCAAGGAAAGAATGGCCAAAATGGCTGTAGAGTTAAAAGGTGCCGCTGACCGTTACCAGCTTCTTGAAGAAGAAAGCCGAGCGAGGGCGACAGGCCTGGAAAAGGACCTGGTAGCTGCCAAGGAAGCCTGCTCAAAAATTAGAGCGACGAAGGAGGAGCTGCATCAAGCTGCATATATCGTGTCTGGGAAGCCCTTCTTGTTGCGGACTAAATTCGGAGATCCGAAGTATGCTCCTCTTGACCAACTATGGAGTTCTGAGGACGCCTACGTGGATTTGGTTGCAAGTGCTACTGATGCAGCCAAGTACTTCAAGGATCAGAAAGATCGCGAAGTGGAAAAGTTGTTCTGTTCACAGTTTCATGCTCTAGTCCGTCCGCTGCTGTTGAATGGGCGAATGGACCTGTGCAGCCGTTTATGTATATATGTATATGACCTGAAAGTTTGCAGTCGTCGGCTTCCGCCCCCACGCATATAATGCGGGGGTGTTCGCAGAAAACGCGAATCCACACTTGATCCAACGTCTTGGTCCATTAAGGAGGTGGTAGTGCAGCGAACGAGGCAATCGTACTATATTGCTTTAACACTTTCACTTAGCCATAGGAGTTTGACGGTGGGGCTACTATATAGCCCCTGGTACTTCTGCGCTTTTCTGAATACGGGGCGCGTATGTACATAACCAGGAAACGGCCCTTCGTTAATGTGGAGGAATCCCGAAGATTCCGCTGAGTCATCGAGTGGTTGACCAGTCTCTCGCTACATCATGACAGTCAGTTTTCGGCTTTCTCTACTGAGGTGCTCATCCGGGTGAACTAGGACACAATCGCAGTAGTTCTCCCAGTGCTACCTTAGCCGATATAACGGAACGTAAGGTACCAAAACATGGGAGCCGGACAAACCCAACATTTGACCAAAGACATGATTCAGAGCGGATGCATATAGGGCCAAACTCGCGGCGCTGAACACTCCCTAAGGTGTTCGGTCTTTATAACATATACCGGGCTAAACAACGCCCTTAATAATAGACCCCATGTGTCCAGGTACATGCAATATCCTGACGTGGCCACATGCCAATAACGTCAGCATCCTTCTCGGTTGTGTGGAGTATCCGGAGGATGTGAGCAACAAGAGACAGTAAAAAAGGTTTACGCAGGGTCTTAATCTAAAAAGAAACCTTTGGGCGGGTCCCTGCTGCACGTCTACGCTTGTGTCTCTGTTGTGCCATGTCCTGGACAGGTGTAGCACAATTGTCATCTGTAAAAGGAAAGAATTTAGGTGAAAGTTGCCGTTCCAAAAAAAAGAAGAATTGGTTATTATCAATGAACTATCAAAATTCAAGAGAAGTCAAGTTGAGCCGGGCTTGCCCTGATTACACGCGGGAAGCCCCTGGAATCGTCTATGATGGTTTGATCAGTAAACCAATCTCATGTATATGTGGTGAAGCGCCGGACTCGTCTAACCGTGTCCGTGGTCTTGACGACCTGTCATTTTTCCTGGTTGGTGAGGCCATCTAGTTCGCGGCTGTTAAAGCCGCCGCATCCTCTTCCGCACGTAAAAAACATTCGTTATTTCCTCTAACTGTGATGATGCCACGTGGACCGGGCATCTTAAGCTTGAGGAAAGCATAATGCGGTATTGCATTAAAATGAGCGAAAGCCGTTCTTCCGAGTAGTGCTTGATAACCACTTCAGAATGGAGCGACGTGGAAAGTTAACCTTTCGCTTCGAGAGTTATTGGGAGAACCGAATACAACCTCTAGTAGTAGAGAGCCCGTACAGCGGGCCTCTTGGCCTGATATTACTCCCTTGAAGGTAGTATTACTGTGGCTTATTTGTGTCAGGTCTATCCCCATTTTGTGGACTGTGTCCTGATATATCAGATTTAGATCACTGCCGCCGTCCATGAGGACTCATGTGAAATGGTTCCCGTTTATTATTGGGTCTAACACCAAGGCCGCCAGTCCTTCGTGCCGGATACTTGTCGCGTGATCCCTACAATCAAAAGTGATCGGGCAGGCCAACCAGGGGTTGAACCTAGGGGTGACGGGCTCTATGGCGCGTGTATCTCGGAGTGCATGATTGCTTATCCTCTTCGTCACATGGATCACGTTTACTGTTTTGACCTCTGGTGGGAACTTTTTCTGTCCTCCGGTGCTTTGCTGGCGAGGTTCATCCTCGTCTTTGCTTGGTGTCTCTTCCCCTTTGTGTTCGGCATTTAGCTTACCAGCCTGCTTGAAGACCCAACATTCTCGGTGGGTGTGATTTGCAGGTTTGTCGGGGGTGCCGTGAATCTGACAGAGCTCGTCAAGAATCTTGTTTAGGCCGGATGGTCCTTCTCTGCTGCCTTTGAAAGGCTTTTTCCGCTGACCAGGTTGAGAGCCCCTGAATTCGGCGTTTACCACCATATTATCTGGGCTACCTTCTTTATTTCGATGCTTGTTTTTTCTGCGTCGTGGTTTTCCATTGCCATCCCTGACTTCGGATGTGCTTGGGTCGCTGGTGCTGCTATGGGCCAACCAGCTGTCTTCGCCCGCGCAAAAGCGGGTCATGAGGCTTGTTAGGGCTGCCATTGTTCTTGGTTTTTCTTGGCCGAGGCGTCTGGCGAGCCATTCGTCTCAGACACTGTGTTTAAAAGCTGCTAAGGCTTCGGCGTCCGGACAGTCGACGATTTGGTTCTTCTTGGTGAGGAACCTGTTCCCAAGCTTTCGGGCGGACTCTCCGGACTGTTGGATTATATGACTTAAATCTCTGCAACCAGAGGTCGGACATAAGTCCCTTGAAAATTAGCCCAAAAAGTGTCCTCAAGCTCCTCCCAACTTCCAATTGAGTTTTCGGGGAGGCTTTTCAACCAGTGCCAAGCTAGCCCTTTAAGCTTGAGGGGCAAGTATTTAGTGGCATGGAGATCGTCTCCGCGAGCCATATGAATATGGAGGATAAAATCCTCATCTAGAATCCAGGGTATGTGGTCCCGTCGTATGCCTCTATATTCACTGGTTTGAATCCTTCTGGGAATTTGTGATCCAGCACCTCATCGGTGAAACATAGGGGGTGTGCGGCGCCCCTGTATTGGGATATGCCATGGTGTTCGGACGGTTGTAGTATTTGGTTTTGATTTTGGCCGGAGCGCTCTTCCTAGATCCATAGATGGATCTGGTTACACCGGATTTTCGGCGCAAATTCTCACATAGATCGTGTGTTGACTTATGTGCGACTTTGTTAGCCGCTCTATCGCGGTCACAAGGTGGTGGATTCGGCCGGTTGGCCGTATCATTTTTCGGCTGTGTGGGCTCTAAGGCCTCATCGTCGAATTCAGGTAATAGCTTGCGCTTTGGATAGCTATTTGTGTGGTAACTTCCACCATACTTTGTTTCGTTGTCGAGCACTTTGTTCCACCTGCTGTTGAGCGTATCTTGTGCGGCCTTAATCCTTTGCTTATGCTTCTTCAGGCTCCTCGTTGTGGCAATAAGCTTTCTGAGGAGGTTCTCTTGCTCCGAGTGCGTTTCCGGGATGATGTGTGCATATTCTTCCGGACTGTTTTCCTCCCCGGACGGGGTTTGATGAGGTTTATCCTTGGTATCGCCGTGTTCGGACGCCGGATCCGCACTGTTTTCGCCGTTTGCGTCATGATCGTGCTCTGCCAGCGGGGCGGCATAATCGTCGTTTCTTCTAGAGTCGACTGGACTGCTATTTCCTCTTGCGCTGTTATCACTGTTTTTTTCTATGGCGGGACTTAGAGCGGCGCCGCTGACGTCGGTGCTTGGGTTGCTTGGAGGGGGCATCCTTCGCTGTCTCTTCGCCATTGCCCTCTTTGGGTGTATCCACCATGTATATGTCATGTGATGAAGTGGTTGTCCGGCGCCCTGTGGGCGCTAGTTCCTGTTCATCCCTTGCATCTTCGTTCATGTCGTCGATGTCTTCAGAGTTGAAGTTAAGAATGTCGGTTAAGTCATCGATGGTGGCTACTAAGTGGGTGGTGGGTGGGCAGTGAATTTCTTTGTCGTTCGCATCCCATTCTAGCCGAGCATAGTTCGGCCAAGGTTCTCCTGACAGGGAGAGAGACCTTAATGAATTTAGCACATCACCGAAAGGAGAGTGCTGAAAGATATCCGCGGAGGTGAACTCCATGATCGGCGCCCAATCGGGTCCGGCGGGCACGAATATGAGCAGCTCGGAGTCTGTGGCCGGGGGTGAATCCAGTGGTTTGGCAACACAGCTCTCGTAAGGGGTGAAGTCAGCGTCTGGCTCTATCGCCGCTGAGAGCGCAGCCTCCGTGGCGGGGTCTATCCCTCCGCTCTCGAATGGCGTGATTTGCTCCGGATTGACAGCCAGAGTTGTTGCAGATGCGATCTCCCGAATACTGTCCGACAGCAGACTTACGTCATGCTTGTTGTGACTGTGCGGCGCACCTGACATGGGCTCGAATCCATTGAAGATCAAGTCTCCGTGGATATCGGCCGTGTAGTTCATGTTTCCGAATCTAACCTAATGGCCAGGGGCATAGCTCTCGATCTGCTCCAGATGGCCAAGCGAATTGGCCCGCAGTGCGAAGCCGCCAAATACAAAGATCTGTCCGGGGAGGAAAACGTCACCCTGGACCGCATCGTTACCGATGATCGAAGGAGCCATCAAACCTTATGGCGACGGCACAGTGGAACTCTCAATGAAAGCACCAATGTCGATGTCAAAACCGGCGGATCTTGGGTAGGGGGTCCCGAACTATGCATCTAAGGCGGATGGTAACAGGAGGCAGTGGACACGATGTTTACCCAGGTTCGGGCCCTCTTGATGGAGGTAATACCCTACGTCCTACTTGAATGTTCTTGATGATATGAGCATTACAAGAGTTGATCTACCACGAGATCATCGAGGCTAACCCTAGAAGGTAGCCTATGGTATGATTGTCTGTTGTCCTACGGACTAAAACCCTTCGTTTTATATAGACACCGGAGGGGGCTAGGGTTACACAAGGTCGGTTACAAGGGAGGAGATTTACATATCCGTATTGCCTAGCTTTCCTTCCACGACAAGGAGAGTCATATCCGGACACAGGACGAAGTCTTCAATATCATATCTTCATAGTCCAATAGTCCGGCCAAAGGATATAGTCCGGCTGTCCGGAGACCCCCTAATCCAGGACTCCCTCATCCACCAAAGTCCACACTTTGTTCTCATACATGGATCCCATCTCAGATTTCATGGCCTTAAGCCATTTCGTGGAATCTGGGCTCATCATCGCTTCCTCATAGTTCGTAGGTTCATCATGGTCTAGTAACATGACTTCCAGAACAGGATTACCATACCACTCTAGTGCGGAAGGTACTCTGGTTGACCTACGAAGTTCGGTAGTAACTTGATATGAAGTTTCGTGATCATCATCATTAACTTTCCTCACTAATTGGTGTAGGCATCAGTGGAACTGATTTCTGTGATGAACTACTTTCCAATTCGGGAGAAGGTACAATTACCTCATCAAGTTCTACATTCCTCCCACTCACTTCTTTTAAGAGAAACTCCTTCTCTAGAAAGGATCCACTCTTAGCAACAAAGATCTTGCCTTCGGATCTGTGATAGAAGGTGTACCCAACAGTTTCTTTTGGGTATCCTATGAAGACACACTGTCCGATTTGGGTTTGAGCTTATCAGGCTGAAACCTTTTTCACATAAGCATCGAAATCCCAAACTTCAAGAAATGACAGCTTAGGTTTCTTGCTAAACCACAGTTCATACGGTGTCATCTCAACGGATTTTTAGATGGTGCCCTATTTAACGTGAATGCACCTGTCTCTAATGCATAACCCCAAAACGTTAGTGGTAAATCGGTAAGAGACATCATAGATCGCACCATATCTAATAAAGTACGGTTACGACGTTCGGACACACCATTACACTGTGTTGTTCCAAGTGGCATGAGTTGTGAAACTATTCGACATTTGTTTCAACTTAAGGCCAAACTCATAACTCAAATATGTCGTCTCCGCGATCATATTGTAGAAACTTTATTTTCTTGTTATGATGATTCTCCACTTCACTCTAGAATTCTTTGAACTTTTCAAACGATTCAGACTTGTGTTTCATTAAGTAGATATACTCATATCTTCTCAAATCATCTGTGAAGGTCAGAAAATAACGATGCCTGCTGTGAGCCTCAACACTCATTGGATCGCATACATCAGTATGTATTATTTCCAATAAGTCTGTTGCTCGCTCCATTGTTCCGAAGAATGGAGTTTTAGTCATCTTGCCCATGAGACATGGTTCGCAAGCATGAAGTGATTCATAATCAAGTGATTCCAAAAGCAAATCAACATGGAGTTTCTTCATGCGCTTTACACAAATATGACCTAAACGGTAGTGCCACAAATAACTTGCACTATAATTATTAACTTTGCATCCTTTGGCATCAATATTGTGTGTATCTCCATGATCAAGATTCAGTAAACCATTTACATTGGATGTAAGACCATATAGGGTTTTATTCATGTAAACAGAAGAACAATTATTCTCTGACTTAAATGAATAACTGTATCGCAATAAACATGATCCAATCATATTTACGCTCAATGCAAACACCAAATAACATTTATTTAGTTCCAATAATAATCCCGAAGGTAGAGGGAGTATGCGATGGTGATCTTATCAACCCTGGAATCACTTACAACACACATCATCACTTCGCCCTCAACTAGTCTATGTTCATTTTGTAACTCCTGTTTCAAGTTACTAATCATAGCAAGTGAACCAGTATCAAATACCCAGGGGCTACTATGAACACTAGTAAAGTACACATCAATAACATGTATATTATATATACTTTTTGTACACTTTTCCATCTTTCTTATTCGCTAAGTATTTGGGACAGTTCCGCTTCCAGTGACCATTTCCTTTGCAGTAGAAGCACTCGGTTTCAGGCTTGGGTCTAGCTTTGGGCTTCTTCATGGGAGTGGCAACTTGCTTGCCATTCTTCTTGAAGTTCCCTTTCTTTCCCTTGCCCTTTTACTTTAAACTAGTGGTCTTGTCAACCATCAACACTTGATGCTTTTCTTGATTTCTACCTTTGCCGATTTCAGCATCGCGAAGAGCTCGGGAATTGTTTTCGTTATCCCTTGCATATTACAGTTCATCAAAAAGTTCCAGTAACTTGGTCATAGTGACTAGAGAACTCTATCAATCACTATCTTATCTGGAAGATTAACTCCCACTTGATTCAAGTGATTGTAGTACCCAGACATTCCGAGCACATGCTCACTAGCTGAGCTATTCTCCTCCATCTTGTAGGCAAAAATACTTGTCAGAGGTCTTATACCTCTCGACACGGGCATGAGTCTGAAATACTAATTTCAACTCTTGGAACATCTTATATGCTCCGTGGCGTTCAAAACATTTTTGAAATCCTGGTTCTAAGCCGTAAAGCATGGTGCACTAAACTATCAAGTAGTCATCATACCTAGCTTGCCAAACGTTCATAACATCTGCCTCTGCTCCTGCAATAGGTCCATCACCTAGTGGTGCATCAAGGACATAATTCTTTTGTGTAGCAATGAGGATAATCCTCAGATCATGGAGCTAGTCCGCATCATTTCTACTAACATCTTTCAACTTAGTTTTCTCTAGGAACATATCATAAATAAAATGGGGAAGCTATATGCGAGCAATTGATCTACAACATAGATGTGCAAATACTATCATGACTAATTTCATGATAAATTTAAGTTCAATTAATCATATTACTTAAGAATTCCCACTTAGATAGACATCACTCTAGTCATCTAAATGATCATGTGATCCATATCAACTAAATCATGTCCGATCATCACGTGAGATGGAGAAGTTTTCAATGGTGAACATCACTATGTTGATCATATCTACTATATGATTCACGCTCGACCATTCGGTCTCAGTGTTCCGAGGCCATATCTGCATATGCTAGGCTCGTCAAGTTTAACCTAAGTATTCTACTTGTGGAAAACTGGCTTGCACCCGTTGTATGTGAACATAGAGCTTATCACACCCGATCATCACATGGTGTCTCAGCACGAAGAACTGTCACAACGGTGCATACTCAGGGAGAACACTTATACTTTGAAATTTTAGTAAGGAATTATCTCATAATGCTACCGTCGTACTAAGCAAAAATAAGATGCATAAAAGATAAACATCACATGCAATCAAAATATGTGACATGATATGGTCATCATCATCTTGTGCCTTTGATCCCCATCTCCAAAGTACCGTCATGATCTCCATCGTCACCGGCACGACACCATGGTCTCCATCATCTTGGTCTCTATCAACGTGTCGTCACATGGTCGTCTCGCCAACTATTGCTTTTGTAACTATTGCTATCACATAGCGATAAAGTAAAGCAATTATATGGCGCTTCCATCTTATACAATAAAGAGACAACCATAAGGCGATAACTTTAACAAAACATGATCATTTCATACAACAATTTATATCTCATCACGTCTTGACCATATCACATCACAACATGCCCTGCAAAAACAAGTTAGACGTCCTCTACTTTGTTGTTGCAAGTTTTACGTGGCTGCTACGGGCTTCTAGTAAGAACCATTCTTACCTACGCATCAAAACCACACCGATTTTTCGTCAAGTGTGCTGTTTTAACCTTCAACAAGGACCGGGCGTAGTCAAACTCGATTCAACTAAAGGTGGAGAAACAGACACCCACTAGCCACCTGTGTACGAAGCACGTCGGTAGAACCAGTCTCATGAATGCGGTCATGTAATGTCGGTCTGGGCCGCTTCATCCAACAATACCGCCGAATCAAAGTATGACATGCTGGTAAGCACTATGACTATTATCGCCCACAACACTTTGTGTTCTACTCGTGCATACAACATCTACGCATAAACCTGGCTCGGATGACACTGTTGGGGAACGCAGTATTTGAAAAAATTCATACAATCACGCAAGATCTATCTAGGAGATTCATAGCAATGAGAGGGGAGAGTGTGTCTACATACCCTCATAGACGGAAAGCGGAAGCGTTTAGTAACGCGGTTGATGTAGTCGAACGTCTTCGTGATCCAACTGCTCAAGTACCGAACGCACGGCACCTCCGCGATCTGCACACGTTCAGCTCGGTGACGTCCCTCGTACTCTTGATCTAGTTGAGGCCGAGGGTGAGTTTCGTCAGCACGACGGCGTGTTGATGGTGATGATGAAGTTACCGACGCAGGGCTTCGCCTAAGCACTACGACAATATGACCGAGGTGGAACACTGTGGAGGGGGGCACTACACATGGTTAAAGATCAACTTGTGTGTCTATGGGGTGCCCCCTGTCCCGTATATAAAGGAGGGGAGGAGGAGGAGGGTCGGCCTCAAGGGGTGCCCAAAGGGGGGATTCCTACTCCTAGTAGGAGTAGGTTTCCCCCTTTCCTAGTCCAAGTAGAAGAAGAAGGAAGGAGAGGGAGAGGGAGAGGGAGAAGGAAAGAGGGGGCGCCGCCGCCTCCTAGTCTAATTCGGACCATCCCATGGGGGGGCGTGCTGCCTCCCTTTGTGGCCCGTCTCTCCTTTCCACTAAAGCCCAATAAGGCCCAACACATCCCTCGGTGAATTCCCGTAACTCCCCAGTTCTCCGAAAAATACCCGAATCACTCGGAACCTTTCCGATGTCCGAATATAGCCTTCCAATGTATGAATCTTTACCTCTCGACCATTTCAAGACTCCTTGCGATGTCCGTGATCTCATCCGGGACTCCGAACAACCTTCGGTACATCAAATGACATAACTCATAATACATATCGTCATCGAACGATAATCGCGCGGACCCTAAGGGTTAGAGAACTATGTAGACATGACCGAGACACATCTCCGGTCAATAACAATAGCAGAACCTGGATGCTCATACTGGTTCCTACATATTCTACGAAGATCTTTAATGGTCAAATCGCACAACAACATACATTGTTCCCTTAGTCATCGGTATGTTACTTGCCAGAGATTCGATCGTCTATATCATCATACCTAGTTCAATATCGTCACCGGCAAGTCTCTTTACTCATTCTGTAATGCATCATCCCGCAATTAACTCATCAGTCACATTGCTTGCAAGGCTTATAGCGATGTGCATTACTGAGAGGGCCCAGAGATACCTATCCGACAATCAGAGTGACAAATCCTAATCTCGATCTATGCCATCTCAACAAGCACCATCGGAGACACCTGTAGAGCATCTTTATAATCACCCAGTTATGTTGTGACGTTTGATAGCACACTAAGTGTTCCTCCGGTGTTCGGGAGTTGCATAATCTCATAGTCATAGGAACATGTATAAGTCATGAAGAAAGCAATAGCAATAGACTAAACAATCATAGTGCTAAGCTAGCGGATGGATCTAGTCCATCACATCATTCTCTAATGATGTGATCCCGTTCATGAAATGACAACACTGTCCATGGCTAGGAAACTTAACCATCTTTGATTAACGAGCTAGTCAAGGAGAGGCATACTAGGGACACTCTGTTTGTCTATGTATTCACACATGCACTAAGTTTCTGGTTAATACAATTCTAGCATGAATAATAAACATTTATCATGATATAAGGAAATATAAATAACAACTTTATTATTGCCTCTAGGGCATATTTCCTTCAATTACAAGATGGGGTACTACCTTGCCTATTGTATCTATCCTTGTGAGTGTCATTTGTCAAGATCATATCTGATCCCCATGGCAACAAATAGTGCACTTTGCAATACTACAAGAAGCAGCTAGGAAGGATGTGGGGAGGGTATTTGGAGTGCTCCAAACTCGTTGGAGTATTGTTCGTGGACCTGTATTGATTGGGAATCAAAGACATTGTGACAGGTGATGTCATGTTGTGTAATTTTGCACAACATAGTTGTCGAGGACAAGGGTGACCTGACTGTATGATTTTGAGAAGCCATCATTTGATTGTGGTTTTCAACTATCCATCGTATGCATTGCATTATTTGATTTAACCATGCTTTTTTGCTTTAAGAAGTCACTCGTTTTCTTTGTTCGAACCCAGATAACATCTGTGGTATTTCATTTTTTAATCTTTTTCCTATTTCTTTTACTCATGTGATCCATAGAGGTTTTATTTGACGAATGACCGTTGCTACAGACGATTTGGGACAATGCTCTTTTCGCTTTCTCCCAGCCCTACCACATACCTGCCTTTTGGTTTTTCATTTTTCTCTTATGTCCATGGTGTTTTCGCAATAACTACTCTCATTTCCCTCTTTTCCGGTGCAACCTCACCGCTCAACCCCACTGTGCCTCATGTCGCCACCATAATCAACATTTTCAGCATCAAGCAAAACAATGAATAGCCTTCCTGTAAGTGCATCTAGTGCCACCCCTAGTTGGTTTTGGAGTATTGACGACAAACCTAGTTGAGGGACTAATGTGTTTGTGAGAATTGCAGGATAACACAGGTAGAAGTCCCTCATCGATTCGGTTTTACTACCAGAGATGACCCCTAAAAATGTATGAAGACATTGAAGTCAAAGGTGGTATATGAAGATATTCACATCGAAGACTATGACAAGAGAAGATACGATATGAAGCCTATGGAGCTCGAAGACTTAGATCTTTCGTAGGTCTTTTTCTTTTGTGTTGATTCATAGGAACCACCGTACTGTTAAGTGGGGTCCAAGAGAACCAGTCAGAATGACTGAAGTGATGCCTAAACCAAAAACCTATGTCTTCGAGTGAAGACTATGAGAGCGAATCTTGTCCAGAGTCGGACAAGTCAGGTTTGCTTGTAGCCCAAGTAAAGTTGCCGTGTGAGTTTGAAATCGGACCGTTGGAACACATGTCAGTTCCTTAGTGACCCAGGGTCATTTCGGACAAATCAGGTCGGGTTGCCAAGTGGCTATAAATAGCCCACCCCCTACAACCATAAACGGTTGGCTGCTCAGATTGAAAGTACGGCTTTTGTCATTTGAGAGCAACCCACCTCGAAGCCTTTGAGAGAGAATTCCTTGTGAGGATAAAGCCCTAACCACTCAGAGCCAGAGAGAATTGGGCATCACTTAAGTCTTCTTGTCTGTGTGATCTGAAGACTTATTACACTTGAGGACTGTGCATTCTCCAGCCGGTTAGGCGTCGCGTTCTGAGCATCCAAGAGACATTGTGGATTGCCGGTGAACGAACTCTGTGAAGGTTTGGGGGTCTACCTTGAAGACTTACCAGAGTCATTGGGCGAGGTCTATCTGATCTTAGGTCAAGGAGAATACGGTGAGGACTGGGTGTCCTGAGCTGCGTGTTCAGGACTGGGTGTCCGGGATTGTGTGTCCTAAGGTTTAAATACCTAGCCGCTCCAACCAGACATACAGTTGTCACAACAACTGGAACTGGTCCAACAAATCATTGTCTTCAATGCATCACTGGTTTCACTTCACTTCACTTTAGTTACTGTTACTCCTTGTGAAGTCATTGTATGTTTGCTCTATCATTTGTCTTCACTGAGTGACTGCGTGTTCTGTTTGGCTTCACAATATCTTCCTACCTGATCCTTACTACCTAGCTGCTATTAGTCTTTGTGCTTTCACTTCATTGAATACTTGACTATGGTTTGCCTAGTGTAGTCTACCTTCCGTTGCATGGTAATAGGTTTAATTTTATAGTTTGTCTTCAAAACTCCCATGTTCTGAAGACTTTCATAAAAATCGCCTATTCACCCCCCCCTCTAGTCGATATAACACACTTTCAATTGGTATCAGAGCAAGGTGCTCCCTTGTTCTGTGTGAGTCGGTTTAACCACCTGGAGTTTTAGCTATGTCGACTGCAGGGATAATTAAAGTCTCCGCTGCGTGCCCCGTCTTCGATGGAACTGAATATCCCTACTAGAAGAATAAGATGCGTATGCATCTTGAAGCCATTGACGTCGACCTATGGTATGTCGTCGAGAACGGCGTTCCCAAGGCTGGAGAAGGTGTCACTGCTGCTGATGTCAAGAAATTAGTTCAACTGGACTCTACTGCCAAGAATATCATCTGTGGTCATCTGACTAAAGGACAGTATGGCCGTGTGAGTGCTTTGAAGACATCCAAGCTGGTCTGGGACTGGCTCTCCAAAGTCAATGAAGGCATCTCAACCCAGAGAGATCAGAGAATCAGTGTCCTTCGCAACTCTTCAACCGCTTCAAGCGAAATGACAATGAGAATGTCCAGCACACATTTGACCGACTCACTGACATCACAAATGAGCTTCAAGCCCTCGGCGCCACTGAGATTACCAAACACGAAGTCGTCAAGACGCTGCTGAGATCACTTGATAGTTCGTTTGACATCCTGGCCCTGATGATTCAAGAACGTCCTGATTTCAAGACACTCGATCCGTCTGACATACTTGAGAGGCTCAACACACATGAGTTTCAGCTTTCGGAGAAAAGAGAGATCTACGGTACAAACTATGGGCGAACTCGTGCCTTGAAGGCAAAAGCTGTCTCCTCATCTGAAGAAGAATCTGACAGCAGTTCTGATGACCCTGAAGACATTGGAAGGGAACTTGCTATGCTTGTCAAGAAGTTCCAAAAATTCACCAAGAAGAAAGGCTTCAGAAAGTCTTCCCGATCAAGTTCAAGGAATGATGAAGCTCCTGCTCATGACTATAAGAAGAAAACATGTCACAAGTGCAAGAAACTTGGCCACTTCATCTCTGAGTGTCCATAGTGGGACAATGAGAACAAAAATAAGAAGAAGAGCAAGGAATATGACTCTGACGACAAGAAGAAGAAGAAATACTCAAAGTCTTCTTCCAAGTCTTCCTCAAAGTCTTCATCACACAAGAAGAGCTCATCTGGCAAGGCACGTGCGTTTGTTGGCAAGGAAATGGATTCAAAGGAGGAGTCTGCTTCTGAGGAGGCGGAGGTGGAGTCTGAGGAGGAATCCGACTCAGGCGTCGCAAGTCTGGCTACAACATTTGTTGCCAAGTCCATCTTCAACACTGAAGACAATGACTTCATCACCGACACCGATGCAAATGACAAGGACTACTCCGCTTCTACCTACTGCTTCATGGCATGCGGTGCCAAGGTAAACACACGCACTACTCACTATCAAACATCTAGTGACGATGACTCTGATTGTGGTTCAAAACCTAGATACAAAACACTTGCTAAAATTGCAACTGAACAACAGAAAGCTATGGAACATATTCAAAAACTGTTAGACAGAAGCGATGATCTGTTAGGTGCTGAAATGACTCGATCTGAATCCTTAATTGAAGACATAAAAAATCTTCACGTTAAGTATCAAGAACTTGAAAGTCTTCATGAAACTCTCTCAACGACTCATGAAAAGCTTTCCTATGATTATCTTCAAAGGAAGCAAGATCTTGAGAAATTGAGAGCGGTTCATGAAGATCTTCAAACGGAAAACAAGTCACTTCGCTCCAAACAGATCAGTCCCGCTCAGGAAGGATTTGAACCACCATGTCTTAAATGCATTGAGCGTGATAATGCTACTTCTGTTGCTGAATGTTCTACTGCTACTGCTGTTGCAATATCTTCAATTGTTGATGCGGTAACTAACCCCTCTGCTGAGGATACCACCGCTATTGCTGATGAGAATGCTAGGTTGAAGACATTGCTTGAAACAGGGATGTACAAAAGTCTTAAAGGGCATCAGACGCTGTGCGATGTCCTGAAAAAGCAGATTCTGAACCGAAACCCTAGGAAAGAGGGTGTAGGGTTCGTAAGGAAAATGAATGCAGATGGCTCTTACTGGAAACCTGAGCAGTACCCCAAAACCATGTGGGTTGCTGCAAAGGAACCTTCAGCAGATCCATCCAATCTATCTGGCTTCACTTGTGCTAACCCCATTATCATTGATGAATCCTTTAATGCAAACTATATACTGTTTAGGAATCAGAATGGTGAAGTGTTTGCCAGGTACATTGGTACTAACTGCAGGAATGGACAGCCTATGAAGAAGATCTGGGTTCCAAAAAGGTGTCTGGAGAGTCTTCCTGTGAATGTCATCATGACACCTCACGTGAAGAAGACAAACCTCAGACCAAAGGCTTCATACAGTCCAAAGGCTTCATACAGACAGAGGACTCACCTGAGTCGCACTAACGCAAATGTTTTGCAGGAAAATCATACTCAGGCATATGAATATGAGAGCGGTTCATCAAACCGCTATGTTCATAAGACCAAGAACTATTCTGCTTATTCTTATCAGTACTATTATCCGCCTGCAAGACTGTTTGCTAAGGCTTCAAAGCCAAAATTCTCAGATGCTGCACTTAGACTTATTGCTTCTAAGCCACCCTTGAAGATGTGGGTGGTTAAGAAGGCTTAACTCTCTTTTGCAGGGAAAGGTCTCCAGCAGAAAACCAAAATCATCTGACTCTATTGTTGGGGACCTTAAACATCTTGTAGGGCGCAAGATCAAATGCCCAAATGGTCTTACTATGTACTTCATACCTGAATCGCTTGCTACTCTCCCTATTAGTCCTAACCTGGATCTAAGCTTTCATAACCCACTGGTTCGTCAAATGTTTTTGCTTCATAATGCTCTTGGTGAAACCTATCCCCCTAACTGCACTGTAGGGTATGACACCAGCGTCGTCAGAATGGATTATTGACAGTGGGTGTACAAATCACATGACTGGAAAAAGAAGTCTTCTTGTGGACTCAACCTTACGTCCATCCGACAAAAGCCACATCACATTTGCTGACACTGGTAAAAGTAAGGTATTGGGTCTAGGTAGAGTTGCAATCTCAAAGGATCAACACATGGATGAAGTCATGCTTGTTGAATTCCTTGGCTTCAACTTAATGTCTGTCTCAATGCTTTGCGATTTGAACATGATCGTAATGTTTGGAAAATATCGTTGCCTTGTACTAATGGAATCTGACAAGTCTCTAGTGTTTGAAGGGTATCGAAAAGATGATTTGTATGTGGTAGATTTCTCAGCAGGGCCACAGCTTGCAGTATGTCTTCTAGCAAAGGCTTCAGAATGCTGGCTCTGGCATCAGAGGCTTGGACATGCTGGCATGAGGAACCTCCACACCCTTGCGAAGAAGAAGCATGTCATAGGCATCGAGGGCGTCAAGTTCAAGAAAGACCACTTATGTGGTGCCTGTGAAGCAGGGAAGATGACGAGGGCCAAACATCCCTCGAAGACAATCATGACTACTACTCAACCCTTCGAACTGCTTCACATGGATCTTTTCGGTCCCACTCATTACTCAACTCTAACTACTACTCCTTGCCTCTATGGCTTCGTTATTGTTGATGATTATTCTAGATATACTTGGGTGCACATAATCCTTTACAAGACTGAAGTGCAGGATGTCTTCAGACGCTTCGCCAATCGAGCTATGAACAATTTTGGCGCCAAGATAAAGCACATCAGAAATGAAAATGGCACTGAATTCAAGAACACTGGCCTTGATACATATCTTGATACCTTGGGCATCACACATGAATTCTCAGCCCCGTACACGGCACAGCAGAATGGCGTAGTCGAACGCAAGAACAGAACACTAATTGAGATGGCCAGAACGATGCTAGATGAATACAAGACCCCAAGAAAATTCTGGCCCGAAGCCATTGATACTGCATGCCATACAATCAATCGTGTTTATCTTCACAAGCTACTGAACAAGACATCTTATGAGCTCCTTACTGGTAAGAAGCCAAATGTCAGTTACTTCAGAGTATTTGGCGCAAGGTGCTGGATCAAGGACCCACATCACACCTCAAAATTTGCACCAAAAGCACATGAGGGTTTTATGCTCGGATATGGAAAGGATTCGCACTCCTACAGAGTCTTCAATCTCTTTCATTACAAAGTGGTTGAAACAGTGGATGTGCGGTTCGATGAGACCAACAGTTGACAAAGAGAGCAGCTGCCAAATGTGCTAGATGAAGTTCCATCCAGTGAATCAATCAAGCTAATGGGAACTGGAGAAATTATACCTTCTGAAGCTCATCCTGAAGAATAACTTATCATTTTAGCACCTGATCAACATGAAGACAATGCTAAGCCTGAAGACATTCCTTCCAACAACGACAATGAACAGCAAGAGCAAAGTCTTCGCCCTGTACATCCTCGCGTTGCCAATGAAGTGCAGATTGAAAGAATAATTGATAGCATCAATGCACCTGGTCCACTCACTCGTTCAAGGGCAACTCAGCTAGCAAATTTCTGTGGGCACTTCGCATTTGTCTCAATAGCAGAACCCAAGAAAGTTGAAGAAGCCTTCATGGAACCTGAATGGATTCAAGCTATGCAAGAAGAGCTTCAACAGTTTGAGATGAATAATGTATGGGAACTGGTTAAGCGTCCTGATCCACGGAAGCACAATATAATAGGCACCAAATGGATATACCGCAACAAGCAAGATGAGCATGGTCAAGTTGTCAGAAACAAAGCTCGTCTCATTGCTCAAGGATATACTCAAGTGGAAGGCATTGACTTCGATGAAACATTTGCTCCTGTGGCTAGACTTGAAGCCATACGCATACTGCTGGCCTATGCAAATCATCATAACATACTTCTATATCAAATGGATGTGAAGAGTGCCTTTCTCAATGGCAAGATTGAAGAAGAAGTGTATGTTGCACAACCACCTGGCTTTAAAAATAAAAAACATCCTGACATGGTATACAAGCTCAACAAGGCACTGTATGGCCTCAAACAAGCCCCTCGGGCCTGGTATGACACACTCGAATACTTCCTGAAGAGCAAAGGCTTCATACCTAGTTGCCTAGATCCCACTCTTTTCACGAAGACATATGATGGTGAACTGTTTGTGTGCCAAATATATGTGGATGACATTATCTTCGGCTGCACCAATCAGAAGTATAGTGAAGAGTTTGGATATATGATGCAAGAGCAATATCAGATGTCCATGATGGGGGAGCTGAAGTTCTTCCTTGGTCTTCAAATACGACAACAATGCAATGGCATCTTCATATCTCAAGAGAAGTATCTCAAAGATTGCCTGAAGAAGTTCGGTATGCAAGACTGCAAAGGCTTCACAACACCAATGCCAGCCAAACATCATCTGGGTCCTGACGACAATGGTAAAGAGTTCGATCAAAAGGTATACCGCTCCATGATTTGTTCTTTACTTTATCTATGTGCATCTAGGCCAGATATTATGCTTAGTGTTTGCATGTGTGCTCGATTTCAAGCGGCACCAAAGGAGTCGCATCACTTAGCTGTGAAGCGAATTCTTCGATATTTGGCTCACACCCCAACTCTAGGATTATGGTATCCAAAGGGCTCAGAGTTTGATCTGATTGGATTCTCAGATGCTGATTATGCTGGTGACAAAGTTGATCGCAAGTCTACATCAGGCACATGTCACTTTCTGGGACGATCACTTGTATGTTGGTCTTCAAAGAAGCAGAACTGTGTATCTCTCTCCACTGCTGAATCTGAATACATTGCTGCTGGATCTTGCTGCGCTCAGCTTCTGTGGATGAAGCAAACACTCAAGGACTATGGCATTCATCTGAAGCAAGTGCTACTTTACTACGAAAACGAAAGCGCCATCAATATTGCTAACAACCCAGTTCAGCACTGGAAGACAAAGCATATTGAAATTCGTCATCACTTTCTCAGAGATCATGTTGTGAAGGAAGACATTGATATCATACACGTCAACACTGAAGAGCAATTGGCAGATATCTTCACCAAGCCCTTGGATGAGAAGAGGTTTTGCAAGTTACGGTGTGAGCTAAATATCCTGGAATCCTCAAATGTCCTGTGATCAGGCACACATCCTAACCCATATGCATATTGATGACTTAGATGTGCAACACACGAAGTGAAGTATATCTTCAATCAATGAAGACATACATTCTAAGTGTGAATACATTAATGTGGAATTTGACTTCGGAGCGCCACGATAATTGTGCGCCGTGTCTGGGTCTAATACTTCCTATACGGTGGGTAACGCCACCACCAAACGTTCTATTTTGAAGTGTTTCACTCATGGCATTACCTTGCAATGTCTTCACATTTAGTTTGGCTTCGAACTCAACATATTTTCATGATTATCTTCACTATGTTGATTATATATATATATATGCTAGTGTTCTGTCCTCTACAGCATTCACTTATAGCTATGTCTTCGTGTTGAATCTTTTGAACTAAGTGAATGTGATTGGACCCCAACTTCTCTATGCTTTCTATCTCAAACTCTATCTCTCCAAGTCATATGCATTCTATTGAAACTGTCGAATGTCTTCTCTGCGTCATTGTCAGCAGAAGATATAGAGACAACCATGAAGTCCGTTTTCAATGCTCATTCCTCCACATGAAATCCGGAGAAGTAGGAACGACCACCCGACAATCCAGGCATGCGTGGGACGTGGAACAAAACCCAAATTCCGCATACTGGCCACGTGTTCCTCAGATGCGAATCGCCAGGGGCACCTGTGTAATAGCACAGTGCCGCCCCTGTGCCTATAAATACACACTCACAGCGGTCATTATCTCTTCTTCCACCCTCGCACGAACCCTAGCGCCACCGCTAGCTCTCGACGACGCCGGCGACGAAGCGCTTCGCTGCCGCAACCTCTCCGACGCCGTCTTCACGCCGACCGCGGACATCGTCCTCTCTGCCGTCGCCGTAGGTGTCCTCCGTCGCCAAGTTAGGGCACGGAAGAGTGAACTGCTCGGCCTCATCTCCCACTCCGTCTAGCAGTTCTCAGTGTGGTAAATAAAACTCCCTTTTTACAGCACCATTGATCCTATTGATCTATCACTTTCTACCACAAGCAGTTTCTGTTCACACAAGCTAGATCTCTCTCATACTGCATCTCATAACATGCCTAGTATATTCACTTGTACTTCACAAAGTAGTTAGATTCCTCACTTGTACTGATCTGTGGATTCGTACAAATCTGGAACCAACTTCTTATCTATGAGTGAATGTCTTCGCACGATGAGGTCAATGTCTTCTAAACTGATTTATCTTCAAAATCTTCTGAGAATGCATATGACCTCTTCCCCTTCCCTCGCACCTTAATGCTGTCACAGGTACATGTCCGTGGGAGAATCCTTTGGTTCTCATAGTCTGCATTCATTTGCAGAATTCTTACAGCATCACATAAATTCTCCTGAAGCCAGTTCCTGTTGGTCCAGCAAGAGAAAGCCTTTGAAGCCTTTGAACGTCTTGAAGCCTTTCAAGTTAAAGTTTATGGCTTCAGAGAAAGCAGCAAGGAAGGGGGGCAGACAACGTCGTGGCGGAACATCCAGAGATCTGCCTGATGAACTCGCAGAAATGTATAAGACATATCCTGAAGAAGATTATAGTCAGCGCAAGACCCGAATCCAATGGATTCGACGCTATTGGGCAGAACAATGGTTCAAATACCGCTTCACAACCCAAGAGTATGCTGAGAAAAGTGCCATCAAAAGACCGTGGGGAGACATCTTATACAAGAACCTTCTACCCAGGTCCAGAGATGAAGCTATTGCCCAAAGCTTCTATCCATGCATGGTCCGTGGGCCATAGCCTGATGATGCACATCCGTCGTCACTACTCTAGTGTCGTGATGACAATCTGTTCAAGTGCAACTTCCAGTTTGCCCAAAACTCAGCGAAGCAGAACAAGAAGAAATTTGGGTTAGACTTCAACCCTGGTCCCTCAGCACCAAGGGCAGATGGCACACGACATGCAGAACCCAATGTCATCGGTCCATTCGCCAACCTTGAAGGCCTCATCACCTACATCTTGGTTCAAGGGAGTGCAGTGAATGAGCCTACGGCTGACACTGAGTCTGATGACGCGCCTGCAGTACCGAAGCCAAAGCAGTTGAAGAAGCCAAAAGCTTCAAAGCCAGCCCCTTCACCAAAAATCTCAAGGGCGAAGCCATTGGCAACTGCACCTCCTGAAGACAGTGTGCAGTCTGAAGATTTATCACACGTCTCCAAGCCCCAGAAGGCCAAGATGCCTCTGTCTCACACTGGCAAAGAGCTAATAGCTGCTGCCATCCTGCGCAACGACGACATTGATCTGTCAAGCGATGAAGATCTTGCAGATGACGCTCTTGAGCAACTCATCAAGAGCAAAGAAGAAGCAGAAATCTTCAATGATCTGCCTCTCTTTGATGTCACCATCATCCACAACATCATTGACGAGTGGTTTGACACGCCAAACATCAGCTTTGAAGATCTGCAGCTTCCTATTGGCCTCAGTGTCGCCTTCCAAGGCGCCATTGCTTCAGAACTTGCTATTGCCCAGCGCATTGTTGAACTGAAGCAGAAGATTGACTATGAAAAGGCTCAGTTCAAGAAGCATATGGCCAAGCTCAGCGTGCAAGAAGTGAAGAACTTCAAGACCATGATGCACGAGCTCAAGGAAGCCTTTGTGAAGAAGCGTGCAGAAGCTCAGGGTTCGCGTGAGCGCATGAAGACTCTGGCTGACAGATGTGTGCAAGCCTATAATGAGGCTGAGAAGCGCAAAGCACTTGGGCGTCCTGGCATCGACCCCAGGATGGCCGCAAAGAAGAAGAAGAAGCCTGCTATGGCTGAATCTGATGCACCAAGGCAAGAAGCAGTTCCGATTGTCTTCCCAACGAGAATGACTGGCTCGAAGCAAAAGAGCCGGTCAATAGCTTCAGAGCTCAAGAAGACAAGAACTGCTGAGGCTGAAGCCAGGAAGAGGAAACACTCTGAAGCCTCTCCTACTGCCCCCACCAAGAAAAAGAGAAAGACCAAGAAAGCTCAGGCTGCTCCCACAGAGCCCTTGATAGTTGAACCCATTTCTATGGTTCATCCTAACGCAGAACGTCAATTGACAGTTCATGAGCCTGCTTCCACAGAGGCTCCTGAAGTTGAAGACATTCCAGCAGCTGATCCCATCGCTGCTGAAGACATTGGTCATCATGACAATGTAGAAGATGATGCAGTCCTTCCTCAGTTTGAAAACAGCAAACTCATCAGCATTGGTCGTCCACTGACGCCACTTGCACAGGATGCTTCATGGGCAGATCACCCACAAGAGGAAGAAGAAGTACCACAAGATCCCACTCCCTTGTTCCACCAAGAAGCAGTTGTCCAGGAGAACGTGCCTGTGACTGACCCTCCAGCTAGTCAAGTGGAGGATGAAAATCCTGAGGCTGCCACAACCACCAATGAAGCTAATGTGGAGCCCTCCCCAGCAAAAGCTTCAGAAGACAGCGAAGCCACTGATCCCGCCACTTCTGTTCCTGAGTCTGCTGCCGGTCCCCAATTCAACTATCATGTTGAGCACAGGCCTCAGGTCCAGAAGCCAATCCGAAGATTGCCAAGGTTTCCAGGTCCTGCATCAGCACCTGGCTCCTTCAACATCAATGGCTTCAAGGCAGACAACACGTTCTTCAATAGCTCCAGGAACCCCTACTCAAGGGCAAGGATATCATCTGATTGGTTCTGGAGCTATCCTCAACGAAGCTATTACTCTTGCGTTCTTTACAACCAAGGTCGCATCTTCCCTCACAAGCGCCTTGATGTTGAAGCTATAGCTGGTCTGCCCTGTCTAGAAGAAGCATTGGATTGCTTCAAGCAAGTGGGTCTGCTGCAGTTTGTTACTGATGAAGAGCATTGGAATGAAGAGCTGCTGCTACAATTCTATGCCACACTTCACACCAAAGGAGATAGCAGAGATCCGAAGACTTGGGTCCTGGAGTGGATGACTGGCAACGTTCATCACGAAGCCAATGCATTTGACATCATTGAGCTCACTGGCTTGCCCACTCCTGGAGATCTCTTCGAGCAAGGCTGTCAGCTGCATGCTGAAGCTATTGAGAGCATCTTTCAGCGACCAGAACCTAATATGAGTCAAATGCTCAGCATGATGAAGCCATTGCCCCCAGATGCTGCGTATCCCACAGAGTTCTTCGTTGAAGACCTTGAGTACCTGCCCAGAACCATCTATCACATCATCAGGCGAACTCTCTGGCCTATCAAAGGGCACTCTCCAAATGCCAAGCTTCAGGGTGCAATGAAGACTTTGGTCTTCTATATACTTCATGGCAAATGCTTCAATGCACAGGACTTCTTCATACGCCAACTTGCTGCATCAGGCATTGATCTGTTTGGTTTGAAGTTTTACGCCCCTTGGGTCATGCGGCTGATCAAGCTACACTCCGCCATCTCTTATCAGCCCTCAGCCCGCAACCATCGGATCTTCTTGCCTGACGTGGACATGTCTACTGAAGCCATATATTCTGAGCCTGCTAAGCAACCTCTAAGTCTTTAGAATGCAGAACATCAGAGTTTTACACAGAACGTTGAAGGCGTTGAAGCAGTTTCTCGGGTGTATCCTTTGGCTGGCACTACACGTGCACCACACCCTGCTTCCACTGAAGCCACTGACAGTGCCACTGCTCCAAGACCCAAGAAGCGCACTCGTGTTCTCAACGACCGAGAGCTTCTTGTGGCTCTACATCAGAAACAAGATAGGCATCATGACTGGCTGAAGCGTCAGATGAAAAGCCTCTTGGTGGATGTTAATCGCACTCGAAATCTTGCCACCAAGAATGCGTTCATTGCCCATGAAACCTGTCGCCGCACATGGATAGGGCTAACGATGATGCTTTCTGAAGCTGATCTTCAAGATGATGGCTTCACTGAGAGATTCAAGTTTGACTCCACACCTCCTCGAAGGGCTGTGCTGCTAGGAACTCCATCCCTTGAAGACTCTGAGTTCTCTTCCTCTGCTGCCACAGTGACTGCCAGAATTATTGAGGAAGAAGACGATGCTACTTCACCGCCATATCCTTCAGCACCTCCAAGCTCTTCTGCACCGCCAAACAACACCAACAACCCTGCTACTTCACCTACTCCTCATGGGAACGAGTAGAGGCTCTATGTCTTCAAACCTTTTTGGTCATTACTGACAAAAGGGGGAGAAGCATATGAGATTGATAGTCTTCAAGCGGGTCCATATGGGCGGGTGCTTTATATTTTGCTTCGTGCTTACAACTCTCGTTTTTTCTACATTTGGTTCTTATGAGTTGTAACACTTAAACTAGATGGTCGTCTGCTACTTATTTGCCACCTTGTTTTGCGAAGATAAATTCCGCATGTGCGACAATAAATTCCGCACTTAGCTCATTCTGTAGACGTCCATTTTCCATTATGCATGTCATTATCTTCATATACCTTAACATGCATAGTGGATTGCCATCATAAGTTGAAGTGGATCTCCACAAGTACAACCTTCCATGTGCATTTGCATTCCAAAAGCAAATTAACTCATATGCACATCTTCAGGGGGAGCCCTTGCAACTTATGAAGACAATTCCTTATTCTTTACAATTTCACAGATTATATTCCCCGTTGAAAACTTCAACTAGTTTGTCATCAATCACAAAAAAGGGGGAGATTGTAAGTGCATCTAGTGCCACCCCTAGTTGGTTTTGGAGTATTGACGACAAAACTAGTTGAGGGACTAATGTGTTTGTGAGAATTGCAGGATAACACAGGTAGAAGTCCCTCATCGATTCGGTTTTACTACCAGAGATGACCCCTAAAAATGTATGAAGACATTGAAGTCAAAGGTGGTATATGAAGATATTCACATTGAAGACTATGACAAGAGAAGACACGATATGAAGCCTATGGAGCTCGAAGACTTAGATCTTTCGTAGGTCTTTTTCTTTTGTGTTGAGTCATAGGAACCACCGTACTGTTAAGTGGGGTCCAAGAGAACCAGTCAGAATGACTGAAGTGATGCCTAAACCAAAAACCTATGTCTTCGAGTGAAGACTATGAGAGCGAATCTTGTCCAGAGTCGGACAAGTTATCTTTGCTTGTAGCCCAAGTAAAGTTGCCGTGTGAGTTTGAAATCTGACCGTTGGAACACGTGTCAGTTCCTTAGTGACCCAGGGTCATTTCGGACAAATCAGGTCGGGTTGCCAAGTGGCTATAAATAGCCCACCCCCTACAACCATAAACGGTTGGCTGCTCAGATTGAAAGTATGGCTTTTTTCGTTTGAGAGCAACCCACCTCGAAGCCTTTGAGAGAGAATTCCTTGTGAGGATAAAGCACTAACCACTCAGAGCCAGAGAGAATTGGGCATCACTTAAGTCTTCTTGTCTGTGTGATCTGAAGACTTATTACACTTGAGGACTGTGCATTCTCCAGCCAGTTAGGCGTCGCGTTCTGAGCATCCAAGAGACATTGTGGATTGCCGGTGAACGAAGTCTGTGAAGGTTTGGGAGTCTACCTTGAAGACTTACCAGAGTGATTGGGCGAGGTCTATGTGATCTTAGCTCAAGGAGAATACAGTGAGGACTGGGTGTCCTGAGCTGCGTGTTCAGGACTGGGTGTCCGGGACTGTGTGTCCTAAGGTTTAAATACCTAGCCGCTCCAACCAGACGTACAGTTGTCACAGCAACTGGAAATGGTCCAACAAATCATTGTCTTCAACGCATCACTAGTTTCATCTTCACTTAACTTTACTTACTGTTACTCCTTGTGAAGTCATTGTATGTTTGCTCTATCATTTGTCTTCACCGAGTGACTGCGTGTTCTGTTTGGCTTCACAATATCTTCCTACCTGATCCTTACTACCAAGCTGCTATTAGTCTTTGTGCTTTCACTTCATTGAATACTTGACTATGGTTTGCCTAGTGTAGTCTACCTTCCGCTGCACGGTAATAGGTTTAATTTTATAGTTTGTCTTCAAAACTCCCATGTTCTGAAGACTTTCATAAAAATCGCCTATTCACCCCCCCCTCTAGTCGACATAACGCACTTTCACTTCCTCTCTTTTTTAGAATCAACGTGCACTTTTATTGATTATCCCATATCCAAGATCTCATCTGAAATAACATGTAAAATACAATCAACTGGCTCTTTAAGCCAAACCCCACAAAGTTCTTGAGTGACTCCCACCCGAGCAAATATATGAGCCCCTTTCTTACCTGATCGCCTAACCCAAGTTGCTTGGTAATATGTCTCCAACGTGTCTATAATTTATGAAGTATTCGTGCCATGTTTACAATATTTCTATATGATTTTGGTATAATTTGATTAGAACTAACCCGGACTGACGCTGTTTTCAGCAGAACTACCATGGTGTTGTTTTTGTGTAGAAATAAAAGTTCTTGGAATGCGATGGAAAACAACGGAGATTTTTTTGGAAAATATGAAAAATACTGGAACAAAAATCTACCGGAGGGGAGTCACGGGGTTCCCACGAGGGTGGGGGCCGCGCCCACCCCCTTAGGGTGCGCCCCCTGCCTTGTGGACTCCCCGAGGGCCCCCCCTGACGTGAAATCAACACCAAATTCTCCTATAAATATAGAAACCTCGGAAAATTAACCTAGATCGGGAGTTCCGCCGCCAGAAGCCTCCGTAGCCACCGAAAACCAATCTAGGCCCTCTCTAGAACCCTGCCGGAGCGGGCCATCATCACCGAAGGGCATGGAGGAGGATCCCGGAGGGGCCATTATCATAATGAAGGCCGAGGACCAGAGGGAGAACCTCTCCCCATCTAGGGGGAGGCCATGGAGGAGGAAGAACAAGGGGGAGAACCTCTCCTCATCTCTCTCGGTGGCACCAGAGTGCCATCGAGAGGGGAATCATCGCCGTGGTGATCGTCTTCATCAACATCACCATCATCATCATCATCACCATCCTCATCTCTTTTACGCGGTCCACTCTCCCGCACCCCGCTGTAATCCCTAATTGAACATGGTGCTTTATGCCACATATTATGATCCAATGATGTGTTGCCATCCTATGATGTTCTGAGTAGATATCCCTTGTCTTTGGGTTGATTGATGATCTAGATTGGTATGAGTTGTATGTTTTACTTTGGTGCTGTCCTATGGTGCCCTCCGTGTTATGCAAGCATGAGGGATTCCCGCTGTAGGGTGTTGCAATACGTTTATGATTCGCTTATAGTGGGTTGCGTGACTGACTGAAACACAAACCCGAGTAAGGGGGTTGTTGCGTATGGGATAAAGAGGACTTGATGCTTTAATGCTATTGTTGGGTTTTACCTTAATGATCTTTAGTAGTTGCGGATGCTTGCTAGAGTTCCAATCATAAGTGCATATGATCCAAGAAGAGAAAGTATGTTAGCTTATGCCTCTCCCTCATATGAAACTGCAGTAGTGATTACCGGTCTTGTTAACAATTGCCTAGGACAATTCCGCACACAGATCCACCATTATTCTACACTCGCTATTTATAATATTTAGTAATATATTTTAACTTTATGATAACATCACCTATTTTTATGTTTTAGCTCTCCGATATCATACAAAGTTATCCACTTCATACCCACAACGTAGTTTTATTTCTCATTTCTAGTTGGAAGGAAACGTTCGGCGTACGTAGAGTCGTATCAGTGGCAGATAGGGCTTGAGAGAATATTGATCTTACCTTTAGCCCCTTGTGGGTTCGACACTCCATACTTATTAGTTCCACCTTTGGAAATTGCTATGATGATTCCCTGCACTTGGGGATTATCACTTGGAACTCTTCAAAAGACTACAATAGTCTCTTGATATCTTCAATGATTGGTCTTGCCACTAAGAGGTTCTTTGTCATATCATTGAGCATAGTTGCAATGCCTTTGTTGTTGACTTCCACATGTACCTTAGTAGCTCCCGCCTGGATCGCCATTTGCAATGCTCTTAAGTAGGCAAAGATTTCAGAGGTTTCAGGTTCGGAGATGCCCGGGAAGACACAACACAAGCCTCCCTATATGCTCCATCATGGTCTCGTAAGACCACCCTTCACACATCTCTCTATCTTTAAGCTTCGGCAGCACACCAACCGTGTTATCTTTGAGCTATCCTTGCTCAGGAGGGAACCAACTCTCAACCAGTGCCAGAGATGGGCACTTATAGCCTGACACTCATGTACATATGCCCACTCCAAGACATGCATGTGCACAATTTGTGCTACTGCTCTTGGATCAGTAATCTTCTTGCCTTCCCTTGCTTCATCCCTTGCAAACCATAACTCATACACTTCCTGAATCATTAATAACTTTTGTTGTTCACACGCTTTAGCAAATCATTGCAACAACCATGCAACTAGCTCGCCACGGGGTCCGTCTGACACTGTTTGGATTACCACTAGAACCCCTTTCCCCGAGCTTAGAACTTTCCAAAACCTCGCTGAATGCGTGCACAACTGGAATCGTTGGTGCACGATTTTTACTTGTCCACATAATGCATAGAACACTCCTGGCTTGATCTTGCGCCTATGCAATTCAGCTCCCACGGCCAAACCGTTCTGGATTAACCAACACCTATATATGAATTCTTGCCTAACCAGGTGCATCTGCGTTTCACAGTGCCAACCAGTTTTATGCTTATTCACCGAAGAGGAGGACTCTGGTTGTTCATTTTTTCCTATTTAGGGACATTCTAAGATGGTAAGCAAATATCACAGTGAACTGGCCCAACTTCATGTGATTCCATGCCAGGAAGTTGTTGCATCCCAGTTCAGCAATGGCCATTTGGTTGATATCGTATGCATCGTTAGCAGAAAACATCTATCTATCTTGGCATGATATCACCCAGTGCCATCCAGGGTCATTAGATCGCTCACACGAGTAACTCCATGTACACACTCATGCGCAAGCAGCTTCATACAACCCATTATGGGGATCCAATTTGTACGATGGATACTAATAGATGCCCATCACTGATACGCCATGTCGCTCCTTTCCGTAGAGAATCACAACCATGCATTATACTCCGGAACGTGTACGGCGCTCTCCCAGGCAAGTGGCCTTCATGATAGAGCACTCTCTATAGTACCTGGTGAATGTGTCCTCGATGATGTCGATGCCAGGTGGGGCATGTACTCAATTTATCATCAAATAAGGATGAAGGAGTCCGACTAGGTGGCCACTGCATTCATAACTCCATATGGACCATTCTGCTTCAACACAATGCCCTTTGGCTAAAAAATGCTGGCAAAACCTATCAACGCATGATGCAAACATGTTTGTAGCTGCAGATCGGCAAGTCAGCCAAAGCCTACGTAGACGACGTTGTTGTCAAAACCAAGCAGTTTGCCACACTTGTGGATGATCCATGGAATACATTCAAAAACCTCTGAGCATACAACATCAATCTCAATCCAAAAAATGTGCCTTCAGCGTCCCATCCGGCAAGCTAATCGGCTTCATCTTATAACATAGAGGAGTCGAGGTGAACCTTGATAAGATCAATGCGTTGGCATGCTTAGAAGTGTTGACCGAGCTCAAACACATCCATAAATTAGCAGGGTGCATAGCCTCCCTGAGCCGATTTATCTCACGACTCGGTGGAAAGGCTCTCCCTCTATACAGACTGCTTCAACAGACCAAGAACTTCAAGTGGACCGAAGAAGCCAACATGACTCTAGAAGAAATCAAGACGCTCATGTCTACTAATCCAATCCTAGCTGCCACCTACCTCAGCAAACCAATGTTGTTGTACATCAGCACCAATCAAGTTGTCATGCAGTCCTGGTCCTTGAGCGCGACATGGAAGGACACAAGTTAAAGGTACAGAGGCTGGTATATTATGTCTTTGAAGTGCTTACCCTGTATAAAACAAGGTACACATGGTACCAGGAGATAACATGCGTAGTGTTCATGGCTTCTCAAAAACTACAACACTACTTTCAGGAGTGCTCAGTAGCCGTAGAATTGGAGGTACCACTCAATGGCATCATCAATAACCATGACGCCATCGACAAAATTGCAAAATGGTCCATTGAACTATTGCCTTTGAAAATAACGTATCGACCACGTCGAGGCCATTAAATCCCAAGTATTGGCTGATTTCATGGTTGAGTTGACACAGGGACGAGCACCCCGAGAGCATGACACCTACTAAAATTGGGTAATATATTTTGATGGATCCAAAATGTTCGCTAGGCTAGGTGCACGAGTGGTGCTCACATCACCGACATGTGACACTGTTAAGTATGTACTTCAAATTGTGTACACCGACTCCAACAACGTGGCAGAATATGAAGCGTTGCTTCATGAATTGAGGATGATGGTCTCCATTGGAATCCAACATCTCAAGGTTCAAGGCGACTCCAACCTTGCAATTTCGCAAGTCGATGGTGAATTTGATGCAAAGGACCCAAATATGGCAGCATATCAAAATGTCGTTATAACTTTATCACCTCGATTTGAGGGCCTGGAATTTTCACCATATCCAGGGAGACAACAATCAAGATGCCGACATACTCGCTAGGATGGTGCCAAACGAGAGCTGGTACCATAAGGTGATGCCCAACATTCGGAGCTCGAGCTAATCACCCCACTAGAAATAGAGCCAGACGAGGAGATACTCGCGGGCTCAATGCTAGAGGAAACCTCCTCGGCCCATCAGATTATGGCCATGATTGTACCCTGGACCGAGCCAACACTTGCATACTTGGTGCGCAAGGAGCTGCCCAAAGATTGGACCGATGCATGACGAATCATCTGATGATCAAAAGCATACAAGATCCATGAGGGGGAACTATATAAACGAACTATCATTGGCATGATCCAGCGCTGCATCTCCGAGGAAGAAGGAAAAGAACTCCCCTCGGAAATTCATTCTGGTATTTGCTTCCATCACGCACCACCTCAGACTTTGGTAAGCAAAGTTTTCTGAGCTGGGTTCTACTAGCCCACGACGCGAGCTGACACACGAGAACTTGTAGATGCATACGTGGGCTCCCAGCTCTTTGATAACCCACAAGTATAGGGGATTGCAACAATTTTCGAGGGTGGAGTATTCAATCTAAATTTATTGATTCGCACAAGGGGATCCAAAGGATATTCACAAGTATTAGCAGTTGAGTTGTCAATTCAACCACACATGGAAGACTTAATATGTGCATCAAGGCGATTAGTAGCAACGTAGTATGGTAGTTTGATAGTAACGGTAACGACAGCAATATTAACAGAAGCAGAAACAATAGTATTTTTTAGAGATTGTAACAACACCAACGGCTAAAGTAACTTAGCAAAGATCAATATATGAAAAGCGTAGGCATTAGATCAGTGATGGATAATTGCGTTGGATGGCACTCATCATGTAACAGTTATAACCTAGAGCGACACAGAACTAGATCCAATTCATCAGTGTAATGTAGGCATGTATTCCGCATATAGTCATACATGCTTATGGAAAAGAACTTGCATGCCATATTTTGTCCTACCCTCCCGTGGCAGCGGGGTCCATAAGGAAACTAAGGGATATTAAGGCCTCCTTTTAATAGAGAACCGGAACAAAGCATTAGCACTTAGTGAATACATGAACTCCTCAAACTATGATAATCACCAGAAAGAATCCCAATTATTGTCACCTTGGGGTATGCGGATCGTAACACGTAATGGGCGCATATAACTTGCAAGATAGGATCAAGAACACACATATATTCATGAAAACATAATAGGTTCAGATCTGAAATCATGGTACTCGGGCCCTACTGACAAGCATTAAGCACAACAAAGTCATAACAACATCATTCACATAACATAGTGGATACTAGGGATCAAGCCTTAAAAAAACTAACTCAATTACATGATAGATCTCATTCAACCCATCACCATCCAGCAAGCCTACGAAGGAATTACTCACTCCCAGTGGTGAGCATCATGAAATTGGTGACAGAGGAAGGTTGATGATGATGATGGCATCAAATTCCACCCTCCGGAGCCCCGAACAGACTCTAGATCAGCCCTCCCGATGAAGAAAGGAGGTGGCGGCGGCTCTGTATTGTAAAATGCGATGAATCATTCTCTCTGATTTTTTTCTTGGCGAATAGGTATATATGGAGTTGGAGTTAGGGTTGCCGGAGGTCCAGGGGGCCCACAAGCTCGTAGGGCACGCCCCCTGAGTGTGTGTCTCCTAGGTGGCCCCCTCTGGTATATCTTTCCACCGGTATTTTTTATACATTCCATACTATCAATCAAATTCATGATGAGAAATACCATCCTTGCCCTCGATGAATTGTGTTATCATCGGCCACTTTATTTCCTTCCTTCCAACACAAACTTGATTGTGTTTTGTGTTATTCGTTGAGTTCCTTGCTATCCAACATTTGTTCTTCTTTACCTTGGAATATTACCACCTTTTAAGACAAGATGTCGTGGGAAATTTCACCACCTCTTGAGAACTCTTAATACACGCGATACTTCTCACCATCATCATTCCTTCTTGGTCCACGTCTTATTTATAGCTGGAATGCCGACAAATGAACTATGATGTGTGAATTCAAAACTTCTAGTACCCCTATTGCTTTGAAGTTAATGGTCGACATTTCATTCTTAGACCATTGGTTATCGAATCACCATTATAACATCGGTCATGCTACCTAAGCCCATATTTTGGGTGCAACTTTCAACCAATGTTTAAGTGTGTATGTTTTTCCTCGAGCATACATCATTATACCATTTTGATTTGAAAATTTTTATCTCCTTGTTCACATAATTGGGGAGATCCATCTTTTGAAAATCTCGATGGATTGTCACCGAGTCCATCAGCCTTCTCCTCACCCTCTCCCTATTTCAATGATGAACTCTTGGTTTGGAACTCGTTTCCATAGTTCATTTCCCTAAGAACCTTACAATGTCATCTCGACAATTTGTGTTGCACCTTTCTTCTCAGGCATCCTGAGTCTGAGGTATCATGTCACCAATCATATCTGAATCTCGGTCAGACATGATGGTTGGAACATAATTCCAGGAGTTATAACATTAGTCTTTGACCCGATAAAGTGATGTCATGCCTAGCACACCTGGCCGGAGGACCTATTGTTATAGTTTCCATTTTAGTAAGGTTATCCATTCTTCCATGAGGAAATTGTAAGACTTATTCTATAAGTTTTTACTGATGGATCCTTTGTGTATCCATAGCCTGATCTTTACCTGTTGGCCATGTCAATGCTATCTCGAAGCATGCTATGGTACTCCGATTTTCAACAAGAACATTTGAAGCCCAATGTTAAATGTTTCCTGCTCAATTATCCAAACACCGCTGTATGGGTAATGTCATGAAATTTCTCTCCTCTTACCTAAAGAGTTTTCTACATTATATCCTGACATGGATATCATGATCTGCTTGTCCTTGGGAAGGATATATCCTTGAATATGTGTTTAAACACATTTTCCTTTCCATTGTTCTGTTTAAACTGATAATCATATTTTTCTTTCCATTGTTTGGTTTAACCTTTCTTGTGATCTATATGATCTAAGCAGCAATATTCTTTTGCTTACGTAAACACCTAGGTGCACAATCGTGTCGGTAAGACCCTATTACTATTGTTGATGACATTCCGGTAGCCACCGATGGATGAGAACTTTGCCTGTTGGTTCGCCTCGTTCAACGAGCAGGAAAATGGTTCTCTTCGTCCCTCGCCCTTGGTACTGACGTTGTTGCCGACATAACTGGCAGTCTATCCTCTGACATGCCTTGCTATCATGACCTTGCATGATGTCACGACTCCTCCTACTTTTAAACCACATGGTGTGCCCATAACCCACAATTCCATAGGATCAAAGCCTGACTCTTATGTATACCCCTATTGCCAAAGATATTTCTCACGTTTGGCTTCATAAGTAATTCACGAGCCACCTTCCTTGAGATGATCTATTCTAGTTTTAGACGCAATACTTTCCCATTGCTCTGAACCCCTGTCACATTTCGTTTCAAGCAACTAACGGTTGCCTATCCTCTTGAAACTCCTTATTTCACCTTCTTAATTTACTATGGATGACTTTCTTGAATTTCAACTCGAGAGGTGACTCTATACCTCGTTCACTGAGATAGCCCCTAGGTACCTAACATGTATTGAGCTTCATACTTCACGAGTTTCCCCCTTATATTTTTCATAAGTACGATGGAGACCCCGAAGGAAGAATGACGACTTCATCATGATTATCTTAAGCCGATAAATGAAGACATCAATGCTATGGACCGACCACTTCGAGAAGAGCAACCAAGACCGAGAAGACTCGTTAGAACTTCGTAACCGGACCTTTCCCCCCTTACTCCATACCTTAAATCTCGGGACGAGATTTCTTGTAGTGGAGGAGAATTGTGACGCCCGGATATTTAAGCTACAGTAATCCTGTGCTAATGATGACACATCACCATTGTTATTGTTCTAATCTCGCTTAGATTCTAATCGGTTCGAATTCAAATTTAAATTAAATTCCAAAAAATAAAAGTTTTCGAATGTTAAAACTAAAATGTGCAAGCTATGGCAAATAATTCATAAGTATTATTGGTGGTGAAACCAAACTTTTATAAAAGGTTTAAATGCATTAAAATGTTTAAAACAGTGTCTTAAACAATTATGTAAATGCCTTTTATAATTTCTAAAATAACAAACTAATTTATTTGAGTACCAAGCTTTTGTGGCAGAGGTATAAATAGTAAATACTAATTTAGAAACAAGGTTTGCATTTTACTTAAACTAAGTTAGGGTGTAAATAAATAAATAAATAAAAATAAAAACAAATCACTAACAAAAATTAAAGTAAAAAAGGAAAACCCCTTTCCCCCTGGGCTAAATGGCCCAGCTGGCCTCACTGGCCAAACCAGGCCAGCCCACCAGTGCCACCTCCATCCCTCCTCTGTTCACCAGGGGAGGACGTGGGCACCGGCGATGGCCGCCACGGCAGAGGGCGTCGCCGTGGCGCCCATCCGCCACCCCCCGGCGCCCCTCTCTCCATGGAAACACTAGGCCACACCCCGTTCCCCTTCCCCCCTCTCCTCACGCCCCCATTTGCACGATCCCGCATCTCACCGCGCGTGGTCATCGCCTTGTCATCATTGTCCCCGTGGTTGGCTGCATCCCTGCGCTGCGCCACCACTTCCTGGAGCTTCGCCGCCCTCGCCTTCGTCTCCCTCACCACTGGATCGAGCCCGGGGCCTTGCATCGCGCCGTTGCCTACTTCGTCTTCTTCCTCGGATCACCATCACCGTTCGCCGTCGATCTTCTCCAATGCCGGCCACCACGAGCCGTCCCGGAGCCCACTCGTGCACACCTACAGGCTCTCGGTGAGCCGCGCATCCCTTCCCCTTTTCTCCTCTATCCCCGTTGCCGAACATCACCCATAGCCGCCGCTGGACATAGCCCATGTCGACGCGCTCCCCGATCTGTCGTCGCGCCCACAACATCGCCTACACGCGCCAACGACAGCGCCTCCGCGCGCACCCACGTTTCCCTTGGCCGCTCCCCTGACCCGTTGCGTTCCCCTGCTTGCGGTCGTCACACCCCGGCTCTGTACCCGCGTGCCTGCATGTCCATGGCCGCGCGTTGTGCACATGCTTGCCGGCGCCCGATGCTCGCTGCTACTTTGCTCTACTGCTGCGGCCGCCTACTGCTGCCTAGCGCCACGCCCACCTGCTACAACTGCATGCGCCTCGCCTCCGCCTGCCCCTGCCGCCGAGTCTCGCCCACTGCATGCCAGCATCCGGCCACCACCACTCGCCGGCGCTGCCTCGTAAGGGCCTCGCGCCCACGTTGCCGTTGCTGCTTGTTGCTCATAACCACTACTGCTGCTCTTTGCTACTCCGTTGCTACTGCCGCTGCTTACTGAACTGCTAGCTACTGTACCTACTAGCTAGCTTTGCTAAATTTGCAATGACTAACCCTCTAGACAGCCTGTAAACTGCGTTTAAACAACTATTAACTAGAGTGAAAGAAATATGGGAAGGTATTATACTTGACAAACTCCATTTTATCCCACTGGACCAAATACATTTGATGCATGGTTTAAGTCCTATGAAAATCACAAAATGCTATCTTCTGATAATATTTAACCTCTAGCATCGTGTGTTGTGTGCTGTGTGTGTATGCAGCGTGGTGTGTCTGAGTGTGCCGTGTGAGTGCACGTGTGTGTGAGTGTGTGCGGCCGGCCCAAACTAGTTAGGTCTAATTTAATTAGCTAGATTAGTCCTAAGATTAATTCTTCTATTTAGTCAGTATGTGTTTAGTGCTAGATTAGCCTAATAGCCTATGACATGTGGCCCCATTCTAATCTAGACACTAATTTAATTTAGATGCCTATGACATGTGGGCCATATCTCACCTTTGACCAGTCAAAGTAAAATGGTAGACCAGCCCCTTGGGTCCCACTGTCATACACATAGGCTAGGATAACATTAGGTAACAAATGCACATTCTGCCTTTAGTTCGATTTAAACAATTCAATTTTTTTTCCAGAAAATGAATTTAAACTTTAAAAATTAATATAAAATAATCCGTATCTCGGATGAAAATACTTTGTACATGGAAGTTGCTTAGAACGATGAGACAAATCTGAATATGCAGCCCGTTTGTCCGCCACACATCCCTAGCATAGAGAGCACACAACTTTCCCCCTCCGGTCCGTTTGTCCGAAAACGCCGAACACCGGAAATATTTACCCGGATGTTTCCTCCCTTCGCCGGTATCACCTATCCCTGCGATAGGTTACCCCTAGCACAACGTATTGTCGCGTCTTGCTTTGTGTTGTTTTGATTGCTCTATTATTTATTGTGTTCCCCCTCTGTTACTTCTTTCCGGTAGACCTCGAGACTGCCGGCGACCCTAGTTCGACTACGGTGTTGACGACCCCTCTCTCTTGCCAGAGCAACCAGGCAAGCCCCCCTTTTGATCACCAGATATCGCCTACTCTTCTCTCTACTGCTTGCATTAGAGTAGGGTAGCATGTTACGTCTTTCCATTAATCCTATTCTGATGCATAGCCTGTCATTGTTGCTACAACTGTTGATACCTTACCTGCAATCCTAAATGCTTAGTATAGGATGCTAGTTTACCATCAGTGGCCCTACATTCTTGTCCGTCTGCCATGCTATAATGTCGAGCCGTGATCACTCGGGAGGTGGTCACAGGTATATACTTATACATAATATATGATACTTGTGGTGACAAAAGATGGATCGGCTTGAGGAGTACCCGCGGTTGATTCACGAATTGGGGCTGGAAGGACATAATTTCCCGACAGCCCTCTATGTGGATCTTTGTGGCGAAGCGACAGGGCAGGTTGAGACCACCTAGGAGAGAGGTGGGCCTGGCCTTGGTCGGCGTTCGCGGTTATTTCAAGATAACAGGTTTAACGAGATCTTGGTATTTGATCTGAGTCTGGCCACTGGCCTATATGCACTAACCATCTACGCGGGGACAGTTATGGGCACTCGACGTCGTGGTATCAGCCGAAGACTTTGTGACGTCAGCGACTGAGTGGCGCGCGCCGGATTGGACCGTAAGCCTGGTCTTGTATTAAGGGGGCTAGTTCTGCTTCCGGCCGCGTACGCAACGTGCAGGTGTGCAATGGGCGATGGGCCCAGACCCCTGCGCCATAGGATTTAGACCGGCATGCTGACCTCTCTGTTGTGCCTAGGTAGGGCTGCAACGTGTTGATCTTCCGAGGCCGGGCATGACACAGAAAAGTGTGTCCGGACAAAGGGGATCGAGCGTGTTGGGAAATGTGGTGCACCCCTGCAGGGAAGTTAATCTATTCGAATAGCCGTGATCTTCGGTAACAAGATGACTTGGAGTTGTACCTTGACCTTATGTCAACTAGAACCGGATACTTCATAAAATACATCCTTTCAAGTTCCAGATACAACCAGGTGATCGCTCTCTCACAGGGCGACGAGGGGAGGATCATCGGTTAGGATTATGCTATGCGATGCTACTTGGTGAACTTACCATCTACTCTCTTCTCCTGCTGCAAGATGGAGGTTACCATAAGCGTAGTCTTTGAAAGGACTAGCTATCCCCCTCTTATTTCGGCATTCTGCAGTCCAGTCCACATATGATACCCTTAATCCATTTGATACCAATGCATACATATGTAGTGTAGCTCCTTGCTTGTGAGTACTTTCGATGAGTACTCATGTTTGCTTTTCTCCCCCTTTTCCCCTTTCCTATACCTATTTGCTGCGACCAGACGTTGGAGTCCAGGAGCCAGACGCCACTGTCGATGACGACTACTACTACTCGGGAGGTGCCTACTACTATGTGCAGCCCGCTGACGACGACCAGGAGTAGTTTAGGAGGATCCTAGGCAGGAGGCATGGGCCTCTTTTGATCTGTAACCCAGTTTGTGCTAGCCTTCTTAAGGCAAACTTGTTTAACTTATGTCTGTACTCAGATATTGTTGCTTTGGCCGACTCGTCTATGATCGAGCTCTTGTATTCGAGCCCTCGAGACCCCTGGCTTGCAATATGATGCTTGTATCACTTATTTTATTTGTAGAGTTGTGTTGTGATATCTTCCCGTGGGTCCCTGATCTTGATTGTACACGTTTGTGTGTATGATTAGTGCACGATTGAATTGGGGGCGTCACACCTCCGGTATGCCTGCATAGGGGGTGCGTTCGGCCAGGGATGACCGTTGGTCCTCGGACGCGGAGGTTGGATCCGAGCTCAAAGCCAGATATGAGATGGAGGCTGAACCGGAGAGGGGATTGGGGGAAGGTCTGAAGTTAAGGCTCCGGGGTGGCTGGGCCCCTCAAGTAAAACCGAGAAACCAGTGAAGATTAGATCACCCCGAGCGTCAGCGACGTACTCCAGGTTCCCGAACGTGATCTCCTGCTCGGGGGCGAAACTGTCGATCTAGTCAAGGTGACCAGTCAGATTGGCATGTAGAACGATGTTGCCAAACACAAAGAGCTGGCCGGGCACGAAAATGTCCTCAGTGCGTATGCCATTGCCGATGACTAAGTGAGCCATTGATCCTCTGATGATCCTACAGTGGAACTCTCAATGAAAGCACCAATATCGGTGTCAAAACCGACAGATCTTGAGTAGGGGGTCCCGAATTGTGGATCATGGATCAATGGGTAACAAGGAACGTATAGACACAATTTACCCAGGCTCAGGCCCTCTCGAGGAGGTAAAACCCTACATCCTACTTGGTTGTATTGATGTATGTGTATGGCAATTACAGAGTTGATCTACCACGAGATCAGATGAACTAGACCCTAGGTGGGTATAGTGGCAATGGTCCCCCCCGTACGGGCCAAACCCTCCGGTTTATATAGACACCATGGGTACCTAGGGTTACATATGGTTGGTCACCATCAGAGGATAAACATGCTGACTTTGCTAACAAGACTTGAATGATACGTCAAGTCTTCAGAGATTTACTTCCATACCACGTGGTCGCCTGCAGCCTGACCCTCCATTGACGAACCAAGAGTGGCCCACCAATCCCGCTCACGAGAGATAGGCCGGTAGCTAGTCTAGGACACCCTCAGGGGGCTCTGTTGTGCAACTATACCGTCAACGAACACAATTACTGTTGGGGAATGTAGTATTTCAAAAAAATTCCTATGATCACGCAAGATCTATCTAGGAGATGCATAGCAACGAGAGCGAAGAGTGTGTCTACGTACCCTCGTAGACCGAAAGAGAAAGCGTTTAGTAACGCGGTTGATGTAGTCGAATGTCTTCACGATCCAACCGATCAAGTACCGAACGCACGACACCTCCGTGATCTGCACACGTTCAGCTCGGTGACGTCCCTCGTACTCTTGATCCAATTGAGGCTGAGGGTGAGTTTCGTCAGCACGAGAGTGTGTTGACGGCGATGATGAAGTTACCGACGCAGGGCTTCGCCTAAGCACTACGACAATATGACCGAGGTGGAAAATTGTGGAGGGGGGCACCGCACACGGCTAAAGATCAACTTGTGTGTCTATGGGGTGCCCCCTCCCCCATATATAAAGGAGGGGAGGAGGAGGGCCGGCCTCAAGGGGCGCGCCCAAAGGGGGGATTCCTACTCCTAGTAGGAGTAGGTTTCCCCCTTTCCTAGTCCAAGTATGAGAAGAAGGAAGGAGAGGGAGAGGGAGAAGGAAAGATGGGGGCGCCGCCCCTCCTAGTCCAATTCGGACCAGCCCATGGGGGGCATGCTGCCTCCCCTTGTGGCCCTTCTCTCCTTTCCACTAAAGCCCAATAAGGCCCAATACTTCCCCCGGTGAATTCCCGTAACACCCCCGTGCTCCGAAAAATACCCGAATCACTCGGAACCTTTCCAATGTCCGAATATAGCCTTCCAATATATGAATATTTACCTCTCGACCATTTTGAG
Organism: Triticum urartu; assembly: GCF_056163025.1. Taxonomy (NCBI): domain Eukaryota; kingdom Viridiplantae; phylum Streptophyta; class Magnoliopsida; order Poales; family Poaceae; genus Triticum; species Triticum urartu. The sequence continues at coordinate 154,352,317 of NC_141877.1, read as the reverse complement.
ACTCCTCGTCATGTTTGTGATCTCATCTGGGACTCCGAACAACCTTCAATACATCAAATAACATAACTCATAATACATATCGTCATCGAATGTTAAGCATGCGGACGCTACGGGTTCGAGAACTATGTATACATGACCGAGACACATCTCAGGTCAATAACCAGTAGCGGAACCTAGATGCTCATATTGGTTCCTACATATTCTACGAAGATCTTTATCGATCAAACCGCACAACAACATACGTTGTTCCCTTTGTCATCGGTATGTTACTTGCCCAAGATTCGATCGTCGATATAATCATACCTAGTTCAATCTCATCACCGGCAAGTCTCTTTACTCATTCTGTAATGCATCATCCTGCAACTAACTCATTAGTCACATTGCTTGCATGGCTTATAGTGATGTGCATTACCGAGAGGGCCTAGAGATACCTCTCCGACAATCGGAGTGACAAATCCTAATATCGATCTATGCCAACTCAACAAACACCATCGAAGACACCTGTAGAGCATCTTTATAATCACCCAGTTACATTGTGACGTTTGATAGCACACTAAGTGTTCCTTCGGTATTCGGGAGTTGCATAATCTCATACTCATAGGAACATGTATAAGTCATGAAGAAAGCAATAGCAATAAACTAAACGATCATAGTGCTAAGCTAGCGGGTGGGTCTAGTCCATCACATCATTCTCTAATGATGTGAACCCATTCATCAAATGAAAACACATGTCCATGGCTAGGAAACTTAACTATCTTTGATTAAGGAGCTAGTCAAGTAGAGGCATACTAGGGACACTCTGTTTGTCTATGTATTCACACATGCACTAAGTTTACGGTTAATACAATTCTAGCATGAATAATAAACATTTATCATGATATAAGGAAATATAAATAACAACTTTATTGTTGCCTTTGGGGCATATTTCCTTCAGTATCCCACTTGCACTAGAGTCAATAATCTAGTTCACATCGTCATGTGATTTAACACCAATAGTTCACATCTTTATGTGATCGCCATGTGACTAATATCCAAAGGGTTTACTAGAGCCAATAATCTTGTACACATCGCTATGTGATTAACACCCAAAGAGTACTAAGGTGTGATCATGTTATACTTGTGAGAGAAGTTTAGTCAACGGGTCTGCCACATTCAGAGCCGTATGTATTTTGCAAATTTTCTATGTCTACAATGCTCTGCATGGAGCTACTCTAGCTAATTTCTCCCACTTTCAATATGTATCCAGATTGGGACTTAGAGTCATCCGGATCAGTGTTAAAGCTTGCATCGATGTAACCCTTTACGACGAACTCTTTATGACCTCCATATCCGAGAAATATCTCCTTAGTCTTCTAAGGATAATTTTGACCGTTTTCCAGTGATCCACTCCTGGATCAATGTCGTACCCGCCCCCTTGCCAAACTCATGGAATGGTACACAATAGGGTTGGTTCACAGCATAACATACATTATAGAACATATGAGGCATAGTGAATGACTTTTCATTCTCTTTCTATTTTCTGCCATGGTCGGGTTTTGAGTCTTTACTCAACTTCACACCTTGCAACACAGCCAAGAACTCCTTCTTTGACTATTCCATTTTGAACTACTTCAAAAACATGCCAAGGTATGTACTCATTGAAAAATTTATCAAGCGTCTTGATCTATCTCTATAGATCTTGATGCCCAATATGTAAGCAGCTTCACCAAGGTCTTTCATTGAAAAATTCTTATTCAAGTATCCTTTTATGCTATCCAGAAATGCAGTATCATTTCCGATCAACAATATGTCATCCACATATAATATCAGAAATGCTATAGAGCTCCCACTCAATTTCTTGTAAATACATGCTTCTCCAAAAGTCTATATAAAACTATATGCTTTGATCAACTCATCAAAGCGTATATTCCAACTCCGAGATGCTTGCACCAGTCCATAGATGGATCACTGGAGCTTGCACACTTTGTTAGCATCTTTAGGATTGACAAAACCTTCTGGTTGCATCATATACAACTCTTCTTTAATAAATCCATTAAGGAATGTAGTTTTGATATCCATTTGCCAGATTTCATAAAATGTGGCAACTGCTAACATGATCTGGATAGACTTTTAAGCATCAATACGAGTGAGAAAATCTCATCGTAGTCAACACCTTGAACTTATCGAAAACCTTTTGCGACAATTCAAGCTTTGTAGATAGTAACACTACTATCAGCGTCCGTCTTCCTCTTGAAGATCCATTTATTTTGAATGGCTTGACGATCATCGGGCAAGTCCACTATCAGTGTCAAAACCGGCGGATCTTGGGAAGGGGGTCCCGAACTGTGCGTCTAAGGCGGATGGTAACAGGAGGCAGTGGACACGATGTTTACCCAGGTTCGGGCCCTCTTGATGAAGGTAATACCCTACGTCCTACTTGATTGTTCTTGATGATATGACTATTACAAGAGTTGATCTACCACGAGATCTTAGAGGCTAACCCTAGAAGGTAGCCTATGGTATGATTGTCTGTTGTCCTACGGACTAAAACCCTCCGGTTTATATAGACACCAGAGGGGGCTAGGTGTAACGCCCTCGATGCGGCTATATCTCCCACGTGTCGAAGCACGACTTAGAGGCATAACCGCATTGAAAGCAATGTCGCAAGTGATGTAATCTTCACACAACCCATGTAATACATAAGGGAGAAAGATACATAGTTGGCTTATAATCGCCACTTCACATAATTACATGAATAAGGCATTACATCATCCAGATACAAACAAGGTCCGACTACGGAAGCAAAATAAAAAGAAGACTACCCCACATGCTACACAGATCCCCGATCTTCCTGACTGGGCTCCACTACTGATCAACTGAAATGGAACAACACAATGGACAAGATCTTCATCGAGCTCCTCCTTGAGCTTGGTTGCGTCACCTGCTCGGTAACATCGGCACCTGCAACTGGTTTTGGAAGTATCTGTGAGTCACGGGGACTCAGCAATCTCACACCCTCGCGATCAAGACTATTTAAGCTTATAGGTAGGGTCAAAGGTATGATGTAGAGCTGCAGCAAGCGACTAGCATATATGGTGGCTAACATACGCAAATGAGAGCAAGAAGAGAAGGCAAAGCCCGGTCGAGAAACTATGATCAAGAAGTGATCCTAGAACAACCTACGTCAAGCATAACTCCAACACCGTGTTCACTTCCCGGACTCCGCCGAGAAGAGACCACCACGGTTACACACGCGGTTGATGTATTTTAATTAAGATCAACTTCGGGTTTTCTACAACCGGACATTAACAAATTCCCATCTGCCCATAACCGCGGGCACGACTTTCGAAAGTTCAAATCCCTGCAGGGGAGTCCCAACTTAGCCCATCACAAGCTCTCACGGTCAACGAAGGATATTCCTTCTCCCAAGACAATCCGATCAGACTCGGCATCCCGGTTACAAGACATCCTCGACAATGGTAAAACAAGTCCAGCAACACCGCCCGAATGTGCCGACAAATCCCGATAGGAGCTGCACATATCTCGTTCTCAGGGCACACTCAGATTGTCCAAACTTCCGATAGGCCAGCCCAGAGTTGCCCCTGGTGGCCACCGGCGGCTGACAGGTTGGACCAACACTCAGAGGAGCATTGGCCCGGGGGGGTTAAAATAATGATGACCCTTGAGTCTGCAGAACCCAAGGGAAAGAGAAGGCTAGGTGGTGAATGGTAAAACCAATGTTGGGCATTGCTGGAGGAGTTTTATTCAAGGCGAACTGTCAAGGGGTTCCCATTATAACCCAACCGCGTAAGGAACGCAAAATCCGGGAACATAACACCGATATGATGGAAACTAGGTCTGAAAGAGTGGAACAAAACACCAGGCATAAGGCCGAGCCTTCCACCCTTTACCAAGTATATAGATGCATTAATTAAATAAGAGATATTGTGATATCCCAAACAAATAATCATGTTACAACAAGGAACAACATAGCCATGTTCCAACATGGAACAAACTTCATCTTCACCTGCAACTAACAACGCTATAAGAGGGGCTGAGCAAAGAGGTAACATAGCCAAACAACGGTTTGCTAGGACAAGGTGGGTTAGAGGCTTGGCTCAACAATATGGGAGGCATGATAAGCAAGTGGTAGGTATCACAGCATAGGCATAGCAAAAGAGCGAGAAACTAGCAAGCAAAGATAGAAGTGATTTCGAGGGTATGGTCATCTTGCCTGAAGTCCCACAAGGAAGAAGAACGAGTCCATGAAGAAGACAAGCGGACGTAGTCGAACGGATCCTCAAAAACGCACGTTATCAGAACCAACCCGAAGAAGCAACACCGGAAAGAAGCACACAACATAGTAAACAACCAACACATGAACATGGCATGATATGCGGGATGCGGTATGCGGTGCATATGCATGATTTGGAAAGGAATGATTGAACCTGGCCTCAACCTAGAAATCCAAGAGTGCCACTAGAAATAGGAGTTGATTTTGGTTGAAATCGATATGAAGATCACCGGAATCGGATGCATGGTTGCGAAATGGCAAGCAAAACAAATATGGCACCGGTCTGCGATAAACAACAAGTAGCCATCTAAATGCATCAAGATAAATATGCTAAAGCACTCAAATATTGCAACAAAATATATGGAAGGGATCCACTCATGATGCTTGACAAAAGATGAACCCTAAGCTACGGCTAATTCACTGGTTAACAGGTTTAGACAAGCATGACAAAAGAGCAAATGATAACAGGTTTCAGACTTAGTGAAATTAACAGCAAGTCAGAAATTTATCATCAGGAAGCAAACTTTAGAGCAATGAAACAGCATGCTATAGGACCATATCATGGCAAAGCAAGGCATGGCATGAAGCTACTCAAAGCATATAACAAAAGTCCCTTAGTGACCTTGAGCCAAAAGGGATCAAAGAATACAATTGCAAGCATGTCAACATAGCAAAAACATAAACAAATTCAGACTTGGTGAAAAACTGGAGCATGCAAAACAGATTAACAAGTAGGCATGTTTACGAGCTTGATGCACTCACTACAAAGCATGGCATGACAAACTAAGCATACATCCATCAAGAAGACATGGCATAGAAGCTAGACATGGCATGAACAACAACATAGCATGCACGGATCAACTACAACAAGCTCGGCAAAATCGCTAAACATGTTAACAATCTGCCAGGAACATTTTATAGCAAAAGTAGAGCTTGATTGACTCAAGATAGGGTGCTCCATAATTGGAAACAAAGGCATGGATGGATAGGGCACAACAATATTAACAAAACATCCTTACTGATCATCCTCAAAAGAGGCACGGATCACTAGAAAACAACATGAACATATGGCATAAAAACAATAACAGGACAAGGACTTGGTGAAATTCTAAGTCCCTGAAATCAGCATCATCGAGTAAGCTACTTTGCATGCTTGTGATAGTCACCAAACAGATCACAAAAATACATGGCATACAACCCTGTAATGATGGCATGGCATTCTACAAAACACATGTAGAGCTCAGGATCATAGCATGCACACATTAAACATGGCAAAAATGACAAAAGTGCATTTGCTGAAAAAGATCTGACACAATCATCACATAGCCCTCTTCCAACGACATTGCGGACATCAAGATGAGCTCAAATGAAAATTATGCAATGAGATAAATGATGTACTCATCGAGACGAACATTTTGATATGCTACACGCACGAATTGGAGCTACGGATGCAGAGTTATGGCATGTAGAAAAATGCTAAAAAGTTAGGGTTTCGAGAGGAAAAGTCAACCGCGGATCTCAGATCCAGATCCAGCGATCTACTGTAGCAGGGCGCGGTGGCCATGGTTCGCCGGACTTGACGAAGACGATGGCGGCGGCCGGGTGGAGCTTGGGCGCGGGAAGGCCGGGACCTCGCGGGGCGGCGCCGGCGCTCGGCGTTGGCGGCGTCAGGCAGCTCCGGGCAGAGCGGGCGGCACAGCAAGGGGCTCCGGCCCGAGTCCGACGAGGTGGCGGCCGGAGATGGCGAGTGGCCGAGCTCGCCGGCGGGAAGAAGGCGGCGGCTCTGCGGCGAGGAGGACGACACGCGGCGGCGCGGGCGCTCCCGGGCGGTGTGATGGGCTCGGGGGCCCGGTTCGGGCCGAACGGGCCTCGGCGGCGGCGGGCAACATGCGCCACGTGGCGGGATGACACTGGTGCGGGGCAGCGGCGCGGTGGCGTCCGGCCGGACCGGACGTTGTCCGGCGGCGGCGACAGCAAATTTTAGGGTTTGGGAAAAAAGAGATCCTGGAATTTCGGGAGGGGGTCTATATATAGAATTAGGAGGATCTAGGAAGCTCCAAATGAGGTGCGGTTTGCGGCCACGCGATCGTGATCGCACTCTCTAGATGATGGAGAGGGTTCAGGTGATTTTTGGGTCAGTTTGGAAGGGTGTTGGGCTGCAACACACACAAGGCCTTTTCGGTCCCTCGGCTAACCGTTGGAGTATCAAACAAAGTCCAAATGGCACGAAACTTGACAGGAGGTCTACCGGTAGTAAACCAAGGCCGCATGACAAGTCTCGGTCCAATTCGAAAACGTTTAACACCCACACACGAAAATAGGTAGAAAGGGACACCGGAGGACATAGGAGCGCCGGATTGCAAAACAGACAATGGGCAAAATGTTCGGATGCATGAGACGAACATGTATGCAAATGAAATGCACATGATGACATGATATGCGATGCATGACACGCAAGCAATGACAAGGCAACAACAGCGAATAACCGGAGGACAGCTGGCACATCGGTCTCGGGGCGTTACACTAGGGTTACACAAGGTCGGTTACAAGGGAGGAGATTTACATATCTGTATTGCCTAGCTTTCCTTCCACGCCAAGGAGAGTCCCATCCGGACACGGGGCGAAGTCTTCAATCTCGTATCTTCATAGTCCAACAGTCCGGCCAAAGGATATAGTCCGGCTGTCCGGAGACCCCCTAATCCAGGACTCCCTCAGTAGCCCCTGAACCAGGCTTCAATGACGATGAGTCTGGTGCACAATATTTTCTTCAGCGTTGCAAGGCGGGTTCCTCCCCCGAATACTCCATGGAAGATTTTTGAACACAAGGATAGTGTCCAGTTCTGCAAAACAAGTTCCACACCCCACCGTAGAGAGAATAATATTTCCATAAATCTAATCTGCTAACACGTTTTGGCAGCACAACATCACGTCATGGCCCGGTCCTTATCTGAACCGTTTTTCTCAACCAGCGCTGCGCATATTGCGAGGCGGTTTTACCGTCACGTCTTGTCAAAGCAGAGATCGTGTCCCCCTTATTACGGGATTCTCATCAATACGGACATGGGTAACCCAACCATGCCTGTTGGTATGACTCCTAGATCTTAGGCAAGTCCAAAACGGCCACGAGGAGGACGCTTGATATTCACCCTCTTTATAAATAGGACAAGGCTTTTTCTTTTTCCCCTCTCGTGCTCAATCGAATCCTTCCCCCACCTTGAGTTCTAACACCCAAAGCTCAGGTGAGGCGCTTCAGACCTTCAACTATGTCCGGATCCAACCTTCAAGGTCGGTGGATGCCTTCCTCTGTCATAGAAGAGGACATCAAGAAGCTGAGAGAGGCCAGATATCTGACCGCCAAAATTTTGCGTAGGCTGCCTGCCCGAGGGTAGGTCATCCCTACTTCCGAACCCACCGAGAGTATTGTGTTCATCTCCCACTTCCTCCGAGGACTAGGCCTCGCTCTAGATCCCTTCGTTAGGGGTCTTATGATCTATTATGGGATGGATTTTCATGATCTGGCCCCGGATTCCCTTCTTCACATCTCGTCATTTACTGTCGTATGTGAGGCCTTCCTCCACATTACCCCTCACTTCGGCCAGTGGCTCAAGACCTTCGATGTGAAGCCGAAGATGATCGAGGGGCGGCACATAGAGTGCGGAGGTGCTTTAATAAGCAAAATTGCTGATGCTCCATGGACAGAGGGTTCCTTCCTAGAGGTGTCCAGGTTCTGGCAGCGGGAGTGGTTTTACATCACAGCCCCCCAAAGTGCCAAGTGGGTAGCCGCCCCCACCTTTTGCTCGGGCCCCCCATCGCAAATGATGTCATGGATTAGCAGGGGGCTGAGCTGGGGTCCAGCAAAGGACGTGCAAATATTGCAGAGCCGTATCCGAGATCTCTTTAAGAGAGATTTCAGTCTGGTTATGGTAATGCAAGTTGTGCTGGTTTGTCGAGTCCAGCCTTGCAAACGTCGACCCCTCCGTATGTGGGAATTCAACCCGGAAGGACCGCGAGCTATTCAGCATTTCCTCGACATGACGCTCAAGGAGATGTACAAATCATTCTTCGGACCCCAAATAGAGTGTCCGGACACCACCGAGGATGCGGGTTTGAGCTGCAACCGCCCTGCTACCCAAGTAAGTAATCCCATGGCCGAACACACTGTCCTTTTGTTTATCATGACATCATTCTAAAAAGTCGCTCTTTGACCAGGATTGGAGAACAAAGGCGAAGATGATCAGGTGTCCGGACCCCCTTCCTGAAGGCTTGGACAATCCGGTACTGGACAAAATGCTGGAGCCGGTGTCTTATCAAGTGCCCTCAAAGGAAGATGAACGGGGGAATAAAGAGGCCGACAACGGGCCTCACTCGCTACTCGTCCCAACCGAGGGGATGAGTGCCTCCGCGAGGGAGGTTAATTAGGGGGAAGAATCTGACATTCTCTCTCCCCAGGGAAGGAAGAGCACTACCTCTGAAGATCCGGAAACTAAGGTTTCCAAACGGGAGAAGAAATCTTCGCCAGAGGGTCCTGCCTCGGAGGGTATTCTTGCCGCACAATGTCCGCGCAGAGATCAGCCCTCTACCGAGCTGTAAGTAATCAAAAAGTACTTAATAGTGAAAATATCCTACCTTACATCCGAAGACAATAACTGATGCTTATAAATTGTAGTCTAGATCGTAGCCCTTCTTGACAGAGTTCATCTTCGAGGGATCTTCTTCCAGAGATGATGGAGAGAGAAATGCCTCCCCCTGACACCCCGCCTTATGAGGCGGGCGACCCTGAAGTGTCGTCGCGGAGGGTATTTCCGGATCCGCCATGGCCAGAGGATAACCCTTTGGCTACCCGGAATCCCCAGTATCCGGCTCCTAAGGAGAGCGGCAGCAAGAGTCCGGAACCGTACAGTGTGCGGTCGGGCGTACTGAAGGATCTCCTAGGGCAAGCGGCCGTCTTGGAAGCGCATCGTATGCTGATGGGTACGGTAATTGAAAGGATTTCATCCGCTGAAAACGGATTGCACAAAGCCTTTATGAGGCTGCTGAAAGGCTTTGAGGTATGTGAAATAGTGTATGTTTTTGATAGTACCACACACATTAGGTGTGCCCTATGCAGATAGTAGCCACTGAGACTCTAGTTGTCGTCGAGAACGGCGGTAACCCGAGGATCATATTCCCAGGTAATAACCCGACTGCCTTTATGTGCAGACGGCTAAGGCTCTGGTGGCTAGCTGAACTGATGGGTTTACCGAGCTAAAGCGGCAACTTGATGCGGCCGATGCCGATATCATGCTTGTCAACCGGTGGCCTGACGAGGCACAGGGTAAGTGATTTCTCTGGTGATCGTCATGTAATAAGAGGAGCATGACGCCAGTATCTTTAATATGTTGTGACTGCAGATGGAGCTGCCACCGTGGAGACCCTTCGGGCGGAGCTTGCTCGAGCCAAGGAACAAGCAAGGAGTAGAAATGCGGCCGCTCTAAAGGCGGCCAAAGAGTTGAGGGTCGAACAGGCCACGCATTGCGAAAGCAAGGAAAGAATGGCCAAAATGGCTGTATAGTTAAAAGGTCCCGCTGACCGTTACCAGCTTCTTGAAGAAGAAAGCCGAGCGAGGGCGACAGACCTGGAGAAGGCCCTGGTAGCTGCCAAGGAAGCCCGCTCAAAAATTAGAGCGACGAAGGAGGAGCTGCATCAAGCTACAGATATCGTGTCTGGGAAGCCCTTCTTGTTCCGGACTAAATTCGGAGATCCGAAGTATGCTCCTCTTGACCAACTATGGAGTTCTGAGGACGCCTACGTGGATTTGGCTGCAAGTGCTACTGATGCAGCCAAGTACTTCAAGGATCAGAAAGATCGCGAAGTAGAAAAGTTGTTCTGTTCAGAGTTTCATGCTCTAGTCCGTCCGCTGCTGTTGACTGGGCGAATGGACTAGTGGGCCGAGCTCCATAGGTTGTCTGGACTTGCCATGAGGTCCATTGTGGATCATCTGTGGCCGGGAGGGCCAAGGCCGAATAGCTATTTTAGCTTAGTGCAACAATTCCTTGGTGATGTGCCGCGCATCGATGCTATGAAGAGATCGGCGTACATAGAGGGTGCGCGGATGGCCTTTCCCGTGTCAAGACATACTGGGCGGAGATAGAGGCCACCACTATTGCGACACAGGGTTCGGCTGTAGGCCGAGTGGCTGCCGAGCACTACTTTGAAGAAGTTCTTGAAGGCGCTCTTTCGAAAGAGGCTCAGTGCTCGAAGAATATTATGTTCAAGTGACATGTACTTCCATTGTAAAAACAATGTTTTATTGAGTTATCAAGGCTGTATTTATAATTTTTCCCAAAAGTACTATGATGCCTCCTGTGCGGCCGTTTATATATATATATGTATATGACCTAAAAGTTTGCAGTCGTCGGCTTCCGCCCCCACGCATATAATGCGGGGGTGTTTGCAGAAAACGCGAATCCACACTTGATCCAACGTCTTGGTCCATTAAGGAGGTGGTAGTGCAGCGAACGAGGCAATCGTACTATATTGCTTTAACACTTTCACTTAGCCATAGGAGTTTGACGGTGGGGCTACTATATAGCCCCTGGTACTTCTGCGCTTGTCTAAATATGGGGCGCGTATGTACATGACCGGGAAACGGCCCTTCATTAATGCGGAGGAATCCAGAAGATTCCGCTGAGTCATCGAGTGGTTGACCAGTCTCTCGCTACATCATGACAGTCAGTTTTCGGCTTTCTCTACTGAGGTGCTCATCCGGGTGAACTAGGACACAATCGCAGTAGTTCTCCCAGTGCTACCTTAGCCGATATAACGGACCATAAGGTACCAAAATGTGGGAGCCGGGCAAACCCAACATTTCACCAAAGACATGATTCAGAGCGGATGCATATAGGGCCAAACTCGCGACGCCGAACACTCCCTAAGGTGTTCGGTCTTTATAACATATATCGGGCTAAACAACGTCCTTAATAATAGACCCCATGTGTCCATGTACGTGCAATATCCTGACGTGGCCACATGCCAATAACGTCAGCATCCTTCTCGGTTGTGTGGAGTATCCGAAGGATGTGAGCAACAAGAGACAATAAAAAAGGTTTACGCAGGGTCTTAATCTAAAAATAAACCTTTGGGCGGGTCCCTGCTGCACTTCTACGCCTGTGTCTCTGTTGTGTCGTGTCCTGGACGGGTGTAGCACAATTGTCATCTGTAAAAGGAAAGAACTTAGGTGAAAGTTGCCGTGCTAAAAAAAAGAAGAATTGGTTATTATCAATGAACTATCAAAATTCAAGAGAAGTCAAGTTGAGCCGGGCTGGCCCTGATTACACGCGGGAAGCCCCTGGTATCGTCTATGAGGGTTTGATCAGTAAACCAATCTCATGTATATGTGGTGAAGCGCCGGACTCGTCTAACCGTGTCCGTGGTCTTGACGACCTGTCATTTTTCCTGGTTGGTGAGGCCGTCTAGTTCGCAGCTGTTAAAGCCGCCGCATCCTCTTCCGCACGTAAAAAACATTCGTTATTTCCGCTAACTGTGATGATGCCATGTGGACCGGGCATCTTAAGCTTGAGGAAAGCCTAATGTGGTATTGCATTAAAACGAGCAAAAGCCATTCTGCCGAGTAGTGCTTGATAACCACTTCGGAATGGAGCGACGTGGAAATTTAACCTTTCGCTTCGGGAGTTATTGGGAGAACCGAATACAACCTCTAGTAGTAGAGAGCCCGTACAGCGGGCCTCTTGGCCTGGTATTACTCCCTTGAAGGTAGTATTACCGTGGCTTATTTGTGTCAGGTCTATCCCCATTTTGCGGACTGTGTCCTGATATATCAGATTTAGATCACTTTCGCCGTCCATGAGGACTCATGTGAAATGGTACCCGTTTATTATTGGGTCTAACACCAAGGCCGCCAGTCCTTCATGCCGGATACTTGTCGCGTGATCCCTACAATCAAAAGTGATCGGTTAGGCCAACTAGGGGTTGAACCTAGGGGTGACGGGCTCTATGGCGCGTGTATCTCGGAGTGCATGATTGCTTATCCTCTTCGTCACATGGATCACGTTTACTGTTTTAACCTCTGGTGGGAACTTTTTCTGTCCTCCGGTGCTTTGCTGGCGAGGTTCATCCTCGTCTTTGCTTGGTGTCTCTTCCCCTTTGTGTTCGCCGTTTAGCTTACCGGCCTGCTTGAAGACCCAAAATTCTCGGTGGGTGTGATTTGCGGGTTTGTTGGGGGTGCCGTGAATCTGACAGAGCTTGTCAAGAATCTTGTTTAGGCCGGATGGTCCCTCTCTGCTGCCTTTGAAAGGCTTTTTCCGCTGACCAGGTTGAGAGCCCCTGAATCCGGCGTTTACCGCCGTATTATTTGGGCTACCTTCTTTATTTCGATGCTTGTTTTTTCTGCATCGTGGTTTTCCATTGCCATCCCTGACTTCGGATGTGCTTGGGTCGCTGGTGCTGCTACGGGCCAACCAGCTGTCTTCACCCGCGTAAAAGCGGGTCATGAGGCTTGTTAGGGCTGCCATTGTTCTCGGTTTTTCTTGGCCAAGGTGTCTGGTGAGCCATTCGTCTCGGACGCTGTGTTTAAAAGCTACTAAGGCTTCGGCGTCCGGACAGTCGACGATTTGGTTCTTCTTGGTGAGGAACCTGTTCCAAAGCTTTCGGGCGGATTCTCTGGACTGTTGGATTATATGACTTAAATCGTCTACATCCGGAGGTCGGACATAAGTCCCTTGAAAATTAGCCCGAAAAGTGTCCTCGAGCTCCTCCCAACTTCCAATTGAGTTTTCGGGGAGGCTTTTCAACCAGTGCCGAGCTGGCCCTTTAAGCTTGAGGGGCAAGTATTTAATGGCATGGAGATCGTCTCCGCGAGCCAAATGAATATGGAGGATAAAATCCTCATCTAGAATCCATGGTCTGTGGTCCCGTCGTACGCCTCTATATTCACTGGTTTGAATCCTTCTGGGAATTTGTGATCCAGCACCTCATCGGTGAAACATAGGGGGTGTGCGGCGCCCCTGTATTGGGATATGACATGGTGTTTGGACGATTGTAGTATTTGGTTTTGATTTTGGGCCGGAGCGCGCTTCCTAGATCCATAGATGGATCTGGTCACGCCGGATTTTCAGCGCAAGTTCTCACATAGATCGTGTGTTGACTTATGTGTGACTTTGTTAGCCGCTCTATCGCGCTCACAAGGTGGTGGATCCGGCCGGTTGGCTGTATCATTTTTCGGCTGTGTGGGCTCTAAGGCCTCATCATCGCTTGCGCTTTGGATAGCTATTTGTGTGGTAACTTCCACCATACTTTGTTTTGTTGTCGAGCACTTTGTTCCACCTGCTGTTGAGCGTATCTTGTGTGGCCTTAATCCTTTGCTTATGCTTCTTCAGGCTCCTCGCTGTGGCAATAAGCCTTCTGCGGAGGTTCTCTTGCTCCGAGTGCATTTCCGGGATGATGTGTGCATATTCGTCCGGACTGCTTTCCTCCCCAGATGGGGTTTGATGAGGTTTATCCTTGGTGTCGCCATGTTCGGACGCCGAATCCGCACTATTTTCGCCGTTTGCGTCTTGATCGTGCTCTGCCAGCGGGGCGGCACAGTCGTCGTTTCTTCTAGAGTCGACTGGACTGCTATTTCCTCTTGCGCTGTTATTGCTATTTTTGCTATGACGGGACTTAGAGTGGCGCCGCTGACGTCGGCGCTTGGGTTTCTTGGAGGGGGCATCCTCCGCTGTCTCTTCGCCATTGCCCTCTTTGGGTGTATCCACCATGTATATGTCATGTGATGAAGTGGTTGTCCGGCGCCCTGTGGGCGCTAGTTCCTGTTCGTCTCTTGCATCTTCGTTCATGCCGTCGATGTCTTCGGAGTCGAAGTTAAGAATGTCGGTTAAGTCGTCGACAGTGGCTACTAAGTGGGTGGTGGGTGGGCAGAGAATTTCTTCGTCGTTCGCATCCCATTCTAGCCGAGCATAGTTCAGCCAAGGTTCTCCTGACAGGGAGAGAGACCTTAATGAATTTAGCACATCGCCGAAAGGCGAGTGCTGAAAGATATCCGCGGAGGTGAACTCCATGATCGGCGCCCAGTCGGGTTCGGTGGGCACGAATATGAGCAGCTCGGAGTCTGTGGCCGGGGGTGAATCTAGTGGTTTGGCAACACGGCTCTCGTAAGGGGTGAAGTCAGCGTCTAGCTCTATCGCTGCTGAGAGCGCAGCCTCCATGGCAGGGTCTATCCCTCCGCTCTCAAATGGCGTGATTTTCTCCGGATTGACAGCCAGAGTTGTTGTAGATGCGATCTTCCGAATACTATCCGACAGCAGACTTACGTCATGCTTGTCGTGACTGTGCGGCGCACCTGACATGGGCTCGAATCCATTGAAGATCAAGTCTCCGCAAATATCGGCCGTGTAGTTCAAGTTTCCGAATCTGACCTGATGGCCAGGGGCATAGCTCTCGATCTGCTCCAGATGGCCAAGCGAATTGGCCCGCAGTGCGAAGCCGCTGAATACAAAGATCTGTCCGGGGAGGAAAACGTCACCCTAGACCGCATCGTTACCGATGATCGAAGGAGCCATCAAACCTTATGGCGACGGCACAGTGGAACTCTCAATGAAAGCACCAATGTCGATGTCAAAACCGGCGGATCTTGGGTAGGGGGTCCCGAACTATGCATCTAAGGCGGATGGTAATAGGAGGCAGTGGACACGATGTTTTCCCAGGTTCGGGTCCTCTTGATGGAGGTAATACCCTACGTCCTACTTGAATGTTCTAGATGACATGAGTATTACAAGAGTTGATCTACCACGAGATCATAGAGGCTAACCCTAGAAGGTAGCCTATGGTATGATTGTTTGTTGTCCTACGGACTAAAACCCTCCGGTTTATATAGACACCGGAGGGGGCTAGGGTTACACAAGGTCAGTTACAAGGGAGGAGATTTACATATCCGTATTGCCTAGCTTTCCTTCCATGCCAAGGAGAGTCATATCCGGACACGGGACGAAGTCTTCAATCTCGTATCTTCATAGTCCAACAGTCCGGCCAAAGGATATAGTCCGGCTGTCCGGAGACCCCCTAATCCAGGACTCCCTCATCCACCAAAGTTCACACTTTGTTCTCATACATGGATCCCATCTCAGATTTCATGGCCTTAAGCCATTTTGTGGAATCTGGGATCATCATCGCTTCCTCATAGTTCATAGGTTCATCATGGTGTAGTAACATGACTTCCAGAACAGGATTAACATACCACTCTGGTGCGGAAGGTACTCTGGTTGACCTACAAGGTTCGGTAGTAACTTGATATGAAGTTTCGTGATCATCATCATTAACTTCCTCACTAATTGGTGTAGGCATCAGTGGAACTGATTTCTGTGATGAACTACTTTCCAATTCGGGAGAAGGTACAATTACCTTATCAAGTTCTACTTTCCTCCCACTAACTTTTAAGAGAAACTCCTTCTCTAGAAAGGATCCACTCTTAGCAACAAAGATCTTGCCTTCGGATCTGTGATAGAAGGTGTACCCAACAGTTTCTTTTGGGTATCCTATGAAGACACACTTCTCCGATTTGGGTTTGAGCTTATCAGGCTGAAACCTTTTTCACATAAGCATCGCAATCCCAAACTTCAAGAAATGACAGCTTAGGTTTCTTGCTAAACCACAGTTCATTCGGTGTCATCTCAACGGATTTTTAGATGGTGCCCTATTTAACGTGAATGCACCTGTCTCTAATGCATAACCCCCAAAACGTTAGTGGTAAATCGGTAAGAGACATCATAGATCGCACCATATCTAATAAAGTACGGTTACGATGTTCGGACACACCATTACACTGTGTTGTTCCAGGTGGCATGAGTTGTGAAACTATTCGACATTTGTTTCAACTGAAGGCCAAACTCGTAACTCAAATATGTCGTCTCCGCGATCATATTGTAGAAACTTTATTTTCTTGTTACAATGATTCTCCACTTCACTCTGGAATTCTTTGAACTTTTCAAACGATTCAGACTTGTGTTTCATTAAGTAGATATACTCGTATCTTCTCAAATCATCTGTGAAGGTCAGAAAATAACGATGCCCGCTGCGAGCCTCAACACTCATTAGATCGCATACATCAGTATGTATTATTTCCAATAAGTCTGTTGCTCGCTCCATTGTTCCGAAGAATGGAGTTTTAGTCATCTTGCCCATGAGGCATGGTTCGCAAGCATGAAGTGATTCATAATCAAGTGATTCCAAAAGCAAATCAACATGGAGTTTCTTCATGCGCTTTCCACCATGGTAGTGCCACAAATAACTTGTACTATAATTATTAACTTTGCATCCTTTGGCATCAATATTATGTGTATCACCGTGATCAAGATTCAGTAAACCATTTACACTGGATGTAAGACCATAGAAGGTTTTATTCATGTAAATAGAACAACAATTATTCTCCGAATTAAATGAATAACTGTATCGCAATAAACATGATCCAATCATATTTTTGCTCAATGCAAACACCAAATAACATTTATTTAGTTCCAATAATAATCCCGAAGGTAGAGGGAGTATGCGATGGTGATCTTATCAACCCTGGAATCACTTCCAACACACATCATCACTTCGCCCTCAACTAGTCTATGTTCATTTTGTAACTCCTGTTTCAAGTTACTAATCATAGCAAGTGAACCAGTATCAAATACCCAGGGGCTACTATGAACACTAGTAAAGTACACATCAATAACATGTATATTATATATACTTTTTGTTCACTTTTCCATCTTTCTTATCCGCCAAGTATTTGGGACAGTTCCGCTTCCAGTGACCATTTCCTTTGTAGTAGAAGCACTTGGTTTCAGGCTTGGGTCTAGCTTTGGGCTTCTTCATGGGAGTGGCAACTTGCTTGCCATTCTTCTTGAAGTTCCCTTTCTTTCCCTTGCCCTTTTACTTTAAACTAGTGGTCTTGTCAACCATCAACACTTGATGCTTTTCTTGATTTCTACCTTTGCCGATTTCAGCATCGCGAAGAGCTCGGGAATCGTTTTCGTTATCCCTTGCATATTATAGTTCATCAAAAAGTTCCAGTAACTTGGTGATAGTGACTAGAGAACTCTGTCAATCACTATCTTATCTGGAAGATTAACTCCCACTTGATTCAAGTGATTGTAGTACCCAGACATTCTGAGCACATGCTCACTAGCTGAGCTATTCTCCTCCATCTTGTAGGCAAAAATACTTGTTAGAGGTCTCATACCTCTCGACACGGGCATGAGTCTGAAATACTAATTTCATCTCTTGGAACATCTTATATGCTCCGTGGCATTCAAAACATTTTTGAAATCCTGGTTCTAAGCCGTAAAGCATGGTGCACTAAACTATCAAGTAGTCATCATACCGAGCTTGCCAAACGTTCATAACATCTGCCTCTGCTCCTGCAATAGGTCCATCACCTAGTGGTGCATCAAGGACATAATTCTTTTGTGGAGCAATGAAGATAATCCTCAGATCATGGAGCTAGTCCGCATCATTGCTACTAACATCTTTCAACTTAGTTTTCTCTAGGAACATATCATAAATAAAATGGGGAAGCTATACGCGAGCAATTGATCTACAACATAGATGTGCAAATACTATCATGACTAATTTCATGATAAATTTAAGTTCAATTAATCATATTACTTAAGAATTCCCACTTAGATAGACATCACTCTAGTCATCTAAATGATCATGTGATCCATATCAACTAAATCATGTCCGATCATCACGTGAGATGGAGAAGTTTTCAATGGTGAACATCACTATGTTGATCATATCTACTATATGATTCACGCTCGACCATTCGGTCTCAGTGTTCCAAGGCCATATCTGCATATGCTAGGCTCGTCAAGTTTAATCTAAGTATTCTACTTGTGGAAAACTGGCTTGCACCCGTTGTATGTGAACGTAGAGCTTATCACACCCGATCATCACATGGTGTCTCAGCACGAAGAACTGTCGCAACGGTGCATACTCAGGGAGAACACTTATACCTTGAAATTTTAGTAAGGAATCATCTCATAATGCTACCGTCATACTAAGCAAAAATAAGATGCATAAAAGATAAACATCACATGCAATCAAAATATGTGACATGATATGGTCATCATCATCTTGTGCCTTTGATCCCCATCTCCAAAGTACCGTCATGATCACCATCGTCACCTGCATGACACCATGGTCTCCATCATCTTGGTCTCTATCAATGTGTCGTCACATGGTCGTCTCGCCAACTATTGCTTTTGTAACTATTGCTATCACATAGCGATAAAGTAAAGCAATTATATGGCGCTTGCATCTTATACAATAAAGAGACAACCATAAGGCGATAACTTTAAAAAACATGATCATTTCATACAACAATTTATATCTCATCACGTCTTGACCATATCACATCACAACATGCCCTGCAAAAACAAGTTAGACGTCCTCTACTTTGTTGTTGCAAGTTTTACGTGGCTGCTACGGGCTTCTAGTAAGAACCATTCTTACCTATGCATCAAAACCACAACGATTTTTCGTCAAGTGTGCTGTTTTAACCTTCAACAAGGACCGGGCGTAGTCAAACTCGATTCAACTAAAGGTGGAGAAACAGACACCCACTAGCCACCTGTGTGCGAAGCACGTCGGTAGAACCAGTCTCATGAATGCGGTCATGTAATGTCGGTCTGGGCCGCTTCAACCAACAATACCGCCGAATCAAAGTATGACATGCTGGTAAGCACTATGACTATTATCGCCCACAACTCTTTGTGTTCTACTTCTGCATATAATATCTACGCATAAACCTGGCTCGGATGACACTGTTGGGGAATGCAGTATTTCAAAAAAAATTCATACAATCACGCAAGATCTATCTAGGAGATGCATAGCAACGAGAGGGGAGAGTGTGTCTACATACCCTCATAGACGGAAAGCGGAAGCGTTTAGTAACGCGGTTCATGTAGTCAAACGTCTTCGTGATCCAACTGCACGGCACCTCCGCGATCTGCACACTTTCAGCTCGGTGACGTCCCTCGTACTCTTGATCTAGTTGAGGCCGAGGGTGAGTTTCGTCAGCATGACGGCGTGTTGACGGTGATGATGAAGTTACCGACGCAGGGCTTCGCCTAAGCACTACGACAATATGACCGAGGTGGAAAACTGTGGAGGGGGGCACTACACACGGTTAAAGATCAACTTGTGTGTCTATGGGGTGCCCCCTGTCCCGTATATAAAGGAGAGGAGGAGGAGGAGGGTCGGCCTCAAGGGGTTCCCAAAGGGGGGATTCCTACTCCTAGTAGGAGTAGGTTTCCCCCTTTCCTAGTCCAAGTAGAAGAAGAAGAAGGAAGGAGAGGGAGAGGGAGAGGGAGAAGGAAATAGGGGGCGCCGCCGCCTCCTAGTCCAATTCGGACCATCCCATGGGGGGGGCATGCTGCCTCCCCTTGTGGCCCGTCTCTCCTTTCCACTAAAGCCCAATAAAGCCCAATACTACCCTCGGTGAATTCCCGTAACTCCCCAGTTCTCCGAAAAATACCCGAATCACTCGAAACCTTTCCGATGTCCAAATATAGCCTTCCAATGTATGAATCTTTACCCCTCGACCATTTCAATACTCCTCGCCATGTCTGTGATCTCATCCAGGACCCCGAACAACCTTCGGTACATCAAATCACATAACTCATAATACATATCGTCATCGAACGTTAAGCGCGCGGACCCTACGGGTTAGAGAACTATGTAGACATGACCGAGACACATCTCCGGTCAATAACAATAGCAGAACCTGGATGCTCATACTGGTTCCTACATATTCTACGAAGATCTTTAACGGTCAAATCGCACAACAACATACATTGTTCCCTTAGTCATCGGTATGTTACTTGCCCGAGATTCGATCGTCGGCATCATCATACCTAGTTCAATATCGTCACCAACAAGTCTCTTTACTTATTCTGTAATGCATCATCCCGCAACTAACTCATCAGTCACATTGCTTGCAAGGCTTATAGTGATGTGCATTACTGAGAGGGCCCAGAGATACCTCTTCGACAATGAGAGTGACAAATCCTAATCTCGATCTATGCCAACTCAACAAGCAGCATCAGAGACACCTGTAGAGCATCTTCATAATCACCCAGTTATGTTGTGACATTTGATAGCACACTAAGTGTTCCTCTGGTGCTGGGGAGTTGCATAATCTCATAGTCATAGGAACATGTATAAGTCATGAAGAAAGCAATAGCAATAGACTAAACGATCATAGTGCTAAGCTAGCGGATGGATCTAGTCCATCACATCATTCTCTAATGATGTGATCCCGTTCATCAAATGACAACACATGTCCATGGCTAGGAAACTTAACCATCTTTGATTAATGAGCTAGTCAAGTAGAGGCATACTAGGGACACTCTGTTTGTCTATGTATTCACACATGCACTAAGTTTCTGGTTAATACAATTCTAGCATGAATAATAAACATTTACCATGATATAAGGAAATATAAATAACAACTTTATTATTGCCTCTAGGGAATATTTCCTTCAATTACAACATGGGGTAATACCTTGCCGATTGTATCTATCCTTGTGAGTGTCATTTGTCAAGATCATATCTGATCCCCATGGCAACAAATAGTGCACTTTGCAATACTACAAGAAGCAGCTAGGAAGGATGTGGGGAGGGTATTTGGAGTGCTCCAAACTCGTTGGAGTATTGTTCGTGGACCTGTATTGATTGGGAATCAAAGACATTGTGACAGGTGATGTCATGTTGTGTAATTTTGCACAACATAGTTGTCGAGGACAAGGGTGACCTGACTGTATGATTTTGAGAAGCCATTATTCGATTGTGGTTTTCAACTATCCATCATATGCATTGCATTATTTGATTTAACCATGCTTTTTTGCTTTAAGAAGT
Organism: Triticum urartu; assembly: GCF_056163025.1. Taxonomy (NCBI): domain Eukaryota; kingdom Viridiplantae; phylum Streptophyta; class Magnoliopsida; order Poales; family Poaceae; genus Triticum; species Triticum urartu. Next base: position 154,331,148 of record NC_141877.1, on the reverse strand, counting down.
CACTCGTTTTGTTTGTTCGAACCCAGATAACATCTATGGTATTTCATTTTTTTAATATTTTTCCTATTTCTTTTACTCATGTGATCCATAGAGGTTTTATTTGACGAATGACCGTTGCTACAGACGATTTGGGACAATGCTCTCTTCGCTTTCTCCCAGCCCTACCACATACCTGCCTTTTGGTTTTTCATTTTTCTCTTATGTCCACGGTGTTGTCGCAATAACTACTCTCATTTCCCTCTTTTTTGCAGGCACCTCTCATTTTCCACTACATGTATCTTCTTGCTTTCTCCGGTGCAAGCTCACCGCTCAACCCCACTGTGCCTCATGTCGCCATCATAATCAACATTTTTCAGCATCAAGCAAAACAATGAATAGCCTTCCTCTCTTTTTTAGAATCAACATGCACTTTTATTGATTATCCCATACCCAAGATCTCGTCTGAAATAACATGTAAAATACAATCAACTGGCTCTTTAAGCCAAACCCCACAAAGTTCTTGAGTGACTCCCACCCGAGCTAATATATTAGCCCCTTTCTTACTTGATCGCCTAACCCAAGTTTCTTGGTAATACGTCTCCAACGTGTCTATAATTTATGAAGTATTCATGCCGTGTTTACAATATTTCTATATGATTTTGGTATGATTTGATTAGAACTAACCCGGACTGACGTTGTTTTCAGTAGAACTACCGTGGTGTTGTTTTTGTGCAGAAATAAAAGTTCTTCGAATGCGATGGAAATCAGCGGAGATTTTTTTGGAAAATATGAAAAATACTGGAACAAAAATCTACCGGAGGGGAGTCATGGGGGCCCCACGAGGGTGGGGGCCGCGCCCACCCCCTTAGGGCGCGCCGCCTGCCTCGTGGACTCCCCGAGGGCCCCCCTGAAGTGAAATCAACACCAAATTCTCCTATAAATATAAAAAACCTCGGAAAATTAACCTAGATCGGGAGTTCCACTGCCAGAAGCCTCCGTAGCCACCGAAAACCAATCTAGGCCCTCTCTAGAACCCTGCCGGAGGGGGCCATCATCACCGAAGGGCATGGAGGAGGATCTCAGAGGGGCCATTATCGTAATGAAGGCCGAGGACCAGAGGGAGAACCTCTCCCCATCCAGGGGGAGGCCATGGAGGAGGAAGCACAAGGGGGAGAACCTCTCGTCATATCTCTCGATGGCACCGGAGTGGCATTGAGAGGGGAATCATTGCCGTGGTGATCGTCTTCATCAACATCACTATCATCATCATCATCACCATCCTCATCTCTTTTATGCAGTCCACTCTCCCGCACCCCGTTGTAATCCCTAATTGAACATGGTGCTTTATGCCACATATTATGATCCAATGATGTGTTGCCATCCTATGATGTTCTGAGTAGATATCCCTTGTCTTTGGGTTGATTGATGATCTAGATTGGTATGAGTTGTATGTTTTACTTTGGTGCTGTCCTATGGTGCCCTCCGTGTCGCGCAAGCATGAGGGATTCCCTCTATAGGGTGTTGCAATACATTTATGATTCGCTTATAGTGGGTTGCGTGAGTGACTAAAACACAAACCCGAGTAAGGGGGTTGTTGCGTTTGGGATAAAGAGGACTTGATGCTTTAATGCTATGGTTGGGTTTTACCTTAATGATCTTTAGTAGTTGCGGATGCTTGCTAGAGTTCCAATCATAAGTGCATATGATCCAAGAAGAGAAAGTATGTTAGCTTATGCCTCTCCCTCATATGAAATTGCAGTAGTGATTACCGGTCTTGTTAATAATTGCCTAGGACAATTCTGCACACCGATCCACCATTATTCTACACTCGCTATTTATAATATTTAGTAATATATTTTAACTTTATGATAACATCACCTATTTTTATATTTTACCTCTCCGATATCATACAAAGTTATCCACTTCATACCCACAACGTAGTTTTATTTCTCGTTTCTAGTTGGAAGCAAACGTTCGGCGTACGTAGAGTCATATCAATGGCAAATAGGGCTTGAGAGAATATTGATCTTGCCTTTAGCTCCTTGTGGGTTCGACACTCCATACTTATCACTTCCACCTTTGGAAATTGCTATGATGATTCCCTGCACTTGGGGATTACCACTTGGAACTCTTCACAAGACTACAATAGTCTCTTGATATCTTCAATGATTGGTCCTGCCACTAAGAGGTTCTTTGTCATATCATTGAGCATCGTTGCAATGCCTTTGTTGTTGACTTCCACATGTACCTTAGTAGCTCCCGCCTGGATCGCCATTTGCAATGCTCTTTAGTAGGCAAAGATTTCAGAGGTTTCAGGTTCGGAGATGCCCGGGAAGACACAACACAAGCCTCCCTATATGCTCCATCATGGCCTCGTAAGACCACCCTTCACACATCTCTCTATCTTTAAGCTTTGGCAGCACACCAACCACGTTATCTTTGAGCTATCCTTGCTCAGGAGGGAACCAACTCTCAACCAGTGCCAGAGATGGGCTCTTATAGCATGACACTCATGTACATATGCCCACTCCAAGACATGCATGTGCACAATTTGTGCTACTGCTCTTGGATCAGTAATCTTCTTGCCTTCCCTTGCTTCGTCCCTTGCAAACCATAACTCATACACTTCCTGAATCATTAATAACTTTTGTTGTTCACACGCTTCAGCAAATCATTGCAACAACCACGCAACTAGCTCGCCACGGGGTCCGTTTGACACCGTTGCGATTACCACTGGAACCCCTTTCCCCGAGCTTAGAACTTTCCAAAACCTCGCTGAATGCGTGCACAACTGGAATCGATGGTGCACAATTTCTACTTGTCCACATAATGCATAGAACACTCCTGGCTTGATCTTGCGCCTATGCAATTCAGCTCCCACGGCCAAACCGTTCTGGATTAACCAACACCTATATATGAATTCTTGCCTTACCAGGTGCATCTGCGTTTCACAGTGCCAACCATTTTTATGCTTATTCACCGAAGAGGAGGACTCTGGTTGTTCGTTTTGTCCTATTTAGTGACATTCTAAGATGGTAAGCAAATATCACAGTGAACTGGCCCGATTTCATGTGATTCCATGCCAGGAAGTTGTTGCATCCCAGTTCAGCGATGGCCATTTGGTTGATATCGTATGCATCGTCAGCAGAAAACATCTATCTATCTTGGCATGGTATCACCCAGTGCCATCCAGGGTCATTAGATCGCTCACACGAGTAACTCCATGTACACACTCATGCCCAAGCAGCTTCATACAACCCATTATGGGGATCCAATTTGTACGATAGATACTAATAGATGCCCATCACTGATACGCCATGTCGCTCCTTTCTGTAGAGAATCACAACCATGCATTATACTTCGGAACATGTACGGCGCCCTCCCGGGCAAGTGGCCTTCATGATAGAGCACTCTCTATAGTACCTGGTGATGGTGTCCTCGATGATGTCGATGCCACAGTGGGGCATGTACTCAGTTTATCATCAAATAAGGATGAAGGAGTCCGACTAGGCGGCCACTGCATTCATAACTCCATATGGACCATTCTGCTTCAACACAATGCCGTTTGGCTAAAAAATGCTGGCAAAACCTATCAACGCATGATGCAAACATGTTTGTAGCTGCAGATCGGCAAGTCAGCCAAAGCCTACGTAGATGACGTTGTTGTCAAAACCAAGCAGTTTGCCACACTTGTCGATGATCCATGGAATACATTCAAAAACCTATGAGCATACAACATCAATCTCAATCCAAAAAAATGTGCCTTCAGCGTCCCATCCGGCAAGCTAATCGGCTTCATCTTATCACATAGAGGATTCGAGGTGAACCTTGATAAGATCAATGCGTTGGCATGCTTAGAAGTGTTGACCGAGCTCAAACACATCCATAAATTAGTAGGGTGCATAGCCTCCCTGAGCCGATTTATCTCACGACTCGGTGGAAAGGCTCTCCCTCTATAAAGACTGCTTCAACAGACCAAGAACTTCAAGTGGACCGAAGAAGCCAACATGACTCTAGAAGAAATCAAGACGCTCATGTCTACTAATCCAATCCTAGCTGCCACCTACCTCGGCAATCCAATGTTGTTGTACATCAGCACCAATCAAGTTGTCATGCAGTCCTGGTCCTCGAGCACGACATGGAAGGACACAAGTTAAAGGTACGGAGGCTGGTATATTATGTCTTTGAAGTGCTTACCCTATATAAAACAAGGTACAAATGGTACCAGGAGATAACATACGTAGTGTTCATGGCTTCTCAAAAACTACAACACTACTTTTAGGAGTGCTCAGTAGCCGTAGACTTGGAGGTACCACTCAATGGCATCATCAATAACCATGACGCCATCGACAGAATTGCAAAATGGTCCATTGAACTATTGCCTTTGAAAATAACGTATCGACCACGTCGAGGCCATTAAATCCCAAGTATTGGCCGATTTCATGGCTGAGTTGACACAGGGACGAGCACCCCGAGAGCATGACACCTACTAAAATTGGGTAATATATTTTGATGGACACAAAATGTTCGCTAGGCTAGGTGCACGAGTGGTGCTCACATCACCGACATGTGACACTGTTAAGTATGTACTTCAAATTGTGTACACCGACTCCAACAACGTGGCAGAATATGAAGCGCTGCTTCATGAATTGAGGATGACGGTCTCCATGGGAATCCAACGTCTCAAGGTTCAAGGCGACTCCAACCTTGCAATTTCGCAAGTCGATGGTGAATTTGACGCAAAGGACCCAAATATGGCAGCATATCAAAATGTCGTTATAACTTTATCACCTCGATTTGAGGGCCTGGAATTTTCACCATATCCAGGGAGACAACAATCAACATGCCGACATACTCGCTAGGATGGGTGCCAAATGAGAGCTGGTACCATAAGGTGATGCCCAACATTCGGAGCTCGAGCTTATCACCCCACTAGCAATAGAGCCACACGAGGAGATACTCGGGGGCTCAACGCTAGAGGAAACCTCCTCGGCCCATGAGATTATGGCCATGATTGTACCCTGGACCGAGCCAACACTTGCATACTTGGTGCGCAAGGAGCTGCCCAAAGATCGGACCGATGCACGACGAATCATCCAATTATCAAAAGCATACAAGATCCATGAGGGGGAACTATATAAACGAACTATCATTGGCATGATCCAGCGCTACATCTCCGAGGAAGAAGGAAAAGAACTCCCCTCGGAAATTCATTCTGGTATTTGCTGCCATCACGCACCACCTCAGACTTTGGTAAGCAAAGTTTTCTGAGCTGGGTTCTACTAGCCCACCACGCGAGCTGACACACGAGAACTTGTAGATGCATACGTGGGCTCCCAGCTCTTTGATAACCCACAAGTATAGGGGATTGCAACAATTTTCGAGGGTGGAGTATTCAATCTAAATTTATTGATTCGCACAAGGGGAGCCAAAGGATATTCACAAGTATTAGCAGTTGAGTTGTCAATTCAACCACACATGGATGACTTAATATGTGCATCAAGGCGATCAGTAGCAAAGTAGTATGGTATTTTAATAGTAACGGTAACGGCAGCAATATTAACAGTAGCAGAAACAATAGTATTTTGTTAGAGATTGTAACAACAACAATGGCGAAAGTAACTTAGCAAAGATCAATATATGAAAAGCGTAGGCATTAGATCAGTGATGGATAATTGCGTTGTATGGCATTCATCATGTAAAAGTTATAACCTAGAGCGACACAGAACTAGATCCAATTCATCAATGTAATGTAGGCATGTATTCCGCATATAATCATACATGCTTATGGAAAAGAACTTGCATGCTATATTTTGTCCTACCCTCCCATGGCAGCGGGGTCCATAAGGAAACTAAGGGATATTAAGGCCTCCTTTTAATAGAGAACCGGAACAAAGCATTAGCACTTAGTGAATACATGAACTCCTCAAACTACGATAATCACCGGAAAGAATCCCAATTATTGTCACCTTGGGGTATGCAGATCGTAACACGTAATGGGCGCATATAACTTGCAAGATAGGATCAAGAACACACATATATTCATGAAAACATAATAGGTTCAGATCTGAAATCATGGCACTCGGGCCCTAGTGACAAGCATTAAGCACAACAAAGTCATAACAACATCAATCACAAAACATAGTGGATACTAGGGATCAAGCCTTAAAAAAACTAACTCAATTACATGATAGATCTCATTCAACCCATCACCGTCCAGCAAGCCTACGAAGGAATTACTCACTCCCAGCGGTGAGCATCATGAAATTGGTGACAGAGGAAGGTTGATGATGATGACGGCATCAAATTCCACCCTCCGGAGCCCCGAACACACTCTAGATCAGCCCTCCCGATGAAGAAAGGAGGTGGCGGCGGCTCTGTATTGTAAAATGCGATGAATCATTCTCTCTGATTTTTTTCTTGGCGAATAGGTATATATGGAGTTGGAGTTAGTGTTGCCGGACGTCCAGAGGGCCCACAAGCTCGTAGGGCACGCCCCTGGGTGTGTGGCTCCTAGGTGGCCCCCTCTGGTATATCTTTCCACCGGTATTTTTTTATACATTCCATACAAATTCTCTGCAAATTTTCAGGTCAATCTGAGAACTTTGATTTCTGCACAAAAACAACACCATGGGAATTCTGCTGAAAACAATGCCAGTATGGGTTAGTTTCATTCAAATCATGCAAATTAGAGTCCAAAACAAGAACAAAAATGTTTGGAAAAGTAGATATGACGGAGACGTATCAACTCCCCCAAGCTTAACTCATTACTTGTCCTCAAGCAATTCAGTTCACAAACTGAAAGTGACAAAGAAAAACTTTTACAAACTCTGTTTGATCTTATTGTTGTAAATATGACTAACCATGTTCAGGTTTTCAGCAAAGATTACGAACTAACTATATTCACGATAACATTTAGGTATCACATTTACTCATATCAATGACATAACCAACTAGCGAGCAATAATAGGATATCTCAGATGACAACACTTTTCAAAACAATCATGATATAATATGAGATAATGGTATCTCGCTAGCCCTTTCTGAGACTGCAAAACATAAATGCAGAGCACCTCTGAAGTTCAAGCACTGACTATACATTGTAATTCATGGTAAAAGATATCCAATCACACTCATACTCAATATCGACTAAACACAGAGCATAAAAATGACAATAGTGCTCTCCAGCCGGTGATTTAATGAGAAGATAATGACTCGACAGTAAAAGTAAATAGATAGGCCCTTCACAGAGGGAAGCAGGGATTTGCAGAGGTGCCAGAGCTCGAAGCTTGTAAAACAAAGATGAATATAATTTTGGGAGGTATGCTTTCATTGCCAATGTAGCGATCGAGAGTTTTCAACATCTTCCATGCTAGACACATTATAGGCGGTTCCCAAATAGAAAGGTAAAGTTTTACTCCCCTTCCACCAACAAACACAAGCCATGGCTAGCTGAATCCTCGGGTGCCCTCCATACCAACACCAATCGAGGGGAGTTTTGTTTCATGATTATATTTTGATTTTGATCACGGGACTGGGCATCCCAATTACCAACCACTTTCTCGTGAATGACAAGCGAATAAACATTCATTGTGAGAATAACCCACCTAGCATGGAAGATACTAACCGCTCCCTGTTGCTTCATGAGCGATTTGGGCATACAAAACAGATTATTATTTGGAGATTTAGAGTTCCGCACATGCAAATTTACTTGGAACGGCAGGTAATTACCGCATATAGGTATTTATGGTGGACTCATATGGAATAACTTTGGGTTTAAGGAAGTGGATGCATAAGCAATATTCCCGCTTAGTACAAATGAAGGCTAGCATATAGATTGAGGAGCGACCAACCAGAGAGCGACAACGGTCATAATGTAACGCCCCAAGACCGGAGCTTCAGATGCCTTCCATGTTTCCGGGTTTCGTCGTGTGATTTGTTTGGTTCATCATTTTCATCTTTGCATCGTGTGCATTGCATCATGTCATCATGCCACTATTATTGCAACCGTTTCAAAACTCTTTTAAATAAATCGTATGGATCTTCGATCCATTTAAATCGAGGGAGTTCACAAGGTGAAATTCTCTTTATAACATATAAAAGTCTCCTACTATTTTTAGGGAGCTATATTGAAATATTCCATTAGTGTGGAACCACCCTCAAACATACTTGCAGTTGAAATTATATGCCTTTCATAATTTCCTTTCCAACCTTCTCCAAACCCTATGCCCAATTCTTTCCCTAACCTTTGTTCTTCTCTCTTTTTCTCCTTCTTTTTTTCTGTAAGAGGAGAGAAGTAAGGAGAGAGGGAGCCCAGCTACCAACCCATTTTGGCCCAAGGCCCTACCGCCCCACCAACTCCATAACCCTAGCTACCCCGATCCCCTCCACTCGATCCCCATATCTCCCTCTCGTTCCTGTACGCCGCCGCACAACGCACGCATCGAGCCAGGAAGACTTGCTCGACCCCCCTCCTCTTTCTTCAATCTCCCAGCGCCGCCAACCTCCCCTTCCCGATCTCCTTCCTCCTCTCGTTCGACCCCACACACAGGAGCCCACGTCGGCCTCTCCTTCCCCTGCGACCTGCACTGCGCCTCTGCTTTCGATGCCCTTGCCCGGATCCTCGTCGCCTCCCCTCCATGGCGCCCGCACCGGCGACCTCGCAGGTCGCTGCCTCGCACCACGTTCATCTTCCCAGAGTTCATCTTCCCAGAGTCCCAGTGCCCAATCCCCTCCAAGTCGCCGGCGATGACCGAGCCTCCCCCAGCGCGCCCCTGCACCGGTCCCTGCCGCGCCCCTGCATCGAGAAGCCAGAGCCACGTCGCTCGATCCTGTTCGCTGCTGCTTCGTCCGCCGTCCCCGGCCTCCAGCCTTCACACATCGTCTCTGCATCCGGGTGGCTGTAGTTCTTTCTTCCCCTCCGCTGCTTGTGCTCCTTCCTCGCGCGTGAAAGGGCAGATGCCCGCTCCTCCTGTCTGCACCACGCCATGGCCCTCCTGAGGCCAACACCGCACAACGTCTGGGTTGGCCTTCTCCTTGTCTATGCACCACATCGTTGCTCGTTGCATGCCAAGACCGCCTCCATGGTACTCGTCAAGTACCCCATCGGCAAGACCATATGGATGCTCGTACGAGAACAGACCGAAACGCTTCCTCTATGACCCATGCACGACTATGGGGATTCACGAAGTACCTTTGGATGAGCCAAGTTCTTCTACACAAAACGTCAAGTACCACACATGTCGGCAAGAACCACAAGTCGGACCCCGAACGATCGACGTCTCGTGGACCGTGTACAACTACCGTTGCCCTCGAAGACGTTGGAGTCATCAAGTACCTCTCCGAACGAACGCGAATGACTACCGTCGCAAGAACGGGACCGGAAAGTCCAAAGACCCCAAGTACCACGACACCGATGACATGAACATCTACGGAAAATTGTGCAACTAAGAACGTGAACGACTACCACCGCCAAGATCACGAGTACCTCTACCGTCATCATGTACCCCTACTTCCACTACCGAACGTCCCGAGAACGTCTACTTCCCCTACACCGCTTTGAACTTGAACCCCTCCGATAACGCACGCTTCGAAGGTATAACCCCGAGACGACCGTCCGAGAATGTTTGCATGTGTTGTATGAGATGCACCCGTCGTCTGCACCGTGTCCGAGTTGTCACTTGCTCGGTCCTCCTCTTTTGCCGTCGTCGACCCGTCTTCAAGTTGCCTTTGTTTCCCCACCCACCCACCCTTTTTCCTCAAGGACTAAGATTTCTTTATCAAGTATCCTTTTATTCTTGTGAAGTCTCTTCATTATTTTCTTTCAATGTTCTTATCCGGTGATTCTCATGAAGATTCTAACGGAGCTTCAAGTTCATCACTCTTCACTCATTTTCTTCTCCGGTGGAACTAATTCAAGCTTTATCAATCATATCTGTCCTCGCTTCAAATGTTTTCTCATGCCAGTGCACCTCATAATCATTCACCTCTCGCTATTCTTTTGTTCCGGAGTGCTGAAGATATCTCAGAAGATGCTAGTGCTTATTCTCATTCATTCAAGCTCTTTCGAGATTGTTATCTCATTCAAGCCATTTAATTCAACCGGCGCAATCTATCTTTTAAATCGTTCTACGGTGTTTCTTTTGAGTGGGCCCTAACCCACAGGTCTTTTTCCAGGATCTTACCTGATTCTTCTAATTTTATCGGAGCTATTCTCAAATTTTCTAAAGTTTGACATAAGAATGAATTATCATCAGTCAAATGCCTTTCTCCAAGATCGTTTAAATTCTTTTCATCGTTGGATCAATCTCTTCGCTTTTGATTCTTCTGGAGTGCCTCTACAATTCATGGTGGCGTTTCTCATCATCATTCTCTGCGTTTGAAGACCGAAGAAGAGTTTCTCTTTAATCTTGCTCAATTCTCCTCAAGATGCGTGGTCCTAGTTCAAGGCCATCCTCTCATAATTGTTTTGATTGCGAGAATTCTTTTCACCTATCCGGAGCAATTCAGGAGTCTTCTTAGTTTCTTTATCCGGAGTCCATAAATTCAGTTTTATTCATTCTCGAACGTCCCGAGAACATCTACTTCCCCTACACCGCTTTGAACTTGAACCCCTCCGATAACGCACGCTTCGAAGGTATAACCCCGAGACGACCGTCCGAGAACGTTTGCATGTGTTGTATGAGATGCACCCGTCGTCTGCACCGTGTCCGAGTTGTCACTTGCTCGGTCCTCCTCTTTTGCCGTCGTCGACCCATGGGAACCCGGAATCCGGGATCACCGCACCATCTTTTGCACGCATCTGCACACTTCTCCTTTGCATCTGTATCTCAATCGAGTTATCAAAACCAGAACGTTGCAGTGGCACCGTTTTCATTATCATTGCCGTGGCACCCCTTTCCTTTCCACCACGGTGACAAATGCTTCATAATGCTCTTGTCAAACTTTTAATAAAACTTGCATAACTTGAACATGTCATTCGCATCATGATAATAACATTTAAATGTTTAAAATTGTTGTTGCACCAAATTGATAATTTGCATATGGGGATTTACCGGAATTGTTGTTTGTTCCGGCCTCATTTAAACTTGTTTGGATAGAGGTGTTACTCATGCTTCACCTCTTGCCATGCTAACAACATTTAATATTGTTGAGTACCTAACCGAGGGTGAACTAAATAATTGAGGTGGTGTTCCGTCAATATGCAACCCGTTGCATATTGAGCTCCACTTAATTTGTAGTTTTGGTTGTTGCATTTTGCCATGCCATGCTTCATTAAACCGGACATGCATCATACTTGGTTGTGCATCATTCCATGTTTATGTGATGGTTGTTTACTATGTTGTTTGCTTCTTTCCGGTGTTGCTTCTTCGGGTTGGTTCCGATAACGTTGCGTTTGTGAGGATCCGTTCGACTACGTCCGTTTGTCTTCTTCATTAACTCGTTCTTCTTCCTTGCAGGATCTCAGGCAAGATGACCATACCCTCGAAATCACTTCTATCTTTGCTTGCTAGTTGCTCGCTCTTTTGCCATGCCTATGCTGCGATACCTACCACTTGCTTATCATGCCTCCCATATTGTTGATCCAAGCCTCTAACCCACCTTGACCTAGCAAACCGTTGTTTGGCTATGTTACCACTTTGCTCAGCCCCTCTTATAGCGTTGTTAGTTGCAGGTGAAGATTGGAGCTTGTTCCATGTTTGGAACATGGATATTTTGTTGGGATATTACAATATTCTCTTATTTAATTAATGCATCTATATACTTGGTGAAGGGTGGAAGGCTCGGCCTTATGCCTGGTGTTTTGTTCCACTCTTGCCGCCCTAGTTTCCGTCATATCGGTGTTATGTTCCCGGATTTTGCGTTCCTTACGCGGTTGGGTTATAATGGGAACCCCTTGACAGTTCGCCTTGAATAAAACTCCTCCAGCAAGGCCCAACATTGGTTTTACCATTTGCCACCTAGCCTTTTTTTCTTTCCCTTGAGTCGGCCGGCTCAAGGGTCTCTTTATTTTAGCCCCCCCGGGCCAGTGCTTCTCTAAGTGTTGGTCGAACTGAGCGATGTCCGAGGCTACCAGGGGCAACTCTGGGCTAGCTTACCCGACGTCTTGCTCATCCGGTGTGCCCTGAGAACGAGATATGTGCAGCTCCTATCGGGATTTGTCGGCACATCTGGGTGGCTTTGCTGGTCTTGTTTTACCATTGTCGAAATGTCTTGTAACCGGGATTCCAAGTCTGATCGGGTCTTCCCGCTAGAAGGAATATCCTTCGTTGACCGTGAGAGCTAGTGATGGGCTAAGTTGGGACACCCCTGCAGGGTTTTGAACTTTCGAAAGCCGTGCCCGCGGTTATGGGCAGATGGGAATTTGTTAATGTCCGGTTGTAGAAAAACTGAAGTTGACCTTAATTAAAATACATCAACCGCATGTGTTACCGTGATGGTCTCTTCTCGGCGGGGTCCAGGAAGTGAACACGATGTTGGAGCAATGCTTGACGTAGGTTGTTCTAGGATCACTTCTTGATCATAGTTGTTCGACCATGCTTTTTCCTTCTCTTCTCGTTCTCATTTGCATATGTTAGCCACCATATATGCTAGTCGCTTGCTGCAGATCCACCTCATACCTTTACCTTACCTATAAGCTTAAATAGTCTTGATCGCGAGGGTGTGAGATTGCTGAGTCCCCGTGACTCACAGATACTTCCAAAACCAGCTTGCAGTTTCCGAGGTTACCGTGCAGATGACGCAACCAAGCTCAAGGAGGAGCTCGATGAAGATCTTGTCCTTTGTGTTGTTTCGTTCTAGTTGATCAGTAGTGGAGCCCAGTCGGGACGATCGGGGATCTGTGTAGCATTTGGGGTAGTCTTCTTTTATTTTGGTTCCGTAGTCGGACCTTGATTGTATTTGGATGATGTAATGCTTTAATCATGTATTGTGTGTAGTGGCGATTGTAAGCCATCTATGTGTCTCTTTCCCTTATGTATTACATGGGTTGTGTGAAGATTACCTCACTTGCGACATTGCTTTCAATGCGGTTATGCCTCTAAGTCGTGCTTCAACACGTGGGAGATATAGCCGCATCGAGGGCATTACACATAAACATGCATTGAGATTAATCAACATTGAATACGAGCATGAGTAGGATATAAAACACTGTGAACATAAATATTGTGGAGGCTTTGTTGGTTTTGATTCTACTACATGCGTGAACATGTGCCAAGTTAAACCACTTGAATCATCCAGAGGAGGATACCATCCTATCATACTACATCATAACCATTTTAAATGCATGTTGTTACACAAGATAAACCATTATTCACTCCTAGCTATTTAAGCATGGCATGAGTAACTATGATCTCTAATTGTCATTGCAAACATGTTTATTCATAATAGACGGAATCAATAATGATGAGCTAAACATATTTACAAAAACAAAACATGTTGAGTTCATACCAGCTTTTCTTCACCTCAATCAATTCACCAAATTTTGTGATTATTGCCTTTCACTTGCATGACCGAACGATGTGAATAATAATAAGAGTGCACATGCCATGGATTAAGCTAGAATCTACAAACATTTATTCAAAGGAGAAGACAGGGTGATATGGGCTCTTCGTTAGATCAACAATAATGCATATGAGAGCTACTCAACATTTTCATCGTGGTCTTCTCCTTACGACAACCCAAAGATAGAAACCCACTAAAATATTTTTTGAGTTTTTGTTCTCTGAAAGAAGCAAGAAAAATGAAAACGAGAAAAACTATTTACACGGGAAAGCTCCCAACAAGCAAAAGAAGAACGAGAAATATTTTTGGGTTTTCTTTTTAATACTATGAACTACTAAAAAATACACCAAAAAGAAAAAAAGTAAAAGAAAAGAGAAATATTTTGCATTCTTGCAATGTTTCAAACACACAAGAAGAAAGCACAATAAAACTAGCATGTATTATACAATGAAAAATGATGAACACCGACAACTGGAATGAATGTGTGATGCATGAATGTAATGTCAGTGAAAGATATGTGCTCCCCCAAGCTTAGTCTTTAGGCCTAAGTTGGTCTATGGCCACAGATCAAAGTATCCCTCCCGTGGGTAGTGCAGGGGCTCCTAAGGGTTCCATTGGTTGGAGAGCTCCTGTGGCTCCAACTGATGTACAAGCTCCAGATATGGCTCAGACAATGGTGTTGGCTCAGGTGCTGGGGTTTGTGTCAGACCCTAATATGCATAGAGTTCTCGGGCATAATAGTGTACCTGCCTGAACAAAGATAGAACAAACAAGGTGCAGGCAAAGTAATAATCTCACGAGTCCCGTGGCAAAATACTAAGTTGCAACGAAGGTGCTTGTGTTTATCATTGTCAATAAAATGAAGCTCCACCATACTAGTATAGTCTAAATATTTAGTAGGTAGCCACCTCTCCTCCGCCTCCTCATGTCTAATAGGAATCTCAAAATGTTCAGCAAGGCGAGAGGCATAGATTCCACCATAAATAACACCCTTCAAAAGATTTGTGTGTAACCGTCGAGCAACCATAGCACCAAAATAAAAGTTCAATCAGGATATAAAGCATAGTGTAAAATAGCAAGATCACGTGCACTAAGCGTTCCACTCTACCACCAACCAGTCAAACATCTCCTGGTAAACAATGCATAGTAACGTAAGACGGGAAAAATGTAAACTAGCCCTCTCGCTTCTGACACTCCCCTTTCCTCTCCCATAGTAGTTTCAAAGATGAAATCCTCCATGTCTCTAGGACATGGATCACAGTGACTGCCCTCATAAGGTCTTTTGCAAAAATTGCAAAAATCGTATAGTGTCATTTCCTTAGGCACATCTTTGAGGTTAAATTCTACAGTGGGTGGTTCCTTCCTAGGATAAAAGTGAAAGCTTTGTACGAAGGTATTAGTGAGGAGATACTAATCACACTTATCTTTGAGGAAGGGAATGATGCCGGCATTATTCACCAAATAATAGAAATCCTCATAAATTCCCACCTCCTTCAAGAATGTGTCACTTAGCTACTCACACGGCCGAACCTCCGCGACAAGCGGGAGATGGTACTTGGGCTTCCTCTTTGAAGTTTCCTCCAAATCCCGGCTTGATGAGCCTCTTAACCACCTCTTCATGGTCCTCATTTCTCTGAAATTTTTAGTAGCTCAAAATAAAAGTGATCCAAAATGCAACATAATTGATAGCAACTACTCCTGCAAGTGTCTAGAGGCCATATTATCAACTAAAACAAGTTTGGACCATATAAATTTGACATGCAAGCTCAAGAACATGGTCACCAACAGTAGCTAAATGTGCAAATAATAAACCACTAGAACAAAACCTAATTGGACCAACGGAGGAGTCACATACCGACGGGCAATCCACCAAAACAGTTTTGGAATCGGAGCTACGAGCAAGTAGATCAAAAATTGCAACAAGGAGAGCACGAACACGGGCTATGGAGAAAGTTTGATTTTTTCTGGAGGAAAGGATAACATGGGTGGCAGCAATAAGTGAGGGGGCCTACGTGGGCCCCACAAGCTTCGATGGCGCGCCCTATGAGCTTGTGGCTCATAGGTGCGCCCCCTGGGGTGTGTTCCATGCCACTATTTTTCATATATTGGAAAAAAATCATATTCAATTTTCAGGGCATTTAGAGAACTTTTATTTTTTTGTCATTTTTTTTGCACGGTAAGTCAGAAAATAGTATAATCATGGCATTTCTACTTTATTAATTCTAAATAACAAAAAGTAAAAAGTGGGTACAGAAAGTTGTGTTTAGTAAATTCGTCGACCACATGCCCATCAAAAGGAATCCATTAATAAGGTTGATCAAGTCTTATTAACAAACTCTTCCGAATGATATGAAACCGGAGAATTTCTACTTTATTAATCATGGCATTTCTACTTTATTAATTCTAAATAACAAAAAGTAAAAAGTGGGTACAGAAAGTTGTGTTTAGTAAATTCGTCGACCACATGCCCATCAAAAGGAATCCATTAATAAGGTTGATCAAGTCTTATTAACAAACTCTTCCGAATGATATGAAACCGGAGAATTTTCGTATAACTCTAGGTTACCTCAACGGGGATATGCATGTCCCCAACAATAAGAATTTGATATTTCTTTTTGATAGTAGGAATAAGGAATTCAAAACCTCCAATAGTAATTGTTGAAAGTTTTCCAATAGAATTGATACTATTCACTTGATGTTGTTTCTTCGGAAAGTGTACTGTATGCTCATTACCATCAACATGAAAAGTGACATTGCCTTTGTTGCAATCAATAATAGCCCCTGCAGTATTCAAAAAGGGTCTACCAAGGATGATCGGCATACTGCCTTCCTGAGGTATATCAATAATAACAAAGTCCGTTAAGATAGTAACATTTGCAACTATGATAGGCACATCGTCACAAATATCGATGGGTATAGCAGTTGATTTATCAGCTCTTTGCAAAAGATATTTCAGTGGGTGTCAACTTATTCAAATCAAGTCTTTGATACAAAGAGAAAGGAATAACACTAACACCGGCTCCTAGATCACATAAAGCAGAGCATGGTATAGTTGGTATTCTCGGGTCTCCTAGTTTCTTTGGTATTCCACCCTTAAATGAATAATTTGCAAGCATGGTGGAAATTTTAGCTTCTGGTATCTTTCTTTTAGTTGTGACTATATCTTCATGTACTTAGCATAAGGAGACATTTTTAGAATATTAGTCAAACAAAGGCGCAAAAAGACAGGTCTAAGCATTTCAATAAAGCGCTCAAATTCTTCTTCATCCTTGTTCTTTGAAGCTTTAGGAGGAAAAGGCATTGGTTTCTAAACCCATGGTTCCCTTTCTTTGCCATGTTTCCTAGCAATGAAGTCTATCTTATCATATCTTTTATTCTTAGGTTGTGGGTTATCAAGATCAACAACAGGTTCTATTTCCACATCATTATCATTATTAGGTTGAGCATCAACATGAACATCATCATTATCATTGTTACTAGGTTCATGTTCATCACCATATTGTGTTTCAGCATCAAAAATAGAAATATCATTTGGACTCTCAGGTGTGTCCACAATGGGTTCACTAGAGGCATGCAAAGTCCTATCATCTTTCTTTTTCTTTGTAGATGGACTAGGTGCATCAGTATTAGTTCTTTGAGAGTCTTGTTCAATTCTATTATGGTTTCCTTTAGGATACAAGGGTTCCTAAGTCATTTTACCACCCATAGTCATACCTCTAACAACATGATCTTTCATCTTATTGTTCATCCCATTAAGAAAATCATTTTGTGACTTGATGACTTGTTCTACTTGGGTTTTTATCATGCATGCATGTTTACTCAAACCCTTGACATCATTAACAGTTCTAAACATAAAGTCACTCAAGCGTTCAATCATATAAGAATTTTGTTTCAATTCTCTACTAATATATGCATTAAAGTTTTCTTCTTTAACAATAAAGTTATCCAATTCATCCAAGCATTGACTAGAAGATTTACTATGAGGAACATCACCTTCATCAAATCTATGGACAGAATTCAACACTCTCAAATTCTTTTGCTTTAGCAAGTTGTTCATCAAGAAATTCACTTAGTGGCACATTATCATCAAGCGAAGTACTAGCATCATCAATAGCATCATTTATAGCAGAAGTAGCATCATCAACTACTTGCGACATATCAGGATTAATAGCAGAGGGAACGATCTTAGTTCTTTCATCCTTTAGATTCCTCATAGTGATCAGCAAATATAAATCCCAAGTGACTCAGCAAATAGAGCAATGCTCCCCGGCAACGGTGCCAGAATAATGTATTGATAACTCACAAGTATAGCAGATCGCAACAGTTTTTGAGGGTACAGTATTCAACCCAAATTTATTGATTTGACACAAGGGGAGCCAAAGGATATTCACAAGTATTAGCAGTTGAGTTGTCAATTCAACCACACGTGGAAGACTTAATATCTACATCAAGGTGATCAGTAGCAAAGTAGTATGGTAGTTTGATAGTGACAGTAACGGTAGTAATAGTAACAGTAGCAGAAACAATAGCAATTTTGTAGTGATTGTAACAATAGCAATGATGAAGGTAACTTAGCAAAGATCAATATATGAAAAGTGTAGGCACTGGATTAGTGATGGATAATTGTGTTGGATGGTATTCATCTTGTAATCAGTTATAACCTAGAGAAACACAAAACTAGATCCAATTCATCAATGTAATGTACGCATGTATTCCGTATATAGTCATACGTCGTTATGGAAAAGAACTTGCATGACACCTTTGTCCTACCCTCTCGTGGTAGTCTGGTCCATAAGGAAACTAAGGGATATTAAGGCCTCCTTTTAATAGAGAACCGGCAGAAAGCATTAGCACTAAGTGAATACATGAACTCCTCAAACTACAGTAATCACCGGAAATAATCCCAATTATTGTCACCTTTGGGTATGCGGATCATAACACGTAATAGGTGCGTATAACTTGCAAGAATGGATCAAGAACACACATATATTCATGAAATCATAATAGGTTCAGATCTAAAATCATGGCACTCGGGACCTAGTGACAAGCGTTAAGCATAGCAAAGTCATAGCAACATCAATCTCAGAACATAGTGGATACTAGGGATCAAGCTCTAACAAAACTAACTCGATTACAAGATAGATCTCATCCAACCCATCATCGTCCAGCAAGCCTACAAAGGAATTACTCACTTCCGACGGTGAGCATCATGAGATTGGTGATGGAGGAAGGTTGATGATGACAATGGCATCGAATTCCACCCTCCGAAGCCCCAAACGGACTCTAGATCAGCCATCCCGTTGAAGAACAGGAGGTGGTGGTGCCTCCGTATCATAGAACACAATGAATCCTTCTCTCTGATTTTATCTTGGTATATATATATGGATATGGAATTATAGTTGTCGGGGTTCTAGAGGGCCCACAAGCTCATAGGGCGCGCCCTGGGGGGGTGGGCGCCCCCTAAGCATATGGCTCCTGGGTGGCCCCCCTCTGGTATATCTTTCCACCAGTATCTTTTATATATTCCATAAAAAATCTTCCTAAATTTTTAGGTCAATATGAGAACTTTGATTTCTGCACAAAAACAACACCATGGCAATTCTGCTGAAAACATCATTAGTTTGGGTTAGTTTCATTCATAACATGCAATTTAGAGTCCAAAACAAGAGCAGAAGTGTTTGGCAAAGTAGATACGTTGGAGACGTATCACTCTTCACCAAACAAAGCGACATGCTAGCCAGAACTCTAAGAACCATCTCAATTACCTGGTTGTTCATGGTTTTGGGGCTAGACATGGTCGGACCACTCTGTGGAGGAAGAGAAAATAAGCAATACCTCCTTTTCATGGTCAACAAGTTCACAAAATGGATAGAGGAAAAACCTATGATGTCGGCAAAGGCAGAGCCAGTGATTAACTTCATCTCTAGCGTAGTACACCGTTATGTGGTATCACACAACATCATCACAGACAATAGGTCCAATTTTACTGATAAGGAGGTAAAGGAATGGTGCACCAAACAAGGCATTAACCTTGACTTATGCCTCTGTTTACCACCCACAAACCAATGGCCAGGTTGAATGAGCAAATGACTTAATCTTAAGCGGCATCAAGCTTCGCCTGATTCAATCTTTAGAGGCAGCCGATAATAAGTAGGTCGAGGAGCTCGACTCCGTATTATGGGGGTTTGCACACCACACCCAATAGATCCACATGCTATACTATGTTCTTCATTGTTTATGGGGCCGAGGCCATACTACCTAGTGACCTCATTCATGACGCACCTTGAGTATGCATGTACGAGGAGCAGGAAGCTGAGCGTAGTTCACCGGATGACCTTGACTCCCTGGACAAGGAACGTGATGTCTCCCAAGAAAGCTCAACCTTTTACCAGTAGCAGGCGTGACGCTATTATAATCACAAGGTTTGGACGAAGGCATACAACATTGGCAACATAGTCTTGTGTTGCCACCCAAATAAGCCAAATCAGCAAAAATTGTCTGCACCCTAGGATGTGCCATTCATCATCAACAAGGTGCACACTGGAGGGTCATACTGGATTCGGAGTGTAAAAGAAATCGTCTGGAGCCGAACCCATGGACTACTGCGCTGATTTCACGGCTAGCATAACTTTATCTGTATCCCTTTTGTTTTAAAATTTTAGCTACGAAAGTCTTTTCGTGCAAAGCTAGAATCGATATATCATATTGCTAATAAGATTTTGTTTTCTTCTGCTTCTTTCCTAATTACATGACACACTTGTTGCGGCTGATGGCCGCACATTTGATGGCTCTATATTTTACACATTTTTACAGCTCATTTGTTGCACGTCCTCTTCATATATTACGTCCCATTGAACCAAATAGGTGTCCATTATGCATAATTAACGGGTTTTTTAATTATCATTGTGAGCATTGCACATTTGTGTATTTATTTGTTTTTATTAGTTTTCTTTCTCTTCATGTATATAAAAGTGTATTGGAGCAACCTAGGACCAAGCACGATGAAAGAATCAAGGATGGGCTCAATACAGAGAGGGGGCAGACTTAGGCATTTTGGAGGTCTGAAAAACTCATTTTTCTGAAGTTGTCAAAATCAAGATCTATGACCAGAAATGGATCGACGTCATTCATACAAATCCAACGAGCCCAAATACGTCAAATCCGAGTTCGTATGAAGAAATGGCGGCCATTTTACCTGAGAAGGTCAGAACAAAAGACGACGTTTCATGCGACCCTGGCCGGTCGTTTGGCTGGTCGTGTGGCATGCAAACAGCTCTGAAATTTGCCTCTCTAGATGGTATTCTGCATTAATTTCGTCCCCAATTGTTCTCACATGATCCTTGGCTCATAATGAAGGGATTGGGAGAAGATAAGGCTCATCTTCAGCCCTTGGATGACCTTATCAACGGAGGAGACACGGAGAGGCCTTCATATAAGCACCTCCAACCCTAGGCACCTCCACACTCCATCATCATTCACGCATCCATCATCCATCTCCATCACCGCTCCAATACCACCATCATAGAGAAGATAAGGGCCAAGCCAAGAGGAAGAAGTAGGGGCGCCTCCACCATGTGCACCGACCTTCGGGCCAGTGCGGTCTTCATCATAGGTGTCGCCACCATCACCATCTTCACAGTCGACGCCGCTGCCATGCTCCTCTCCACCACCGGCTTCACACCAACTTGTAACTTGCCTTCTCCCTCCTATGGTTGAGTAGTTGTATTAGTTCTTGACGAATTGGATGAACCCTTGCATGATTAGTACTTTGTTGAGTAAGCGATCTGATCATTCTCTTTATGTGTATTGCGTTGATTGTCTCATGGTGTTGTGAAGGGCGCCCACATAGCACTAGCCACTTATGGACTTGAGGTGATTTATGTTGGTGAGCAGGCTGGTTGTGGAGGGTAGGTGGTGATAGTCCTATTCTCCCTTTGTCCCTGGTCATTGTAATAGGGATTAGCGGGGAACCCCTAAACTTAAGGACGTGACCACGGGGAGTTCACTTCCCTTAATCATCATTGTGATATCCAGATTGGGGAAGCACGGGGGTGGCATGATTGTATGCGATAAACAGAGTGGGGATGCATACTTTATTGCCTCCGCCCATGCGAGATCATATACAAGTGGATTAGTGATACAATTAGAGAGCAATGTCTATCATGTGTTGTCAGCATCATACTTGTCGTGATGACTCTAATTCCCTCGAGAATGTTTACTACTCAAGCGCCCTTCCACATAGTTTAGTCCCTTTAATTTTCTGTCTTTAATTTATTGTTTGTAGTTTAGATAAATGCTACCCTTTTATTTGTCTTCCTAGCAACCTACTGTAATAGGCCATTTCCAAACTACGGTCTGGGTGCATACATAGCTACGTAAGTGATAACATAGTTGCGGGGTTTGTAATTCCTTCCTATTTGCTCCCTGTGGGTCTGACACTTCACTTATCATGAAAATGCTACAATAGCCCTGTGCATTTCCAGGCCATCAAGCATTTCCAGGGTAGTTGTTGGGGAGCATCGCACTTGGTTATTACTTACCCACTCTCTTATAGTTTATTTATGTTTGTTGCTATCTAACCAAATATACCAAAAAAATATTTTGCTTTGAGATGTCTTCTGTAGGAACTAGGATGGCTGCAATGAAACAAATTGAAGAGGAATGAAAAATTTATGCTCATCACCAACATTCATCTAAAGGTATTTAAGTGGGTGCTAAATTGGAGGCATTGGATATTATCACTAAAGCTACACTTATGTTATCTTGTAAGAATTGTATGCCATATGACCTACAACTGTAAATTTCACTGTATCCCTTTAATAGCATCATACAGCCGTAAATGCCTTCTATCTGAATGTGTTGAACTAATGTTGTTTTACAGAACATAACTGACGAAGAGGGTGAGGGAGCTTTCCATACAACATGAGGAAGTCTTGAAACATATGGGTTTGTTGGAGAGTATTCATAAATGGTGTATTACTAACAACCTCCATAATGCCCCTTTTATTAATGATTATGAGAAGCGGACTGGCGCTTCCGCAACCTCTATGTTGTAGGAACATAACCTCCTGTTGGGGAACGCATTATTTAAATTTTTTTCCTACGATCAAGCAAGATCTATCTACGAGATGCATAGCAACAAGAGGGGAGAGTGTGTCTACGTACCCTTGTAGACCGAAAGCAGAAGCGTTTAGTAACGCGGTTGATGTAGTCGAACGTCTTCACGATCCAACCGATCAAGTACCGAACGCATGGCACCTCTGTGATCCGCACACGTTTAGCTCGGTGACGTCCCTCGTACTCTTGATCCAGCTGAGGCCGAGGGTGAGTTCCGTCAGCACGACGGCGTGGTGACGATGATGATGAAGTTACTGGCGCAGGGCTTCGCCTAAGCACTACGACGATATGACCGAGGTGTGTAACTGTGGAGGGGGGCACCACACATGGCTAAGAAAAATCTTGGAGTGCCTTTAGGAGGCCGGCCTAGGAGTGGCGCGCCTATAGGTGGAGTCCAACTAGGATTCCCAATCCTAGTTCGAGTCCCCTTCCTTTTCCAAGAGGGGAGAGAGGGAAGGAGTAGGAGAGGGAGAAGGAAAGAGAGGGGGGCGCCGCCCCCTCCCTAGTCCAATTCAGATTTGCCATGGGGGGGTCGCAGCCAACCCTTGAGGCCCTTCTCTCCTTTCTCGTATGGCCCATTAAGGCCCACTACTTCCTGACGAATTCCCGTAACTCTCTGGTACTCCGAAAAATACCCGAATCACTCGGAACGTTTCCGATGTATGAATATAGCCTTACAATTTATCGATCATTACGTCTCGACCATTTCGAGACTCCTCGTAATGTCTGTGATCTCATCCGAGACTCCGAACAACCTTCAGTACATAAAATCACATAACTCATAATACAAATCATCATCGAATGTTAAGCGTGTAGACCCTACGGGTTCGAGAACTATGTAGACATGGCCAAGACACATCTCCGATCAATAACCAATAGCGGAACCTGGATGCTCATATTGGCTCCTACATATTCGATGAAGATCTTTATCGGTCAAACCGCATAACAACATACGTTGTTCCCTTTGTCATCGGTATGTTACTTGCCCGACATTCGATCGTCGGTATTATCATACCTAGTTCAATCTCGTCACCGGCAAATCTCTTTACTTATTGCGTAATGCAACATCCCGCAACTAACTCATTAGTCACATTGCTTGCGAGGCATATAGTGATGTGCATTACCTAGAGGGCCTAGAGATACCTCTCTGACAATCGGAGTGACAAATCCTAATCTCAATCTATGCCAACTCAACAAACACCATCAGAGAGACCTGTAGAGCATCTTTATAATCACCCAGTTACACTATGACGTTTGATAGCACACAAGGTGTTCCTCCGGTATTCGGGAGTTGCATAATCTCATAGTCAGAGGAACATGTATAAGTCATGATGAAAGCAATAGCAATAAAACTAAACGATCATTT
This sequence comes from Triticum urartu, assembly GCF_056163025.1. NCBI lineage: Eukaryota > Viridiplantae > Streptophyta > Magnoliopsida > Poales > Poaceae > Triticum > Triticum urartu. The sequence goes on along the minus strand of NC_141877.1, from coordinate 154,307,183 downwards.
ATGCTAAGCTAACAGATGGTTCTTGTCCATCACTTCATTCTCTAATGATGTGATCCCGTTCATCAAATGACAACACATGTCTATGGTCAGGAAACTTGACCATCTTTGATTAATGAGCTAGTCAAGTAGAGGCATACTAGGGACACTCTGTTTTGTCTATGTATTCACACATGTACTAAGTTTCCGGTTAATACAATTCTAGCATTAATAATAAACATTTATCATGAGATAAGGAAATATAAATAACAACTTTATTATTGCCTCTAGGGCATATCTCCTTCACCTCTTGCAAGAATCTGAGGAGACCATCGAGCGATGGTAGAAAAATATTCAAGGTACCACATTCCAAGAAGTGTGTCTATGAGGTAAGCTAGAGAAGGAACATGGAGATAAAGGAGGGAAGGGTCTGTCGGATCATGGGTTCTGGCAAAACCCTTAAGGTTCGAACACTTGGGTGCGTGCGAAGATTCCCCCTACCGATCCACGTGCTAGCTCGGTTAAGATCTTACAAACTAACTCGACGAACTCGCAACACAAAGGAAACAAGATTTATACTGCTTCGGGCCACCGTTGTGGTGTAATACCCTACTCCAGTGTGGTGGTGGTGGATTGCCTCTTGGGCTGATGATGAACAGTACAAAGGGAAGAGCAGCCTCCTGAGGTTGAGCTGTTCTTGTGCTTGGCGAACTTGTGTGTGTGAGGATTCGATTTACCCTCTTCTAGCTATTGTGGTGGCTAGTCCTATTTATAGAGGCCCTGGTCCTCTCCCCAAATATTGAGTGAGAAGGGAGCCAACAACGGTCAATTTGAAAGGGGACAACTAGTATAGATTATCCTGAAAAAAGTGGTCTTTGCCTGCAAAAGGCTCTGGTGGGGACGCCGTGTTGGGCTCCATGGTGACCTCCGTCTTGTTGTCCTGCTGTTCTTGGTCTCGTTGCACTGATATGGAAACCTTTGCTTGATGCCTCGGTACTCCGCGCCTGCGCTTGCCCCCTTAGCACCAAAGAAGAAACAAGGACGCTGCGCGCGCTGGCACCCGCCTGGTCTCGATCGTCACGGCTCACGTCACGGGAACCTCGCGAGGTTTGCCTGGCCTTGAACTCTCCGCCCCTCGCGAACCAGCCTAGTGAGGTCGCTCCTGAGGAGGTCTTGCGTCATCCGCCTCATGAGGTTTGGCCCCTCGCAAAGGTCTTGAATGCCTTGTTGATGAAGATGGGCCGTACAGGCCTGCTAGCAAAGCCACGCCATGGGCCGCAGGCAAGCAAGTCTGGGGACCCCGTTCCCAGAATGCCGACAGTAGCCCCCGGGCCCAAGGTGTCCTCAGGCTTGGCTTTGAGGCGAAGCCAAAGGTCAAGTGCGGAGCGCCGCGAGCCCCAATAGCCTGCGGCCTTGCTTGATGTGTGGCGGTTGATTGGACATGGGCGTCTCCGCTTCCCCATCCTGCCTTGATACCAGCCTGGCTAGACAGCCACCGCGGTCTACACGGTTATTCCTCCATCGCTTGAGCCATTCTCCTCCAATTCCTCTGCTTCCCCCCGGACTCCGCTCCTCTTTCCAATCTGACCTTAGCTCTGCTCGCCCCATCGCCATGGCGCCGACTCAAGAGGATAAGGGGAAGAAGCCTCTGTCTTCGGCTAGTGCGCCCCCAGCCGCTGAGCCTGCAGTTGGCCGATCGCTGGTGCTCAACAATGAGGCCATGGGCAAGGTGCGTCCCATTCTCGCCTCCAGCTTCAATGAGTGGGGAAAGACGGTGGTTTGGCCTGCATCTCGCGCTCACATCGACCGGGCGGCCACTGAGGTCCCCTTCTTCATCGACGCCCTTTTGGGCCGGCTTGGTCCCTCCTTTCTCCGCCTTCTTCAACGCCGTGCTCGCGCATTGTCAGATCCATATGCTGCACCTTGATCCTCAATCCGTGACCCTTCTAGCCGTCTTCGCCTTTGTTTGCGAGGCCATGGTAGGCATTGCTCCTTCCGTGGCTCTTCTCCGCCACTTCTTCTCGTTGTACCCGATTGATCCTCGGGGGAGCCCGGATGCCTGAGCTTTCAGGCTGTGGCGGTGACGGTCGGCGACGGGATCGACTTCGAATTTCCACCATCCATGAGCGAGTTTCGGACGCGGTGGGTGTTTGTTCATGCCGGAGTGCTTAGCCCCCTGCTCTCCTCTCCGTCAGGGCCCGCTATTCCTAACTCCAGTTGGTGCCACCGGAGGCTCGCCGATCCGCGCCTTACCCCCGTCTGGCTCAGGTTGAGGTGGCTCAAAGACCTTGGCGTGACTGCGCCTATGGTGGTGAAGGAGTTCGTGCGGTGTCGAATCGCTCCGCTTCAGCGCCACTCCCGGCCGATGTGGGCCTTGCTCATCAGCTAGGACCACATGAGACTTCAGGAGTCAGGGCTCCCCCTTGAGGCGTGGCGAACGGTGCTTGAGGTCCTGACGAGCGTCCCGTTGCCAGACGACTTGCCGAGGAGGAGTTGCCTTTTGTACCGCTGCTTGAACAAGATGACATTCGTGGAGCGGATGTCCTCCTTCGACGAGTGGGGGCTGCGCCCAGTTGGCCTCGTGGGGCCCCGTGAGAACCCCATCATCGTGGTCCCTCTCCTTGATGCTGGCGTCGAGCTCGCCCCAACTGTGGGTGCAGTGGGGAGAGCACCACTGGGGGCCGATAGTGAAGGTGCCGAGATGCTGATGCCGCCCAGGGCTCCCGAGGCGTCGACCTCAGGGACTCGTGACTCTTCCCTAGGGAGGTGGTTGAAGGGGCGACGCAGCCTACGTCTCCCGAGGCCGGGGCTCCTAAGGCCTCGGCAATTCACTGCGAGGCAGAGCCGGATAGCTCCCCTCAGCTTGGCGCTTCTGAGGCTGCCCCTCCGAGCACTTCTCCAGCCGCGCCTCGTGTCAGCCGCCATGTCCAGCGCTACGGCCGGCTTTGCATGGACTTTGAAGAACTCCACAAGAGAAAGGGGTCCCCAAGCTGCGGTAGCGGCAGCTTTGTGCCATTAAAACGGAGGAAGTATATCGCCGTTGACGAGTTAGTACCTCATCTTGGTGATCTTCTGCATGTTGCTTTCCTTCCTAACGATTGTCTCCTCAGGACCCCTTTGCCAAGGCCGCGAAATCTCCTGAGAAGCAGCTCCCTCTCGCCCCGTTTCCCTCGGCAAGCTCGAGCGCCGCAGGCTCATGCGCTGCCCACGGCGTGGGGTCAACCGTGGGAGTCATCCTGTCATCCAGGTGTCTTGAGCTTGCACCTTCGCCATCTTTTCTTCGCGGCCTTGCTCGGAGCACAACAAGTGTGCCAAGGGCTCCTCCCCTGGTCGTGGATGGCGGCTGGTTGGCTTCGATCCTGGGGTCTTCTTCAAGAAGCGGGCCTTCACTTGTTTGGGCCCCTCATGAGGCCCGCCCCACTAATGGGTGGATGCCAGCCTCCAGCCCCCTGCTGAGAGGGGGCGAGCCACTTCAGGCCCCATCCGCAGTCCCTGCGACGGAGGATGAAGTCAGCAGCATGCTCGGGTCGGCGCAAGAAAGGAGCATCGTTCACCACGAGCTCTTTCAGGAGGCGATGGGCATGATGAACCGTCCTGGCGAAGAGCTCGTGGATGTGGACGCGCGACTCGTAGCTGAGGGTCTTTGACTGGTGGAGGAGCGGCATAAGCTGAAGGTGGCCATCAACCTCGGGTGCCACCAGCGCGAGCTCGATAATGCGAAAGCCGAGGCTTCCCTCGCAGCCTCCCGTGAGGCCTGTTCCCAAGCTCTGGAAGAGGCTCGGGAAGCTGACCGCCGTCGCGGGGCCGTGGAGAAGCGCGTGTGGGAGCTCCAAGCCTGGAGCGCCGTCTTGGATCAGCAGGTGGAGGCGCGCAGGGCTGCCCTTGCGTCGTTGAGGGGGACGCCCGCCGAGGAGGAAGAGATCCGGAAGCACGAGGAGGCGCTGGCACTGGAAACTATGGAGCACGGCCTTGAACTCGAACGGCTGGAGACGAGGGAGCGCCAGGTTGCTCAGGCGGAGGACGACGTCGGCGCGTGCGAGGCCAGGGCCCAGGAGGAGGTCGACCGCCGGGTGGCCGAGGCTCGCACGGATCTCGAGAGCAGGCATGACCTGAAGCTGAAGCTCGTGGAAGCCGGGGCCGCTGGTAGGACTGCTGCCCTCAAGTCCAGGTTGATCGAGGTGGAGCAGCGCGAGGAGGCCGCCGCAAACGCCCTGTCCTCGGCGCAGGCTGAGTTGGCTTCCGCCTGCGTCGAGCTGCTCTCTCTTCGGCAGCGGGTTGCTGACACCGAGTCCGTCACGTGGCAGAACAAGGACGAAGTGCTTCAGCGGCGGACATTGGAGCGTGTGCATGCCCCCATGCCCGAGGACCTCAGGAATAGGGCCAACACCGCCCTGGGCCATATCTGCGATGAGATTGCTACTCGTCCCCATGCGAACGACTACGCCAGCCACCTTCGCTTCTATGCCGACATGGTGACGCGCCTGCAGAACCATTCCAAGAGGGCTCGTGTCGGTGTCAAAACCGGCGGATCTCGGGTAGGGGGTCCCGAACTGTGCATCTAAGGCGGATGGTAACAGGAGGCAGGGGACACGATGATTTACCCAGGTTCGGGCCCTCTTGATGGAGGTAAAACCCTACGTCCTGCTTGATTTATTCTTGATAATATGAGTAGTACAAGAGTTGATCTACCACGAGATCGGAGAGGCTAAACCCTAGAAGCTAGCCTATGTTATGATTGTATGTTGTCCTACGGACTAAAACCCTCCGGTTTATATAGACACTAGAAGCGTCTAGGGTTACACAAGGTCGGTTACAAAGGAGGAGATATACATATCCGTATTGCCTAGCTTGCCTTCCACGCCAAGTAGAGTCCCATCGGGACACGGGACGAAGTCTTCAATCTTGTATCTTCATAGTCCAATAGTCCGGCCAAAGGATATAATCCGGCTGTCCGGAGACACCCTAATCTGGGACTCCCTCAGTAGCCCCTGAACCAGGCTTCAATGATGATGAGTCCGGCGCGCAGTGTTGTCTTTGGCATTGCAAGGCGGGTTCCTCCTCTGAATACACCACAGACGAGTTTGAATACAAGGATAGTGTCCGACCCTGCAAAATAAGTTCCACATACCACTGTAGAGAGAATAATATTTCTACAAATCTAATCTGCTGACACATTTTGGTAGCATGACATCATGCCATGGCCCGGTAATTATTCGAGCCGTTTTTCCTTAACCAGCCCCGCACATAACACGAGGCGGTTTCTTGACACGTCTTGTCAAAGGAGAGATCGTGTTCCCCTTATTACGGGATTCTCATCAATACGGACGTGGGTAACCCAACCGTGCCTACGACTCCTAGATTTTAGGCAAGTCCCAAACGGCCACGAGGAGGACGCTTGATATTCACCCTCTTTATAAAGGGACAAGGCTTTTACTTTTTTCCCTCCCATGCTCAATCGAATCCTTCCCCCGCCTCGAGTTCTAACACCCAAAGCCCAGGTCAGGTGCTTCGAACCTTCAATCATATCCAGATCCAGCCTTCAAGGCCGGTGGATGCCTTCCTCCGTCACGGAGGAGGACATCAAGAAGTTGAGGGAGGCCAGATACCTGACCGCCGAAATTTCGCACAGGCTGCCCGCCCGAGGGCAGGTGATCCCTACTCCTGAACCCAACGAGAGCGTTGTGTTCATCTCCCACTTCCTCCGAGGGCTAGGCCTCGCTCTGGATCCCTTTGTCAGGGGTCTTATGTTCTGTTACGGGATGGATTTTCATGACCTAGCCCCGTATTCCCTCCTTCACATCTCGTCATTTATTGTCATCTGTGAGGCTTTCCTCCGCATTACCCCTCACTTCGGTCTGTGGCTCAAGACCTTTGATGTGAAGCCGAAGATGGTAGAGGGGCAGCACGCAGCGTGCGAAGGTGCTCTGATAAGTAAAATTCCTGACGCTCCATGGCCGAAGGGTTCCTTTCCAGAGGTGTCCGGATTGTGGCAGTGGGAGTGGTTTTACGTCACAACTCCCCGAAGTGCCAAGTGGGTAGCTGCCCCCACTTTCCGCTCGGGCCCTCCACCACAACTGATGTCATGGATTAGCAGGGGGCTGAGCTGGGGTCCAGCAAAGGACGTGCCCATACTGCCGAGCCGCATGCGAGATCTCTTCGAGGGAGATTTCAGTCTGGTCATGGTAATGCAAGTTATGCTGGTTTGTCGAGTCCAGCCTTGCAAACGCCGGCCCCTCCACATGTGGGAATTCAACCCGGAAGGATCGCGCACTATTCAGAATTTCCTCGGCCTGACGCACGAGGAGATGTACAAATCATTCTTCGGACCCCAAATAGTGTCCGGATACTACCGAGGACGTGGGCCTGAGCAGCAACCACACCGCGACCCAAGTAAGTAATCCCATGGCCGAACACATCGTCTATTTATTAATCATGATGTCATTCTGAATAATCGCTCTTTGACCAGGACTGGATAACAAAGGCGAAGATGATCCGGTGTTCGGCCCCCCCTTCCTGAAGGCTTGGAAAATCCGGTGCTGGAAAAGATGCTCGAGCCAGCACCTCGCCCGATGCTCTCAAAGGAAGATGAAGGGGGTAACAAAGAGGGCGAAAGCGGGCCTCCACCGCTACCTATTCCAACCGAGGGAATGAGTGCCTCCGTGAGGGAGGATAACCAAGGGGAAGAATCTGACATTCTCTCGCCCCGGGGAAGGAAGAGGACTACCTCTGAAGATCCGGAAACCAAGGTTTCCAAACGGGAGAAGAAATCTCCACCAGAGGGTCCTGCCTCGGAGGGTGCTCTTGCTGCACAAAGTCCGCACGGGGATCAGCCCTCAAACGAGCTGTAAGTAATCAAAAAGTACTTAATAGTGAATATATACTACCTTACCTCTGAGAAAAATAACCGAAGCATTTATCTTGCAGCTCGGATCTTAGCCCTTCTCAGCAGAGCTCGTCTTCAGGGGATCTTCTTCCGGAGATGATAGAGAGCGAAACGCCTCCCCCGGACTCCCTAGCTCAAGAAGCGGGCGACCTTGAAGTGTCATCACAGAGGGTTTCTCTTGCTACGGCAAGGCTAGAAGGTAATCCTATGCCCACCCGAAGTCCCCAGTATCCGGCTCTTGAAGAGAGCAATCAAAAGAGTCCGGCACCATCTGGTATGCGGTCGGACGTACTGAAGGATCTGCTAGAGCGAGCGACTATCTAGAAGAGCACCGTACATTGATGGGTATGGTCATTGAAAGGATTTCGTCCACCGAAAGCGGGTTGCATGAAGCCTTTATGAGTCTACTGACGGTCTTTGAGGTACGTGAAATGATATACATTTGTGATAGTACCGCACATTTTTAGGTGTGCCCTGTGTAGATAGTAGCCCTGAGACTCTGGTTGTCGTTGAGAATGCCGTCAAACAGAGGATCGTAGTCCCAGGTAATAACCGGTGGCTAGTCGGGCTAATGGGGTTGCCGAACTAAAGCGGCAACTGGATGCGGCGGATGCCGACATCAAGATTGTTAACAAGTGGCTTGACGAGGCACATGGTAGGTGATATTTCCGGTGAATGTCTCATAGTAAGAGCAGCGTGATGCTAGTATCTTTAATATGCTATGACTGCAGATGGAGCTGCCACCGTGGAGGCCCTGCGGGCGGAGCTTGCCCAAGCCAAGGTGCAAGAAAGGAGTAGTAATGCGGCCGCTTTGAAGGCGGCCGAAGAGTTGAGAGCCGAGAAGGCCGCGCATAGTGAGAGCAAATAAAAAATGGCCAAGATGACTGTAAAGTTAAAATATACTACCGACCGCTGCCAGCTTCTTGAAGAAGAAAACCGGGCGAAGGCGACGGACCTGGAAAAGGCCACGATGGTGAACAAGGACACCCGCTCTGCAATGAGAGCGAAGAAGGAGGAACTGCGTGAAGCCGGGGATATTGTGGCTGGGAAGCCCTTTATGCTGTGGAGGAAGTTTGGAGATCCTCGGTATGCCCCACTGGATCGGCTGTGGAGTTCAGGAGACACATATCTAGACTTAGCGACGAGTGCTGTTGATGCGGCCGAAGTGGACAAGCTATTCTGGTTGCAATTTAACGTTCCAGAGCGTCCGCTTCCATTGACTGATCAGCTTGCCGAATGGGCCGAGCTGAATAGATTGTCCGGACTCGCCATGAGGTCTATTGTGGATCATCTGTGGCCGGAAAGACCAAAGCCAAACAACTATTTTAGCTTGGTGCAACAGTTCCTTGGTGCGGTGCCGCACATTAATGCGATGAAGAGGTCGGCATGCATAGAAGGCTCGCGGATGGCCCTTTCCCGTGTCAAAACATACTGGGCAGAGATGGATGCCACCACTGTTGCGGCGCAGGGTTCAGCCATAGGCCGAGTGGCTGCCGAGCACTATTTCAAAGAGGTTCTTGAAGGCGCTCGTTCGATAGAGGCCCAGTGCTCGAAGAATATTATGTTTGAGTGACATGTATTCCCATTGTAAAGACAATGTTTTATTAAATTTATCAAGGCTGTATTTATATTTTTGCCCGAAAGTATTATGATGCCTCCTGTGCGGCCGTTTATGTATATATGTATATAACCTGAAAGATTGCAGTTGTCGGCATCAGCCCCCACACATATAATGTGGGGGTGTTCGCAGAAGACGCATGTTCACACTTGGTCCAACGTCTTGGTCCATTAAGGAGGTTATAGCGCAACGAACTAGGCAACCGGACTATAATTCTTTAACACTTTCACTTAGCCAAAGGAGTTTGACAGTGGGGCTACTATATAGCCCATTGTGGCTCCGCACTCATCTGGATTCGGGGTACGTACATGCCCGGCCGGGAAACGACCCTTCGTTAAGGCGGAGGAATCCCGAAGATTCCGATAGGTCGTCGAGTGGCTGACCAGTCTCACGCTATATCATGACAGTCAGTTTTTGGCTTTCTCTACCGAGGTGCTCGTCCGGATGAACCAGGGCACAATCACAGTAGTTCTCCTGGTGCCACCTTAGCCGATAGAGCGGAACGTAAGGCAGCAAAACACAGGAGCCGGGCAAACCCAACATTTGACCAAAGACATGATTCGGAGCTGATGCATATAAGGCCAAACTCGCGATGCCGAACACTCCCTAAGGTATTCGGTCTTTATGGTGTAAACCGGGCCTAAACAGTGCCCTTTGTAATAAGCCCCTGGTGTCCAGGTACATGCATTATTCTGACGTGGCCACATGCCAAGACGTCAGCATCCATCTCGATTGTACTGAGAATCCGAAGGATGTGTATCAACAAGAGACAGTAAAAAAGGTTGACGCAGGGTCTTAATCTAAAAAGAATCCTTGGAACGGGTCCCTGCTGCACGTCTGCGCCTGTGTCTCCATTGTGCCGTATCCTGGACGGGTGTTGCACGATGGTCATCTGTAAAAGAGAGGAACTTTAGTTGAAATGTTGTCGTGCAAAAAGGTAGGTTATACTAAAGAAACCACGTATAGTTCAAGATGAGTAAAATTGAGCCGAATTGCCAGTTGTTTGCACGCATTGAGCCCCTTGTATTGTAATGGGGGTATGGCCATCAAACCTGTATTAATTACATATAGCTGCGCCGGACTCGTCTAGCCAAGTCCGTGGTCTTAATGACCTATTAGATGCTTTAGTTGGTGAGGCCGCTTAGTGTGCGGCTGCCAAGGCAGCCGCGTGGTCTTCCGCGTGCAAGGAGCGCCCAATACTTCCATTTATTGTGATGATGCCGCGTGGACCGGGCATCTTAAGCATGAGAGAAGCGTAGTGCGGTATTGCGTTAAAGCAAGCAAAAGCTTCGCGTCCAAGTAGTGCTTGATAGCCACTTTGGAACGGAGCGATGTGGAAGGTTAAATTTTCGCTACGGAAGTTATCGGGGAAGCCGAATATAACCTCTAGTAGCAGGGAGCCCGTGCAATGAGCCTCTGGGCCTGGCGTTACTCCTTTGAAGGTAGTATTGCTGCAGCAAATTTTTGTTGGGTCTATCCCCATTTTGCGGACTGTGTCCTGATATATCAGGTTTAAACTGCTGCCGCCGTCCGTCAGGACTCGTGTGAAGTGGTATCCGTCAATTATTGGATCTAATACCAAGGCAGCCCATCCTTCACGTTGGATACTTGCCGAGTAGTCCCGATGGTCGAAGGTGATCGGTTGAGATGACCAGTGGCAAAACTCCGCGGTGATAGGCCCTGGAGCATATTTCTCTAGGGGTGCCACTTTGCTTCTCCCCTTTATCACGTGTACCACGTTTACTGTTTTGACTTCTGGTGGGAATTTCTTCTGTTCCCTAGAGCTTTGCGTGCGAGGCTCGTCCTCGTCTTCGCTTGGTGTATCCTGCCCCTTGTGTTTGGCGTTGAGCTTGCCGGACTGCTTGAAGACCCAACATTCTCTGTGGGTATGATTTGCAGGTTTTCGGGGGTGCTATGGATCTGACATATTTGGTCCAAAATTTTATTTAGGCTGGGCAGTTCGTCTCTGTTGCCTTTGGTGGGTGGCTTTTGCTGGCCTGGCCGAGAGCTTCTGAATTCGGCGTTTACCGCCGTGCTCTTCGAGCTGTCTTCTTTGTTCCGGCGCTTATTTTTGCTGCATCATGATTTCCCGTTTCCATCCCTGACTTTGGATGTACTTGGGTCGCTGGTGCTTCATCGGGCTAACCAGCTATCCTCGCCCGCGCAAAAGCGGGTCATGAGGCTTGTTAATGCTGCCATTGTTCTCCGCTTTTCTTGGCTGACATGTCTAGCAAGCCATTCGTCTCAGACGCTGTGCTTGAAAGCTATTAAGGCTTCAGCGTCCGGACAGTCGACTATTTGGTTCTTTTTAGTAAGAAACCTGTTCCAAAGCTTTCGGGCTGACTCTTCGGGCTGTTGAGTTATATGACTCAAATCGTCTACATCCGGTGGTCGGACATAAGTCCCTTGAAAATTTGCCCGAAAAGCGTCTTCGAGCTCTTCCCAGCTTCCAATTGAGCTTTCGGGGAGGCTTTTAAGCCAGTGCCGAGCTGGCCCTTTGAGCTTGAGGTGTAAGTATTTGATGGCGTGGAGATCGTCTCCTCGAGCCATATGGATATGGAGGATGTAGTCCTCAATCCAGACCCCAGGGTCTGTCGTTCCGTCGTATGCCTCTATGTTTACGGGTTTGAATCCCTCTGGAAATTAGTGGTCCAAACCTCATTGGTGAAACATAAGGGGTGTGCGGCACCCCTGTATCTGGGTGTGCCATGGTGTTCGGATGTTTGTTGTGTTGCATTGCATACTAGAGCCCACTTGCGTGGACCGTAGATGGATCTGGTTGCGCCATCCTTTTGATGCGAGCCCTTACGAGGATCACGTACTGGCTTATGTGCGGCGTCGTCTGCCGCTCTGTGTTGGTCACGAGGTCGTCTATCCAACCAGATGGCCGTTTTATTTTTAATTGCGGAGGATCTAAGGCCTCCTCATTGAATTTAGGTAGCAACTTTCGCTTCGGGTAGCTCTTGGTGTGGCGATTACTACCGTACTTCGCTGTAGTGTTGAGTACTTCACTCCATCTGATTTTGAGTGTGTCTTGTGCAGCCCTGAGCCTTTGCTTTCTGCTTTTTCATACTCCTCGCAATGGAAACCATCCTTTGATGGGCATTCTGTTGCCCTGGGTGCCTGTTTGGTGTGATGTCGTCCAGACTGTTATGTTCGACGAGGTTGGGTTGTTCGGTTTGATTCTCCGTGTTGCTGTGGTCGGGTGATGGTTCACCCTGCTCTAACGCTGAGCCTATATGATCGTTGTTTCTGTAGAGGCGGGATTTGGGGCGGCGCTTACGCCACCGCTTTGACTGCTTATCGAGGGAACAACCCTTTGCTGCGTCCTTCTGTTCCTCGTCGTCGTTTTCTTTGGGTGTGTCCACCATGTATACGTCATGTGATGAAGTGGGCGTCCAGTGCCCTGTGGGCAGTGGTTCCTGTTCATCTCATGCATCTCGTCCATACCGTCGATGTCTTCGGAGTCGAAGTCAAGCATGTCGGTTAAATCGTCGACAGTGGCTACTAAGTGGGTGGTGGGTGGGCGGCGAATTTCTTCGTCATCCGCATCCCAATCCTGCCGGACATAGTTCGGCTAGGACTCTCCTCGAGCCATATGGATATGGAGGATGTAGTCCTCAATCCAGACCCCAGGGTCTGTCGTTCCGTCATACGCCTCTATGTTTACGGGTTTGAATCCCTCTGGAAATTCGTGGTCCAGCACCTCATTGGTGAAACATAAGGGGTGTGCGGCACCCCTGTATCTGGGTGTGCCATGGTGTTCGGATGTTTGTTGTGTTGCATTGCATATTGGAGCGCGCTTGCGTGGACCGTAGATGGATCTAGTTGCGCCGTCCTTTTGATGCGAGCCCTTACACGGATCGCGTACTGGCTTATGTGTGGCGTCGTCTACCGCTCTGTGTTGGTCACGAGGTCGTCTATCCGACCAGATGGCCGTTTTATTTTTTAATTGCGGAGGATCAAAGGCCTCCTCATCGAATTCAGGTAGCAACTTTCGCTTCGGGTAGCTCTTGGTGTGGCGATTACTGTCGTACTTCGCTGCAGTGTTGAGTACTTCACTCCATCTGATTTTGAGGGTGTCTTGTGCAGCCCTGAGCCTTTGCTTCTGCTTTTTCAGACTCCTCGCAATGGCAACCATCCTTTGATGGGCATTCTTTTGCCCTGGGTGCCTGTCCGGTGTGATGTCGTCCAGACTGTTATCTTCGATGAGGTTGGGTTGTTCGGTTTGATTCTCCGTGTTTCCGTGGTCGGGTGATGGTTCACCCTGCTCTAACGCTGAGCCTATATGATCATTGTTTCTGTAGAGGCGGGATTTGGGGCGGCGCTTACGCCACCACTTTGACTGCTTATCGAGGGAACAACCCTTCGCTGCGTCCTTCTCTTCCTCGTCGTCATTTTCTTTGGGTGTGTCCACCATGTATACGTCATGTGATGAAGTGGGCGTCCAGTGCCCTGTGGGCAGTGGTTCCTGTTCATCTCATGCATCTCGTCCATACCGTTGATGTCTTCGGAGTCGAAGTCGAGCATGTCGGTTAAATCGTCGACAATGGCTACTAAGTGGGTGGTGGGTGGGCGGCGAATTTCTTCGTCATCCGCATCCCAATCCTGCCGGACATAGTTCGGCCAGGACTCTCCTGACAATGAGAGAGACTTTAATGAGTTCAGTATGTCGCCGAAGGGCGAGTACTGAAAGATATCTGTGGAGGTAAACTCCATGATCGGCGCCCAGTCGGATTCGATAGGCACGGGCGCGGGCGGTCCGGAGTCCGTGGCCGGGGAAGAATCTGGTAGTTCGGCGTCACGGCTCCCGTGAAGGGTAAGGTCTATCCTCGGCTCGATGGCCGCAAAGAGTACGGCCTCCGTGGCGGGGTCTATCCACCCGTCCATGGGTGGCACGATTGGCTCCGAATTGAGGGTCGGAGCAGTTGCCGGTGCGACCTCCTGAACACTGTCCGATGGTAGAGCTAGATCATGCTCATCGATACCATGTGGCGCACTCGGCAGGGGCTCGAATCTGTCAAAGATCAAGTCTCCGCGGATATCGGCCGTGTAGTTTAAGCTTCCAAACCTGACCTGGTGGCCAGGGTAGTAACTTTCGATCGGCTCCAGATGGCCAAGCGAGTTGGCCCGTAGTGTGAAGCCGCCGAATACAAAGATCAGTCCGGGGAGAGAAGTCTCACCCTGGACTGCATCGCTATCGATGATTGAAGGAGCCATCAAGCCTAATGGCGACGACACAGAGGAACGCTCAATGAAAGCACCAATGTCGGTGTCAAAACCGGCGGATCTCGGGTAGGGGGTCCCTAATTGTGCGTCTAAGGCGGATGGTAATAGGAGGCAGGGGACATGATGTTTTACCCAGGTTTGGGCCCACTTGATGGAGGTAAAACCCTACGTCCTACTTGATTTATTCTTGATAATATGAGTAGTACAAGAGTTGATCTACCACGAGATCGGAGAGGCTAAACCCTAGAAGCTAGCCTATGGTATGATTGTATGTTGTCCTACGGACTAAAACCCTCCGGTTTATATAGACACCGGAGGGGGCTAGGGTTACACAAGGTCGGTTACAAAGGAGGAGATATACATATCCGTATTGCCTAGCTTGCCTTCCACGCCAAGTAGAGACCCATCCGGACACGGGACAAAGTCTTCAATCTTGTATCTTCATAGTCCAATAGTCCGGACAAAGGATATAATCTGGCTGTCCGGAGACCCCCTAAACCGGGACTCCCTCAGCTCGCCAGTTTGTTGAAGAGAGGAGGCACGGCCTGCTCGGGCGCGCGTTCTCCCCCGTCTTCAGCCATCTCCAGAACGCCGATCCCAACTTCGATTTTGACACCGCCATTGCTCCCGTACATGTAGCCATCCGGGGCGACCTGGCGTGATGGGTTGAAGACAACATGGATGCGCTGGTCAGGGCCTTTACTTCCGAAGATGACGCGGTTGTGGTCGCTGCAGACAAAGGCGACATGGTTGACGACGGCGATGCCGGCGCTGGTGAAGGTGGAGGCGATGCCAACGACGGCAACAACGACGCCAGCGGTGCGTCTGAAGATGTCATGGGGGACGTGGCGAGCGACATATCCGGCTAATCCCACGTTTCCCTGCTGTTTACCCTGTAAAAACTTGGGCGTGGCCACTAAATATTGTAAGAGCATTTTGAGAGGGGGGGCCCCTGATGTAAACAAATCACAACTTTTATCCTTCTATGTCAAATTGGGTATGCGTCTTCACGAGCTCATGTATGCTGCGGCAAGGTTGCTGTTGCGCTTTACCTTAGCCTGGACGAGCCCAAAACCGGCTCAAGAGTTTGTGGGTTTCTGGGAAGCTCCTGAGGAATTCGTCGACACACCCGACCACTACAAAAAAAATACACATCCGTGACATTTTGGGCCGAACGAATTTTTTTTTCTCTCATACATATGACACTTCTATGACGATAATTGTGACAAAACCTGGTATCATCGTAGATGTGGTGGGCTCCTACTTCTATGACAAAAAATCATGACAGAAAATGGGCTTTTCATCCTGGGCGGGCCGGAGACGCCAATGCATGACATTCTTTGGGCCGTCCATGACGGAAAAAACCGTGGTAGAAGCGAGGGCGAGAAAAATTTCGGGGAGTTCCCGGTTACGGTGGGAGGTCGGGGGCCGAGCGATGCACGTTTTTGTCATACACGTACGCGCGTGTGTGCGAGGCGTTGGCTCTAACTGAACCCGAGCGAGGCATTGGGCTCTAACTGAACCCGAGCTATTGCACTGCAGGCTACGCGTTACTGAACCCGAGCGATCGATCGATGGCTATTAACTGAACCCGGTCGAGTGATTCCTTCGCTACTGCTGCTAACTGAAGCTTATCAATGCTGCCTATGGATGAATAGTTAGCGTTGCGGGGGGGGGGGGTTGGATGAACAGTTCCCGGTGGGGGTGGATGAACAGGACCCCGATCGATCGAGCCGGTTGGGGCTGGATGAACAGGACCCCGTGGAGGGCTGGATGAACAGGACCACCCCGTGGAGGGCAGGATGAACAGTAGACGGTGGAGGGCAAGATGAACAGTAGCCCGTGGAGGGGTGGTTGAACAGGAGCCCGTGGAGAGGGCTGGTTGAATAGTAGCCGGTGGAGTAGCGCGCGGTGGAGGCTGGATGAACAGGAGCCCATGGATGAACAGTCGCAGGTGGAGGCTGGAGGAGGTCGACGGTGGATGAACAGTAGCTCATGTAGGCTGGAGGGGGTCGACGGTGGAGATGAACAGTATCCTGTGGAGTCCCGTTTTGCGGTACGCCACACCCCTCCCGATGAACATGACCCCCGTTTCGACCATAGGTGGTCCGTTTCGTCTGTTTTGCGGTGCGCCACACCCCTCCCGATGAACAGGACCCTCGTTTCGACCGTAGGAGGTCTGTTTCCTCCGTTTTGCGGTACGCCAGACCCCTCCCGATCAACAGGACCCCGTTCCGAACGTAGGAGGTCCGTTTCCTTCGTTGTGCGGTACGCTAGGCCTTGTTTCCATCGCCTGTTCTGTCCAAGCCCTCCCGATGAACACGACCACGCATTCCATTCCGACCCAGCCGGTTGGCTCCCACGCGTTCCGTTGCCTCCCCATGAACAAGACGCATTTAGTTGCCTCCCCATGAACACGAAGCATTCTGTTGCCTCCCCATGAACACGACGACGACACTGTTTCTCCGTTCCGACCCAGCAATGTACACGAGCCCTGGCCGTACGTATGCGCGAGTAGGCGTTCGAGACCCCGCCCGTATGTACACATACAGGGCCATATTTTCTTTCTTGCACCCTGGCCGCTGTACATACGTGTACATGCTACGTGCGCGCCTCTACTACGACATGTGCGCGCCTCTACTATGACACGTGCGCGCCTCTACATCGACCAGTATGTATGTACACGTTCGCGACCAGAATGACAACGCTACGTATGCTTCGACCAGGTGGGTCCCGACTGTCACGCACTTCCTTGCCTGCAAAGATGTAGCTGGTGGGTCCCAGCAGTCAGGGGGCAAATCGTTTTTTTTGCCCGGATGCACTTCCTTGCGTGCGAAGATGTAGCTGGTGGGTCCTAGCAGTCAGGGGGAAACATTTTTTTGCGAAATACAGTGGCCCGTCTGGTGGGTCCCAGCTGTCAGGTGGAGGGATCATTATTTTCCGCGTAATAAGGAGGCACTTCCTTCCTGCGGCCGTGGACCCAGCTGCAGCCTCTCCATGTACAGTCCACGTCCGATGGAAGTCGTTCCTTGACCACGTTGACCATGCCGTGCCGAGAGCACCACGGCAGTGGACAACGGCGAGGCCTAGGAAGGGGACGACACGGAGGCAGGGAAGACTCGGCAGTTGTTTCCCACGCGGAGGGGAGTACGATTGTACAAGGGTTTACTGGTTCGTCTGCTGTCGCCGGAGAATAACAGCAGGTGTGGGTGAGTAGAGGGATGGCTAGGCCAGCAATGGGAGTACGGTCGGGCAGTGAGGCCTGAGCGGCAGCACAGCCGGCCGTGAGGAGGAGGGAGCAGTAGTCCCGCCGGCGCTTGTTTGAGCGGCTGGAGTAGGAAGAACAGAGATTGAAGAAGGACGACGGCTGTTGGATGGACATCCAACAGTCAGTGCTTGTGTGTCAACCTTTTTTAGGAAAGCCTCAAATCTGTGAAAAACAGCATACATCCCATTTGCTAATTCTTAAGGTTTTTTTGGAGCCCATATTCTTTTTGTTAGCATTACAGCCCATATTGTGGCAACGGTTAAAAAATTATACGAAATTTTGCATATTTCGGTGCGGTCGGAACTGTTTTTAATCCCAAATTTTTGACTCACATTCAAACTGATTTAAAAAATAAATGTATATCAATATAAAATCCAACAAATTCTCCATGCATAAAAATTAATGTAGTTTAAAATCTTGAAATGAAAAAAAAAGATATTTGAAACTAATTGCCGGTTTGATGTGTTTTAATAATGTACAACCCATTTCTCATTACTGATGGGCCATTTTCTTAGCCAGCCGAATGAAAGCTCTCCTCGTCTTGAAAGATTTGCAGCCCAACAGGCCTCACAAAGCGACTTACTTGGCAAATCACAAAAAAACTGGGCTATGGCCGTGGACCCAGCTGTCAGCCTCTCCACGGTAGAGTACTCTTCCGATGGAAGTCGTTGCTTGACCACGTTGACCACGCCGCGCGGAGAGCACCACGGCGGTGGACGACGGTGAGGCCTAGCACTACCAAAAAAATACATTTCCGTGATGATATGTGTTTGTCACAGTAGGTCACTTTTTTTGTCATGCATGTACATCCCTGACAAATTTATGACAGAATCAAGATAGTCATACCTATGCTGTCGTAGAAGTGTTCCATGACATTACCAAAATTATCATCACAGAAGTGTCCACTTCCATGACGATAAATCGCGCGTCACAGAAGTGCTTTCGTCAAGGGTGACCGACACGTGGCATCCACCGTAACGGAACGCCGTTAAGCTATCGGGTTGGGTTTTGGATCCGATAACCCATTAACAGCCCTGACCAATGGGGATTTTCCACGTGTAAAATCATCATTGGCTAGAGGAAACACGTGTCGGCTCATCGTCGGGACAGATCTCGTCCACTCACTGGACAGAAGGTGCCTATGATACGTCGACACGTGGCATGACCCAACAAGTTTAAATGGGCCGGCCCATCTAAAGGCCCACAAGATTTTGCGAACCATAATGGGCCGGCCCAGCTAAAGGCCCACGAGATTTTGCAGACCATAATGGGTTGGCCCAGCTAAAGGCCCACAAGATTTCACGGGCCATAATGGGCCGGCCTAGGTAAAGGCCCACAAGATTTTCGTGTGCCATAATAGGCCGGCCCAGGTAAAGGCCCACAAAATTCTTGTGGGTCCTAATGGGCCGGCACAGCTAAAGGCCCACGAGATTTCGCTGACATTAATGGGCCGGCCCAGATGTAGGCCCACAAGATTTTGAGGATCCTAGTAGGCCGGCCCGTTAACTAGCTGCCATGTGTTTGGGCCAAATGTCGACCCATATTTGATCCGGTCTATTAATGGCTTACCACGCTCCGGGCCTAATAGTGGCCCATATGAGATCCGGCCCGTTAAAAGCCTACCACGTTCTGGGCCAAATTACGGCCCAGATCAGGTCCAGCCCTTTAAGAGGTTTTGGGCCTAATTATGGCCCATAACAGATTCAGCCCGTCAACTGGACACTATGCTTTTGGGCCAACTTGCTAAAGGCCCACTTAGTAATTCGGCTTGATATTAGTTTTGGCCTGTTAAGGGCCCGTTTAACATTTCGGCCCTATATTAATTTCAGCCTGTTAAAAGCCCGTCATATAGTTGGGCCTAACTACGGCCCGGTTTGCATCCGGCCTGCTCGTAGCCGATATCTGATTGGGACAAACAAGGACCGAGACAATTTTTTGGCCTGTTAAAAGCCCGTGATTTGATTCGCACAATCATGCGCCGGGGTTCATTTTGGGCTGCTGTCGGCGCATGAGCTGATCGGCACGTTTTAGGCCCAACCTACATCGTGATTGCATGACGGCCCGATTATATACCGTAATTTTACGGTTTGGCCAGTTTACTGTGAAGACATGATATATATATATATATAGTAAAATAACTGCAGCATCGTGAATAAGAAAAAACCTATACTATACAATAAAGAAATTACGACATATTACATCCACTGGGCATCAAAGTTCACCACTATGATAATAAAGCACAAGCAGACAGCAGATTACATACACTGGGCATCAAAGATCGCCACCAGTGCAAATAAACACGCCGACAAAATAATATACAAAACCGACAACACTTCAATAGAGTTCAAGAAAGGTTAGCCCTGCTGGGGAGCTGCAGCGCAAGCTACTGAGCAAGATGATGAGACTGCGCTTGTTCAACACTTATATCTTCCTCAGTCTAAAAGATAAACAAGCAGACAGATGACAGGTTTTGCACATAAAAGTATCAGTGCTGACAATTCATCACATTTCTTACTGACGAATAAAATGACACAGTTTAAATTTGCATTAACACAATATGGTATTTGTCGGTGTTCTAGGAATGGGGGTCCCCAGACTTGCCTGCCTGCGGCCTGCGGCGTGGCTCAAAGGGGGGCCCAGCACGGCCCATCTTCATCAACACAGACCCAAGACCCTCGCGAGGGGCCAAGCCTCGCGGGGCGGACGACGCGGAGCTTCCTCAAGCACGGCCTCACCAGGCTGGCTCACGAGGAGGCGGAGAGATCAAGGCGGGGTACCTCACGAGGTGCCCGTGACGCAAGCCATGATGACCAAGAGCGCCAGGCGGGTGCCAGCCCGCGCAGTGTCCTCCTTTCCTCTTTGGTGCAAAGGGGCAAGCGCAGCCGCGGAGTACCGAGGCATCAGGCAAAGGTTGCCATTTCGGTGCAACAAGACCAAGACCAGGAGGACTGCAAGACAGAGGTCATTGTGGAGCCCAAGATGGCGTCACCACCAGAGCTTTGTGCAGGCGAAGACTAATTTTGTCAGGATAGCTGGTACTAGCTGTCCCCGTTCAAATTAGCCCACCATTGTTGGCTCCCTTCCCGCTCGATATTTGGGAAGAGGACCAGGGCCTCTATAAATAGGACCAGCCACCCACAGGAAGGGAAGGTTGGGAAAAAGGCATCAACGATCGAGTAGAGAGGAGATCGAGACCAAGCATCAAGAGGTTGGGGATCGAGACAAACGATCGAGTAGAGAGGAGATCGAATCAGATCAACAACTGTGAAGAGAGAGAGAGAAGGGTGACTGAACTCCTCCCAGCAGTTCATCGCCCCAGCCAAGAACAGACCCTCGCGAGGCTGTTCTTCCTTGTATTGCTCATCATCATCAGCCCAAGAGGTAATCCACCACACCACACACTAGAGTAGGGTATTACACCACAACGGTGGCCTGAACCAGTATAAACCCTGTGTCTCTTGTGTTGTCCTTTCCATAGCTTAGATCTTAGCGAGGCAGAGGGGTGCAGGTAGGTAGGAGGCGAAATCTCCGCACGCACCCCAGTGTTCGAACCTCAAGGGTCTGCCGGAACCCAAGATCCGACATTTGGCGCGCCAGGTAGGGGTGCGCCGGAATTCGTCTTCCACCACCCCGTTCTCCGCCGACCATCACGCCCATGTCTGACGCTCGTCGGGCCTGCGCCGAGCGCGGGGCCACTCTCGCTTCCCGCGTCGCCCAGACGGCTCCTGTCGGCGGGCGTCCTCGCCGTTTCCCGTCACCTGCCGTCAACGCCGCCACCGGCCCGGCGGGGGACGAGCAGCAAGCACCGTCTCAGCATCCGTCCGTGCGGCAAGACGGCCGCACCGCTACTCCCTCGCTCACCCTAGCTGGTTCTTCATCCCGCGCGCTCCGCGCACCCATGGAGGCTCGAGCTGCGCTCATCGCGGAAAACGAGCTCCTGCGCTACCGCCCCGTCGACGACGTCTACGAAGAATGGCTCGACTGCGTCGCCGAGCTCGTTCGCGCCGCAGGGGGCTCTCCTGCGCCGTCCGTTCCGTTGCACCGCACCCCACCCCGTGCGGGTGACGAGGCTCCGGCGGCGCCTCGGCCGCCTCCTCCTCAAGAAGGCGCCATGGCTCCAAGGCGCATGGCCCCTGGGCGGAACCCGCTTCGTCAGGTGCCAGCGCGGCAAGAAGTCCCTCGCCCGCAAGAAGCTGCCCGGGCGCTCCCTGCTCCAGCACGTCGCGGCCATGCTCCTGCTCCCGCACGTCAAGACCCCGCGCTGCTCCCAGCTACAGCGTGTGGGGACATGCAAGACCAAGGTCTCTGTCACCCAAGGCCTCCCGTGGCCGCAGCAGGCTGCCGTGCCTTCACCACCGAGCTACGCAGCGTCGCATGGTCCGGCAAGTTCAAGCCAGACCTGCCTCCTCATTACGACGGCACGACTTACCCTGCGGAGTTCCTCCAGCTCTACAAGCCGGGCATCGAAGCTGCCAACGGAGACGAGAAGGTCATGGCGAACTGGTTTCCCATGGCGCTCAAGGACGGGGCCCGCACCTGGCTCCTAAACCTGGCTCCAGGCACAATCTCCTCCTGGGACGAGATGCGCACCCGCTTCATCGCCAACTTCCAAGGTACTCGCGACTGGCCACCCGCCGTGAGCGACATGCGCCGCATCAAGCAACAACCCGGGGAGACCCTGCAGAAGTACATCCAGCACTTCAACAACGCACGCCTCAAGATTCCCAGGGTGACTGAGCAGGCCATCATCTCAGCCTTCTCCGACGGCGTGCGCGATGTCAAGATGAAGGAGGAGCTGGCGATGCATGAAGACCTGTGCACTTCCTTGGAGCTGTTCAACTTGGCAACCAAGTGTGCCAGGGCTGAGGAAGGGCGTCTCTCCCTCCTCGAACTGCCTGCCACAGACCTAGAAGAGAAGAAGCCCAAGGCCAAGGATGTGAAGCGCAAGGGGGCTGCCGAGCTCGCGGCAGAACCAGACACCAAGCGGGGCAGAGATCAGCCCGAACCTTCCAAGGGCAGTCGGTACTGTGTGTACCACGACCTCCACACCCACAACACCAACGAATGTCAAGAGCTCCGAGCCGTGCGAGAAGGAAGGATCGGCCGTCGCCCCGACCACGGTGACCAGGGCTACGGTCGAGGAGGAGGAAGGAACGCAAGACGCTGGGAAGATCGTGGCCCGCGCCAAGGGTGGCGCGATCAACCTCGCGAGGGAGACTGGAGGGATCAGCCTCACGAGGATCGCCCGCAAGGCAACGCAGGCCTCCCTCCGCTGCCGCCGCAGCCAAGGAGAAACGAGGACCGCCACCAGGACGAGGGGGCTGGGGGCTTCCAGGAGCCGCGCGCGATCGCCTGCATCCTGGGCGGGGCTCAAGCCCCAGCCTCTCAACGCATCTTCAAGCAGTTTGCCCACGAAGTGAATGTAGTCCTCCCCAAGCTCGAAGCCATGCGCCCTCTCAGGTGGTCGGCGTGCGCCATCACGTTTAGCTCAGCAGATCAGCTCAAGTGTGCGGCTACAGCCGGAGTCCTCCCGATGCTTTGTTCCCCAATCATCAGCACCATGGTGGTCACCAGGACCGTCATCGATGGCGGGGCAGGGCTCAACGTCCTGTCTGTGGAAACAGTCAACAATCTCCAAGTGCCCTACAGCCAGCTTCAGCCAACCAAGCCTTTCTCCAGAATCACCGACGGCTCCACGGTCCCGATTGGGCAGGTCCGCCTCCCTGTCACCTTCGGGGCACGCGACAACTACCGCACCGAGCTCACCGACTTCGATGTCGCTCACATTCGCCTGCCGTACAACGCCATCCTTGGGTACCCGGCGCTGGCCAAGTTCATGGCCGTAACTCACCACGGCTACAACGTCCTCAAGATGCCAGGAAGTGGCGGAGTCATCACGGTGCCCTGTGAAGAGAAGGACGCATTGTGTTCCTTGGAACGAGCCTTTCAGGCCGCGTCACTGGAAGACCTGGATTGCAGAAGCAGGAGGCTTCCCGAGACCGCCCCCAAGAAGAAGAAGACATCGTCCGGCTCGGCCCCTCAGGAGGCAGGCCCCTCTGGGCCCGCGCCTGCCGAGGGGGAACCTCCTTCCATCGCATAGGGAAGCGCGCCCGGTGCCCTCCTTAGGCAGGGCTCGGGGGCTCTCCCATGGAGGGCCACCGACCTGGCTAAGGTCACGAGGGAGGCGCTTGGGCACCACATGGAGGCGTGTTTCGAAGCACGTTTCCCTCAAGAAGGAGTAAGGCAAGCAGAGCCAGACCCTCAGGAGTTCGTCAGCAAGGCCATTCAGGAGCTACAGGAGTCAAGAGTCATGAAAAGCGGCCGCCGCCTACCAGCAGTGGCTCCCCATCCAGGCGAGGATGGTGGGCTGCGCGTATGCATTGACATGCCAGAGCTCAACCGAGTCGCCTCTCTGGAGCGCCTCTGGCCCTCGCGAGTGGGGCACTGCGGAGGTCCACCCCACAGCTACGTTCGCATGCCTTACGGCTTGCCGAACGCGGCTCCCGCGTACCAGCGCCTCATGAGGGGCATCACTGAGGCACAAGAGGCCAGGCGTTCCGCAGCCCTGGCGGAGATGGAGATGGTCCGCGAGGAGCCACTAGCGCCTCCGGAGCCTCCCGAGGCCCCTAGGCCTAGGGGCTCGTGAGGATCGTCTTCCGCAGCCCATCGAGTCTGCTACACCAACACCCCTTCGTCCTCAACGTCATCAGGTGACATCTTTCAAGTTTTCACTTCCAGCTGGGAGCGCCCCCCAGGGCTGCATTATTCCCAGACCGCGTGGGTCCCTCCCTGCGGCGTGTATCCCTTTTATTTCATGTTGTTAGCTTACCTTGTTGGGGGCGCCCCTCGGGCTGCATGATCCCCAAGTCGCTCGGGCCTGACCCAGTGATGTCCGCCTTCCCAGCATCTATTTGAATGAATCCACTCCTTTGCGGCTAATGTGCTTGACCTAGTTGCTCGCTCAACTGATGGAACTGCTCCCAAACGGCACGACGCTTGCGCATGGGTCCGTCCCTGCAACACCGACAAACCTGAATGGCTGAGCTCTGGCCACGGAAGCCCCACATGGTGCCACCTCGTCAAGCCTTCAGTGCCTCATTACCCCTCGGAAGCAACCAACGGCTGGCTGTCAATTGTCGTGGCAACCCCTCGTTCTTTCTCTGATGGGTCTACAGGATCTCTTAAAGGAGCTGCGTTAGGCGAGGCCCTTGCGGTGTCTCCTTCACACTCATCCGCGTGAACCGCTTGCACGTTAAAGGGAGGGTGCCTGAGCATCATGACTCAGGGCTCCTATTGGCTCTCCAGCCCTCACCCTCTGGCCTTGTCCACGGCATCGTGACCTGGCATACCAGCGACGGCTGAGACTCGCTCGAGGGCCGGGACCCGAGGACGTAGAGCAGAAAGGGGAGCAAAGGCGAGAGGGGAGGGACACGCGAGGACCTCGCCGAGCAACCTCACGCCTGCCGATGCACGGACCCGGCGACGCACCAGAGAGCGACCCCTGATTCTCGAGTTAAGTCACCACCCGGAAGTGCCAGCTACCGTGGCACCATCCCCGCACCAAATGCAATCCCGTGTTAGCGACGCCGCTCCCCTTTCTCACTGAATGACAGCTGCTTGAGCGCCAAAGGGGACCTCCTGAGCATCGCGACTCAGGGGCTCTTACCGGAGTCCGGGTCGCTCACCTCCTGGCCTTGACCACGGCATCACGACCTGGCATACCAGCGATGGCTGAAGCCGCCTTGGGACTAGGACCTGTCGGCGCAGAGCACCAAGCACTCGTGGGGTTCGAAAGGGAGAACTGAGCTAAGACAGAATGAGCAACTCGCACAATTCTACGACAAGGGTTATATTAACAAAACAGGATCACAGGCACCTTACAAGCCCCCACGGGACGCGTCTTTGATTCCTCGCAGGGAACAGATCCTAAAGCGACACTAACTACACGTGCCCCTGCAAAAGACCCCATCCAGATCAGAGTCGGCGGCGGCCTGACGAGCCCGCCCTGCTCCAGGAGCGGCACCGGCTCGGGGGCTCGTAGCTGTCGTCGCTCGTCTCCGGAGTCGCGAAGAGCTCGCCGGAGTCGCTAGAACCTCCGACGCCTCCACCGCCTGAGGAGCCGCCAACTCCTCACTGCAGGAGGGTCCCGGCCACCTCTCCCAGGGCAGCACTCCAGCCGGCGCCCGTTCGCATCGAAGACCTTGAAGAACATCACTGAAGCACCGTCATACTCCTACTGGACCGCGAAGGCGCCTCTTGTCCTGCAAACCCGGGCGATTTCGCTCCAGCCTCGAGTCATGAAGACCTCGCCTGGGGCAACGACCGCGACCTCTGCCTCAGTCGCGAGGGTGCTGCAGCCAGCGTGCTGCAGCCAAAGCTCCAGGAGTTCTCCCTGCGGGATGATGGAGGTGAAGAATGGAGGAAGGCGAATCCAAGACTGAGGAGGCATGGCGACGTGGAGCACGAACTCTCGGGAGGAGCCCATGGTGTGGACCCCAGGGGGGACGACCCACACCTTCGTGACCCATCGGCGCCGACGGCGGCGCCGCCCATGGCGATCAGCATCAGCTCCTTCAGGGCCCTCAATGTGGGCGTACAAGGGAAGCGGGAACCCCGGCGGTGCCCGCTCGCACCAAGGCCTCGACACCACCTGATGGGCCCCCTCGTCCGGGCCACGGAGCACGAGCCGTTTCTTCGGCGGAAGCGGGTCTGGTTCCTCTCGGGGAGCCTTTCCCTTCTCTGCCGTCGAGAACCGGCGGATCGGAGCCATCGTAGCAAGACGGAGCAAGGACCGGGAAGAAGGAGAAGCAAGGAGGGATGGACTGGAAGGGCGCGCGCCATTCCGTACTTATGGCCGGCGAAGGCCAACCGCCGACCTCCACGATCGTAGGTAAACATGACCCACTTTGCATGGAGGGACTTGTCCAATCCGTGTAGTTGCTGAGGCGCCATGGGAAGTGGAGACGCCCACGTCCAATCAACCGCCACGCGGCGCCCAAGGCCGCGGGCTGTTAGGGCCCGTGGCGCTTCGCTCTTGCCCTTCCGCCTCCCTGCATGGCCAAGTCCGGTGCGCCTTGGGCCCGGGGGCTACTGTCGGCGTTCTGGGAACGGGGGTCCCCAGACTTGCCTGCCTGCGGCCTGCGGCGTGGCTCAAAGGGGGGCCCAGCACGGCCCATCTTCATCAACACAGACCCAAGACCCTCGCGAGGGGCCAAGCCTCGCGGGGCGGACGATGCGGAGCTTCCTCAGGCACGGCCTCACTAGGCTGGCTCGCGAGGAGGCGGAGAGATCAAGGTGGGGTACCTCATGAGGTGCCCGTGACGCAAGCCATGACGACCAAGGGCGCCAGGCGGGCGCCAGCCCACGCAGTGTCCTCCTTTCCTCTTTGGTGCAAAGGGGGCAAGCGTAGCCGCGGAGTACAGAGGCATCAGGCAAAGGTTGCCATTTCGGTGCAACAAGACCAAGACCAGGAGGACTGCAAGACGGAGGTCATTGTGGAGCCCAAGACGACGTCACCACCAGAGCTTTGTGCAGGCGAAGACTACTTTTGTCAGGATAGCTGGTACTAGCTGTCCGCCTTCAAATTAGCCCGCCATTGTTGGCTCCCTTCCCGCTCGATATTTGGGAAGAGGACCAGGGCCTCTATAAATAGGACCAGCCACCCACAGGAAGGGAAGGTTGGGAAAAAGGCATCAACTATCAAGTAGAGAGGAGATCGAGACCAAGCATCAAGAGGTTGGGGATCGAGACCAACGATCGAGTAGAGAGGAGATCGAATCAGATCAACAATTTTGAAGAGAGAGAGAGAGAAGGGTGACTGAACTCCTCCCAGCAGTTCATCGCCCCAGCCAAGAACAGACCCTCGCGAGGCTGTTCTTCCTTGTATTGCTCATCATCATCAGCCCAAGAGGCAATCCACCACACCACACACTGGAGTAGGGTATTACACCACAACGGTGGCCCGAACCAGTATAAACCCTGTGTCTCTTGTGTTGTTCTTTCCATAGCTTAGATCTTAGCAAGGCGGAGGGGTGCAGGTAGGTAGGAGGCGAAATCTCCGTGCGCACCCCAGTGTTTGAACCTCAAGGGTCTGCCGGAACCCGAAATCCGACAGTATTGTTCAGGTCAAGACATGGCAGGAAATGACATTGTGAAGGAGTTGGCAGCTTCACGACACCACTGGGTTACAGATCAAGAACTCATAAGTATCAATGGTTAGTGTGCTGTCAATTTATACAATTTCAGATTGGCAAATAAAGAGACGGTTTAAATAATAGTAGAATGATATGACATTGTTCATAGTTAAGACATTGCAGAATATGGCATTGTGCTGTAGTGGGTAGGTTCACCACACCACTGGATTACGGATGAAGAACAGAAGCATACATGTAATGCAAAAGAAGATCACTTGCTCTCTATAGTTTAATTTACATGGTATGAAGAAGGAAGTTGGTTGTACAACTGAAAACTTAAATTGAGAAAGGACAAACTTTTGTTTATGAACTACATAATAAACTTTAAACAAGCAATTTGATGCAAACACCAAAAATAAACAGCTGTTGCAGTCATGCCTAACCAAATATATACAACAAAGTTTGAAGGCTTGAGATGGACAAACTTACATTATTGGTGAAGACAGCTCTATAAAGGCCTTGTCCATGCTGATGGGGGGAGGGCAATTCAAGAAGTTTACCACAAAATCTTCTTCAAAAGCATTTCCTTTATTCTACATTTTGTTAAGAGTAAATATAGATGTGATAATATACGAAAAAATGGAGAATATTTAAGATAAGATGAAGAGTGATGCTACATAACCAAGTAGCTATAAATGTAAGTGCAGCGATACAGGAAAAAGGTACAGCCAAGAGCAATGCACAGCTAAAATTCTTCAGTACCAACCTTATGGTAAGAGTAAATATAGATCTGATGTGTAGAAAATGGAGGGCAAAGGAAAATAAGCTACAGAGTGATGGTACATGAACAATTACCTGTC
Source organism: Triticum urartu (assembly GCF_056163025.1). Classification (NCBI taxonomy): domain Eukaryota; kingdom Viridiplantae; phylum Streptophyta; class Magnoliopsida; order Poales; family Poaceae; genus Triticum; species Triticum urartu. The sequence goes on along the minus strand of NC_141877.1, from coordinate 154,279,216 downwards.
ATTATAAGTACACTAATAAAGGACATCATGTACTTACAAGAACAATGCAGAGCTAAAAAAACATTGGCATTGGATATATACTACACTAATGTAACCATTCATACAGATCAGATAATCTGGAGCAAACAATTGATAAGCAAGCTATCATGCATACTGCTGTCACATAATGAACCAGGTATGTATGCAAGTACAGTGATACAGGACAACAGGTACTAACAAGAGCAAAGCAGCGGGCAACATATTTGCGATATCCTGTCGTTCTTGTCAAACCGGAATTCTTCTTCGAGCAGATTTCCTGCAAAAAAGATCCGTAAGGCACATGCGGAGAAGTAGAAGTTCAAATTGTCATGTGATTTCATAGACAGTACCTCATCCTGGGAACAAGACCAGTGCATAACAAGGTTTTTCCATTCAATGTCTTCTAAATTTAGCATAGGAGACTTCACCGAAAATTCGTTTATAGACTTGCCATCAAAGTGTGATTTCCTCAGGTAACACCGATACTGCTGAAATGCTTCCTTGAAAAGCACAAGCAAGCTTTGCTCGTCATGACTATCCAGATTGACCCTCGCCTAGTTACAAAAATGTAATGTAAATCATTCATGTGTTCAATCAACAGAAAATAGGAAAATAATAACCATGAATAATAGCACTTACACTTAAGTTGGACAGGAAGATGTGAAAATGGTGTCTGTCTTCACAATAATCTTCCCATGATGGGAATACACGTAGTCCCTAACAACATTGAAAGCATTATCTTTTAAACTGGGAATAAGTGGAATGGGGTTCCAATCTGCAGGAATTGGCCGTCTCTGCAGTTGGGATAGGTCTTTGGCCAGTGGACTTGCTGTACTTTTTGATGGAGTGGGATTTTTCTATGGTACAGCTAGTGGTATGGCAAATGAAATCGGTATAACTTTTTCTGTAGTGCAGGTCCTGTGTGGGGGGGCTAGTGGTGTGGCCAGTGAAGTATGGGTACAGTCTGCTGGAGTCGGTCCTACGTTTTGTGTCACTGGTTGTACAACCAATATAAGTGGGGTGCTGTCTGATTTCTCTGGCACCACCACGTTTTTCAAGGACTTTGCTGGTGCTCCTTCAGGTTCGGCAATCACCCTATTCCTTTTTGATGTCTGATGTACAAGAACAACATTTGAGTGGAAAAACATGGTATGATGATAGATGGAATATGTATTGATAATGGATGGGCATGGCATCTCGACATATATGATGAGTAAACTAAGCAGATGGCGATGCAACAAAGTAGAAGAAATGCAAGACAACATATGCAAGATACCCGCAATCAATAAAACATTGCCAAATTAGAACAGGCACCTTGATGGGTGAACAGGACAGGCTATCTGCCTATGACTCCTGGAGGTTAGAATAGTCATTAGGATCATATTCTGAACAAGAATCAATAGGTGGGGAGCGTATGAGTTTCATTGCATCCAGAATGGTACTCAATGCCTTGGTGCCAGTTTTGTAAGTCATTGCAGTGTTTGGCTTGAAGAGGGGACTACTGCTAGTGCGACACAAAGCAGCTACACAGATCATAGTGTAGATATAACGGGAAAACCTTAAGCATCAGAGTGAAATCAGCAAAGTGGAACTTGCTGGAATATATGTCCTAGTATTGTCGGTATGGCTAGAAAGGATTCGGATACCAGCTCTTTTCAAGTGAAGGTGCGGTACTGTTAATATCAATGTAACTCTCAAAGGCGACACAACTCCCCGCATTTCCTTGCTATTCTTATAGGATTCAAGTGGGCAGGCCACTACAAATCCTATTCCTATGTTTACAAGATCCTACGAATCCAAGAGGCTCAAACTGTCCATCACAACCGACCGTATAGACCTCTACACTGCAAATGTCCCTCCTCATCTTCAGTACAAGGAACATACTGTACTACTATCATACTCCCTCCATTCCAAAATATAAGTCTTGGTAGAGATTTCCACTATGGATCACATACAGATGTATCCAGGTACATTTTAGAGCGTAGATTCACTCATTTTGCTCCATATGTACTCCATGGTGGAATCTATACAAAGACTTGTATTTAGGAACGGAGAGATTACATATTAAAGAAGAACGAAAGAGGAACATGGTAAAGAAGAGTAAGCAGATTTTGGATAATAAAATGTTGGTTGCGCAGTGCCCACACATGATGAACCAGAGCGCATTAAGAATGCAACTCCTAGCTGTCTCTCGACCATTTCAGGCGGTTGGATGAAGATCCTACGTCTCCTAACGCTTCTTCTTCCTCGTCTCTGATTCTTCCCATACAGAACACCGCACGGGCCGCAGGCCGGACCACCGGCCCCCACCGCCTGTGTTCCTCCGCCACCCCCACCCCCACCCGCGCCGAGTTTTCTTCGTTCGGCGAGGCCCCACAACCACCCAGGCCCCTTCGATCGCACCGACGAACTCCGCGAGCTCTGAAAATTCGACTGACCCAATTTTGCAATTTAGTCTACTATGATTTAACTAGTTTGGAATATAAAAGGGGAAAACCATAAGCATTGCGAGTATGGTGTTGAGCATGCCATGGCGGAACTGAAGGTGCAAACCGGACAAAGGCAACTTCGCAACCAAGACAAGAAATCAGAGTAAAGCAGTGGCGATCTATTTTCTTGGTGGGATAAATAAGTTGAGTAGATACGAAAGAGTACCGCCTCTGGTGCGGCGCCGTGTACGCATCTGTTGAGAATTTGACGGTGCTGTGGTAGCGATGGCTATCGGCAGTGTGGAAGCGGATCTAGGAGGGTAGACGGTGGCCGCGGGGCGCGGTGGACGAGACGGTCGTAGGAGCGGCGCCGGCAAGGTGGACGACGGCGGGGATGAAGCGAGAGGACGGGATGCAAGGATCCCGGTCCGAAGCCGTGGATGAGAGAGGTCGATCTCTTGTAATGGACGGCGGTATCGGGGTATCAGCTCCGGCATGGTGGAGGAGGACGGCGGTGGATGGGGTGGCGGACGGCGGCGGACGGAGGAGGGTGGGGTGGAGAGGTTGTTTTCGCGCCCACGGAGTACGAATGGGGAAAAGGGAGGTAGAGAGGAAGGGGGGAAGCATGTATTCAGGGCGTGCTTGTCTCAAATGTGAGGAAATTTACAAAGTTAGCCCTCGTTTCAAATTTCTACTACATCACAGTAACACTAGTCGGTTCGGGATAGGACGGTAATCTCGCATACACCGAATATTTGCCGACGAGAGTTTGTTTTTGGCGCCCACCGTGTATGAATATGAATCGGGGAGGGAGTCGATTTCGGCCAAGGACACACTATGTTTTGGCGCCCACCGTGTATGAATCCGGGTGAGAGGCAGTTATGTCACGTTTGGGTGAAATTACAAACCTACCCCTATCCAAACCTATAGAAATCCAGCATATAGGCTTTGCGTGGCAGGGATAGGCAGTAGTGATTTCCATCTCGCAGATTTTGGTTTCAGGCGGTTACTGCGACTTTCCCCGCTTCGTTCAAATTTTGCAGAGTGCACGTTTACCATGCCAACTCAATTTGAATCCCGTTTGTATTCTATTTTTTTCGGGCAGGATCCATTTTCAATTGGAATTACATTATATATACATCATTTTTTTTATATATATACTTTCAAAAGCACAACACCATTTATACATAAATATGGTTTACAAATGGCATGATCTCAGATTCATAACGTTGTATCCATCAATTTGGATTTTCAAATATTTGAAACCACTTTATGTTGAAATCCAATGTATGCATTCCTCGCTAACTGTCTCCAATTAATGTGTGTTTCATGCGGGTTTTTTTACTTCTCAAACATGTATAATGTGTTTCACACACGCAACATATAGGGTAATCCCATTTAGACATTAATTGCATATAAACCATGCATTGTTTGTAATTGAAGAATCTATGGATCACCAATATTGATAAAGTATATAACATTACACGTGTGCCCAAATTCAAATGAATATACATGTTTGATACACCAATTTGCGTTATGATATTATCGATGTCGTGAACTCCAGTTTAAATATTTGAATCCCCTTTAATCCAGATATTCGTCTCATATAGCTATCACTCATGCTTATATAGGACTATCTCTCTGGACCTATACGCGTTCATCGTCTCTCAGGTATCTCTTGTGCTACCTGTATGTCGACAATGATCTTTTATCTTTGTAACACACTGACGGTACTCTCTCCCTCGACCTTCATCACTCTATCTCTCTCTAAGTATATCTCGCTCCTTGCTATGTGTCTCTAACTATGATTCTCCATGTGGAATTTCTTTCTCTCACACAAACACAAAACTTTGTCTCCCGGGGTCTCATTTCTCTCTACTATTCCCATGTGTGCCACTCGCACACCCCTCATACAGAGATGTCTTCCGCTCCTTAGATATGAGAACCTACGACTCTTCCTCTTCAATATCTCTTCCTCACACACAAACACAAACTCTGTCTCCCAGGGTCTCATATTTCTCCATTGTTCTCTTGTATGTCGCTCACACACACCCTCTCTCCCTAGAGATATCTTGCGTTCCCTCGTACGTCTCTCTAGCTATCACTCTCATTGTGAAATATCTTTCTCTCTCACAGACACAAAACTCTGTCTCTCTGGATCTCATTTCTCTCTGATATCTGTTTGTATGTGACTCACACACACCCTCTTTCTATATCTCTCACACCCACACACATAACCCAGCCTTCTGATCCACTCGACTCATATCTCTAACGCACACTAGCTAGCATCTTTATCTTTCTATTTATCTGTTTCTCCATCAACCTTCTTTCTCGCCCTCACTCTTGATTCCTATCACGCACACTACATATGTTTCTCTCTACATGCAGTCAAGTGCCCTCTCACACACATATATAACTTCACCCTTTGAACCACCCGACGGTCATCTCCAACACCAAAACTAGCGGATGTCCCTCTAGCTAGCATCTCCATCTCTGTATCTATCTGTAGTTTCTCCGTCAACATTTCTTTCTCGCACGGACTCTTGCTTCCTATCACCCACACTATATATGTCTCTCCATACATATGCATTTATAGGTTGGTCTCTTTTGCACAATCGTTGCGCCTCACTCCCTCTGCTCACCATAGATGCATGCTCCAGCCCACGCCACTATCTCTTAAAGACAAAAACACATGCTCAATTGTCAGGACTTCTTCCATGCATTCTCACATGCATGCATATTGTCATACCGGTCCGTCTCTCCCATGTCGTTGATCCTATGACTTATGTCTTCTTTCTTTTATCTCGATCATGCGCGCGCGCACACACACACATCCCACGTATACATGTATACCTCTCACACATGCACGTTCAAGGTCTCTATGTCTCCATACGTAGTTAATTACCCTCAATCCTAATGCCACATCGAATTGTTCTCCTCTTTTGTGCACATAACTTCCGCCTGGATGGGTAAAACACACACTCACACTTAACAATCTCCTTCTAGCTACGGACCCGATGGTGCATGTAGGCGGGAATTAAACTAAGGGATAAATGAAACTTGGAATGGTCTCATGTCATGGTAGTACCATGCCGTGGTAAAAAAAATTGGCCGAACAGGAACACATTTTGGTATAAGCTTCTTGCAAATCGGAGCTTCTCTCAAGAAGGCTCGTGGTTCTAGGAGGGAACGTGTCACCTTTATGTGCATAATTCAAATTTGAAATAAGAGCACATGTTCCAGTGCACCAAAGTTGGTTGAAAAATCACATGTGTGTCCTCGGGTAAATTTCTAGGTTCCATGCAAGAAATGGGAATGAAATTCAAAATTCTGGGCGTCGTGGCTGGGTTGGAAACATTGAGAAACTTAGTTTTTTAATTCCTGTAAATCCAAAACACGCATGAGAATAATGAAACTTGGCTTGGTGCCATGACATGGCACCAACATGCTGTGGTAAATTTGCAGTCCGATTTGCGGAGGCGCACACATTAACAATCAACAAAGTCATTTTGGAAGAAGTGCTGTCACGTTACAATCGGAAACACAAGTATTATTGAAACCGTGGGCGTTCTACTTACTAGTACCATTTACGTGCCGCCACGTGTCCCCTTTTTTATTATCTAGGAGGCGACGTGCAGGGTAGCTATTTGAGTACGAGAGGCGTGCGATCGGACCCCTGCGCGTACTTATCGGGAGGAGAGCCCTTTGACCTCCATCTGACGTCCACCTCTCTCCCAAGGTCTCCATTAATGGCGCCCGAGCCTATGTTTAATGGCGTGGCTATGTCTCACTCGACTGAGATTTAAGAGAGAAAAAAGAAAATCTGAAAGCACGGATCTTGATGTAAGATCCGACGGACCTATATAGCATCTACTGTGACTTATAGCAAGACTGATGAATATATAAGGACGATTAAATTTTTTTTTTGATCAAAGAAGGGCTTGCCCCTTCTGATTTTCATTACTGAAAACAACCACAATTCACAAGAAGTTCAGCACAACTCCAGCCTAACACGAAGGACTAAAAGCTACCAGATTGAAATCACAACATCCCAATAGGCTAACAAAGGCCAAACATCTACGCTAGAACCCAACATTTCACAACAGACGACACAATCCACATCCTAAACCGATTATTACATCAAAAGAAACCAGGAAACTAGTCTCCGGGGCAAGCGGCAATGAGCTCTTTCGTGTCCTCAAGACGCTGCTTGAGAACATCCACGGATTCCTCCACCAGCCTTTGGCGCTCATTGCAGAGCATGTCATTCTCGTCCATAAGTTTCTTCAACAAGGCACTAGTCTCCTCCTACAGGTCTGCACTTCGGACGATCTTCTCCCTCAGCAGGTCGCGCTCGGCCCGGAGCCTCTCATTGCCCTCCCTTAGTTGCCGGATGACGCCGGTAGCTTGTTCAAATGAGGTTATCATGTCGTCCTGCAACCTCGCCGAGCCGGAGATCTGATCCATCTGGCTATGGACGATCGCATGCATGCTCCTGTAACAGTGCCCGCGAGAAATTTTCCCAGGCCGCTGAGGTGCGGCGGGACATCTCTACTGCATTCGTGGCATGGTGGGACATCTCTGCTGCTTCTTGGTGCGGCCGGACCAGTCTGCTACATCGACGGTGCGGCGGGACCTCCGTGATGCTTCAGCGGCACGGCGGGACCTCTGTGCTGCTACTTCCGCGCGGCGAGACATGTCGGCAGCTCTCGCAGTGAGGCGGGACATCTCTCGTGCTTCCGCTTCCATGCTCGCCTCTCCCTGGTGGCAATCTCTCGACCCAGAACTCACGCTGGCCATGGCAGACTCAAGGGAAGGATGTTGAATGACTTGTTTGTTTTTGTGGATGAGGAGTTGAGGAGGAATGTGCAGTCATCTTGGCATACTAGTATTTATAACCGAGTACTAATACGCTCCTAAGTGGGAAACCGTTTAGGTTGTGATCGGTGTGAACAGGTTTGCAATTTAATATAGCATGGAGTAATTTGGAATGTGACAAGACGCAAACTCAAAATTTATTGACAGTTCTAGTTTCGAAGTGCGGCACTATTCCCGAATGGAGTACTTCTTTTTCTAGTCCCTCCTTTCCGGTTTTATAGGGCTTATCTCAAAATTTTAGTTTTTCCATTTTATAAGGCTCAATTTGGTTGTCCGCAACACATGTTCATATTCCAAGGTGCATTAAATCATTGCATGCAAGTATTAAGAGAAAATTGACCAATGCATGTACTTTATGCATGCATGCATTGCAATTAATGCATTAAGCCTATCTCTCGGGACTTCTCACACGCACCATCGTGCCACCCACAAAAACTTGTACTCTGAGTTTAGTAGTACATTATACAGGAAGAGAAGAGGTGCACGCACGCACTCGTCCTCTCACACACGCGTCTATTTTTTCTCGAAAAGGAGGATGATGACCCCCGGTCTCTGCATCTGGGAGTCACACACGCAAATTATTGAAATATATCGACTGCAGTGCTTTGATGTGTCGCGTCAACTCGTACATCAATGAGAAGTTTGATTATCCTCTCCCCCGCGGACTTAACAGCACATGCCTTTGGCAGTATGACAGGTTGGTCACACACCTGTAGGGCCCACCTGTCATACACGCAAAGGCAGGAGCGTCCCTCCCTCGCCCATGAGCGTGGTGGCTGGCAAGACTAGGAGAAGCTTTCGCTACACGCTCTCCCTCCCGCATGTGGTGGACATGCAGCAGTTCAATCGGTGTCAGATGGCCAGAAGCGTACTGTAGTACTCCTCCAGTGCAGTAGTATTCCATCATTGTTTGACTCCCTGAAGAGGGGAAGAGCCAAGCGCAGCCCGGACGCTCGTGTGGCAGTTTCATGTGTATAGTGGTCTAGGATAGGATGTACCATGCCTGTAAGCTTAAAATCGTTGGGGTCGGCTCCATGCTATGTGGCCGTCTCGAAGTTTTAAAAAAAATTTAAAATAGTCTTCTGGCCCTACCTGAAAACTGTCGCGTGTACTGCCCGGGAAAGCCCCGCCCTCAACTTTTAACTACGCGAAAACAGTTCGAGCTTGTTCATTCTATATAAATACAGTACTTACTGCATGTTTATTCATCCGTGGGGTTGTTCAATGAATGGAGGGGCGGGGAGCACAAGTGAACAATATTGTAGTACTACTAGTATTAAGTAGGAGTCGTACAGTAGTCACCTTAAATAGAGAGTTTCTTTTCTTTAATGCCACGTACACAAATTGAAACGCTTGTTGTGGAGAGAAAAAAGATAATCACTCCATTATATATGGACGCAGGGGCCTGAGCGCTTGCTTTACTAGGGTTGCTCTCTTCATCCTCTCTAGATATAAACAAGACAGCGGTAGCGACATTTTCTCTCTGCTTAGCGCTGGTCACAGATCCGGTCGGATCCCTTCGGCCGGTGTGTGTAGAGGACTAAAAGGTGCATCGTTCACGCGGTCATCGCCGCCGAGGGAGGAAACCCACAACTGCCGGAGGGGCCCGATCCTCTGCCCGTGCCGTTCTCTCCGACACATGGCCGGCTCGGGAGGTCCTCCGACCCTTCTTCCTCCCTGCCGTATTGTCCGCAGATCCGACCTGCCGCCGCCGACAGCCCGGCGACCCTCAGGTATAAGTTCTTCGAAAGTGGCCTTGCTCTACTGCCCCAGCTCCCCACGTGTCTGCATGTGCATCTTTTTCTACTACCATCAGCTCTTCCAAAGCCACCTAAGTTTTTAGTATTATTAGAGGTAAAGCTACTTCATGCATTCGAATCTAGGGCTTTGTTCAAACAACAAAGAAAGGGGGGAAAGTTGCAGCATGAATCTAGGACTTGATTCAAAGAGGGAATAATATGGTGAAAGTAGTAGAGACCGGATACCCAACCGGTCTCTTGGTTGAAAAGGATAATAATGTTAAAACGCAGTACAAACCGGATAAGGAACAGATCTATTATTGTTTGAAAAAAGGATAGAAAGTGGCGGCTGGTGGACAAGTCAACAGAGTATGTCCAAGATTAGATTTGCTGCCATCACATAGTAAAAGGTCTCTAGGATTAGATTTGCTGCCCTCACATAGTAAAAGGTCTCCAGGATTAGATTTGCTGCCCTCACATAGTACAATGGCACTCCTGCTGTTTTCCCTAGTATGATATGTAAGCTACTCCTTTACGCTGCTGAGTGTCCTGGTGTCCCCACGGTCCCATGCCCTTAAACCAAATCTTTAGCTGCTGTAGATTTACTGTGTCTGGTAAACATGCAATGCCACCATTAAATTAATCCCATATTTTAGGAATCTCATTGTTGATCGTAATGCTTCTGGTAACATTAAGCATCGCTGACGTTTTAAAATTTCTATTGTCCTTACGTGATTGCCATGAACATAATTAAGATGCTTTTTTTCATTTTGTATATGTTTTGTATATTCTTATTGACCAGGAACTGTTTACTTTCTATCTTTTTGTGCAGATAGGGATATCCATTTGACCTTGTTGCTATTGTGACCTTTTGGTGAACTGCAGAAAACACTTTTTTGGAATGAGTGTCTTGTGCAGTTCAACTAAAATGTCACGTGGGCAACATCTCTCAATTTTGGTGGAACTGCACAAAATGGTGACTGGAGTTTCCAAAATCTCCATCAAGTTCTGCTGGTAATCTCGTGCAACATTTTATTAGCCTTTGCAAGATGGAGCCATCACTGTCACCACAATGGCACTTTATTTTAGTGGAACTGCACAAAAGGATAAGAAAATTATAGTTGCACCTTACATGAGCCGGACAGCCAACCTTAATGTTCCTCAATTTTAGTGCAACTACTAAAGAAGAACCTGCCAGCTCACAAGAGCAAGTACTTCTTGCTAGCTGAATGATGCAATCTTTGCTTCATTTCAGGTGAACTGCAGAAAAAGGCACATGAATTGAATCATGGAACTCCAGGCAGACCTCATCCAAGTAGAGCTGGAGGTTGAGTTCAAGGAGGCCGCTATTAAAGCGAAATCATGCTCTCTTGTCTCCTTGTTTGTGTTGTGCAAACATGCTGTGCAAACAGGAATACTCAACTACAGATGTTGTGACGGTCAAGAGCATTTGCCAAGTTCTTCGATTGTATGACATGGCTAGCCAAGATGGATTTAGTCCCGATATTCACTTTATCAAAAGGCTCTAATGGGTTGGTTCTTAATCTTGCAAGCTGGGAATCAGTGAGATGTGTAGACATCTTTGTTGTACTTATTATTTGGATCTTATTTGTTGGTTCTAAATCTTGCAAGCTAGGAATCAATGAGATGTGTAGGCATCCTTGTTGTACTTATTATTTGGATCTTATTTGTTGATTCTGAATCTTGCAAGCTGGGAAACACGACATGATGATGCAGAGGACAACAACCATAACAAACAGTTCAAACTCGGTAGTATTATCTTTGTGAAAGTGCGACAAATGTGATGATCGTGTGCATCCTGAGAATAATAATTCTAATTGTTGTGCATGTTGATCCTGTGGCACTGATAGAACGAGCGAATGCATTGCTTGTTTTAAGTACAAATTTCTATTAAAGCTAATTAAATTTAAGTAAAGTGACCACTAACTCCTGTTATTATAGTACCAATACAGACCCGCTCATGAACCGACGTGTGGCCGAGCGTGCATCTTCTGCCGGGCGTGCAGCGGACGAGGGAGGGGTAGTAACTATTGTCGCCTGTACACACTCAGCTTACTGTTGAATCCAGTTCCCCAAGAGCTGAAAAACGAACTGCTGCCGCTGCCTACACACTCGTTCACTCGAAGAGACTCCAATGGCGATCCGAGGGGTGAGCCTGCTGGATATGGACTTCAACAAGGAGTTCCCCTTTGAGTTCGTCGTTCAGTCCTATGGCTGCACCAAGTTGAATGTGATGTACACCAACGATACGGACTCGGTGAAGCTCTGCCTCGCCTCAGTCCTATGGCTGCCCCAGGTTCTGGAGCATTCGCCTGTTTCATCGGCAGCGCCGACTGCACCTTCGCTACGGTGGAGAGAAGGAAGAACGCGACGATTCGACCATCTGGTGCAACAAGCTTGTCGACATCCAGAAGCAATACAAGATCATCAGCAACGGGCAGGAGAAGGACTCCGTGGTTGACCTCGCTGAGACCATCATCGACACCTGATACGCCAACATGAAAGAAGACGACCTGAACACGTGGGAGGTACCTCTGAATCTAGCCTACATAACCTATGCGGCCAAGGGCGCATACGCATGCTACGACATGTACATGCAGATCTTGGACATGAGGGCGTGTCTGCTTCCCGTAACCGACGAGTTCACGGACAGCCGCAGCGTCATGATCAAGTGTGCCAGGAAGGTCTAGATGTTGTAATTTATCTGTTTATAAGCACCTTTATCATGTGAGTGTTTCATGCATTAGCCTATGTGTCGTAATTATCTGTTTTGTCCGAAATATTTCTTTAAAGAACCCATTAACCTGGTTGCTTTTTTTAGTGGCAATTTGCTTATGTATGTAAACTAGTTCACTTGCCCGTAAAAAAACTAGTTCACTCGGCTGCCGTGCTTTGAATCTCCTTCCTCCCAACATATTCCCCTCCTCAGGTGGACCCAGCAGGTCTCTGAATTTTCTCCCACTTTCTTTTTCGATGTAAACTGAGTTTTCTCCCAGTACTTTCCCCTAGAACCACCTCAACTGTCCCACATCTAGCCAAAATAATAATAATACCGCACATACTATTAACTCATCAAATTAAAATGATATTTTATTTCGTAAGTTGAAAGTTCTTACAAAATAATAATAATTGTTTATATAAAACTTGGCAAGTTAACTCCTAGTGATTTCGTACATAAGCTTGCAAAGATTTTACTGACGTGCAATCCTGTGTTTATGTTTTTATAACATTTCTCCGTCTAGCCCAACATGATTTCACCCAACCCAGCAAGTCAGCGACTTCCGAGAAAAATGCAAATGGGATTTAAATGGGTTGCATACATGCTACATCATTGTTTCACCCAGCCCACCAAATGGACTAAAAAAACAAATGGACTGACAGCTGGGACCAAGGCCACAGCCCAGTTTTTTTGTGATTTGCCAAGTAAGTCGCTTTGTCAGGCCTGTTGGGCTGCAAATCTTTCAAGACGAGGAGAGCTTTCATTCGGCTGGCCGAGAAAATGGCCCATCAGTAATGAGAAATGGGCTTTACATTTTTAAAACACATCAAACCGGCAATTAGTTTCAAATATGTTTTTTTCATTAAGAGATTTTAAATTACATTAATTTTTATGCGTGGAGAATTTGTTGTATTTTATATTGATATACATTTATTTTTTAAACCAGTTTGAATGTGAGTCGAAATTTCGGGATTAAAAACAGTTCATACCGCACCGAAATATGCAAAATTTCATATAATTTTTTAACCGTGGCCACAATATGGGCTATAATGCTAACAAAAAGAATATGGGCTCCAAAAAAACCTTAAGAATTAGCAAATGGACTGTATGCTATTTTCCACAGATTTGAGGCTTTCCTAAAAAAAGGTTGACGCACAAGCAGTGACTGTTGGATGGCCATCCAATGGCCGTCGTGTTTCTTCAATCTCTGCTCTTCCTGCTCCAGCCGCTCAAACAGGTGCCGGTGGGACTGCCTGCTCCATCCTCCCCGCGGCCGGCTCTGCTGTCGCGCAGGCCTCACCGCCCCACCGTACTCCCATCGCTGGCCTAGCCATCGCTCTACTTACCCACACCTGTTGTTATTCTCCAGCGACGGCAGACGAACCAGTAAACCCTCATACAGTCGTACTCCGCTCCGCGTGGGAAACAAGTGCCGAGTCTTCCCTGCCTCCGTGTCGTTCCCTTCCTAGGCCTCGTCGTCGTCCACCGCCCTGGTGCTCTCGACGCGGCCTGGTCAACGTGGTCAACGACCGACATGCATCTGAAGTGGACTTTACGTGGAGAGGCTGACAGCTTGGTCCATGGCCGCACGCAAGGAAATGCCTCCTTATTACGCGCAAATTAATGATTCCTCCACCTGACATCAAGGACCCACCGAAAGGGCCTCTGTATTTCACGAAAAAAAATGTTACCGCCGCTGACAGCTCGGACCCACCAACTATATCTTCGCACGCAAGGAAGTGCCTCCTTATTACGCACATAAAAATGAATACTCCCCCTGTTAGCTGGGACCCAGTATAGTGGCAGGCTGACTTGTGGGCCTACTAAGTTGACGGGGACGGAGGGCTTTGTCAACTTAGTCAATATGCACGATTCCAGCTCCAGTGATCGTACGATGTCCATCCAACGGCCGTAGTGCTTCTTCAACCTCTGGTCTTCTTGCTCCAGCCGCCCAAACCAGCGCCGGTCGTGCCTCGTGCTCCTGCCTCCCGTGGCCGGCTGCGATGCGGCGGAGGCCTCACCGCCCCCTACTACTCCAACCGCTGGCCAAGCCATCCCTCTACTCACCCACACCCCCTGTTATTCTACAGCGACGTCAGCCTCACACCGCAGCGAACCAGTGAACCCTCGTACTCCTCTACGTGTGGGCATCCACTGTCGCGTCTTCCCTGGCTCCGCGTCGTCCCCTTCCTAGGCCACACCGTCGTCCATCGCCCTGGTGCTCTCGGCGTGGCGTGGTCAACGTGGTCAAGGAACGGCTTCCATCGGACATGGACTGTACGTGGAGAGGCTGACAGCTGGGTCCACGGCCGCAGCAAGGAAGTGCCTCCTTATTATGTGCAAAATAATTATTCCTCCATCTGACAGTGGGACCCACTGGACGGGCCACCGTATTTCACGAAAAAAAACGTTTCCCCCTGACTGCTGGGACCCAACAGCTACATCTTCGCACGCAAGGAAGTGCGTCCGGGCAAAAAAGCGATTCGCCCCCTGATTGCTGGGACCCACCAGCTACATCATCGCAGGAAAGGAAGTGCCTGACAGTCGGGACCCACCTGGTCGAAGCGTACGTAGCGTTGTCATTCTGGTTGCGAACGTGTACATATATACTGGTTGATGTAGAGGCACGCACGTGTCGTAGTAGAGGCGCGCACGTAGCATTTACACGTACGTACAGCGGCCAGGGTGCAAGAAAGAAAATACGCCCACGTATGTGTACATATGGGCGGGGTCTCGAACGCCTACTCGCGCATACGTACGGCCAGGGCTCGTGTACATGGCTGGGTCCGAACGGAGAAACAACATCGTCGTCGTGCTCATGGGGAGGCAACGGAATGCGTCGTGTTCATGGGGAGGCAATGGAATGCGTCGTGTTCATGGGGAGGTAATGGAATGTGTCGTATTCATCAGGAGGGCTTGGACAAAACAGGCAATGGAAACGAGGCCTGGCGTACCGCAGAACGGAGGAAACGGCCTTGTGTTCGACCGGCCACGTTTGAAACGGGATCCTGTTCATCGGGAGGGGTCTGGCGTACGGCAAAACGGAGGAAACGGACCTCCTATGGTCGAAACGGGGGTCCTGTTGATCGGGAGGGGTGTGGCGTACCGCAAAACGGACGAAACGGACTTGTGTTGGAGCGCTACGGTCGAAACGGGGGTCCTGTTCATTGGGAGGGGTGTGGCGTACCGCAAAATGGGACTCCACGGGATACTGTTCATCTCCACCATCGACCCGCTCCAGCCTCCACGAGCTACTATTCATCCACTGTCGACCTCCTCCAGCTTCCACCTGCGATTGTTCATCCATGGGCTCCTGTTCATCCAGCCTCCACCGCGCGCTACTCCACCGGTTACCGTCCAACCAGCCCTCTCCACGGGATCCTATTCAACCACCCCTCCACGGGCCACTGTTCATCCTGCCCTCCACCGTCTACTGTTCATCCTGCCCTCCACTGGGTGGTCCTGTTCATCCAGCCCTCCACGGGGTCCTGTTCATCCACCCCCACCGGGAATTGTTCATCCAACAACCCCCCCCCCCCGCAACGCTCACTGTTCATCCAGAGGCAACATCGATCGGCATTAGTTATTAGCAGTAGCGAAGGAATCGCTCGATCGGGTTCAGTTAACAGCCATCGATCGATCGCTCAGGTTCAGTTAGAGCCCAACGCCTCGCTCGGGTTCAGTTAGAGCCAATGCCTCGCACACACGCGCGTACGTGTACGAGAGAAACGCGCATCGCTCGGCCCCCGACCTCCCACCGTAACCAGGAACTCCCCGAAATTTTCCTCGCCCTTGCTTCTACCACGGGTTTTTCCGTCATGGATGGCCCAAAGAATGTCATGCAGCTGCGTCTCCGGCCCGCCCAGGACGAAAAGCCCATTTTCTGTCATGATTTTTTTTCATAGAAGTAGGAGCCCACCACATCTATGATGATACCGGGTTTTGTCACAATTATCGTCATAGAAGTGTCATATGTATGACAGAAAAAAAATTTGTTCGGCCCAAAATGTCACGGATGTGTCTTTTTTTGTAGTGTAGGAAGGGGACGACGCGACAGTGGAAGCCCGCGCAGAGAGGACTACGAGGGTTCACTGGTTCGGCTGCGGTGTGAGGCTGCCGTCGCCGCAGGGCCTCGACAGCGGTGGGAATAGTAGGGGGCGGTGAAGCCTCTGCGGCAGCACAGCCGACCACGGGAGGCAAGAGCATGCGACACGACCGGCACTGCTTTGGGCGGCTGGAGCAAGAAGACCAGAGGTTGAAGAAGCACTACGGCTGTTGGATGGACATCGTACGGTCACTGGAGCTAGAATCATTCATGTTGACTAAGTTGACAAAGCCCTTCGTCCACGTCAACTTAGTAAGCCCACAAGCCAGCCTCCCAGCAAGGTGGGCCCCAGCTAGCCGGGGTTGTATTCATTTTTTTGTTCGTAATAAGGAGGCACTTCCTCTGGGTCCGAGATGACAGCGGGGGAACATTTTTTTCGTGAAATACGGTGGCCCGTCCGGTGGTTCCCAGCAGTCAGGGGGAAATGATTTTTTTCGCAAAATACTGGTGGCCCGTCCGGTGGGTCCCCGTTGTCAGGTGGAGGAATAATTATTTTCCGCGTAATAAGGAGGCACTTCCTTGCGGCTGCCGTGGACCCAGCTGTCAGCCTCTCCATGTATAGTACTCTTCCGATGGAAGTCGGTCGTTGACCACATTGACCACGCCGCGCCGAGAGCACCATGGCGGTGGACGATGGCGAGGCCTAGGAAGGGGACGACACGAAGCCATGCAAGACACGGCAGTGGATGCCCATGCGGAGAGGAGTACGAGCGTTCACTGGTTCGGCTGCGGTGTGAGGCTGCCGTCGCCGCAGAATAACAGGGGGTGTGGGTGAGTGGAGGGATGGCCTGGCCAGTGGTGGGAGTAGTATGGGGGCGGTGAGGCCTTCACGGTAGCACAGCCGGCCATGGGAGGCAGCTGCAGGCGGCACAACCGGAGCTGCTTTGGGCGGCTGGAGCAAGAAGACCAGAGGTTGAAGAAGCACTATGGCCGTTGGATGGACATCATACGGTTATTGGAGTATTGAAAACTTAGTAGGCCCACAAGTCAGCCCAACAATATGGTGGGTCCCAGCTAGCAGGGGGGTATTCATTTTTGGGGGCGTAATAAGGAAGCACTTCCTTGCGTGCGAAGATATAGCTGGTGGGTCCGACCTGTCAGCGGGGGAACATTTTTTTCGCGAAATACAGAGGCCCTTCCTGTGGGTCCTAGCTGTCAGGTGGAGGAATCATTATTTTGCGCGTAATAAGGAGGCATTTCCTTGCGTGCGGCCGTGGACCCAGCTGTCAACCTCTCCACGTACAATACACTTCCGATGGATGTCGTTCATTTACCACGTTGACCAGGCCGCGCCGAGAACACCAGGGCGGTGGACGACGGCGAGGCCTAGGAAGGGAATGACACGGAGCCAGGGAATACTCGGCAGTTGTTTCCCACATGGAGGAGTACGAGGGTTTACTGGTTCGTCTGCCATCGCCAGAGAATGACAGCATGTGTGGGTGAGTAGAAGGATGGCTAGGCGAGCGATGGGAG
The DNA here is from genome assembly GCF_056163025.1 of Triticum urartu. Taxonomy (NCBI): domain Eukaryota; kingdom Viridiplantae; phylum Streptophyta; class Magnoliopsida; order Poales; family Poaceae; genus Triticum; species Triticum urartu. Next base: position 154,261,834 of record NC_141877.1, on the reverse strand, counting down.
TACGGTGGGGCCGTGAGGCCTGCGCGGCAGCATAGCCGGCCGCGGGAGGAGGGAGCAAGCAGTGCCGCCGGTGCTTGTTTGAGCGGCTTGAGCATGAAGAGCAGAGATTGAAGAAGCACGACAGCCGTTGGATGGACATCCAACAGTCACTACTCTCGTGTGTTGACTAAGTTGACAGGGCGTTGCGTGTGCGTCAACCTTTTTTTATGAAAGCATACGCGTCAACATGTAGTAGGCGCACAAGTCAGCCTCAAATATGTGGAAAATAGTATACAACCCATCTGCCATTATTTCTAATAATGTACATCCCATTTGCTAATTCTTAAGAATTTTTTTGGAGCTCATCTTCTTTTTGTTAGCATCACACCCCATATTGTGGCCACGGTTAAAAAGTATATGAAATTTTGCATATTTTGGTGCGGTCAACTATTTTTAATCCAGACATATCGATTCACATTCAAACTATTTTGAAAAATAATTTATATAAATATAAAATCCAAATAATTGTCCACGCATAAAAATCAATGGAATATAAGATCTTGTAATGAAAAAAATTGAAAATAATTCCTGGTTTGATGTGTTTTAAAAATGTACATCCCATTTCTGGGCAAACCGAATGAAACTCTCCTCGTCTTGAATGATTTGCAGCCCAGCAGGGCCAATAAAACAAGTAGGCCTTGTTTGGGTATTTCTTAAAAAATAAATAGAACTGGGCTAGCCATTTTCAGCAAGAAAAAAACACAACTGGGCTCATGATGTGGTAAACATAAATAAAACCATGGCTAGACGGGCCACAGCCCCCGCATAGCCCCGTTGTTACCCTGATCCATCGCTAAAACTAGTATAAATAACAACTGCTTGTTCCTCAAAAAAAACTGCGCGACTTGCTGGGTCCTTGGTGTCAGCCGCTCGTAGTGTAATTCTCTCGTTTATTGACTACATTGACAATGGCGTGATCCCCAGATGTCCAACCATTAGGAGGAACCATATTTTTGGGCTTGTACTATAGAGGCACTTGCTTGCGTACTGCCATGACGCTGGTGGGTCCCTACTGTCATCCTCTCCACGTACAATCATCGCCTTGTTCCTCTCGGTTGTTGATGACGTTGACGGTGTACGGTGTACTAAAGTAGGGGTACCCTTAAAACCCCGAACTTGTGCACGGGCAGTCGCAGCATCCCGCGGCAAGGCTTGCCGGGCGACCGCCAAGATCCTCCGTGGTCCCCTTGAAGACCATTCAAGAACAAAGTACTCAAGACAAGACCCCGGCAAGAGCAGCTTGCCGGGAAGGCTATCAGAAGCGTCCCCAGGCCCCGGCAAGAGGCGCTTGCCGGGAAGGCCAACCAAGGCGTACCAAGGAAACTTGCCGCGGCGCCCCACGCGCCCCGGCAAGGCCCGGTGAGCGACAAGCTCCCGGACCTACATGACAAGACGACGACCGTGGCAAAGAGCTTGCCGCGGGAAGCCCCCACTTCGTGCCCGCGCTCCAGCACATCCACCCACGTGTCGCTCTGGGGCCCTCCCAAGCACACGTGGCGGAAGGCTGCGCAGCTGAGGTGCGAGGTGGCAAGCAGGCGCTGGCAAGACAACCACCGTGGCTAACGGTGGCTTCTCTAGCAAGCCCCTTTCGGCACTGTTTAGGCGACACAGACGGGCATTTAATGCTCTTGTCCCCTGCCGTCAGGGTTAGGTATGATAACACTGTAGCAGCTAGCTGTGCCTACTACAGCACCTAGCTGTGCCTACCACCACTCTTCCACTTTTGCCCTCCGTTGCCCTATGTCGGTAACCCCTTGAGCATATAAAAGGAGGCCCGGGGCAACTGAGAGGGGGGTTAGACACTTCGAACACCCTCGCTCGGGGTTCAGCAATTCCACACACTCACGCTCGATCTCGCTCCCGAGCTAGAAAGCAATACAATACACAAAGCAGGAGTAGGGTTTTACGCATCCGTGCGGCCCGAACCTGGGTAAATCGCCCGTGTGCTTCGCCTCGATCTGCTCTTTGCGCGACCTCCGCCCCCCGCCGAACCAAAAGGGACCCCGGTCCCATAGGTGCCCGTGGATCAGCAGCCCCGGCATCTCTGGCGCGCCAGGTAGGGGGCGTCGAAGTTGTGTGAACCAGATCCGGCGTTCTTGCGGGCTAGATCTTCATCTTCTTCATAGATCTTCGCCATCTTCATCAACATGCCGCCGAAAAAGAAAGTTTCGGAGGCAGCTGCTCCGTCCGCGCCGAGCCACCCACCGCCGGAGCAAGCGGATGGTGGGGTAGGCGCCGGCGGAAGAGCACGCATCGACAAGGGAACTCACGGTGCGCACTCCAAGACCTCGGCGTCCGTGCATGCACCGCGCCCATCCCAGGAGGCGCGGGACCGGCAGCGTCATGGTACTCGCGGTACCATGCGCTCGCTGGATCAAGATCGAGCTGGTGGATCCCGGAGTGCTCAGGACCACCATGCACGCCAACCTGCTGGCGCGAGCGAGACACGGTCACCTGGACGAGATACTGCTCCTTCTAACATAGTTAGAAGTCCGAGCTTATCCCGCTCCTCGCACCGTTCGCCACCGCCGCCCGCCACCGCAGCAGAAGCTCTAGCGCGAGCTCAGCTGCTCCTGGACTACCCTCCAGCGGCGGACAAGGTCGACGACGGGAGGGCCACAATCCAGAGTCTCATCGGCTTCACCAGCGGCAACGCTCCTCGGCAGCCGACCACGTCGCAGCCGCAGCGAGTCAGCCAGGCGCGAACCGGTGGTGACAAGACCGGTGGGGGTGCAACCTCTGTGCACTCCCCGCCCTGAAGGCCGAGATCACCGACCCGCCGGATCCACCTCGACAGTGACTCCACCGCGTCGTCAGATCCGCGAGCTCATCGCGATCAGCGCTAAGTTCTTCAAGAACGACGGCAAGAGGACGCTCGTACTCGCATCGAGCGGCGAAGAGAAGCGCGACGTCAATCAGACCAGCGCGCTGGGCCCTCTGTTGACATGCACGCGCCGGGGTAACCAGGCGACTTGCCATACATGGTAGGTTGCCCTGCGTTCACTCGTGAGCTGCGGCAAGTCCAGTGGCCCAGTACGAAGAACTTCAAGCCAGATGTGCTAGAGAAGTATGACGGCAAGTCGCATCCGTCGGAGTTCCTTAGCATCTACACCATCGCGGTGCAGGCTGCTGGGGGGCGGGACGACAAGATCCTTGCCAACTACTTCCCGTTGGTGCTCAAGCCCAACGTCAGGTCCTGGCTCATGCACTTGCCGGACAACTCCATATCCTCCTGGGCTGAGCTGTGCCATCAGTTTGTCGGCACCTTTACAGGCGGCCACAAACCTCATGGCCAAGAGAGTGATCTCCACCTGCTCGCCCAGAAGGAAGGGGAGCCCCTGCGCAAGTACATCCAGAGGTTCAGCCGTGTACAGTACAACATCCCAGACGTCCACCCCGCCGCGGTCATTAGCGTGTTCCATCAGAACGTGCGTAACCGCAGGATGCGGGAGGAGATGGCGATGTGCCGGATTAGGGACGTCAGCGAGCTGTACGCCCTGGCCAACAAATGTGCACGTGCTGAGGAAGGGAGGAGACTCCCCGGAGAGAAGACCGGAGCGGAAGGATCTGACAGCGAAGATGCTGCCCCGGCAAAGAAAAGCCGGCGGCGGAACAACAGGAAGAAGCAGAACAAAGAGGTGCTAGTCGTTGAGCAGTCTGGCGACGAAGGTGGCGCAAAGAAGGCTACAGTTGGTTGCTCCGGCAAGGAAATTGCCGCGTGCACCAACTGCCAGGCCGTGGCAGCCGCCGACAAGCAGGACGGCTCCGACAAGCACTACTGCAAGATTCACCGCACCAAGGGCCATGACCTCCAGAACTGTAAGAAAGTCGAGCAGCTTGTCCAGCAATAGAGGGCTGAGTACGAGCGGCGCGACAAGGAGAGAGCCCAAGGGTATGCCGAGAAACTCGGCCAGAAGCGCACCGTCCAGGGAGAACGCCGCGGCAAGGCCAAGCAGCGGCAAGGAGACAGACCTCCCCGCGGTCGCGACAAGGATGAAGACGGCGACGAAAGCGACGAAGACCTGGATGATGTTGAGACCAGTGAGCAGGAGTTTCAGAAAGCCACAGAGGTCTTGTGTGTTGACGGTGGTGCTTCTCTGCATACCTCGCACCGCCGACTCAAACAGTGGGTGCGGGAGGTTAATGCAGCAGAACCACCTATCGAATCACGCAAGCTTCTGAAGTGGTCCAACACGCCTATCATCTTTGACATTGAGGATCACCCTGATCGCACAACTGCGGTTGGGTGTTTGCCGATGTTGGTATCACCAACTATCCGCAACCTCAAAGTCACCAAGATGCTAGTTGACGGCGGGGCCGGCTTAAACCTGATCTCCTCAGCTGTACTCCAAAAACTCCAGATCCCCGACAGCGAGCTCGAAGAGACCGGTACGTTCCAAGGAATCAATCCGGGAAGGAGCAAGCCGAAGGGGAAAGTCACACTGCCGGTAACATTTGGCAGCGAGCTAAACTTCAGGACTGAGAGGGTCACGTTCGACGTTGCTGATATCCCGTTGCCTTACAACGGGATACTTGGCCGTCCAGCACTCGCCAAGTTCATGGCGGCCTCTCATTATGCGTACAACATACTGAAGATGCCAGGCCCGATAAGCGTCATCTCTGTCCCTGGCGACAGGAAGGATGCGCTTATCTGTGCCGACAAGATCTACCGGGAAGCAGCAGCCACGGCAGAACGCAATCCACTTGCCGCTGAAGCTCCCGGGGGAAAGAAGACCAAGTCCGGCAAAGGCTCTGATGCCCACTCCGGCAACCGCACCTCTTCGGAGTGCTGCGCTGCCGTCGAGGACGCACCATCGAGCTTTACCGGCAAGAAGACCAAGTCCGGCAAAGGCTCTGATGCCCACTCCGGCAAGCGCACCTCTTCGGAGTGCTGCGCTGCCGCCGAGGACGCACCATCGAGCTTCACCGGCAAGAAGACCAAGTCCGGCAAAAGCTCTGATGCCCACTCCGGCAAGCGCACCTCTTCGGAGTGCTGCGCTGCCATCGAGGACGCACCATCGAGCTCCATTGGCAAGCACAAGAAGACGATGGCAGCTCCGCCAGAGACAAAGAAGGTGTCCGCCAAGGAAGACGGCACTGGTGGTACCTTCACCATCAGTGCCACGCTTGATCCTAAATAGGAAAGCGCGCTCGTTGCTTTCCTGCGGGCGAATGTCGACGTGTTGCATGGCAACCGTCTGACATCCCCGGCGTTCCCAGGAAAGTGATTGAGCACCACCTTGCCGTCTGCCCTCATGCACGGCCCGTCAAGCAGAAAGTTCGGAAGCAGGCGGTGGAGCGCCAAGAATTCATTGCGGAGGAAATCAAGAAATTGGAAGCAGCAGGCCTCGTCAGAGGAGTGCTCCATCCTACGTGGTTGGCCAATCCTGTAGTCGTGCGCAAGGCAAATGGGAAATGGAGGCTTTGCATCGATTTTACCGATGTTAACAAAGCTTGTCCCAAAGACCCATTTCCTTTGCCGCGCATTGACCAGATTGTTGACTCCACAGCTGGATGTGATTTTATTTCATTTCTTGATGCCTACTCCGGATATCATCAGATCTTCATGGCAGAGGAGGATGAAGAGAAGACCGCATTTATTACTCCATGTGGCACGTACTGTTTCGTACGGATGCCTTTCGGATTAAAAAATGCTGGTTCGACATTCGCAAGAGTAGTCCATATTGCTCTTGAGCCACAAATACACAGAAATGTGGAAGCCTACATGGATGATATAGTGGTCAAGAGCAAGGACAGAGCGACCTTGATCCAAGATTTAGACGAGACCATTGCAAATCTGTGCAAGGTCAGCCACAAGCTCAATCCAGAGAAGTGTGCGTTTGGGGTCCCCTCCGGCAAGCTTCTCGGGTTCTTCGTGTCTCAGCGGGGGATTGAAGCCAATCCCGACAAGATCAAGGCCATTGAGCAGATTGAAGCACCAAAGCGCGTCAAGGATGTACAGAAACTAGCCGGTTGCGTGGCTGCTCTCAGCAGGTTCATCTCTCGGTCTGCTGAGCGTGCCCTGCCATTTTTCAAATCATTGAAAAAGGCAGGTCCAATGAAATGGACTCCGGAAGCGGAGGCTGCGCTGCAAGACCTGAAGAGATACCTGTCCTCCCCTCCAATACTTGTCGCACCTAAACCGCAAGAGAAGTTGCTACTGTACATAGCGGCAACCAATCAGGTGGTTAGTGCTGCGTTAGTGGCAGAGAGGGAGGCGGATGATGAGCCAGCAACCGCGACAAGCGCATCCAGCGACAAGCAGGAGGCTTCCCCGGCAAGCTCTGGTCCCGACAAAGATGAACCTACGCTGATACACGAGGAGATACGGAAGAAAATGGTGCAGCGCCCAGTTTACTTTGTCAGTTCCCTCCTGCAGGGGGCTAGGTCAAGGTACTCTGGTGTGCAGAAACTGCTTTTCGGCCTTCTCATGGCCTCGAGAAAGCTACGCCATTACTTCCAAGCACATGAGATCACAGTTGTCACTCGCTTTCCGCTGAAGAGGATACTGCATAATCCTAAAGCGACAGGCAGGATTGCTGAGTGGGCACTGGAACTGTCAAGCTTTGGCCTCAAGTTTGAAAGCACTTCAACTATCCATAGCGGAGCATTGGCAGAGTTCATAGCAGAGTGGACGCCAACACCAGATGAAGAAATTCCACAAACGAGCCTCCCCGACAAAGAAGCAAGCAAAGAGTGGCTGATGTACTTTGATGGTGCCTTTTCGCTACAAGGCGCCGGCGCTGGTGTGCTGCTTGTCGCACCCACCGGTGAGCACCTCAAGTACATAGTCCAGATGCACTTTCCCAAGGAGCAAGCAACAAATAATACTGCAGAGTATGAAGGCTTGCTTGCCGGTCTCCGGATCGCGGCAGACCTTGGGATCAAGAAGCTCATTGTCAGGGGTGACTCACAGCTTGTCGTCCGCCAAGTAAACAAGAATTATCAGAGTCCGTTGATGGAAGCTTACGTTGACGAAGTGAGAAAGCTAGAAGAGCGCTTTGACGGCCTGCAAATGGAGCACGTTCCGAGAGCTCAGAACGCCATTGCGGATGGCCTGTCAAAGTGCGCCGCACTTAAGCTACCTGTGGAACCAGGGACCTTTCTGATCAAGCTGACTCAACCGTCCGTAACACCATCAACTGGACAGAGCAAGAAGAGGAAGTTGATTCCTGGTGACTATTTGCCGGCAGAGCTTCCCGAAGCCGCCGCCAAGAAGGTCCCCAAGATCAACGCCAAGGATGCTGAGGAGCCAGATGCTCCGGCAAGCCCTAGGGCTTGTTCCGTTGAAGCAGAGGCTCCCGACGGGTCTAGCTCCGGCAAACTTGTCGGGGAACGTCAAGCTCCGGCAGAGACGCAACTTCTCGCCGTAGAAGCGGATGTTCCCGCAGCAGTTCCCAAGATCAACGCCAAGAATGCTGAGGAGCCAGATGCTCCGGCAAGCCCTAGGGCTTGTTCCGTTGAAGCAGAGGCTCCCGACGGGTCTAGCTCCGGCAAACTTGTCGGGGAACGTCAAGCTCTGGCAGAGACGCAACTTCTCGCCATAGAAGCGGATGTTCCCACAGCAGTCCCCAAGATCAACGCCAAGAACGCTGAGGAGCAAGATGCTCCGGCAAGCCCCAGGGTTTGTTCCGTTGAGGCAGAAGCTCCCGACAAATTTTGCTCCGGCAAGCTTGTCGGGGAACGTCAAGCTCCGACAGAACTGTAGTTTCTTGCCGTAGAAGCGGATGTTCCCGCAGCGGCAGATTTGCCTTTAGTCCTTGTTGTCGAGCCACAGGCTCCAACATGGGCGCAGCAGATTGTCCGTTTCCTTCAGACAGGAGAACTTCCCGAAGAGCCAGAAGAAGCCGAAAGAGTAGCCTGGCAGTCAAGTATGTACCAGTTCGTCGACAAGACACTGTACAGAAGAAGACTCAACGGTGTGAAATTGAGGTGTATTCCCCGGGAAGACGGACAAAAGCTGTTGGCAGAGATACATGGAGGCATATGTGGACACCACATTGGCGCAAGAGCACTTGTCGGCAAAGCGTTCTGGCAAGGTTTCTTCTGGCCGACAGCCCTCCAGGATGCAACTGCACAAGTAACCAAGTGTGAAGCGTGCCAGTTCCATTCCAAGCAGATACACCAGCCAGCTCAAGCTCTCCATACGATCCCTTTATCCTGGTCATTTTCGGTCTGGGGGATCGACATCCTCGGCCCCTTCCCCCGAGCTGTCGGGGGCTTTGAGTACTTGTACGTCGCAATCGACAAGTTCACAAAGTGGCCGGAAGTGGAACTAGTGAGGAAGGTGACCACCGAGTCAGCCGTCAAGTTCTTCAGGTCGATTGTTTGCCGCTTCGGGATCCCTAACCGGATAATCACCGACAACGGCACACAATTCATGAGCCACGCCTTCATGCAGTACGTCCAAGATCTTGGCGCCAAGGTCTGCTTCGCTTCTGTTGCTCACCCAAAAAGCAACGGTCAAGCGGAGAGGGCAAACGCAGAGGTGCTGCGCGGGCTCAAGACCAGAACTTTCGACAGGCTGCACAAGTGCGGAAGAAACTGGATCGAGGAGCTACCGGTTGTTCTTTGGTCGATCAGAACGACGCCAAATCGAGCCACTGGACAGACACCCTTTGCTCTAGTCTATGGAGTAGAGGCAGTTACCCCCACGGAACTCGTATACGGGTCACCTCGAGTGCTCGCTTACGATGAGCTTGAGCAAGAGCTGCTGCGGCAAGATGACGCACTGCTCCTTGAGGAAGACAGTCTTCAGGCTGCTGTGCGAGCTGCTCGCTACCAGCAAGCTTTGCGTCGCTACCATAGCCGCAAAGTTAATGCCAGAAGTCTCGAGGAAGGCGACCTTGTTCTTCAGCGCGTTCAGTCGGCCAAGAGTCACAACAAGTTGACGCCGAAGTGGGAAGGCCCTTACCGGGTGAAACGAGTCACTAGGCCTGGTGCTGTCCGCCTTGAGACCGAAGATGGCATTCCGGTGAGCAACTCCTGGAACATCGAGCATCTTCGTAAGTTTTACCCGTAAGGCGCGGTTGTCGGGCCTTGCCCGGCAACCACCTTTCTGTACAAGTCTTGCCGCTGTTGCATGTAATACTTTGTACAGAGCCAGGCGCAGACCCTGAGCACCAGAGATTGAAGCGCTGGCATACCCCGGGGTTATAGCATGCATGCTAGGTTGAGTCTCGTCCTTGGTTAGGGTTGATAGTCCCTAACCGCGGCTAACCCCTAACTTAGAGGTCGAGTGTCTGTCCTTCTGCTCTTCTTTCGTTCACAGGGCTCGCATATCCTGGCCAGACTGCTTGAAGGACGAAAAGGAGAAGAAGGGCGCGCCAGCACTTAGGCCCCGGCGAGCCAGTGTCGCTGGGGGCTGCAGGTGCCAAGTTTCATCCCCGGCAAGCCCGAATTGCCGGGGGCTGCGATATCAGATAAGTCTTTCGTCCCTCTTCATGCATCCTCTTATGGACTGGGGAATGCGAAACCGCGTTTCTTCTTGAAAACTGCCGTGCTCCCTCAACTCTAGGCCCTGGAGCACGTTCCCGGGGCCAAGTTCGGGTGTAGTCGCGGCAGCAAAGGGATGAAACGAGAGGGCCGCACCCACCTCGTTCCCGTCTCCATCAAAGGCGTGAGAAAGGTCGAGCGACGTGGGAAGGCGGCAGGGCCTGTTGCCGGGAAATGGAATGTCTGTCCGAGAGACACCAAGGATTTGCTCCTTGGCGTGGGTTCAACCCGCGAGACAAATACCCCGGCAAGCATCCCCTTTTCATTAAAAAACATCCCATACAGGTACAGTCCATAGAGGATGAAAAACATGAAAGAGAGGATTACAAGTTTTAGATACAGCTAAGGCCCGAAGGCTTACAATTAAAAAGATAAGGTGCCCGTAATCCCTTTCCTGTCCCTCTCTTCAGGAGGTAGGTCAAGGAGACGAAAAGGGGAAAGGGGCGCCAAGGCGAGCTACAGGTGCCAGAAGACACCAAGAGAACATCCCGGGGACCGGACGGCGATGGCGACGCCGGGATAACGGTGCGAAGGAGGGGCGGCAGGACGTCAGCACGCTGTCGAGGGCACCACGCCCTCGTACTCCAACCTGACAGCCTTGTCGCCAGCCCTCTTCCCCTTCCGCGGCTCCCTACGCCAGCCGCCCAAGGAGACGCCCCCGGGGAGTTCAAGAAGCCGGCGGCGCGGGTGATGGGGTCGCCGGTGCCGCACGAGACGGCGCCCGACACCTAGTCGGAGCCGCCATCCTGCCGCCCGCCACCCTCACCATCACTGCCGCTCTCCTCCTCGTCACTCTCGCTCGAGGAGGAGCCTTCACTATCGGAGGAGCTGTCCACACAGCACTTCGCCTGGGTGCCGAAGCACCCGAAGACCTTGACGGAGAGGAGATCGCCCTCCACCAGCTTAAAATGGAGGGTGAACCCCTCCATCAGGCTGTGGATGCGGGCGAACGTCTTCCAACCTCGGTCAAGATGCATCACACCAGGGGCTGGGAACACAACGCGAACTCGCGTGCCGCTGATCCCACAGCCCCTCATGTGCAGTCTCAGCGTCTCGGGCGGGTCCAACTCCAGCGCGCTCGCGAACGGAGCTGGAAGCCGGTGGCGGCGATGAGGCGCCCGGCGCAGCTTGACGAAGAACTCGCAAGGGTTGTCCCCTATATGGACCGCCGCGGGGGGAGGAGTCGCCGGCGGAGGCAAAGCGGGCGCGCCGCCCCGTCCGCCTCCTCCCCGAGCGCCTCGACCTCGTCCTCGACCTCGTCCATGACCTCGCCCCCTCCCTCTTCCCCTTATGGCTGGCTCTGCCACCATGAGCGTGGAAGAGGGAAGGGTGCGCTGTCTGGCGGCGACCCTCGCCGCCACCGATGAAGGCCCAGGGTTCCCTTTCTCCATGGAGAATGAGAGAAAAGGGAGCCGAAGCTGAAGAAAGGAGGAGATGAGAAGGTGCGGGCTTCGGTGCTCCCTTCCCGCTCCTTATAAAGGAGCGAAGTGGGAGCTCGGCCGCCCCGCTCAGCGAATCAAGGCACGGGAAGAGCAGGGAGGCGGGCCGACCCGCTACCTCTGCTCGCAACGGCCCAGATTCCCACCTCCACCGTCCGCGACCCCAAGCGCATGGGAGCCGCATGGCGAAGGTGCAGAACTGAGGCGACGGATGAGGCGGCCTCGCCCTACCCCGTGATCTCGGGGAGTGGGCACCTCGGAAACCGCGCACCGGCCCCGTCCAGTAAATGCACCATGCCCCCACGCCTACCTCCATTTAGAGAGGAGGGCGTGGGCCGTCCCCTTCATCATGGCCTGACGCATGCTCGTGGGGCTTAACCCCGCGCACGCCGCCCGCGTCACCCACGGCTCCGCATTTGACGCATGCCGTTCGAGGCGTGCGCGGGGGAAACGGAGAGATATACGGCGTGACCCAGGCCGTGCGTGCCCGTGCACTATTTTGGGCCTGGCCCAACAGCGCTCGGCACCGTGTCTGGCCCAGGCCCGGGGGCTCCTGTCGGTGTACTAAAGTAGGGGTACCCTTAATACCCTGAACTTGTGCACGGGCAGTCGCAGCATCCTGCGGCAAGGCTTGCTGGGCGACCGCCAAGATCCTCCGTGGTCCTCTTGAAGACCATTCAAGAACAAAGTACTCAAGACAAGACCCCGGCAAGAGGAGCTTGCCGGGAAGGCTATCAGAAGCGTCCCAAGGCCCCGGCAAGAGGAGCTTGCCGGGAAGGCCAACCAAGGCGTACCAAGGAAACTTGCCGCGGCGCCCCACGCGCCCCGGCAAGGCCCGGTGAGCGACAAGCTCCCGGACCTACACGACAAGACGACGACCGCGGCAAAGAGCTTGCCGCGGGAAGCCCCCACTTCGTGCCCGCGCTCCAGCACATCCACCCACGCGTCGCTCTGGGGCCCTCCCAAGCACACGTGGCGGAAGGCTGCGCAGCTGAGGTGCGAGGTGGCAAGCAGGCGCTCGCAAGACAACCACCGTGGCTAACGGTGGCTTCTCTAGCAAGCCCCTTTCGGCACTGTTTAGGCGACACAGACGGGCATTTAATGCTCTTGTCCCCTGCCGTCAGGGTTAGGTATGATAACACTGTAGGAGCTAGCTGTGCCTACTACAGCACCTAGCTGTGCCTACCACCACTCTTCCACTTTTGCCCTCCGTTGCCCTATGTCGGTAACCCCTTGAGCATATAAAAGGAGGCCCGGGGCAACTGAGAGGGGGGTTAGACACTTCGAACACCCTCGCTCGGGGTTCAGCAATTCCACACACTCACGCTCGATCTCGCTCCCGAGCTAGAAAGCAATACAATCCACAAAGCAGGAGTAGGGTTTTACGCATCCGTGCGGCCCGAACCTGGGTAAATCGCCCGTGTGCTTCGCCTCGATCTGCTCTTTGCGCGACCTCCGCCCCCCGCCGAACCAAAAGGGACCCCGGTCCCATAGGTGCCCGTGGATCAGTAGCCCCGGCAACCGCGCACGACGAGCGAACCAAGCCGCAAGGCGGAGGAGGACGGCGAGGACTCGGATGGAACGAACAGGAGCCGTTGAAGATGCGCCGGTCCAGTCGCAGGCGGAGGGGAGTACGAGGGTTGACTGGTTCGGGCGCGGGTGCGTGTTGGGGCTGACGTCGCCGGAGAATAACAGGACGTGTGGGGGAATAGAGGGATGGACTGGCCAACGTTGGAGGGTATGTACGGTAGGGCGGCGGAGGCGCAGCCAGCCATGGGAGGCGGGAGCAGGCGGAGCCGATGCGGTGGTTTGGTTTGGGCGATTGGAGGAAGAAGAAGACAAGAGATAGAAGATACACGATAGATGTTGGATGTCAATCCAACGGCTGGTAGGCAGAATCGTTTGTTGACTGCCTAGTAAGTCGACACCACCCTGGATAGGCTGTTTCCTCGCGGGTCCCAAATGTCAGAATCCAAATCTGTCATGGTCATGTAGCCTTTCCTATGAAAATTTACAGCCCATTTGATGTGCTAGTTCGAAATAAGTTTGTGGGTGCTGGTGGGGGCTAATCACTTGGCTTCTGTAATGCACAGTGAGCTCAAGCAGCCGACGAGAGTGATGTTATTTCCCTTGGTTTGGATTTGTTACAATATTTCACTCCAAATTAAACAAATGGCAAGCCATTTTCCTTGTTTCAAAGAAAATATGACAGTCATAGCCGAGTTGAAAAGGGCAGGAACATCTAACTCCAGCTTACAAACTGTACAAAAGCACGAGGGATAATTGTTCATCAGGTTTACAAAAAAACCAGATTGAAAAGGGCAACAACATCTAACTCCAGCACTGTTTTCGGTAGTCACAGTCAAATGGATCGGTTAGGTCCATAGAATGAACATCCTGGTCGTAAAACTTACTGGATTATGACCACAATATGTTGTAAATAGAAGCCCGACACGTTCAGAAGCTCTTTTGCCCACCTGAAACTCCTTTTTTTGCTCTTAGACATACCCATCCGTCAAAACCATGCTACTCATAAACTTAAGCCTGATGGACAATAGTAACCTCGCATTCAGCAGGAAGAATGTGACAAATCTTGTGTTTGCATGGTTGGCTACATATCGTTCTAGCATTATTGTCTTCAATCGAATCTCATGAGAAGTGAGAAAATCCATCGATTGGTTATAACTTTCTTACCCCGTCCTGTTGCCTAAATAGACATGAAGATTGAAAATAGTTAAGGTCTAAAAGAAGAGTGTCAAAAGAGCAACAACTGAACAGTTAATTCTAGTACACTATATGCGGGCTTCCAATGTGTGTGAAATTATCACCTTTATACACAACTTCTCTAGACATGGAAATCATTGCAGCAAGCCAATAATCTTGTTCAGATCAAAACTATTCATTTGGATATATAAGATCTTGACAGAATCCAGCACCATTGATAGGCCATCCATGGAGAAACTCTTCATTGAGCATAGAACATAATATTAGTACAAAATGTGTACTCCAAGATGATATATAAATTATGCGCAGAAATTTAAAATGTAGCTTATGGTTACAAGTGTAGATGATAATATAAAGTACGTGAAGAACTGTGGAGCCAAACACCATATTGAAATGACCACAGGGATCATGTATTACACCCATGGTCTCCAGTTTAGGCGCAGAGAGGACGGTTATTTGCAATGGTGAATAACTAGAATCAAGGATCAACCTTTGAAGTGAAGGGGCATCTTGGATGATGAGTTGCCTTCCGTCAAAAGAAATTCCAATTCTTACAAGGTTAGGCGACTTTATTTGGAGACAACTGATTCTAACTATGAAAACAAGCACCAAGCACTCTAGCGCAGGGCAACTGGAGTGCATGATGTTGTGCAATGAGGCATCCGATATACGAACCCGCACAAGTGAAAGTTTCTTGAGAAATGGGAGTAGAAGGTTTAGTACCAGATTGTCTGGTAGGTAGCACTGCGCAAAGGTGGCAGTGTGGAGAGGGGATGAAAACCCCAAGATGGACATCGGTGCTGAGGGCACAAGTTCATGGCGTTCGGTATGTGGTATGTGATTTCCAGGGGAATAGTAGAACTCAAGCAACTGTAGTTCTATGAATTCAGGGGATTCCAGCCAGGCGTCCACCGTGCAGGGCATGGTATGCTTGCTCAGGTAGCATGATGGGATGCAGAGGCTTTGAACGGAGTCCTCGTGGGAGGAGATGATGGCTCTGGGGATTTCAAAATCATTGAAGAGAGATAGCTGACGACAGTCGAGATTAAGGGGAATGGCGCGCCATAGAGGGCGCCACCGAATTGAGAGGACATGGGTGCGGCAGCAATCCTTGGTGGGGAGAAGCGAGATGATCTCCTCAAGGATGGCGTCCGGGAGATCGCTGATGCGGTCCACCCGAGATTCTATGGGTTCTTGGGATCCGGTGGGGGTGGGGTCGCCGCTTCTCCCCACGCTGCCGGGTGCGGGATCTACAACAGGTGTCGCCGCTGGCAGGAGCCTCATCTTCTTGGCACTGGGGTTAGGCGACTCCATTTTCCTCGAGGGCATTGCGTCGCGCTCACTGATTTGAGAAGAGTAACGAATGACGAGCCTAGTTGTAGTGCGAGCGAAGAAGAAGGGGAGCTGGGGGTTTTCTGTAGGAGTGAGGAAGAAGCGGAGTTGGGGTTTTCTGTAGGAGTGAGGTGAGGAATTTGGGGTTACAAGTTGAGCGAGCTGACGTGAGGTGGGTGGGAGCGAGGAGGAAGAAGAGCACCCCGGTTTTTTTTTGGGGGGGGGGGGTGTGCTGGGTGTGGGTAGCGCCTCTCATTCAGTAAATATATGGGCTTTTGAATTGATTTTACTATTTACTAGTTTGGATGGGCTGTTTTGTCTTGGGACCCGAGAAACAATTACTACTAGTATAGTGGAGACACTCTACAGCTACCCAGAAAAACAATTACTACTAGTACAGTGGAGACACTCTACCGCTTCTGGCTCCTCCTAGGTCATTGAAACGTCTCCCTCTACTGAATGCCGTTATACTTTTGTTCACCGACATGCGGGCTATGCAGCGCGAGGGCCCAAATGCCATCCACCAAATTAGAAGGCAGTATGCAGGCAGAGAGTCACCCTGGTCGTAGCGCGGCAGTAACGAGCCGTCGTATCACAAAACCCCACCTCCCCGCAGTCTAAGTTTGACGGACGAAGCAACCATCATTTCACTCTTCGCTGAATCCCCTTCTCCCTCACCATCTTCAAGAAAGGCAACACTTGCATTTGCCACTGTTCTTCTCCGAACGAAGGGATGGTAAGCGGATCCGTGATGTTGGTATATTTTTGTTCAGAGGAAAAAAAGAACTTTTGCAAAGCAGTAACCGATCCTCACTCTCTTTTTTGATTCATTGTCATTGCGATTGTGTTTTCCTTTCAGTGGTCTCCTAGTATTCGTCAGTTTCATGATGGACCAAGGAGAACCAGGCAAAGATCTGCCGATATTGGAGCAGACGCAGGAGGCTGATCCCCACGAGACACAGAGCTCCAAGAAGATGGAGGCAACCACCGAGGCGACCCCAGATATTGAGATGGTCAACGCCCCATTTGAGGTTACAGCCCCCGTGGCACTGCGGGAGCAGTTTTCCCCCTTCGAGGATGTGTCCCCCCCCCCCCCCCGCTGAGCTGCCCAAGGTGATTTCCTTCTTTGCCGATCTCGATTGTGGTTTTTCATCTAAGTATGTGGTGATTTTTTTTAGAAAAGGAAGTATGTGGTGATTAATAATGCAAAATTTTATTAGCTTCGATGCCATGGTATACGTAGTGGTTTAAATAACTTGTGTTTCTTATACTGAAAAGTAATTCAGAATTTGTTTTTGTTTCAATTAGAGCCCTGATGCAGACAAGGATTGTGTGGTTGTACATGTCAATCGCTATGAGGCGGACGACCTGAATATACGCACTGGGAAAATAGAGTTCTTAGGCTGTTGGATCCTGGAAGCCATTTGCGGTTATACTAATGAAGAGTTGAATTCCAGCCTCACTGTTGTCAGGCGTGTTGTCCAGGGTGTATAGAAGCACAAGAAGTTCAAAGCTACTCCTTCGTTTGTGAGGAATACTGTTCTTGTCAAGCTTACGCAGGAAGATGACGTGGCATGCCTCCACAAACAAGTTTGTCAGTAGCAAGGCCACAAGGTTGTCTTCATGAAGGTTCATAGGATTGAGCTGCTGCGGAACGTCCTCGATGATGTTCATGGCAAGGTCCGTCGTGTGTCCAGCCCAAATTAGATCGAGGCATGAAATAGTTGCCCCAGCTAGTGTTTAATAGTAGTTTGGATTGTGTCTAATTATCCGAACCTTGCCTGTTATCGACCCCTCTGGGGCTAGTACTCTATTTGAATCCGTCTATGGGAACTGCTGCTACTTTTGTGCGCCCGTGAATCATGTGAGAACCATCGTAATTGTTGCCGAAACAGATGCGTCCTCACTAGCTTTTTCATGAATATGGCATGGTAAGACATAAGTTGTCACAGTTTATCATACAAGCAGTGTGTGTTTTGATGAAATAGAGCACTCGTTTGAGAACCGTGAGCTGACGTATACATAAGTACTTGTAAACACTGTTGGTGCTACCCCACTTGTAAGCAGTTGTGCAAAACACGACACATTGGCTCAGCTCGCTTCAACACTAGGCTATCGACCAGCTAACAATCAACAATTTGCTATCTGACATGTAAGCAACTATGTATCTTGTTACAGTAGTTCATGCAGTTAATTGAGGCCACAATGTAATAAATTCCAAACGTTCACACGCTAGTCCAGTGCTCATGTGGAACACTCACATTAAACTCGTCTTCATAAAAAACTTGAAAAGCATAAGTTAAGCAATTTGATACATCTCAATGATTCATAGAACATAACAAACATATACTAGTTCACAGCAAAAGACAAAGTTGTGAGAAGGTTTACAAATCAGGAAAAAACAAGCAAGGCTTCTCTTTGAGCAAAGGGCCTCTCGGTAGGATTAAATTTCCTGGAGTTCACTCTGGTTTTTTCTTGTTGCCACCATTCAGGGTTAGGTTCTCTCATTCCAGAATAACCAATTATAATTGTGGTCTCAGCTGGAATGCTGAACTAAACCATGCAGTGTACTGACTAGCTGAAATGCTTGTGCATTCCACTAAATTTAAGCACCGCTATTTGCAGAAATAAGCAGACCACAATGCCTCTTGTCCGCGCACCTGTCCAAAAAACGGCCATGCAGCCGTGCCAGCTAGTCCTTGGTCCATGGATGAACTGGTAGAAAGTGCATTCCGGACTAGGATGCAGTTGTTTTCGCTCGTCCCTGCACTGCAATCAGGAAGTAAAACGTATGAATCAGCTTCTTTTAGATTGCATTGGTCATTCTACCTTAGTTACTACCAATGTAGGGATACCTTGAAGACGGGAGGTTAGACGACGGCAGCGAGGGATAGCCATCTCATTTTGCACAGTTGTACTAAAACTGAGGTGTATGCTTTTGATTGCGCGGATAGAAACGTTACGGAGACAAACATCCCGAAATGATATGGAGACAGACATCCCTGTTTGCGCAAATAAGAAATACAGTTATTTAAATAGTGGCAGATATTACTACTTTCCCCCGTTTCCTCTTAGAACCAAGTCCTAGATTCATGCTACAGCTTTCCCACTTTCTTCCCTGTTTGAGCGAACGCTTTCAGTTGACTATATGAAATAGCTTTACTTCTAATAATAGTAGAAGTCTAGGTGGCTTTGGAACAGCGGACGGAAGTAGAAAAGAATCCACATGAAGGGAGCTGGGGCAGTAGAGCAAGGCAGGTTTCGAAGGAATATATACCTGAGGGTCATCGGCATGTCGCAAAGACGGCATTGGGAGGCTGCATCTTGGCCACAATATCGCAGGGAGGAAGAAGGGGTCAAAGGTCCTCCCGAGCCGGCGCTCTCTCGGAGAGAACGACACGGCCGCCGATCGGGACGCGCGGGCAGCCGTTGGTCTCCTCCCTCGCCGCCGACGACAGCATGAAGGATGCACCTACACCCCTGCCCCGGTAGAGGTTTGCCGGCCGGATTTGTGACCAGCCGTGAGCTGAGAGAGAGTGTGGCCACCTATGTGTTGCTTAGATCTGGAGAGCATGAGAGAGTGAATGAGAGGAACCCTAGTAAAGCACGCGCTAAGGCTCCTGCTTTTATATATAATGGAGTGATTTTGTTGTACCTGCTTCAAAAAATGCGCTCCTACGTGTACCCGTGAGTGGGTGTGAGATAACTAGTGCGTGCGTGCACTGCTTCTCTTCGTGAGAGTACAATATACTATGCCCAAAGAACGTTCACCACAAGAGTAATAGTACAAGTGTGTGACATGTGAGCTAAAATAAAATGTGCATGACGTCTACCTGCAGATAGACGGTGGGTGCGACGTGCGAGTCTGCGAGTGGACTTGGGAGAGTCATGACTCGTGAGGGTGCGTGTGCATGAGAGAGAGGGGGGCACGTATCAATGCAATGCATGTGGCCGTAAATCATTATCCGACAAACGTTCGCCACTAGCCTTTTCCTGACAAACGCCATAAGGACCGTTAGATTGGCATCCGACAGTGTCAGTTTTGCCATGTCATTTAACAGAACAGCCACTCGTCCTACACACAAATCTTCCACGTGAGTGTTAGCAACTGCCCTATGCTCCCTCCGTTCCGAAATGCAGTGCATATAGCTTTGTTGAAAATTCAAACCTCGCAAAATTTTACCAAGTTTTCGTGTACCAAATTGCACATGTAGAATACCATGTATATATCATTTCATTCATCTTCGAGAGGTAACTATAAAGTTGGGTGAGGAGTCTACAAAGAAATACCATCGTATCACCTGTAGCAATTTCAAACATCCTTTAGTGTCAAGGAATACCATAGGAACTCTATATGATATGATTTTTATAGGATTTTTTCCTTTAGAGCCAATTGGTTCATAGGAATAGATTCATATACTCCACATTTCAAAGGAAATAAACATGATATCATTTCTATAGCTTTAGAGCCACTTGGTTAATATGAATGGATTCCTATACTCCCTTAATTTCAAAGGAAAATAAACATTAGCATATATTAAATAGAAAAGTTCCTATGATATGAACCAAATTAAATCTCTTTTCTAATCCCTCCACATAGGAATTGAGAAACATGTCATCTCTAGATTCAATAGAAAAGTTCCTATGATGTGAACCAAATGGCATCTCCTTTCCAATCCCTACTCATAGGAATTGAGATGCTCCATGTCATCTCTTTCCCTACAACTTCCATGTATACATCTTCTATTCCTAAATAGAGAGTACAACCCACTAGTAGCTTTTTTCCAAAACATGCAACTATGGCACAAGAACTATATAGTGTGCCAATAACTTTGAAAGATGGTCACTAGATGAAGCTAACCCGACAGTGTAGAGATAGGCAAATCCGAGCACTACTGGCCATTGGATATCATCAACATTCCACCAGATCTGCCACATGTACAATTTAGAAGACTCCATGGTTGAACTTAAGCATAATGCACAAACCTCAAAACACAAGCACTTCTCCTTTGTTCTAGAATCTTCTGTATCATAATTGATTATTTTTTTCTAAATGAATTTCCATTATTTGTTTTTTACTTTATGATTTACTCCCTCCGTTCCAAAATAGATGACCCAACTTTGCACTAACTTTGTGTACAAAGTTAGTGCAAAGTTGGGTCATCTATTTTGGAACGGAGGGAGTACAATGCACAACCCCATGAATCTTAACATTTTTATAAAACTTATTGATTTTGAATGAGATGAACTATAAGGACTAAACGAACATCTACATCATGCATATATGACTCAAAGCTTTACATGCTATAGTGTGTATTTATTCATAATTTGGTTTCGAAATCTCATGCGTTCAATACA
Source organism: Triticum urartu (assembly GCF_056163025.1). NCBI lineage: Eukaryota > Viridiplantae > Streptophyta > Magnoliopsida > Poales > Poaceae > Triticum > Triticum urartu. The sequence goes on along the minus strand of NC_141877.1, from coordinate 154,241,447 downwards.
TGTGTACCTTACTAGTTTTGAGTAGAGTAGCAAATTTCACGTGGCCCCGGGTATATCAAAATGCAGGGCCCATGCATCATTGCCTTTCGGTCGAACCTACGTCCACAATTTTTTGTACGTACTATATCTCCACTGGTCCCCGAACCCAAAATGCTACCTCGTTCCCGTAAAACTAAGCAGCCCACACATATTTAAGGTGTTGGCTCGAACCCGTTTACTACGACGTGGCCCCGCACGCCGTAGTACTCCTACAAACCCTACCGCCGCACTCATCATCGGTTTTCTTCAAGAGGACGAGGGAGAAGCCAATTTGTAGTGGAGGCGCTTTCGAAAAAAAGGATCTATAGTGGAGACCCCTACCCTAGGGTGCCCTAGGTAGCTGCCGCACGCATCATTGTTTTCTCTTTTCTTTATGCTCTTGCGCCCTATAGTGAAATGATGGTTGCTTCGTTCATCCAGCTTAATGAGGGAAAGGTGGGACTTTGTGATTTGACCCCTCGTCGCTCATTTTCTACTACTGCGGCGCTACGACCGGGGTGCCTCCAATTCCAATCGCAGCTCCAAACTGTAATTTGGTGCATCACACATGGAACAAGACGGTAGATGAGCCACATGTCGGCCAAAGGGGTCCTGTTAAGTGTGTCGCCATTTCGTGTGCGGACTGACCTTGCTTGAGTTGCTACGCCAACACGACAGGAGCAGCCTACCACTTGGTTTTGCTCCTTGGTGAATCCCGACTATATTGTTCAAAAAAGATACGTGCTGAACTACCCTCTCCGTCTCGTTTTTTTTTATTTTTAGACGTCTCGGTTTATAGGGCCTGCACGTAGTTCTAGGTCATCCATTTGACTAACTAAATATGAGTTACTATGTCACAAAAAGTATATCATTGGATTCTTAAGCGGATGTAGTTGTATTTAAAAGTCGAGGGTGGGCCTTTTCCTGCGTGGTAGGCGACGGGGCAGTTTTGCCTAGTCGGTTCGACAGAGACGCGAGAAGACAAGGGAGTAGGCTGCTGCAAACATAGGGTTGTGTGATTTGACAGGGAGTTACTGCTAGACAGGTGGGGCCCCGTGATTTGACTTGCCATTATCATTTTAACTGCGGCACTACGACCGGCATGAGTCTCCCAGATTCCTGACCACCTCCATACAGGTGCCTCTCCCAATGCTCCACCATGTAGTAGAGGCTGGCTCTTGCATGAGAGCCCACTTCTCCACATTTTTCCTTGCCTCTCTTTCCTCCACATATGCAAAAATGCCATGTAAAGCGCACTATTTTACTTACTTTTACTTGCTCCTACAGGTGCTTAAGCTTGCCACATAGGCATAACGTCTGATGTGGCAAGTTAATCAAGAAGAGAGAGACTAGTTTGGTGACCCAAGGAAGAAACGGTGCTAAGCGCGTGTACCTAGGTGAAAAGACAATTTTGAGTCTATAGCTAATTAAATGAAGCAAACTTAGCAACACCATTTCATTGGAAGAGGTCACTCCTTGGCAAATGCAATAAATACACGCGTTTAGCACGGTTTCTTCCTTGAGTACGAAGAAAGAGATAGAGACGAGTAAAAAAATACACTTATAGCCAACCTTGTTGTAGTATGAGTGACTAAGTGATGACTATGTATGACATGCCAACATCAGATAGCCTAACACACCGTGTTAAATCTCCAAGGGCGCGATCGCGCGAGCGACGCGACGGCCGTGGTAGGCGCGACCATGATACGGGTTGCTGGCAGCCCTTGGATCTGAGATCAAACGGTCGCATGCTAAGTTGCTAAAAATTTGCAGAATAACCCTCCAGGATAGGATATTCACCCATAGGTCTAGAATCACGCCATGCAACCGTTCAATCTCAGATCCAAGGGCTCTCGGAAGCCTGTATCATGGGAGAATGGAAAGCCACTACCCTGCCGTTCACACGCTGGCAGTTCGCTCCTACTCATCCCCGCACGTCCTTCAATACTACGGCGGTTCGCTCCTAGTCGCCCCATCCATTGACATTACGGCAGTTCCACTAATCCTAACCCTCCTCCCAAATCCATGGCATCCCAAATCTCCATGATTGGCAATGAGTACAAGGTTAGAACCATCACCAGCGATGAGCTCGATGCCATCTACACCCGTTCTTCCACGACGGTGAAAGGATGCCTTTCTCGCTTCAGACGCATGTTCGAAAACTCAAATGATGAGTGGGTCGCTGGGCTAGATGTTGAGTACACCATAGTCCTGGGACGAGAGAAGGATCTAAAGGACAAATAGAGGAAGAAGCCCACCGTGATCTAGGTTTGCGTACATAACGTTGCTTGGTCTACCACATATGCCATGCCGATGTTGAGTGCAAGGATTTTAAGAACTTCCTCAAGGACAAAACAGTGAAATTCGTTACTATAGACTTTACGGACGATGAAGAAGTCCTGGGTCGGATAGGCCTCGTTGTAGGCAACCCCTTCGACCTCCAGAAGAATCGGCCAGTGCCCTCTCGTCTGCCTTCAATGCTGACCCTGGCAGGAGCCATGGTTCATCCTTCATACGGTAAACTGGAGAAACCTCCATACACGTTTCATCGTCATGCATGGCAGCAGAATTTACTATATATAGACCACATCCACTACGCTGCAATGGATGGCTACCTTTGTTTCAATATCTACAAGGGTTGGATGAAGAGCAACAGCCAAGTGTGCGGTTCAAGCAAAGAAGTATCAGCCAAGAGGAATAGGGACAAGGACGAAGTCGAGGACGTGGACAAGGACATCGAGTAAGGTGGCAGTGTCGTTGCTCATGGTGGTTCTAAACTTCTAATGCAATGTCTACCAGATTAGTTGCATAGTTTAATTTCAGGTGTGCTTAGTTTAATTTGAGGGGTGTGTTGTGTTGAGCCCCCAGCAGAACTATGTTATGTTTATTCTCGTTACTTTAACTCTTCAGTATGTACATACTACTAGTATTACTTTAATAGAATTTAGCACCCCAATTAAGCACGTACTTGCTTTTTTAATAGTACTATATGCATAATTTTGCGACGAGCGCTCTCTATATGTACCACCTTTTTTTTAATTTCAATTTTTGCTCCATGGCGCAATCCATTGATAGTACTACTGTACAAAAGTATACATTTTTTAAAAGGCTAGAGTACTGTTCATCACATATATAGCCAGTTAAATTCTCAACCTAGAATGACATGCATGCCATGTAGTAAACCGATACGGAGGAAGTATAGTAAAAATGAGGTGATTTACCGAGCGATCGGCGGGGGAGCATGGCATCTCATGCGCTCCCACGTGTCATGATGTACCAAGGCGATGCACGTGTCCCTCTTGAGGCAGAAGCAATATTAGTACGTGGTTTGAGATGATGGCGAACCGAAGTGTGAAATAATGGTTGCTTCGTCCGTCTGGGAAAGTGCGGCATTGTGATTTGACGTCTCATTGTTCATTACTACTACTGGGCCGGTACGAGTGGGGTGCGTCCCCCCTGCTATTCTGCACTGTTATTTGGTGCTTGACACGTCGACCCGATTGCTATATGTCCCACATGTCGGCGATAGGAAGTACAGAATTCATGAAAGGGAACGTTGACAGAGGAGTATACTATAGAATTCATGAAAGGGAGCGACTTAGTTTTGGAAAAATCTGTTTTTATGGAGTATGTACCCACTAGGGTTTATAGGGCTCATCCAAAAAACATTCATTTTTCCGTTTGATAAGTCTCAATTCTACTATACTAGTAGTAGTACCATTACATGTTGGATTTCGAGGTGCGTTAGATCACCCGACGCAAGCAGTGTCAAGAGGAAACTAACCAATGCATGTACAAGTTCATGGAAATTTAGTAGTCATTCATGCATTCGTTCTAATTAATGCCTCGGCAAACATAACTTATTGAGAAAAATGAGCGTACTAATTACTTGTGCAAACTACAAAATTAATTCGACCACTCACCGTCTACCTTGGTTGGAGAGATTTTGAAATTGATCCATAAACTGGAAAGGAGGGAGTAGTAACTTTTGTCTCGATTACTATTTGTGGCCTTGTATAGATGCAAAATCTATTTTTTTATTGTGTCCTTGTATAAGTAAATGGAGGGAGTACTAACCAAAGTACGTAGTAGGGACGAGGAGTAAACGGAAGGAGTAGTAAAATTTTCTCCTCGTGCTGCGAGCCACCGCGCGCGTGGGCGAGGGAGCGGGCGTAAGGCGTAGTAAGCAAGCTTCACCTCATCCTGCAAGCCACCGCGCCCGTGGGCGGGGGAGACGGCATACTAAGCAAGCTTCTCCTCGTTCTACGAGTTGACGGGACACATCAAAAGTACTCCAGTGTATAGAGCCATGCCTCTAAGGTAGGCCCCACATGGTTTGCCTCTTTTTTTAATTTAACATAACGCGTCAGGTCGCAATTTGTTTGTTCACCCGTGGTAGACGATCCTCCCTCCACCAAGTGGACAACCAGTACACGTGCCAAATTACCACGCGGGCTGACTTTTTCTTACAGAAATGAGCTCCACCGTGTACCCGCACGGGTGTGGTTGGGAAAGAGACGGGAGTGTGTGCGCCGTGCGTGCACCTCTTCTCTTCGTGCAGGTCCCCGACGTACGTGGGTATGTGTGAGAGAGATACAAACCTAGACATAATGCACCGTGCATCCCCATGCCTCTGCCCAGTCCGACCACCAGTCACCACCACGCCCCACTCCTCCTCACCTTATCTCTCATCTTTCTCCCTCAATTTTTATATACAAGGGGCCACTATCAAAATTACAATTTGCAGATATACAAGGCCACTAACACTAACCGATGCAATATTAATGGTGTTTGCCTTGTGGTACTAGCAAAGGAGGACATTAATCACCCCTTGCATGCATGCGGGAGTTTGTAAAAAAATGCATCTTGATGTTTCGTGCAATGCATGGGCATCTTGCTAGTCCATGAAAACAACACATGGCAAAATTCCACGGCGAACGAGGGATTTGAATCTATTGGGAGGGGCTGTTTGGATCTTGCCTGGGGTAGCCAAAATATTGGCGACCCTTTGTCCACCGTTGCCTTTGCCACCGATGAACGAGGAATGGCTCGGGTGCTCATGCTGTCATGCATCCTCTAGCGCGCACGTTGGAGACGAGCTTGCACGAGCTGTGTTTTTTTGTCCCACAACGCCGCCTGAGCCTCCCGCAGACCGACCAGCGACCCGCAAATTACGCCATCCAACCGTAGCCGCACACATTATGACAGCAACTCAACCAACCGGACAAAATTCACGCAAACACGTAGACAAACTGATATTTCATATAAACAACGACGGAAATCATATAAAATACCGGATTTTCATACAAACATGACGGATTTCATTACATTCAAATGAACTACGCGGTGCTAGTTCTGGACAGCACAGGTATACAATACCTGCCCTAAATGGTCGCCCGCTGATCGATTTTTGTTCCTCATGTCCGGCAGCACGATCACCGGACTGCCAGGAGCCCCGGAGGTATATGCTTTAGTGTAAAGGACAGCTCGCTTCCCCACTTCCCAACTGATATCATTGGCTGGTGCCGAAGTTGATGGTGGCCGACACCGACTCGAGTTCATCCTAACATTCCCCTCTTTCGTGGAGCCCATGCGGGGTCGACGAAGGTCCTCGCAAAAAAAAGGATCTAGCAAGACACCTGTTGTGTACGCTGGCGTCGCCTCCGCGGTGGCCTTCATGGGACCAAAGCGGCGGCGGCCTCCCGTGTTCTACTTCTCCTCGATGATGGCGGCGGACGCGGAGGCGTTGGCCATCGAATCGTCGCTCTCCGCGCACCCGGCTTCTGTCGCTGCTTGCATGGCGTGGCCGCCGGCATAGGAGTCTCGGCCACAGAAACGGGAGACGCGGTACGGGGCGGCGGCATGGACGGCAGCAACGACGCCCGTGCGCCGCTCCTCGTCGAGCTGGCATGGAGCGGCGAGTTGTTGAACCGCGCGTCGGCTTGGGGTGGCAACTGGCTCCGTCGGGCGAGGGGAGGGAGGTGGATCAGCGAGCTGCATAGCTCGTATCTGGCGGGCTACCCAGCCGGCTTGGATGCGAAATAACTACTCTTCGTAAGCCATTGTAAGAGTGGACAAAATGGTGGAGGAGATAGGGGAGCGGCGGAGGTGTGTGATTCTTGGCCGGCCATTGGCCTCGTTTAAAGAGGAGATTAAATAGATGGCGGACGGGAGGAGCTCGGCCGGCGTTGCGTTTAACGTTGGCCCAGTCATGAACGGATGTGTGTCCAGAGTGGGTCACTCGGCTTCCACACGGGCGGGTTTCATGGAGGCGTTTGAATGTGGCATGGAGGCGTGTTCAGCCGGGTGTGCCGCGAGTGGTGCCCTCGACTCTGACCTAGGACACCGCTCCGTTCTTCCACTGACATGTGGGCTATTTGGGTGCATGGCATGCATGTCAGTGACCCAACGCAGGCAGCGCATAGCAGAGGAACCTTTGGTGGGCCAGGGCGGTCAGAAGCGGGCATTTCATAAACCGATGATTGTTCATTGAGTGTGACGTCATCTTTTTCGTGTAGATAAGCCTACTATGTTGATAGCCCGTTCGATACGTTGTGATTCATAAAGACCGCTGCAAACATCAATGTTCTGCTTATCATAGATAAGATTGATTAATACCTGTAACAATCCATGTCCTTAACAAAGGGTGCATGCACGTATAGGTGGAACGTGTGTCTTGCGTCGTGTGTTGTGTGCATGCAGGCGTGCGAGTGTTGCGTGCGTGCAAGGGTACGTTTCAATGTTGCATGCATGGGTGCGTACGTGCGTGTGTTCGTGAGTGCATGTGTACGTGTCAGTGTTGCATGCCAGCATGCATGCGTGTGTACGTGCCAGTGTTGCACGCCTACATGCGTGTGTGTCTTGCATGCATGCATGTGTACGTGCGGGGTGAGGCTACACGTCAGTTGACTGACTTTTTCATCTCTGGTCATTAGATTTTCCAGACGTTGGATACGAAATCAAGGGCCTCCAGTTTATCATCAAACTCCACCCCCCTGAGCCGCCAGCCACCACCGGCCGAACCGCCAGCCCCTGCCGCCTGCGGCCGGCCCTCCCTCCCCGAAACCACTCCCCACCGCCGGTCCGCCGCCGCACCAGCCATCCCTCTAGCCCCCCCCCTCCCGTCGAGCTTTTTCTCCGGGGATCCCCACCCCACCGCCCAATGAACGCCCCCCCAACCACTGGTGACTGCCAACCAGAGGTCTCACGACTTCGAATACCCACCGACCACTAATTTATTACCATTTCTGTCCTTCATATACGCATTGATGGGTGGGCCCTATGGTAATGTGCGCTGCTGAATGTGGACCGTTTGACTGGTCAATTGATCGTGTTATCAACAAATTACGGAGCTATATGGTGAGCCAGTGACCGCATGATCACCCTAAAATGTACTCCTATTTTATAAACACAGTACAGACTCAAAGTACCATTTCTTTCTTTCATATACGGGCTGACAGGTGGGCCCCGCGGTTACGTGCCCCGATGGTGCAACACTAGTTGCACCGCGTGGAACGTTTGACTGGTCAATTGATTGTGTCATGAACAAAATACGGAGTTGTACGGGTGAGCCAGTGACCGTATAATCATGATATGTATTGTTTAACACGGTACAGACGCAAGGGCTCATATATACGCGCAAGCACTCACCGCTATAAGCGCACACACGCGAACCCTACCCCTATGAGCACCTTCGAGAGAGTGGGCCAGCATATATGATCTTGAGATTTTACGAAGTCATCATAGGTGCCTCATAGTCGAGTGGAACATCTCCTCCCACTGAACGTACGTCGCCGGAAAATACTGAAATTAACACAAGATAAATGCGAGCACCGGGACTTTAACCTTGGTGGGCTCGAGAAACCACTGTCCTCTAACCATCCAACCACATGTTGGTTAGCACGACAAAATGTATGTGGTGACCGTGATGAGCGTATTCTGAAGTCCATTGACCATATCGTGCTTTCGCTTCAAATACAATGACCGTAAGTGTCGTCAAAAAAATACGGAGCACGCATCAAATGCAAAGTCCGCCAGTGTCATCAACAAAATATGGAGACGTATCGTGAGCTAGATACCGTTGTACTATTGTATATGATTATTTTCTTAGTGGCCGATTGTGTGTGTGGTGTGGTGGGCACATCATTTCTAGTTGTGGAGGGTCAACATGAAGACTCATGGGTCGGTTCCATCCTGCACCACATATAGGTTGGACCAAGACGTGTTATACGAAGACCCATGTGGAGGACTCGGTGTACAACATGAAGCTACCAGAGTCGCGGAGGACTCTATCCCCACTGGTGATAAGCCGACCATATATGATTTGTAACCCTAGGCCCTTAGTATGTTATACAAGCTTGGGGGCTAGTTCGTCGATAGAATACACACATGTACAATGCCTGGTATTCACGTGTACTTTGTACACACCCCTATCACTAATATACAGTACCAGGAGTAGGCTCTTTCTTCAACTGCAATTGAATTCTAGCATGTGCATGTGTTTATTTCATATTATCGATCCATAGAGTGAGAGCGGTTTGAAATACAAGCAATGGATGCTTTTGCAATTCATATATAAACATTAATTAGTGCACTCCATGTTGTTAGTGTAAAGCACTTTATACATTTGTCACTTGCATGGATACATTCCAAATTGCTAGATACGAAATAGAATACATGTCGAATTCAACATAAAGGGGGTTTCGAAGATTCGAATTCATAGGAAGTGCATTCATGTATTTGAACCCGAGATAATGGCATTTATAAATCAGATGTAAAAGGGGGCATCAATCTTTGTTGTGAGTTTGAACATGCTATATATATATATTCATACGCATATCTAACTTTTTTTTGCAACCAAGGAGATTATATCCGGAACCATCCATGAACTGAGGTAAGTTGCATATTTTTTAATATATACTCGTGTACAATGTATATTCAAATGTACCCCCTCCATTCCAAAATAATCGTAGCTTTAGGATTTTCAAGAGTAAAGATTTGTGAAGTTTGACAAATCCTGAAAGTTCAATTCAAGAGAACCGAAAACGTTAATGCTTCTGCTCCCAAATATTGAGAGAAGCGCCAAATAGGCCTCTAGTCACCCGAAACCGTGCGAGACTAATGTTTTGGTGGTAGGAAATTACTGCCCGTGTAGCCTATCGGCCCGATGTCCAAAGGTCTAAACCAGGGTAGGTTTGTAACTTCACCAAGACGTCAGAGAAGCATTCATACGCCATGGGCGCCTACCCATGCGCTCGGCCAAAATCTATCCCGCCCACATTTGGGACACCTGACATGACCCCAAACCCGCAATATGTCCGAAATTTAAGATGGGGGGAAAGTTTGTAACTTTCCCCAAATTTCAACCAAGCACATCTCAAAGCGAAACATTGTTCCCCCTTAGTTCCCCGCCTCCCTCCATTTCCCCATTCATACTCCGTGGGCGTAAAAACGCCCTCTCCACCAGCCGCAAAACCCCAGCCTCCTCCGTCCTCCACCCCATAGCGGCCAATCCACCGCCTCCCTCCTCCATTATGCCGGAGCCCGTACCCCGACGTCGTCGTCCAACGCAATCGGAACCGCAACGCCCTCAAGGACTTAGCAGCTGAAGCCGAGGCAGAGCTGCCTCCACGACGCCGACGCCGACGTGCGTCATACCAGAATCACTCCGACCATGCCGTCCTGCGCCTCACTGCTGCGGCTCCACTGTCGCAACCGTCCACCACACCGGAGCTGTTCCCGCTATGCTGTCATTCGCTGCCTCGGATCTGCTTCCCCGCCGCCGACAGACGGCCACCGCACCACACTCAACAAATTGGCCATGGGTTCATCCAAGGCTGCACCGTCCTCCACAACTTCTGGTTTCTGGCAAACAACAAGAAGATTGTTAGAAAAACAGAAGGAGGACACAACACTGTCAGCAGAAAGAGGTACTCATCTTCCCTTATTCGTTCAAATCTTACGTCTCCGCTCACACCATATTCATCCCACGAAAGAAACTAGTTGAGCGCTTCTTAATGCATCTTCTTCGTGATATTAATGCATAAGGTTTCCTCCCTTTTACTATTTCACCTTTGCTAGAGGTTAGTAGCCTGCCTGGATTTCAATTCAGGGTCAGTCGAACCGCAATTAAAAGAAGCAGCACCCGCTTAGGCGCGCGGAGCACCTAGTCCGCCTATTTCCTGGGGAAGTGGCGCATTGGTGTCTATCATAGGGGTGTGGGCCGCAGGAGCTACTTGTGCTCGATCTGGAGGTCAGTGTGGCTTGAATGGATGGCCGGGGGGGGGGGCAGTGCCAAGCACGGCGGTGCGGTGAGGTCGAGGGGAGGGCGTAGGCAGCGGAGGAATACTGGGCCGGTGGTCGCTGGTGTTTCGAGGAAGATTGTCAACAATGACTCGCTGGAGGTAGATGAAGGCGATCTGCCCGTTCTTTGTACATCGGACGGTGCAGAAAAAATGGACTGACCTATTTGCTTTCAGTCGACTGTTATTTTCATAGAATCCTGTAATAATTTAGTGTGCCATGCATGTTGTAGAGCTATCATATGTCTCCCCTCATTTATTTCTCACCGACCTGCTATCTGCTACCTTTACACTGTACTAATTGTGTAAACACTTCACCCATACTCACATTATTGTTTTTTTATGCATGGGTATTTCAGACTCTGACGCGGTGTTGATGAATGCAGAAAAGAAAAGATAGAAGTCGCTCCAGTGTAATTCGAAGATAAGCACTAAGCGTTCCAGCGCTCTAACGGGTGCAGTGTCAGCAGTTGGAGACGGTAAACGTAGCTCTGCAGTTAATGATCTCAATTGCCACACACAACCATCCCAGGTGCTTGCTTTTAACTTTGCGCTGTCAAATGTGGTTTCATGTTGCATATGGTCTCTAGCTTGTATTGCTTCCAATTTGGTTAAATTGCATCTGCTTACTTTACACATTATACCTTTGTAATGACATGCCTTCCTGTTTTTGATACATACTACATATGTCTATTAACCATGTTCGTACATCAAACTAATGCTCTTGTGTATCCCTCGTCAATCACTTGTGATGAGACAATCACCCGGGTGGGTTTCTGTGAGACGCCATACTCGTTTAAAGAGTGCAGTGTCATCCTCCCCACATGATTCTCAAGAAACAGCAAGGCTAAATGAAGATAGTCAACGTAGCTCTCTAGTTGATCACCGCAATTCCCCCACACCACCATCGCAGGTGCTTTCTCTTACTTGGCAGTGTGATATGTAGTGTTCGTCTTACATGAAAGTAGTGTTCGTCAGTATCATGCATCAATGAGTTCTGAAGGGAAAATTTTATTTCTTTTTCTTGTGGGTTTGACTTGACAAGGCAAAATCAAGAAAGAGGAAGGAAAAGATTAAGGAAGGCGATGATGGTGGTCCTCTGTAGCAACGTAAACGGAGCATCTGTATCGATTCTCCTTGTACTGATAGTGCATTACAAGGTCCAAGTCTCCGCTCCCCTACTCCACCATCCAAGGTGCTTGCTCTAACTTGGCAGTGTGATATCTGGTTGCATGTTGCATATGGTGTCTAGCTCGTATTGCTCCTAATTAGTGTAAACTGCATCTGCTTATCTTACACATGCTACATGTGAATATGACACGCTTTCCTGTTTTTGGTACATACTATATCTTATGATAAGGCACCTTTAAGTCGCCACTGTGATATTGGTTGTGTCTTGCATATGATTTCTAGCATGTACTGCTTCTAATTTGTTGAAACGCCATACAGTTTGAACTTGGCAGAGTGATATTGGTTGCATCTTTCATATGATGTCTAGCTTGCAGTGCTTCTAGTTTGTTGAAATGCCTTCTTCTTAGTTACCACATCATAGGTGTGAATATGTCACACCATCCTGTTTTTCATACATATTACATCCTCGCATCATGTGCTTGCCTTTCATATGAGTAGTGTTCGTCAGTATCATGCATGAATGAGTTCTGAAGAGCGAATTTTATTCCTTTTTCTTATCGGTTTGACTTCACAATGCAAAATCATTACTGCTGAAGGAAATTAGTCCGGCAGTGGATCATGGTGGTCCTTCGGAGCAACTCAAACAGGGGGTCTCTACAGATTCTACTCTGCCATCCTCCCAACAAGATTCGAAAGACAACACAAGGCTGGACAGTCAACGTAGCTGTGTAGATGATGAGCACATCTCCCCTACTCCACCATCACAGGTGCTTGCTCTAACTTGACACTATTATATGTGGTTGCATGTTGCGTATGATGTCTAGCTTGTATTGCTTCTAACTTGAATTGCATCTGCTTACTTTACACATAATGCCTGTGAATATGACACCTATTCCTGTTTCTAGAACATACGTGTACATGATGAGCATATTCCCCTACTCCACCATCACAGGTGCTTGCTCTTACTTGGAACTGTTATACGTGGTTTCGTTTTCTATATGATGTCTAGTTTGTATTGCTTCTGATTATGTTGAATTGCATCTGCGTAGCTTACAACTTATACCTGCAACGATCACTTACCCATAAGACACATTTAACTTGGGACTGTGATGTAGGTTGCATCTTGCATTGTCTTCTAGCTTGTACTGCTTCTAATTTCCTGAAATGGCACTTACGACGAGACACTTTTTACCTGATAGAGTGATATTGGTTGCATGTTCATATGATGCCTAGCTTTCATTTCTTCTAATTTTGTTGAAATGCCTTCCGCTTACTGTTTTTTCATACATATTACATCCTCCTATCGTACGTGTGAATATGAAATGCTGTCTTTTTTGTATATATTCCATCCCCCTATCCTGCGCTTGCCTTACATCAAAGTAGTGTTCGTCTGTATCATGCATCAACCAATTATGCAGAGCTAATTTTATTCATCTTCTTGTGGTTTTGACTTCATAAGGCAATATCAGAAAATAGGAAGGAAAGAGTAAGTTAGGGGATGTTGGTGGTCCTCCGCACCGATGCAAAAAGAGACTCTCTAGATTTGCCATTGCTACTGCTAATGAAGTTGAAGTCCCAAGTCTACATGATGAGTTCATCTCCCGTACTCCACCATCGCAGGTGCTTGCTCTAAGTTGACAGTGTGATAATTGGTTTCATGTTGCATATGTTGTCTAGCCTGTATTTCTTCTATTTTGATTAAATTGCACCTTCTGAATTTATACGTTATACATGTGCATATGACATGGCTTTCTGTGTCTAGAATACACTACATCTATCTATCATACCATGTTCTTCCATTAAAGTACTGCTGTTGTCTATCCCACATCAGTCACTCATGATTGGACGCTTTTAACATGGCAGTTTGATAGTGGTTGCATCTTGCATTGATTTCTACATTGTACTGCTTCTAATTTTTCGAATTGCCACTTATGACAAGACACTTTTAACTTGCAGAGTAATAGTGGTTGCATCTTTCATATGGTGTCTAGCTTGCATTATTTCTATTTTCTTGAAAATCCTTCTGCTTAGTTTGCACATCGTAGCTGTGAATATGTCATGTCGTCCTGTTTTTCTTACATATTCCATCCTCATACGGTTGTCTTACATCAAAGTATTGCTTGTCTGTATCATGCATCAATGAGTTCTGAAGAGTGATTTTATTCTTTTGTGTTGTGGGTACAACTTGACATGGCAAAGTCAATGCTCGTCGGGTGAAACGGAAAAGGTTCTGCCGTCGAGATTCTGCTGGTACTTATAGCGCAGTAGAAGGTCCAAGTCCACCGGCTAAATCTACAAACACAGTATCACCTGCTCCACCAGCTGCAGCATCCGCTCCAACTGTACCAACATCTCAACCAGTTACTTGTTCGTTTGCTCCGGAACTGGCTAGTTCCCAAGCTGCCTTCACACCTAACACTACTTCCGAAGCACTGCTGACATAACAGGACTTGGCAAGATCAGATGAACCTCATGAGCATCAACACCAAGATAGTACCTGACCGAGTCAAGTTGCAGTTGCATGCTCCTTTATATGTACTCTCACAGTTTGATGTACACTAACACTTTCCATATTCGTTGTTGAACTAGCACCACGGCCCAAGCGGAAACAGGCATCAGGGATAATGCTTGACAGATTAACAAAATCTAAAGGAGGAAGAATGGAGATCCATTTTGAGGCAGGTTTAAAAAGGCCACGTGATGCTACAGAGTCAGCCAAGTTAGTATCAGAGGCAGCCGTTGTCGTTAGGTGTCATGCACGTATCCTCCCAACGTGGATCCAGTACAGGAATGAGAAAGACAATACCTAGTTTAACACCTTCCTTGACCATTTATCCGTAAGTAATGTTATTCATCGCAATTAGTAATATTGTCTTGCTCTGTCCCATACTTTCTAGCTTCCTCCTAATAAGACTCACATTCTTTTTTCAACAGATGAGATTCAAGTTGGATCCGAAAGATGATGCAACTAGACAAGCATGCACTCATGTTTTTCAGTCTGCTCTGCGACAGTATCGGTACCACCTTAAAAAATCTCACTTTGAAGGCAAGGCTAACAATGAAATCTCCCAAACATCTTCGGTGTAATATATTACAAATGAAGACTGTGCAGCCCTCGTTAAACACTGATCTGATCCAAAGTATCAGGTAGGCTATATGTATTTGATCAGACCACATATTGAACTTGTATTTATGTATGTGCCTTACAAGTGTATCCTCTTCTAGGACAACTGTTTGAAGAACAAAACCAATCGTTCTAAAGTGAAATTCCAACAGACCACAGGATCTCGTAGCTAGATTGCACACTACGAGGCTCTTGTAAATAGCTGCTACTTCCTTCTTTTTTTGTGCCATATTATCGTATCTATATTGACTTGTTCCAAATATAGAGGAAATCCCGTGCGGACCAAAAAGAACCTGAACCGAATGCAGTGAAAATCTTCAAGGATTGCCACACCAGCAAGATGAAGGGCATGAGCACACCAGTTCAAGTCGCTGTTGTAAGTCCTTACTCCTCCTGCTCTGAACTGATTGGTAATGTGATGTGTTCATTTAACTACTTGGTTTGCAGCCAATGTCAGTTACTCAGTTCACTTTTATTCACGGTTGTCTTAACGTATCATTTCACCTTACATGGTTTAAAAGAGATGAAGGATATTCTTTTGGTCTTGATCTGTAATCTAGTTGTTATGTTCACGTGCGCACACAATGATAAAATAGCATGTTTGTTTTTTATCTATTTGCCCATGATATGAATGATGTCATACTATGTTCATCCTACTTTAAACCATGTCTCTTTATCCTTAGATGTCAACGAATGTGAGGAAATAGACAATACAGTAAGCATGCTACATGGACATATGTTCCGAAAGTTATTTTATTATGTAGTTGGCACTACAATACATGCTAATTTATTACAGTAGTTCACCAAAATAAGTTATGTATAAACGTTTAACCTACTTTGTTTGTTTTTGTCTCATTAGTAACTTATCTGGTACACTAATCTACAAGTTCAAACTTTCAGGAAGCTATGGAACAAATGATTGAACAACCACAACCACCTGAAGGTGACGAGGCTACTACAGGCACAATGTCACCTCTTGCTGCAGCGCGTCAGTATCTCTCCACTAACAGTGCAAAAGGCACCTTCCTGCGTAATTCTGGGTTGGTTGTCAAGGTAACCTCGTCCAAATCGCCTACTGAACAAAATCTTCCTGCTAGACAGAGTGATATATATGTGCTCCAGACACAAGTCCAATCCCTAATGGACGTTGTTTCGGAAACAAGAATAGTGGTTGAGAAATGTCGTCAAGATATGAATGGTGTTGAAACCAGACTATCAGACATTCGCTTCGTTGTTCAAGAGCAATGGCGGAAAAAAGGTGGAGATCATGCTGCTCCATCAGATTCTACAGCCTGAAACATTAGCACTGAGGTCAAATGATCTGTGCTTCTATACATCTAATGGTGCTTTCATCTGGAAGGACTGTAAACTTTATGCCAACAGGCCTTTTGTTGTATGGTTGGAGTTTATTTTGTTGTGATACAACATTTATGATGCTGCCTCAGGCTGCAGTAATTACGACACTATTTTTGTATAGTGTAGGTTTATCTTAGTAATGTATTCGGCCGAAAGCTTCGTAGGAGCCCAACATGCCAACATTCGTCGGGCCCATTCCAATTGGGCTAAAAATGATTACGGGCCGAAATTGGCATGTAGCCCACTAAAAATATTTGGGCCTAAATCAGCATAAGCTTTCATATTTTTCTGGTAGGCCTGTGCCCATAGTGGGCCTTTAACAGACCTAAACATAATTTGGGCCCTCAGTAAAAATAGGCCGTTTACAGGTGTAAATATCTCAAGCCCATAAAATACATGGGTCTTTAATAGACCGAAAGTGAGATTGGTCCCTGATTGTGCCAAATAACCCACTGGACTTTAATAGGCCGAAATTAGGACGGGCCGTAAATGCGCCGACCTAATACACGGGCCTTTAACACGATGGAACTTCGGTCGGGCAAGATTATCGTCATTTTTATATGGGCCGTTAATGGGCCCGATATGACGTTGGGCCACATATGGCCCATGGTTTACGTCCGGCGTTAACAGGCCGAAAATGACAACAGGCCGAAAGTGGCCCATAGCTGTAGTGGGCCTCTAACAGGCCGAATGTCAGACATGGCCGAATATGACCCATATCCTTCACAGTCGTTTATGGGCCGAAAGTTTTTATGGCCTGTAAATGGGCCCAAATGAAGCCAGACCTTTAACAGGCCGGAAATACACCGGGCCGTAATTCGGCCCAATTACTTAGCGTACTGCTAACGGGCCATAAGTGACCATGGGCCGCGTTGATGACAAGTTTAGAACAGGCCGTTGACGGGCCGATTTGACAGAGAATGTTGGGCCTTTAGCTGGGCCAGCCCATTATGGTCGGCAGAATCTTGTGGGCCTTTAGCTGGGCCAGCCCATTGTGGTCCGCAAAATCTTGTGGGCCTTTAGCTGGGCCGGCCCATTATGGTCTGCAAATCGTGTGGGCCTTTAGCTGGGCCGGCCCATTATGGTCCGCTAAATTTTGTGGGCCACTTTTGGGCCGGTCCACGTGTCAACATATCATAGGCCCATCTCGACCGTTGGATGAGTGACACCTGTGCCAACGCGGAGCTGACGCGTGGATCCGTCAGCCAATGAGAATTTTACACGTGAAAAATCGGCATTGGTCGTGGCTGTTAACGGGTTATCGGATCCAAAATCCGACCCGATAGCTTAATGGCGTTCCATTATGGTGGATGCCACGTGCCGGTCACCCTTGACGAAAGCACTTCTATGACGCGCGATTTATCGTTATGGAAGTGGACACTTCCATGATGATAATTTTGGCAATGTCATGGAACACTTCTACGACAGCACAGGTATGACTATCTTGATTCTGTCATAAATTTGTCATGGATGTACATGCATGACAGAAAACGCAACCTACTGTGACAAACACGTATCATCACGGAAGTGTATTTTTTTGTAGTGGAGGGAGCCACGTGATAAGCGAGCGCCAGCCGCAGCGCGATACGTGCGTGGCTTGTGTGCTTCATGCCCAGCCCCGCTCGCGAGGGGCCTAGGAGGGGGGCGCGACATGCGCGAACTCTAAAATAAGGCAAGAACTAGACCACGAGAAATAGCTCGAACGAGAAATGGCATCCCCCCGCGCGCATCAAATGAAAAATCAACTGCAACTTAAATCCAAATCCAGAAGGCAGTGTTACAGAAAAGAGATACAAAGCAAATGGCCGCATCCGGCGCCTAGTCTAGTCTTCGACGTATTCTCACCAGGGCGGAGCTAAGTGCTGCCGCTGGGCGTGGGAGGGAGGCCCCGAGGCCCAAGGGCGGCACTCCTGAGACTCCGGGGCTTGTACATCCCCACTCGTTATTACGTGAGAGTGTCACGGGCGGCGATCTTCACAGGTGTGAGCCTTACTTCATATCGCCTGACGAGAGCCCTGCCTGCGGCACCCCCTACCACCGCCGGGATGACCAGAAACCAGGACGGCCCAACGAGGGCAGAGGCGACGCCAGCGACACCCTCGGCGACCACGGGTCCTCTGCCGGGGGAAAGGTCACCGGCGCCTCCCCGGCAGAGGGCCTACCTCCGAGCGTTGCCTTGCTTCGTGCGACGCAAGGAGGGGCCTTGCTCCTGACCCCTCCCACGCAGCCCCAAGTGAGTCTCTCCTGATGGGGCGGGCATCGCCGTGCCGGAACCATCGTCTGGCGCCATGACCTAGTTCATTTGTGACTCATGGTTAGCGTAAGCTTGTCCCTGAGGGATTAGTGATACCCTATATCTGTTGTCGACGGTGCGGCTGGTGGGGCTCTCTGGCGGCTCCTGGAAGGCTTCATCTCCTAACGCCTCCTCCTCCCATCCTGGCCCAAGGAACGAGCCGGGGTCGTCCTCCGGCGTGTACTACTGGTCCATCATGCGGGGCACGTAGGCCTCCGAGGCCGCTGCTGATAACCCACAAGTATAGGGGATCTATCGTAGTCCTTTCAATAAGTAAGAGTGTCAAACCCAACGAGGAGCAGAAGGAAATGATAAGCGGTTTTCAGCAAGGTATTCTCTGCAAGCACTAAAATTATAGGTAATAGATAGTTTTGTGATAAGATAATGTGTAACGAGCAACAAGTAACAAATGTAAATAAAGTGCAACAAGGTGGCCCAATCCTTTTTGAAGCAAAGGACAAGCCTGGACAAACTCTTATATAGAATAAAGCGCTCCCGAGGACACATGGGGATTATCGTCAAGCTAGTTTTCATCACGTTCATATGATTCGCGTTCGGTACTTTGATAATTTGATATGTGGGTGGACCAGTGCTTGGGTGCTGCCCTTACTTGGACAAACATCCCACTTATGATTAACCCCCATTGCAAGCATCCACAACTACAATATAAGCATTAAGGTAAACCTAACCATAGCATGAAACATATGGATCCAAATCAGCCCCTTACGAAGCAACGCATAAACTAGGGTTTAAGCTTCGGTCACTCTAGCAAACCATCATCTACTTATTACTTCACAATGCCTTCCTCTAGGCCCAAATAATGGTGAAGTGTCATGTAGTCGACGTTCACATAACACCACTAGAGGAGAGACAACATACATCTCATCAAAATATCGAATGAATACCAAATTCACATGACTACTAATAGCAGTACTTCTCCCATGTCCTCAGGAACAAACGTAACTACTCACAAAGCATATTCATGTTCATAATCAGAGGGGTATTAATATGCATATAGGATCTGAATACATGATCTTCCACCAAATAAACCAACTAGCATCAACTACAAGGAGTAATCAACACTACTAGCAACCTACAGGTACCAATCCCAGACTTAGAGACAATAATTGGATACAAGAGATGAACTAGGGTTTGAGAGGAGATGGTGCTGGTGAAGATGTTAATGGAGATTTGCCCCCTCCTGATGAGAGGAGCGTTGGAGATGATGATTTCCCCCTCCCGGAGGGAAGTTTCCCCAACAGAATAGCTCCGCCAGAGCCCTTGATTGGTCCTGCCAAGGTTCCGCCTCGTGGCGGCGGAGTCTCTTCCCGAAAGCTTGCTTATGATGTTTTCCTCAACGAAAGACTCCATATATCAGAAGATGCGCATCGGAGGGCCACCAGGGGGCCCACGAGGTAGGGGGTGCACCCGCCACCCTCGTGGCCAGGGTGTGGGCCCATCTGGAACTTCTTGCGCTCAGTATTTTTTATATAATCTGAAAATAGCTTTCGTGGAGTTTTAGGACTTTTGGAGCTGTGCAGAATAGGCCTCTAATATTTGCTCCTTTTCCAGCCCACAACCCTAGCTGCAAGCATTCTCCCTCTTTATGTAAACCTTGTAAAATAAGATAGAATAGGCATAAGTGTTGTGACATAATGTGTAATAGCAGCCCATAATGCAATAAATATCGACATAAAAGCATGATGCAAAATGGACAAATCAACTCCCCCAAGCTTAGACCTCGCTTGTCCTCATGCGAAAGCCAAAATAAAAAAATATGTCCACATGTTTAGAGATAGAGGTGTCGATAAAATTAAAATACGGACATGAGGGCATCATGATCATTCTTAGAATAGCAGCTTATATAATTATTGTCATATGATCTCTTATGCTAAAGTAACAATTCAATCACAATTTCAAGTATGAATCATAAACTTCATTGAGAACCAACAAACTCTAATCTCAGTCATTGAGGCAATTGTAATTTATCATAACATAGGAAAGAGTCAATATAAGATCTTTTCAGCAAGTCCACATACTCAACCATCATATAGTCTTTCACAATTGTTAACACTCACGCATTACTTATGGGTATGGAGTTTTAATTGGACACAGAGAAAGATAGGGGCTTATAGTTTTGCCTCCCAACGTTTTACCTCAAGGGTAAAATCAACAATAATAGTTCATGAAAACTACATCCAATTAGCCATATATACCAGGATCCTTCCAACATATTGTGCTTGCCAAAAGATAAAATGTAAAAAGGAAAGGTGAAGATCACCATGACTCTTATGTAAGGTGGGAGATAAAAGTAAAAGATAGGCCCTTCGCAGAGGGAAGCAGAGGTTGTCATGCCCTTTTATGGTTGGATGCACAAAGTCTTAATGCGAAAGAACGTCACTTTATATTGCCACTTGTGATATGGACCTTTATCATGCAGTCCGTCGTTTTTATTTCTTCCATATCACAAGATCGTATAAAGCTTATTTTCTCCCACACTAATAAGTCATACATATTTAGAGAGCAATTTTTATTGCTTGCACCGATGACAACTTACTTGAAGGATCTTACTCAATCCATAGGTAGATATGGTGGACTCTCATGGCAAAACTGGGTTTAGGGATATTTGGAAGCACAAGTAGTATCTCTACTTGTTGCAAAGAATTTGGCTAGCATGAGGGGAAAGGAAAGCTCAATAATGTTGGATGATCCATGACAATATAATTTATCTCAGATGTAAGAAAACATAACCCATTAGACTGTCTTCCTTGTCCAACGTCAAATCTTTAGCATGTCATATTTTAATGAGTGCTCACAATCATAAAAGATGTCCAAGATAGTGTATTCATATGTGAAGACCACTCTTTCTTTATTACTTCCTATTAATTGCAACGATGACCAAAGCTATGTTTGTCAACTCTCAACAACTTTTATTCATCACACTGTTTATATGTGAGCTCATTACTCTCCATAAGATCCATATGATCTCTTTGTTTCTTTTTATTTATTTTCTTTTATTTTATTCCCTCAAGATCATAGCAAAATCATCAAGCCCTTGACTCAACACTAATCTTTATTATATAGCTCATGCACTCGATTACATAGAGGGATCATGAAGAAAAACTCAAAACTAGATCATACCAAAAACTTTATTCTACTAGATCAAGATATTACTAAAAGGATCGAACTAAGAAAAGTGATAAAGTTCGAGATGTGACAGTGATATGATACCGGGGCACCTCCCCCAAGCTTGGCGGTTGCCAAGGGGAGTGCCCATACCCATGTGATTATGTATCCTTTCTCGGAAGTGGTGGTGACGGGGTTGTTGATGAAGTAGGCTTGTCGTCCATCTTCCAAGGCATAGGCTCATTATCATAGAAGGATGAACGAGTCTCCTGGATCCTCAAATCTGCAGCCAAACTCATCCTCTTGAATCTATATTCATACTCACAGTTTTGGTTTTGCAGGTCATAGATCTGGGCTTGGAGGTGCTCAATTTTCTCGTGAAGCTTGAAGATGGCCTCCCCAATGTCCTTGGCGTCCAGCTTGTGGTTGTTGGTGAACTCCGTGATCATAATCTGATTAGAGTCAAGTCCACGCTCCACCATCTCCTGGCACTTGAAAACTTGGCCTCGAGCCTTGCCTCCACGCTCCCGGTCTTCCTTGATCCCTAAATGTCGCGGATGTTCAGCAACCCATCACATATCTCAATGGTTTGAGGGTGTTGCAGCACCTCCGTGAGGTAGGGGTTTGATGACCTTCTCGAAGAACTTGTCCTTGGGGACGCTTGGGGACGTCATGATGATCTAGATCTGTCAGGAAGACAACTCGAAACAAAAACATAGGATATTTGCGTGATACAGGAGTCAAAACCTTTGGGAGATTATATAATGAATTTTTACTGACCAAAATACGTAACGTGCAAGAAAACGGAGTCCGGAGAGCACACGAGGTGCCCACGAGGCAGGGGGCGCGCCCTCCACCCTCGTGGAGCCCTCGTATCCTTCCCATCTGCTTCTTATTTTTCTATTTTTCTAAATATTCCAAAATGGAGAAAATTGCCATTAGAACTGTTTTGGAGTCCGTTTACTTACCGTACCACATACCTATTCCTTTTCGGAGTCTGAAATGTTCTGGAAAGTGTCCCTTATGTATTCCTTTGGGGTTACGGTTTCAATAACATTGGTTTCAACATTTATAGGATTGCCTGAGATATAATGTTTGATTCTTTGACCGTTCACCACCTTCGGATTTGTGCCATCGAAGTTGTTGATTTTTATGGCACCGGAACAATTGACCTCCTCGATAACATAAGGACCTTCCCATTTAGAGAGAAGTTTTCCTACAAAAAATCTTAAATGAGAGTTGTATACAAATACATAATCACGTACATTAAACTCACGCTTTTGTATCCTTTTGTCATGCCATCTTTTAACTTTTTCTTTAAACAATTTGGCATTCTCATGGGCTTGGGTTCTCCATTCATCAAGTGAGCTAATGTCAAATAACCTCTTCTCACTGGCAGGTTTGAAATCATAATTGAGCTCTTTAATAGCCCAATAAGCCTTATGTTCTAGTTCGAGAGGTAAGTGACATGCTTTTCCATAAACCATTTTATACGGAGACATACCCATAGGATTCTTATATGCAGTTCTATAGGCCCATAATGCATCATCAAGTGTCTTGGACCAATTCTTTCTAGATCTATTAACAGTCTTTTGCAAAATTAATTTGAGTTCTCTATTACTCAATTCTACTTGACCACTGGATTGTGGGTGATAAGGAGATGCAATTCTTGGTTAACATCATACTTAGCAAGCATTTTACGGAAAGCACCATGAATAAAATGTGAACCACCATCAGTCATTAAATATCTAGGGACTCCAAACCTCGGAAAAATAACTTCTTTAAGCATCTTAATAGAGGTGTTATGATCAGCACTACTAGTTGGAATAGCTTCTACCCACTTAGTAACGTAACCAACAGCAACTAAAATATGTGTATATCCATTAGAGGCAGGAAAAGGTCCCATATAATCACAGCCCCAAACATCAAATGGTTCAATAACAAGTGAATAATTCATAGGCATTTCTTGACGTCTACTAATATTACCAATCCTTTGACATTCATCACAAGACAAGACAAACTTACGGGCATCCTTGAAGAGAGTAGGCCAATAAAAACCGGATTGCAATACCTTATGTGCAGTTCTATCTCCAGCATGGTGTCCTCCATAAGCTTCGGCATGACACTTGCGTAGGATCTATTCCAATTCATGCTCAGGTACACAATGTCTAATACTCCTTATTTATAAAGATGTGGGTCATCCCAAAAGTAATGTCTCAAATCATAGAAGAACTTTTTCTTTTGCTAGTATGTGAAACTAGGTGGTATAAATTTAGCAACAATATAATTAGCTTAATTAGCATACCATGGAGCAGTTCGAGAAGCATTTATGACATTTAATTGTTCATCAGGAAATCTATCATCAATAGGTAGTGGGTTATCAAGAACATTTTCTAACCTAGACAAGTTATCTGCAACGGGTTTCTCAGCTCCCTTTCTATCACTAATATGCAAATCAAATTCTTTTAGCAAGAGAACCCATCTAATAAGTCTAGGTTTAGCACCTTTCTTTTCCATAAGATATTTAATAGCAGCATGATCAGTGTGAATAGTTACTTTAGAATCAACAATATAAGGTCTGAACTTATCACAAGCAAATACAACCGCTAAGAATTCTTTTTCAGTAGTAGCATAATTTCTCTGGGCATTGTCTAGAGTGTTACTAGCATATTGAATAACATTTAATTCCTTATCAACTCTTTGCCCTAGAACAACACTTACAGCATAATCACTAGCATCACACATAATTTCAAAAGGTAAATTCCAATCAGGTCGCTGAACAATAGGTGCAGAGATCAATGCTTTCTTAAGTATTTCAAATGCTTCTACACAATCATCATCAAAGATGAATGGTATATCTTTTTGTAATAATTTAGTCAGAGGCCGATAAATTTTTGAGAAGTCCTTAATGAACCTCCTATAAAAGCCGGCATGACCAAGGAAACTTCTTATACCTTTGATGTCCTTGGGACACGGCAACTTTTCAATAGCATCAAATTTAGCTTCATCAACTTCAATGCCCCTTTCAGAAATTTTATGCCCCAAGACAATACCTTCATTAACCATAAAGTGGCACTTCACCCAATTCAAGACAAGGTTAGTTTCTTCACATCTCTGCAAAACTCGATCAAGGTTGCATAAGCAATCATCAAAAGAGGATACATAAATGGAGAAATCGTCCATGAAAACCTCACAAATCTTTTCACAGAAGTTAGAGAATATAGCAATCATGCATCTTTGAAAGGTAGCAGGTGCATTACATAAACAAAAAGGCATATGTCTATAAGCAAAAGTACCAAAAGGGCAAGTAAAAGTGGTCTTTGATTGATCATCAGCTAACACAGGTATTTGAGAGAAACCGGAATAACCATCTAGAAAGCAAAAATGTGTATGTTTGGATAATCTTTCTAGAATTTGATCAATAAAAGGTAAGGTGTAATGATCTTTTTTAGTAGCCTTATTTAATTTGCGGAAATCAATTAATTTCCTATAACCTGTAATAAATCTTTGCGAAATCAATTCATCTTTATAATTAGGAACGAAAGTAATACCTCCCTTCTTAGGAACACAATAGACATGACTTACCCACTGAGTATCAACAACGGGATAAATTATACCGGCCTCACGGAGCTCTAGTATTTCTTTTCTTACCACTTCTTTCATCTTAGGATTCAACCGTCATTGGTGATCAATAACTGGTTTGGCATCTTTCTCCAAATTTATTTTGTGTTGACATAGAGTGGGACTAATGCCTTGAAGATCATCAAGAGTATATCCAATAGCGGCACGGTGCTTCTTCAGAGTTTTCAATAATTTTTCTTCCTCCTTCTCTGAAAGGTTAGCACTAATAATAACAAGATATATCTTCTTTTCATCAAGATAAGCATATTTAAGAGTATCATGCAATGGTTTAAGCTCAAACACGGGATCACCCTTGGGTGGAGGAGGATCCTCTAAGATTTCAACAGGCAAGTTGTGTTTCAGAATAGCTCCCTGTTTAAAGAACACTTCATCTATTTCCCTTCTTTCATTCATAAACATATCATTTTCATGGTCTAGCAAATATTGTTCTAAAGGATCACTAGGAGGTATGACAATAGAAGCAAGACCAATAATTTTATCTTTAATAGGCAATTCCTCTTCACGGTGTTGTCTATGAAATTTAGAAAAGTTCAACTCATGAGACATATCACCTGAACCAATAGTAAGAACATCCTTTTCGCGGTCTATCCTAGCATTAATAGTGTTTAAGAAGGGTCTACCAAATATAATGGGACAAAAGCTATCTTGTGGGGAACCAAGAACAAGAAAATCAGCAGGATATTTAGTTTTCCCACACAAGACTTCAACATCTCTAACAATCCCAATTGTTGAAATAGTATCTCTATTGGCAAGTTTAATTGTGACATCAATATCTTCTAACTCAGCAGGTGCGATTTCATGCATAATTTCTTTGTATAACTCAATAGGTATTGCACTAGCACTAGCACCCATATCACACAAGCCATGATAACAATGATCTCCTATTTTAACAGAAATAACAGGCATGCGTACCATAGGTCTATGTTTTTCTTTCGCACACGGTTTAGCAATTCTAGCAGTTTCATCATAGAAATAAATAACATGCCCATCAATATTATCAGCCAAGAGATCCTTAACAATAGCAATATTAGGTTCAACTTTAACTTGCTCAGGAAGTGTATAGATTCTAATATTGCTTTTACGAACCACAGATGAAGCTTTAGCATGATCTTTTATCCTAACAGGAAAAGGTGGTTTCTCAACATAAGCAATAGGAATAATAGGATCATTATAAGTGATAGTCTTTTCTTCAACTTTAATAGGTGCATCTACTTTTACTTCTATGGGAGGATGATATTTAAACCACTTCTCCTTAGGGAGATCAATATGAGTAGCAAAAGATTCACAGAAAGAAGCTACTACTTCAGAGTCAAGTCCATATTTAGTGCTAAATTTACGGAAAACATCGGTATCCATAAAAGATTTAAAACAATCAAACTTAGGTGTCACACCTGACTCCTTACCTTCATCGAGATCCCAATCTTCAGAGTTGTGTTTAATTCTTTCCAATAAATCTCATTTGAATTCAATAGTCTTCATCATAAAAGAGCCAGTAGAAGAAGTATCGAGCATGGTGCGATTGTTGTCAGAAAGCCAATCATAAAATTTTTGAATAATCATTTCTCTTGAGAGCTCATGATTGGGGCATGAATATAACATTGATTTAAGCCTCCCCCAAGCTTGAGCGATGCTTTATCCTCCGTGAGGCCAAAAATTATATATATTATTGCGATCACGATGAACAAGATGCATAGGACAATCCTTTTGATGAA
Organism: Triticum urartu; assembly: GCF_056163025.1. Lineage (NCBI taxonomy): Eukaryota > Viridiplantae > Streptophyta > Magnoliopsida > Poales > Poaceae > Triticum > Triticum urartu. Next base: position 154,214,744 of record NC_141877.1, on the reverse strand, counting down.
ATTCCAATTTCATCGTTTGTAGTTCCATGATCCCATATCATCACATAGACTATACCATGTCAATGCATCTCCCTTCAAAGATAAAGGGAAGACCTTCTTCTTGATAACATCATCGGGCATACCTCATATATTAGGTGCTCATCAGAATGTAATGTTCCATCTCCTGCAAAAGGATTAGCTAGCATTTTTCTATCATACCCGAAGGAATTTCAAAGTAGACATTTTCATTTTCGGTAGGTTCAGTGGGTTGAGGAGAAACTCTTTGCTCTACTGGTCGGGGTGAAGATACCCCGAAGAATCCCCTCAGAGGATTACTTTCCATAGTAACAAGTGACACTAAATTTCAGCACACTATATAAATTTTTCCTTACCAAATTCCACCTACCAAAGGCGCTTCACTCCCCGGCAATGGCGCCAGAAAAGAGTCTTGATGACCCACAATTATAGGTGATCTATCATAGTCCTTGGAATAAGTAAGAGTGTCGAACCCAACGAGGAGCAGAAGGAAATGATAAGCGGTTTTCAGCAAGGTATTCTCTGCAAGCACGGAAATTATATGTAGTAGATAGTTTTGTGATAAGTTAATTTGTAACGAGCAACAAGTAAAAAATGTAAATAGAGTGCAGCAAGGTGTCCCAATCCTTTTTGTAGCAAAGGACAAGCCTGGAAAAACACTTATATATAAGAAAGTGCTCCCGAGGACACATGGGGATTATTGTCAAGCTAGTTTTCATCATGTTCATATGATTCACGTTCGGTACTTTGATAATTTGATACGTGGGTGGACCGGTGCTTGGGTGCTGCCCTTACTTGGAAAAACATCCCACTTATGATTAACCCCCATTGCAAGCATCCGCAACTACAATAGAAGTATTAAGGTAAACCTAACCATAGCATGGAACATATGGATCCAAATCAGCCCCTTACGAAGCAATGCATAAACCAGTGTTTAAGCTTCTGTCACTCGAGCAACCCATCATCTACTTATTACTTCCCAATGCCTTCCTCTAGGCCCAAATAATGGTGAAGTGTCATGTAGTCAATGTTCACATAACACCACTAGAGGAGAGACAACATACATCTCATCAAAATATCGAACGAATACCAAACTCACATGACTACTAAAGACTTCTCCTATGTCCTCAGGAAGAAACGTAACTACTCACAAAGCATATTCATGTTCATAATCAGAGGGGTATTAATATGCATATAGGATCTGAACATATGATCTTCCACCAAATAAACCAACTAGCATCAACTACAAGGAGTGATCAACACTACTAGTAACCTACAGGTACCAATCCCAGACATAGAGACAAGAATTGGATACAAGAGATGAACTAGGGTTTGAGAGGAGATGGTGCTTGTGAAGATGGTGATGGAGATTGGCCCCCTCCTGATGAGAGGAGAGTTGGTGATGACGATGGTGATGATTTCCCCCTCCCGGAGGGAAGTTTCCCCGGCAGAACAGCTCCGCCAGAGCCCTGGATTGGTTCCGCCTCGTGGCGGCGGAGTCTCGTCCCGAAAGCTTGCTCATGATATTTTTTCCTCAACGAAAGACTCCATATAGCAGAAGATGGGCATCGGAGGGCCACCAGGGGGCCCATGAGGCAGGGTCGTTCCGTAGGGGTAGGGCGCACCCCCCACCCTCGTGAACAGGGTGTGGGCCCCTCTGGAACTTCTTGCACTCAGTATTTTTTATATATTTAGAAAATAGCTTCCGTGAAGTTTCAGGACTTTTGGACCTGTGCAGAATAGGTCTCTAATATTTGCTCCTTTTCTAGCCCAGAATCCCAGCTGCAGGCATTCTCCCTCTTTATGTAAACCTTGTAAAATAAGAGAGAATAGGCATAAGTGTTGTGAAATAATGTGTAATAGCAACCCATAATGCAATAAATATCGATATAAAAGCATGATACAAAATGGACGTATCAGCTGCCCCGAAGACCTCGCCGAAGTGCCCCACGCTCCACGTCGCTCGGCCTGTCACGCTGTACTGAGGATGGCGGGGCGATGCCCCGATGGGGCCGTACGTGGCAACACTTGTGCCCGCACCCATCTCGTGTGGTGCGGGCACGGCAGGGCGCCCTCCACCGTGGGTCATGTTGACGCCGACGAGGCCCCCGGTCGCACCCGGGAGCACGCGGGCCCGGCGAGGCCCGCCGTGGGGCCCAGCCGCCGCCTGAGGCATGAGATGATAGTAGAAGGGCGACGCTCCAGTGGCCGCCGCGTCCAGTAGCTCGGCGACACGTTCCAGCAGCGCGTCCAGGCCGCTTTCCGTCAATCGGCACCGCAGTAGCTCCCGTAGCACTGTGAGTGCGGCCCGCATGTTCACCTGCTCCCGCCGAGTGTGCGGCGCCGCTGCCGCGGTGTGGCTTGCGGCCATTGCAGGGGCTCACGCTTGTCGTGGAGTAAGGATGGACGGCGCCTGGACGCGCCGCCCGTGCCCAGCAGCGTTAGGTGGCGCCCGTGCCGCCTGGAGCGAGGGGTTGAGGTCTTCCTGGGCAGGCGGCGTCGCCCGGGCAGGCCAGGCTTCCCAACCACTACAAGAAATATGTCAACTAGTGACCTTCTGTCAGTGACCCTGGAAGAATTGGTCATAGATCTATGACCATTTGAGACCAATTTTTCAAAAGCTGTTCGGGGGGCTCCAAACCCTAAACCATTGCGACCATTTTGGTCAGAAAGGTCGTAATTTCCTTACCCAAAATGGTCATAAAGCAGACAACACTAGTCCGCTGCCTTATTTCTAGCTGATCATGACCAAAATAGATGGTCATAACCTTGTAAATTGTGGTGGATTGGTATGACTTGGCGCCACCTCATTAGTTTTGCTTATGTGTCATGTCCATGTGTCAATTTTTGCCCTAGGTTGTGAAGCAACCTATATTTCTGTCATTCCCAAAATTCCCAAAAAAATCTCATAAATTCTTTGGGTCATATCTTAATCAAATATGTAAAAATCCTTCCTTGCCTAGTTCAAAACTAATTCAACAATATTCATTTTCCTCTTCTGTTCACAACAACACTTTATGAAGGAAGTGCTATTTATATATTCTTGATTTCCCTCGGAATTTTTGGGCACTCTTTCCTATCCAAATCATTACTGCATGACAAAGTTCAGCTCCATTTGCCTAGCATATCTTCCTCGGCAAATTTCCAAAGTTTTTGTCCACCTAGAAGCATTGTGAAGGAAGTACCTTTTTTATATATCGAAATGACATGAAATTTATACAGTTCCTTCATATGCCCAAATTATCACGCTCCTCCAAATTTCAGCTCAGTCAAATCATCTTTGTGAGCAAGGTTCAATTTATATTTTATGGCCAAATTGGTACGTTGCAAAGCAAGTGTTATCTAGACCCCTCCTATTACCCTCAAACTTTTTGGGCACTCTTCCATACCCAAATCATTGCCACATGATAATATTCAGATCAATTTTCCTAGTAAATCTTTCTCAGGAAATTTCCAAAGTTTCTACCTCGGGAGAAGCTTTGTGAAGTAAGTACTAGCTAGGCTTACCCAAATGATCTGAAAATTTACCAACACATGACCATACCTATGTAACTTACCTACACCAATTTTGAGCTCATTTCATTCATCCAATCTCTCTCACTAGTTTTCCCAAGTTTCTCTCTATAGAAGAGCGTTGTGAAGGAAGTACTACTTTGGCATGTCCAAATGGTATCAGTTTTCTATAATGCCTTCCTATGCCCAAATAACCATTCTCCACCAAATTTCAACTCAATCCATTCATTATTTTGAGCCCAGCTTCAACATTCATATTTTTGTCCAGCGTGGTACTTTGCAAAGCAAGCACCACCTAGGATCCTCCTTTTGAGCTAAATTTTTTTGAAGACATTCTCGTTAGTAGATGATCATCCTCAGCCAAAACTCACACCCATTGGCCATGTGCATTTCCCGTATCGCTAATCAAACACTTGGCTGCTAATTCATCTTTGAGCATAGGTCAGTCTCGTCGTGAGATTCTTCTGCTGTAATTTTCTTCCTAGCACCTACCTAGGGAGTGCCCAACCCACTAGACATGCCTAGGCCTCCCAGAACGCATGTCAACGCCAAGGTCACGCAGTGACCACGCGGTGGGCATGCGAGTTTACGCGCTTTGGAGATGGGGCCCTGGGCCACATCCAAACCTCGACGTATCGCCACGAAACCATGTATTTATGATTAAATAGATACTTATGTAACTATAAATGATTTGTGGAAAAAATAAAGAGCAAACAATAAGGTAGATGCAGTTCAAAATTGACCCGCTTCCTCCTGAATCGGCAGAAATTTGTCTTTTTCACAAGTGGTGGATCAAAACTTTTGACACCAAACCATTTTGTCAATTATGCATTAAATATGGCCTAATATTTTATAAAAATGATTTGGTCCAATTTTGCAACAAATATATGGTAGGTCCTTCACAAAAAGAACTCAATTCGGGGACTAGGAAAATGGAAAATGAATTTTCCATGCAAAGAAAATAAAAAGTCCCTTAGGCAACATTGTTTGGAATTCCAGTATGCACCCTTGTGCATAATATGAGATCATTTGAACAAACTATGCCATGAATGTGGCCATAAGATTGATCATTTGGCTTGAAAGCCATGAATCTTCACGCATGATAGCTCATTTCTGAGAACACTTTTTTAAAATAATTGCCGTATTAAAGTTTATTATTTTTCCTGGTAACTTTGCCACATATAATGACACAATGCAAAGGTTTTCCAATTTTTTGAATTTTTTTGAATTTTTTTATGTCCGTTTCAAAATGCGGTCAAAACAGCGGGAATGGCCGTTCCTAGCTAGTGGTTGAATCTTGGGATTTCTTTGATGTTTCTCTGATTAAATAGATACTTATGTACCTATAAATGATTTTTGGAAAAAAATAAAGAGCAAACTACAAGGCAGCTACAGTTCAAATTTGACCCGCTTCCAACTGAATCGGCGGAAATTTGTCTTTTTCACGAGAGGTGTATCAAAACTTTTTACACCCAACCATTTTGTCAATTGTGCATTAAATATGTCCTAGTATTTTATAAAATTGATTTGGTCCAATTTTGCAACAATTATTTTGGAGGTCCTTCACAAAAAAACCTCCTTTTGGGCACTCGAAAAATGGAAAATGGTTTTTTCGTCCAAAGAAAATGAAAAATTCCTTAGGCAACATTGTTTGCCATTCCAATATGCACCCTTGTGCACAATATGAGATCATTTGAACAAACTATGCCCTGAATGTGGCCATAAAATTGATCATTTGGCTTGAAAGCCATTGATCTCCACACGTGATAGCTTGTTTCCGAGAACACTTTTTTAAAATAATTGCCGTATTACAAGTTTGTTATTTTTCCTGGGAACTTGGCCACATATAATGACACAATGCGAAGGTTTCCCAATTTTTTGATTTTTTTTGAATTTTTTGTGCCTGTTTCAAAATGCAGTCAAAACGGCGGGAATGACCATTACTAGCTAGTGGTTGAATCTTGGAATTTTTTTGGTGTTTATCTTATTAAATCGATACTTTTATACCTAGAAATGATTTTTTGAAAAAAATATAGAGCAAACTATGAGGCAGCTGCAGTTCAAATTTGACCCACTTCCAGCTGAATTGGCAGAAACTTGTCTTTTTCACCAGAGGTGGATCAAGACTTTTGACACCCAACCATTTGGTCAATTATGCATTAAATATGTCCTAGTATTTTAGAAAATTTATTTGGTACAATTTTACAACAATTATTTGGTAGGTCCTTCACAAAAAAACTCATTTTGGGAACTCGGAAAATGGAAAATGATTTTTTTGTCAAAAGAAAATGAAAACTTTCTTAGGAAATATTGTTTGCCATTCCAATATGCACCCTTGTGCACAATATGAGCTCATTTGAACATATTCTCGTTCAAATTTTCCCCGCTTCCCACTGAATGGGTGAAATTTGTTTTTTTATAAGAGGTGGATCAAAAGCTTTTGACATGTAACAAATATTTGGTAGCTTCTTCACAGAAAAAACCATTTTATGCACTCGAAAAATGGAAGATCATCTTTTTGTGCAAAGAAAACGAAAGCCGTCCAGCTATGGCATCGTTTGCCATTCTAAGATGCACACTTATGAAAAAAACGAGATCATTTGGAAAAACTATGACATTGTTATGTTTACAAAATTCAAAGTTTTGGGTCCAAAATTTTAAGATTCAAGTGCGAGATAGTCGGCCAATGAGACGGGAGGAACTGCTTTCACGCGGATCACAAAATTGGACGCAATCTGAGCCATCCATCACGCATCCATCCAACGGTGGAGCTCCTCCCGAGAATCAAAAACCCTAATCCACCCACCCACCCTTCCCTTGATCCCCAGATCCTCACCCGCCGCCACCCCCACTCACCCACTCCCTCGCTCCCCTCGGTCCCCCAGATCCATCCTCTCTCCTACAACCCCAAACCCGGCCGCGCCGCCGAACGCCACTCCCCCAAACCGAGCCCCAGCCCCGCTGGTGATCCCCTCCCCCACTCCTCGACTGCCCAGCAACATCCTCTACTTCATACCCACCGACCGACTAACCAACCTTCTCCTCTTCCTCCTCGTCTCCCCACGATTCGATTTGTATCCCCCTCCGGTGAACCAGCCGCCAATGACCGCCTCCACTCCGCTGCCGGCGCCACCTCCCCTTCCTTCACTAGCTGGAGATCCACTCGAGCTCCCCTCCTCCAATCCCGCCGCCGTCGCCGACCCCCAACCCCACCCCCACAAGCGACCGTCTCCACCAACCCCATCACTACTGGTGACCTCCCTCTCCCCCCGGATGGATGGATGGATGGACGAGGACGACGGCAGTGGCGCCGAATCCGCATCCATCATCTCTCGGTGGGGGCCGGAGCGTCCTGATGCGGTGGCCTTGTCTCCGACCAAGGCCGGTTCTTCCTCGACCTTCCATGACATGCATCTCCTCTCCGGCCATGGTGGGTGAGCGTGAATCCCTCCTCCCTTGTCTTGTATGTTTCCTCCCTCCCTCTGATTCCTTCTGTCTGCCTGTGTGTGATTTGTTTTGTGTCCGGTCTGATCTGTAGAAGCTGCTGTTGCTGCTGCAGGCGGAACCAGAAGAAGCAACCCCCCCCCCTGACGGACGTGGTTGCTGCACATCTCAAGTGGTGAGCGCCTCCCCATCTCAAGTGGTGTTCTACCCGCCCCTTGCACATCTGATTATATTTGATTTGATTGATGTGCACATAAACACACACGATTCTTCCGGACACAACTTGATGATGTTGATTGCTTTCGTTTGGTTCAGTTTGACACAATCTGAATGTATCTGATTGCTATCATGTTGTTCGTTGCTTTCTTGAGCAGAGCAAAATCATCCTGTTGAGAGCTCGTTGATTGCTATCCTACTGATCCGCTGCATCTTCGGTAGCAAAACCGTAAGTCCTCGACCATCTTCCCTTCTTCGGGGCGCCTGCTAGCCGCCTAGATCATGTATGAATTCCAGCATGCGTGTGCAGGTGGAGACGGTGGTTCTGGAGGGGCATAGCGTCGCGGAGGCGCTGGCCAGGTACGCGGCGGAGTCCGGTGTCCACAACCTGGTGCTCGGATCCTCAACCTTGAGTTGCTTCCGGAGGTATATACTGTATTTTCGTCTTCAAAAAAGGCCAGGATTTCGCTTTTGAGAACCCAACGATTCTGGATAGTTGTTGTTACTTGCTTTACTTTTCCCCAAAAGAGGAACCAGAAATGTAAGTTAGTGTAGGAAGCAGAAAGGGGTGAGTCCCTTTTATGGATCATGACTTGCCTCACTCTCATGTTACACATTTGGCATCAGAAAAGTTGATAGATGCATCCACTGATCCACGTACATACAGACTTAGTTTCTGTTTATAGAGACTGAACTATGTTCGGAAGAAAATAATGTAGGATAGTTTGTAAATTGTGTGTTCTTAAGATTTGTAGCAGCAACTACAGTCCTGTTCATGCTGATTGGTCCTTGTTATGCACCTGCTTGATTGTCAGCATATGCATCTGGTTTTGTTTTATATTTGAATTTTGTGCCCTATTTAGTTAGTCCTAATGGTCTCATCTCTTAGGAAGATTCTAGCTAACTGAAAGGGCCTTCCTTAATTATTCTCTTTTACAAGGTTGAGAGTAGCTCAAAATGATACTAACACATACATACATTCTCATTCTCTACCTCTACTCTCATTAAATATTTGCCATGTATTTAATGTGTGTGTGTGTGGAGTAAAATTGTGGTTTGTACTTCTCCTTTGTAACATGATGAAACAAGCACCTGTAGCGTCTGAGTTAGTGGGTGTTTGTCTACATGGTAAAGCATCTTTGCCATGTATTTCATTAGGATGTGAACAATCTACTACAGGCTCACAAAGCTATTGAGTTAAATTTTTTGTTTCTTTGCTGTCAATGTTTGCCAAGCTATTTAAACGACGATGACAAACTGAAATCATGAATACTCATATAGAAACTATATGGTAATAACTATACATGTTATCGTTAAGTTTGCTGTGTGTTTATAGAATGACATGGTTGGCTAATTAAGCCCTGTCTGTGTATCTTTTAGAATTTGATTCATTGGTAGCACATTCAGATATATTAATTAATTTTGTGCATGTTGGAGAATTTAGACGACGATAACAAACTATAATCACGAATACTTGTATAGAAAATTGCATGACCATCTTGTTTAATTTTGTGATATTCCTCCATACTAGGAGCTAATCAGCTGCACTGTTATTCAGCTTTCATTGGCAGTTTTAATTTCACTGAAATCATCTTTTCTTTTCTATGCTCATGTTCAAGCCTGGTAGTATATTTTTTTCCAAATGGTCTGTTTACTTGATTTATTTGTTGTTTGATTTTGCTCCATCAGCTCTCCTGATGTCCTTCTACATATATATGTTGGTTGTAATCTTCTTGAAGAATGCAAGTACTTGATATTCCATTCTGTTCTTGTAGGTGAATGGAACTCCGTTGAGGACTTCTACCCATGTTGAAGAGCAGCTAGCTTTTGTACTGGCAGAGCGCTCTATTTATAGATCCCAATATTTATGATTGTGTGGATCTGGGTGAAGTTTCAAGTTCCTAGGTATGCAAGATTCGATGGTTAAACTGGTTGATGTCATGTGAATGAGTGTATGGAAACTGTTGTTGTGATGTGAATTAGTGTATGTAGTTTCACGTGTTCTGTTTTGTATAGCATATTGTAATAAACTTATTTTAGATGTTATTTGAAGATTTTCATATGCTTTCTCTCTTCTGTCTGTTTGATATATACATATATATTGCTTATTAATAAGCTATGAAAAATCTGACATTTGGGACACATCTGTAAACTGGAGCTGGGAAAAAAGCTAGAAATAAAAAATAAATTGACTGCAAAATGTTGTGCGCTAGAAAATAAAAAGGCCAAATATAGGCCAGGCCCATGTAGCTAACTGAAATTAACATAATATACATATATTAAAAGGGCTTGCCTAAAAAATAATACATGGGCCGAATTATTGGGTCAGACCCATGTAGCTAATAAAAGCATAGGAAAAAAACATTAAAAAGGCCGAATTGTTGGGCTAGGCCCATGTAGAAAATCGAATTGGACCGGGCCGATTCTAGTGCCACATCAGATTGCCACGTCGGATGCCTACGTGGCCCGGGGAGGCTGCTAGTGACCAAAACAAAACAATATGCATATTTTGGTCGTAAACGTCTACGACCTTCTCACAGAGAAGGTCACTAATTTCAGTTTATGACCGCCAGCTTTTGACCTTCTGTTTTTGGTCACAAAAAGGTCGCAAATGAAAAACAATGACCTTTCAGTGACCAATAGTCGAGGTCACAAGTTGACATATTTCTTGTAGTGAACGGTCGTCGTCAGCCCTCGGGTCGCCGGACATCGGAACCGTGGAGCGTCGGCGGGTCGACTGGTGGGGAAGAGGCTCCGGCACACCCCTACCTCGCGTGCCAAATGTCGGATCATGGGTTCTGGCAAAACCCTTAAGGTTCGAACACTAGGGTGCGCGCGAAGATTTCCCCCCTACCGATCCACGTCTTAGCCTGGCTAAGATCTTACGAACTAACTCGACGAACTCGCAACACAAAGGACACACGATTTATACTGGTTCGGGCCACCGTTTAGGTGTAATACCCTACTCTAGTGTGGTGGTGGTGGATTGCCTCTTGGGCTGATGATGAACAGTACAAAGGGAAGAGCAGCCTCCTGAGGTTGATGTTCTTGTGCTTGGCAAACTTGTGTGTGCGAGGATTCGATTTCCCCTCTTCTGGCTATGGTGGTGGCTAGTCCTATTTATAGAGGCCCTGGTCCTCTCCCCAAATATTGAGCGGGAAGGGAGCCAACAACGGCCAATTTGAAAGGGGACAACTAGTACAACTTATCCTGACAAAAGTGGTCTTCGCCTGCAAAAGGCTCTGGTGGTAACGCCGCCTTGGGCTCCATGGTGACCTCCATCTTGCCGTCCTGCTGTCTTGTTGCACCGATATGGAAAACTTTGCTTGATGCCTCGGTACTCCGCGCCTGCGCTTGCCCCTTAGCACCAAAGAGGAAACGAGGACGCTGCGCGCGCTAGCGACTGCTTAGTCTCGATCATCACGGCTCACGTCACGGGAACCTCGCGAGGTTTTTCTGGCCTTGAACTCTCCGCCCCTCGCGAGCCAGCCTGGCGAGGCCACTCTTGAGGAGGTCTTGCGTCGTCCGCCTCGCGAGACTTAGCCCCTCGTGAAGGTCTTGAATGCCTTGTTGATGAAGATGGGACGTACAAGCCTGCTAGCAAAGCCACGCCGTGGGCCGCAGGCAGGCAAGTCTGGGGACCCCCATTCCTAGAACGCCGATAGGTCCCCCTTCCAACAATTCCTACCGATCATGTTAAATTTCTAGACACCATTAATGCCCAGCTCGATGATCATTTATCATATCAATGTTCTATTAGAGTTTTCATGGAACCTATTGAAATGATGCTTGACTATTCTCCACCAGTGGATATAGTGAGGGTTGATGTTTCAAAGTTTATTGTTAGAGATGAACTGCATTGTTCCCGATGTACTTCTGATGACTCATTTTGATGAAACGCCAATTGGCGTTCATCTTAGGGATGAGATAGCACAAATGGAGTCGATAATCTAGTTCACATCGTCATGTGCTTTCACACCAATAATTCACATCTTTATGTGATTAGTTCACATCTTCATGTGACTAATACCCAAAGGGTTTACTAGAGTCAATAATCTAGCTCACTTCGCTATGTTATTAACACCCAAAGAGTGATCATGTTTTGCTTGTGAGAGAAGTTTAGTCTACGAGTCTGCAACATTCAGATCCGTATGTATTTTGCAAATTTCTATGTCTACAATACTCTGCACGGAGCTACTCTAGCTAATTGCTCCCACTTTCAATATGTATCTAGATCGAGACTTAGAGTCATCTAGATCGGTGTCAAAAGCTTGCATCGACGCAACTCTTTAAGATGAACTCTTTTATCACCTCCATAACCGAGAAATATTTCCTTAGTCCTCTAAGGATAATTTTGGCCGCTGTCCAGTGATCACTATTGTACTCCTTTGCCAAAATCATGCCAAGGTATACAATAGGACTGGTACACAGCATATCATACTTTATAGAACCTATGATTGAGGCATAGGGAATGACTTTTCATTCTCTTTCTATTTTCTGCCATGGTCGGGTTTTGAGTCTTTACTCAACTTCACACCTTACAACACAGGCAAGAACTCCTTCTTTGACTGTTCCATTTTGAACTACTTCAAAATCTTGTCAAGGTATGTACTCATTGAAAAATCTTATCAAGCGTCTTCATCTATCTCTATAGATCTTGATGCTTAATGTGTAAGCAGCTTCACCGAGGTCTTTTCTTTGAAAAACTCCTTTCAAACACTCCTTTGTGCTTTCTAGAAAATTCTACATCATTTCTGATCAACAATATGTCAGTCGCATATACCTTTCGGAAAGGCTGTAGTGCTCCCACTCACTTTCTTGTAAATACAGGCTTCACCGCAAGTCTGTATAAAACTATGCTTTGATCAACTCATCAAAGCATATATTCCAACTCCGAGATGCTTGCACCAGTCCATAGATGGATCGCTGGAGCTTGCACACTTTGTTAGCATCTTTAGGATTGTCAAAACGTTCTGGTTGCATCATATACAACTCTTCGTTAATAAATCCATTAAGGAATATAGTTTTGATATTCATTTGCCAGATTTCATAAAATGCGGCAACTGCTAACATGATTCGGACAGACTTTTAAGCATCGATACGAGTGAGAGAATCTCATCATAGTCAACACCTTGAACTTTGTCAAAAACTTTTTTGCGAGAATTCGAGCTTTGTAGATAGTAACACTACTATCAGCGTCCGTCTTCCTCTTGAAGATCCATTTATTCTGAATGGCTGACCGATCATCGAGCAAGTCAAACAAAGTCCATACTTTGTTCTCATACATGGATCCCATCTCAGATTTCATGGCCTCATCATCGCTTCCTCATAGTTTGTAGGTTCGTCATGGTCAAGTAACATGACTTCCAGAACAGGATTACTATACCACTCTGGTGCGAAACTTACTCTTCTTGACCAACGAGGTTTGGTAGTAACTTGATCTGAAGTTTCATGATCATCATCATTAATTGGTGTAGGCATCACTGGAACTGATTTTTGTGATGAACTACTTTCCAATTCGGGAGAAGGTACAATTACCTCATCAAGTTCTACTTTCCTCCCACTCACTTCTTTTGAGAGAAACTCCTTCTCTAGAAAGGATCCACTCTTAGCAACAAATATCTTGCCTTCAGATCTGTGATAGAAGGTGTACCCAACAATTTCTTCTGGGTATCCTATGAAGATGCACTTCTCCGATTTGGGTTTGAGCTTATCAGGCTGAAACTTTTACATATAAGCATCGCAACCCCAAACTTTAAGAAACGATAGCTTAGGTTTCTTGCCAAACCACCGTGTCATCTTAACAGATTTAGATGTTGCCCTTTTTAACGTGAATGCAACTGTATCTGATGCATAACCCCAAAATGATAGCGGTAAATCAGTAAGAGACATCATAGATCACACCATATCTAATAAAGTGCGGTTACGATGTTCGTACACACCGTTATACAATGGTGTTCCAGGTGGCGTGAGTTACGAAACTATTCCATATTGTTTCAAATGAAGACCACACTCATAACTCAAATCTTCACCTCCACGATCATATCGTAGAAATTTTATTTTCTTGTTACGATGATTTTCCACTTCACTCTGAAATTCTTTGAACTTTTTGTAGCGACCAGACCTCAATCGGTCCAATCTCTGTGCTCTGGTGTCATCCCTGGATCAGTAATGCTGACACCACACAGTACTTGAAGGATTTATAACAGAGTAGCAATCACACACCTATTACATCGAGTGTCTCAAAAGAGAACTTATTACAATAAATATGGCTTAAGGCCATCTAATAACGATAACAACGGAAGGCTTGGAAGATAAGTGAGTCCATCAACTCCAACGGCATCACTGAGTATAGAACCACGACCTAAAGGCACCTTAACCGTCGTTTGGAAAGTCTGCAACATTAACATTGCAGATCGAAACGGGTCAGCACATGGAATATCCTGGCAATGTAACACATAGAGAGTAATGGAATGAAATAAGCTATTCTATATGCATATATGGCTGGTGGAATGCATAAAGAAAATTTTTCCCTACTGCAAAGGAATAAATTTTATTTAACTTTCATGGTAGTTGTTAAACATTGAGAATGGTTGACAGCATTCTCAATCCCAATTAAGCATCATCATTAAAAACCCAACAAAAATTAATTAGAGTAACATGATGAGATTCACATGATAGTCCAGGTACTAGATACTCAAGATGTCCATAATCGGGGACACGGCTAACCATGATTAGTTTATACACTCTGCAGAGGTTTGCGCACTTTTCCCCACAAGACCCAATCTTCTCCGTTGGGATTCTCGCACTACATGATGTTTGAGAAACGGATGACCGAGACATAGTCTTTCAGAAGTGCTAGCACCTTACGAATCGGTAGACCGTACCAACCTACATCCCATACATCTGCTAGTCTACCACTGTAAGAGTTCGCACGACTTAGTCAACTATGCTAGAGCCCATAGTAGTTTGTGGCTGCACATGGAAGTTTCTAGCATGAATAATCTCATGATCCCTTTGAGCCTGGGTGGCGGTCCAAAAGAAAACAGGCAATCACTGGAATACCCAGGTGCCTCAATCCACCTGGATGTGTGTTTAGGTTGCCACCTTAAATAAAACCATTAATTAACAATCTCACATCTGTCATGGATACACTCACCCAATCCACGTCTACTAGCATAGCATGGCATAAGAAGCAAACGTAGAAGTAACTCCCAAAGGTTTGATAATAAATAGGTAATAGGTTCTACCTCAACTACTTCCCAAACCCACAATTTAATTAGATCCTAATCATGCAATGTGTGAGGATTGGTCTAATGCAATAAAAATGGGTAATTGGAAGTATGATCGAAGTGTTACTTGCCTTGCTGATGATCCGTGAAACCTAGCGATTCGAAGTAGCAAGCGGCGCACTCCGGGTACTCTATCGCAAACAAACAAGCATACAATAAGAACTCAACTAATGCATAAGTAAAACTCAAATAAAAGACCTAACCAGAAAGTTCAACTTAAGAATTCGGTTGGCAAAAAGAACCAAAACGAACGAAGCAACGAAAGACAAACGACAAAAGAAACAAGCTTCATTTACTATTCTGGATCTAGGGAAATTTTTACTGTGGCAAAAACTTGTTTGAGTTGGCGAAACGGAAAGAGGGTTTCAAGACGAAACTCCTGGCGCTTGAATCGCCTGATTCCGATGAACGAGTGAAAAGTTAAACTAGAATGAACCTCGGATCACAGATCGCGATTAGAAAAACAGCGGATTTAATCCGAGAAAAAGAAAAACGACGAACGGTTAACGAACGAACGTTCGTTAACAGAAACTATACGAAAAACGCGTTCGTTAAAACAAACGGACGAGCGGGCGCTCGCTAAAAAAATAAACCGGAGAAAACCGATCTATTTAAAAAAAATGAAAACTAGGGTTTTCTAAAAAAACGGATCGGTTTTTCTCAGAAAACCGGGCGGCGGAGCGGCTACCTTGGCTCGTTCCGGCGGTTTGGCGGCTATGCGGGGCGGCGGCAGGCAGCGTGCAGCAGCTGGCGGCATGGATGCGGGGCGGCGGCGGCGACTCGGGGCTCCAGGGGGGGCCCGGGGTGGCTTTTTAAAGGAGGGGTTGGCTGACTTGGGGAGGGGGTCGGCGGCGCAAGGCGGCTCTGGCTCGGACTCCTCCTCGAGTCCGGCGGGGAAGGCAGCGGCGGCGGCTTGGGCCGGCCTGGCTCGGCTGGGCCCTTGGCCCAGTCGGGCGCGGGATTTTTTTAAAAAAACAATTTCGCTGCGCCTAAAAAAAATTCTAGAAAAATAAATAAAAATCTAAAAATGCAAAAACAAATTTTCTCCGTCTAAATAAAATATTTAGAACAGGATGAACATTTTTTGGCTCTAAATGCAATTTTGTAAAACGTGCAATTTTTCCTAAATTCAAATAAAATAGCAAATAAAACCTTATTTGATTTTTTATTAAATCATCAATATTTCTTTATTTTTGGGAAAGTCATTTTATTCCCTCACTCATATTTTGATAATAGAAATAATTGAAGATAAAATAAAAAATCAAATGATCCTATTTTTTCAAAATTTGAGAAAAACTCAAATATGAAAATAACGAAATCCCCAACTCTCTCTGAGGGTCCGTGAGTTGCGTAGAATTTCTAGGATCCACCTAAAGCAATAAAATATGATATGCAATGATGATCTATTGTATAAAATTCCAAATTGAAAATTTGGGATGTTACACTTTTCAAATGTCTCAGACTTGTGTTTCATCAAGTAGATATACCCATATCTGCTCAAATCATCTATGAAGGTCAGAAAATAAAGATACCCGCCGTGAGCCTCAACACTCATCGGACTGCATACGTTGGTATGTATTATTTCCATTAAGTCAGTGGCTTTCTCCATTGTTTCGGGGAACAGAGTCTTTAGTCATCTTGCCCATGAGACATGGTTCGCAAGCATCAAGTGATTCATAATCAAGTGATTCCAAAATCCCATCAGCATGGAGTTTCTTCATGCGCTTTACACCAATATGACCTAAATGGTAGTGCCACAAATAAGTTGCACTTTCATTATTAATCTTGCATCTTTTGGCTTCAATATTATGAATATGTGTATCACTACAATCGAGATTCAATAAACCATTCACCTTAGGTGTATGGCCCCAAAAGGTTTTTATTCATGTAAACAAAATAACAATTATTCTTTGACTTAAATGAATAACCGTATTGCAATAAACATGATCCAATCAAATTATGCTCAACGCAAACACAAAATAACATTTATTTTAGGTTCAACACTAATCCCGAAGGTAAAGGGAGTGTGCGATGGTGATCTTATCAACCTTGGAATCACTTCCAACACACATCGTCACCTTGCCCTCAACTAGTCTATGTTCATTTTATAACTCATGTTTCAAGTTACTAATCATACCAACTGAACCAGTATCAAATACCTAGGGGCTACTATGAATACTAGTAAAGTACACATGAATAACATGTATATCATATATACTTTTGTTCACTTTGCCATCCTTCTTATCCGCCAAGTATTTGGGGTAGTTCCACTCCTAGTGACCATTTCCTTTACAGTAGAAGCACTCAGTTTTAGGCTTGGGTCTAGCTTTGGGCTTCTTCATAGGAGTGACAACTTGCTTGCCATTCTTATGGAAGTTCCCTTTCTTTCCCTTGCCCTTTTACTTGAAACTAGTGGTCTTGTCAACCATCAAAATTTGATGCTTTTCTTGATTTCTACCTTCGTTGATTTCAGCATCACGAAGAGCTCGAGAATCGTTTTCATCATCCCTTGCATATTACAGTTCATCACGAAGTTCCAATAACTTGGTGATAGTGACTAGAGAATTCTGTCAATCACTATCCTATATGAAAGATTAACTCCAACTTGATTCAAGCGATTTTAGTACTCAGACTTTCTGAGCACATGCTCACTGGTTGAGCTATTCTCCTCCATCTTGTAGGCAAAGTACTTGTCAGAGGTCTCATACCTCTTGACTCGGGCATGAGTCTGAAATACCAATTTCGTCTCTTGGAACATCTTATATGCTCCGTGGCGTTCAAAACCTTTTTGAAGTCCCGGTTCTAAGCCATAAAGCATGGGGCACTAAACCATCAAGTAGTGATCATACCGAGCTGGCCATACGTTCATAACGTCTGCATCTACTCCTGCAATAGGTCCGTCACCTAGAGGTGCATCGAGGACATAATTCTTCTGCGTAGTAATGAGGATAATCCTAAGATCACGGAGCTAGTCCGCATCATTGCTACTATCATCTTTCAACATAGTTTTCTCTAGGAACATATCATAAATAAAACGAGGAAGCTATATGCGAGCAATTGATCTACAACATAGATATGCGAATACTATCAGGCCTAAGTTCATGATAAATTAAAGTTCAATTAATCATATTACTTAAGAACTCCCACTTAGAAAGACATCCCCCTAATCATCTAAGTGATCACGTGATCCATATCAACTAAACCATGTCCGATCATCACGTGAGATGGAGCAGTTTTCAATGGTGAACATTACTATGTTGATCATATCTACTATATGATTCACGCTCGACCTTTCGGTCTCAGTGTTCCGAGGCCATATCTGCATATGTTAGGCTCGTCAAGTTTAACCTGAGTATTCTGCTTGTGCAAAACTGGCTTGCACCCATTGTATGTGAACGTAGAGCTTATCACACCTGATCATCACGTGGTGTCTCGGCACGACGAACTGTAGCAACGATGCATACTCAGGGAGAACACTTATACCTTGAAATTTAGTGAGAGATCATCTTATAATGCTACCGCCATACTAAGCAAAATAAGATGCATAAAGGATAAACATCACATGCAATCAATATAAGTGATATGATATGGCCATCATCATCTTGTGCTTTTGATCTCCATCTCCAAAGCACCGTCATGATCACCATCGTCACTGGCTTGACACCTTGATCTCCATCGTAGCATCGTTTTCGTCTTGCCAACTATTGCTTCTACGACTATCGCTACCGCTTAGTGATAAAGTAAAGCAATTACATCGCGATTGCATTTCATACAATAAAGCGGCAACCATATGGCTCCTGCCAGTTGCCAATAACTGTGTTACAAAACATGATCATCTCATACAATAATTTATATAATCACGTCTTGACCATATCACATCACAACATGCCCTGCAAAAACAAGTTAGACGTCCTCTACTTTGTTGTTGCAAGTTTTACGTGGCTGCTACAGGCTTAGCAAAAACCGTTCTTACCTACGCATCAAAAACCACAACGTGGTGTAGTGATTGCTTTTTGATCTTCAGAAAGAACCCTGTTCATTGAATCCAATTCAACTAAAGTTGGAGAAACTGACACCCGCCATCCTCCTGTGTGCAAAGCACGTCGGTAGAACCAGTCTCATGAACGCGGTCATGTAATGTCGGTTCGGGCCGCTTCATCCAACAATACCGCCGAATTAAGAAACAACTAGTGACGGCAAGCAATATGTATATACCCACGCCCACAACTCCTTTGTGTTCTACTCGTGCATATAACATCAACGCATAGACCTGGCTCGGATGCCACTGTCGGGGAACGCAGTATTTCAAAAAAATTCCTACGATCATGCAAGATCTATCTAGGAGATGCATAGAAACGAGAGGGGAGAGTGTCTACGTACCCTTGTAGACCGAAAGTGGAAGCATTTAGTAACGCGGTTGATGTAGTCGAACGTCTTCGCGATCCAACCGATCAAGTACCGAGCGCATGACACCTCCACGATCTGCACATGTTCAACTCAGTGACGTCCCTCGTACTCTTGATCCAGTTGAGGTCAAGGGTGAGTTCCATGAGCACGACGGCCTGGCGACGGTGATGATGAAGTTACTGGCGCAGGGCTTCGCCTAAGCACTACGACAATATGACCGAGGTGTGTAACTATGGAGGGGGGCACCGCACTCGGCTGAGACAAATCTTGGAGTTCCTTTAGGGTGCCACCTGCCCAACATATAAAGGAGGGAGGAGGAGGAAGCCGGCCTAGGAGTGGCGTGCCTATAGGGGGAGTCCAACTAGGATTCCCAATCCTAGTTGGAGTACCCTTCCTTTTCCAAGAGGGGAGAGAGGGAAGGAGTAGGAATGGGAGAAGGAAAGAGAGGGGGGTGCCGCCCCCTCCCTAGTCCAATTCAGACTTGCCATGGGGGGGAGGGGCGGCGCAGCCAATCCTTGAGGCCCTTCTCTTCTTTCTCGTATGGCCCATTAAGGCCCACTACTTACCGGCGAATTCCCATAACTCTCCGGTACTCCGAAAAATACCCGAATCACTCGGAACCTTTCCGATGTCCGAATATAGCCTTCCAATATATCGATCTTTACGTCTCGACCATTTCGAGACTCCTCGTAATGTCTGTAATCTCATCCGGGACTCCGAACAACCTTCGGTACATCAAATCACATAACTCATAATACAAATCGTCATCAAATGTTAAGCGTGCAGACCCTACGGGTTCGAGAACTATGTAGACATGACCGAGACACATATCCGATCAATAACCAATAGTGGAACCTGGATGCTCATATTGGCTCCTACATATTCTACGAAGATCTTTATCAGTAAAACCGCATAACAACATATGTTGTTCCCTTTGTCATCGGTATGTTACTTGCCCGACATTCGATCGTCGGTATCATCATACCTATTTCAATCTCGTTACCGGCAAGTCTCTTTACTCGTTCTGTAATGCAACATCCCGCAACTAACTCATTAGTCACATTGCTTGCAAGGCATATAGTGATGTGCATTACCGAGAGGGCCCAGAGATACCTCTCCGACAATCGGAGTCACAAAACCTAATCTCGATCTATGCCAACTCAACAAACACCATCAGAGAGACCTGTAGAGCATCTTTATAATCACCCAGTTACATTGTGACGTTTGATAGCACACAAGGTGTTCCTCCGGTATTCGGGAGTTGCATAATCTCATAGTCAAACGAACATGTATAAGTCATGATGAAAGTAATAGCAATAAAACTAAATGATCATTTATGCTAAGCTAAAGAATGGTTCTTGTCCATCACATAATTCTCTAATAATGTGATCCCGTTCATCAAATGACAACACATGTCTATGGTCAGGAAACTTAACCATCTTTGATTAACGAGCTAGTCTAGTAGAGGCTTATTAGGGACACTGTGTTTTGTCTATGTATCCACACATGTATCAAGTTTCCGGTTAATACAATACTGGCATGAATAATAAACATTTATCATGGTATAAGGAAATATAAAATAACAACTTTATTATTGCCTCTAGGGCATATTTCCTTCACCTCCTGCGAGAATCTGAGGAGATAATCGAGCGATGGTAGAAAAATATCCAAGGAACCACATTCCAAGAAGTGTTTCTATGAGGTAAGCTAGAGAAGGAACATGGAGATAAAGGAGGGAAGAGCCCCCTTCCAACAACTCCTACCGATCATGTTGAATTTCTAGACACCATTAATGCCCAACTCGATGATCATTTATCATATCTATGTTCTATTAGTATTTTCATGGAACCTATTGAAATGATGCTTGAATATTCTCCATCGGAGGATATAGTGAGGGTTGATGTTTCAAAGTTTATTGTTAGAGATGAATTGCAATGTTCCCGATGTGCCTCTGATGACTCCTTTTGATGAAACACCAATTGGCGTTCATCTTAGGGATGAGATAGCACAAATGGAGTCGATAATCTAGTTCACATCGTCATGTGCTTTCACACCAATAATTCACATCTTTATGTGATTAGTTCACATCTTCATGTGACTAATACCCAAAGGGTTTACTAGAGTCAATAATCTAGCTCACTTCGCTATGTGATTAACACCCAAAGAGTGATCATGTTTTGCTTGTGAGAGAAGTTTAGTCTACGAGTCTGCAACATTCAAATCCGTATGTATTTTGCAAATTTCTATGTCTACAATACTCTGCACGGAGCTACTCTAGCTAATTGCTCCCACTTTCAATATGTATCTAGATCGAGACTTAGAGTCATCTAGATCGGTGTCAAAAGCTTGCATCGACGCAACTCTTTAAGACGAACTCTTTTATCACCTCCATAACTGAGAAATATTTCCTTACTCCTCTAAGGATAATTTTGGCCGCTGTCCAGTGATCACTATTGTACTCCTTTTCCAAAATCATGCCAAGGTATACAATAGGACTGGTACACAGCATATCATACTTTATAGAACCTATGGTTGAGGCATAGGGAATGACTTTTCATTCTCTTTCTATTTTCTGCCATGGTCGGGTTTTGAGTCTTTACTCAACTTCACACCTTACAACACAGGCAAGAACTCCTTCTTTGACTGTTCCTTTCGATAAGTAAGAGTGTCAAACCCAACGAGGAGCAGAAGGAAATGACAAGTGATTTTCAGGAAGGTATTATGTGCAAGCACTGAAATTATCGGTAAGAGATAGTTTTGTGGTAAGGTAATTTGTAAAGGGTAACAAGTAACAAAACTAAATAAGGTGCAGCAAGATGACCCAATCCTTTTGATAGCAAAGGACAATCCTGGACAAACTCTTATATAAAGGAAAGCGCTCCCAAGGACACATGGGAATTATCATCAAGCTAGTATTCATCATGTTCATATGATTCGCATTCGGTACTTTGATAATTTGATATGTGGGTGGACCGGTGCTTGGGTACTGCCCTTCCTTTGATAAGCATCCCATTTATAATTAACCCCTCTTGCAAGCATCCGCAACTACAAAAGAAGTATTAAGGTAAACCTAACCATAGCCTAAAACATATGGATCCAAGTTAGTCCCTTACGAAGCAATGCATAAACTAGGGTTTAAGCTTCTGTCACTCTAGCAACCCATCATCTACTTATTACTTCCCAATGCCTTACACTAGGCCCAAACAATGGTGAAGTGTCATGTAGTCGATGTTCACATGATACCACTAGAGGAAAGACAACATACATCTCATCAAAATATCGAACGAATACCAAATTCACATGACTACTTATAGCAAGACTTCTCACATGTCCTTAGGAACAAACATAACTACTCACAAATCATATTCATGTTCATAATTAGAGGGTTATTAATATGCATAAAGGATCTGAACATATGATCTTCCACCAAATAAACCAACTAGCATCAACTACAAGGAGTAATCAACACTACTAGCAACCCATAGGTACCAATTTAAGGTTTTGGGACAAAGATTGGATACAAGAGATGAACTAGGGTTTGAGAGGAGATAGTGCTGGTGAAGATGTTGATGGAGATTGACCCCGTCCCGCTGAGAGGATCGATGGTGAAGATTTCCCCCTCCCGGAGGGATGTTTCCCTGGCAGAACAGCTTTGTCGGAGCCCTAGATTGGTTCCGCCAAGGTTCCGCCTCGTGGCGGCAGAGTTTCGTCCCGAGAGCTTGCTTATGATTTTTTTTCTCGGAGGAAAGACTTCATATGGGAGAAAATGAGCACCGGAGGCCTGCCAAGGGGCCCACGAGACAGGGGGCGCGCCCAGGGGGGTACGGCGCACCCCCACCCTCATGGCCAGGGTGTGGGCCCCCTCTGGTTAATTCTTTCGCCAGTATTTTATATATATTCCAAAACATGCTCCCGTGAAGTTTCAGGACTTTTGGAGTTGTGCAAAATAGGTCTCTAATATTTGCTCCTTTTCCAGCCGAGAGTTCCAGCTGCCCGCATTCTGCCTCTTCATGCAAACCTTGTAAAATAAAAGAGAAAAGGCATAAGTATTGTGACATAGTGTGTAGTAACAGCCCATAATGCAATAAATATCGATATAAAAGCATGATGCAAAATGGACGTATCAACTCCCCCAAGCTTAGACCTCGCTTGTCCTCAAGCGGAAGCCGATAACGAGAAATATGTCCACATGTTTAGAGATAGAGGTGTCGATAAAATAGAATACGAGCATGAGGGCATCATTATTATTCTTATAACAACAACATATATGTATTGTCATATGATTTCTTATGCTAAAGTAATGATCTATTCACAATGTAAAATATGAGTCAGAAATTTCATTGAAAACCAACAAACTATAATCTTGGTCATTGAAGCAATTGCAATTTATCGTAACATCGGAAAGAGTCAATATAAGAGCTTTTAAGCAAGTCCACATACTCAACTATCATTTAGTCATTCACAATTGCTAACACTCACGCAATACTTGTGGGTATAGAGTTTTAATCGGACACAGAGAAAGATAGGGGCTTATAGTTTTGCCTCCCAACCTTTTACCTCGAAGATAATGTCAACAATAATAGTTCATGAAAACTCACATCCAATTAGCTATATATATCAGGATCTTTCCAACACATTGTGCTTGCCAAAGGATAAATTGTAAAAAGGAAAGGTGAAGATCACCATGACTCTTGTATGAAGTATAAGACAAGAATAAAAGATAGGCCCTTCGCAGAGGGAAGCAGAGGTTGTCATGTGCTTCTATGGTTGGATGCACGAAATCTTAATGCAAAAGAAAGTCAATGTATATTGCCACTTGTGATATGGACCTTTATTATGCAGTCCATCCCTTTTATTTCTTCCACATCACAAGATCGTATAAAGCTTATTTTCTCCACACTAACAAATCATACATATTTAGAGAGCAATTTTTATTGCATGCAACAATGACAACTTACTTGAAGGATCTTACTCAATCCATAGGTAGGTATGGTGGACTCTCATGGAAAAACTGGGTTTAAGGATGTTTGGAAGCACAAGTAGTATCTCTACTTGGTGCAAAGAATTTGGCTAGCATGAGAGGGAAAGGCAAGCTCAATGAGGGAGGCCTGGATTAGGGGGTATCCGGACAGCCGGACTATATCCTTTGGCCGGACTGTTGGACTATGAAGATACAAGATTGAAGACTTCGTCCCATGTCCGGATGGGACTCTCCTTGGCGTGGAAGGCAAGCTTGGAAGTACAGATATGTAGATCTCCTTCCTTGTAACCGACTCTGTGTAACCCTAGCCCCCTCCGATGTCAATATAAACTGAAGGGTTTAGTCTGTAGGACCAAAAACAACAATCATACCATAGGTTAGCTTCTAGGGTTTAGCCTCTTCGATCTCGTGGTAGATCAACTCTTGTACTACTCATATTATCAAGAACAATCAAGCAGGACGTAGGGTATTACCTATTGGGGAACGTAGCAGAAATTCAAAATTTTCTACGCATCACCAAGATCAATCTATGGATTAAGCTAGCAACGAGGGGAAGGATAGTGCATCTACATACCCGTGTAGATCGCTAAGCGGAAGCGTTCAAGTGAACAGGGTTGATGGAGTCGTACTCGTCGTGATCCAAATCACCGATGATCCTAGTGCCGAACGGACGGCACCTCCACGTTCAACACACGTACAGCCCGGTGACGTCTCCTATGCCTTGATCTAGCAAGGGGAGAAGGAGAGGTTGGGGAAGACTCCATCCAGCAGCAGCACGACGGCGTGGTGGTGGTGGAGGAGCGCGGGACTCCAGCAGGGCTTCGCCAAGCACTACGAGAGACGAGGAGGGAGAGGGGTCGGGCTGCGCCAACATGGAGATTGAATCGCGTGTTGGGCTGCCCCTTTGCCTCCACTATATATAGGGGGAGAGGGAGGGCTGCGCCCCCACCTAGGGTTCCCACCCCAAGGGGTGCGGCAGCCCTAGATCCCATCTAGGGTGTCGGCCACAAGGGGGAGAGGGGGAGGCGCACCTAGGGTGGGCCTTAGGGCCCATCCGCCCTAGGGTTTGCCCCCTTCCCCTCTTGGAGGCGCCTTGGGCCTTGGTGGGAGGCGCCCCAGCCCACCTAGGGGCTGGTCCCTTCCCACTATTGGCACATGTAGGCCTCCGGGGCTGGTGACCCCACCTGGTGGACCCCCGGACCCCTCCGGTGATCCCGGTACACTACCGGTGATGCCCGGAACACTTCCGGTGGCCAAAACCATACTTCCTATATATTAATCTTTACCTCCGGACCATTCCGGAACTCCTCGTGACATCCGGGATCTCATTCGGGACTCCGAACAACATTCAGTAACCATGTACATACTTTCCCTATAACCCTAGCGTCATCGAACCTTAAGTGTGTAGACCCTACGGGTTCGGGAGTCATGCAGACATGGCCGAGACAACTCTCCGGTCAATAACCAACAGCGTGATCTGGATTACCATGTTGGCTCCCACATGCTCCACGATGATCTCATCGGATGAACCACGATGTCAAGGATTTAATCAATCCCGTATACAATTCCCTTTGTCTAGCGGTACGATACTTGCCCGAGATTCGATCGTCGGTATCCCGATACCTTGTTCAATCTCGTTACCGGCAAGTCTCTTTACTCGTTCCGTAAGACATCATCCCGTGATCAACTCCTTGATCACATTGTGCACATTATGATGATGTCCTACCGAGTGGGCCCAGAGATACCTCTCCGTTTACACGGAGTGACAAATCCTAGTCTCGATTCGTGCCAACCCAACATACACTTTCGGAGATACCTGTAGTGTACCTTTATAGCCACCCAGTTACGTTGTGACGTTTGGAACACCCAAAGCACTCCTACGGTATCCGGGAGTTGCACAATCTCATGGTCTAAGGAAATGATACTTGACATTAGAAAAGCTTTAGCAAATGAACTACACAATCTTTGTGCTAGGCCTAGGATTGGGTCTTGTCCATCACATCATTCTCCTAATGATGTGATCCCGTTATCAACGACATCCAATGTCCATGGTCAGGAAACCGTAACCATCTATTGATCAACGAGCTAGTCAACTAGAGGCTTACTTGGGACATGGTGTTGTCTATGTATCCACACATGTATCTGGGTTTCCTATCAATACAATTCTAGCATGGATAATAAACGATTATCATGAACAATGAAATATATATATACAATAATAACTAATTTATTATTGCCTCTAGGGCATATTTCCAACAGTCTCCCACTTGCACTAGAGTCAATAATCTAGTTCACATCGCCATGTGATTAACACTCACAGGTCACATCGCCATGTGACCAACATCCAAGAGTCTACTAGACTCAATGATCTAGTTCACATAACTATGTGATAAACACTCAAAGAGTTCTGGGTTTGATCATGTTATGCTTGTGAGAGAGGTTGTAGTCAACGGGTCTTGCCATATTTAGATCCCTATGTATTTCGCAAAACTTTATATCGTAGATGCTGCTACCACGTTCCACTTGGAGCTATTCCAAATTATTGCTCCATTATACGTATCCGGTATCTCTACTCAGAGCTATCCGGATAGGTGTTAAGCTTGCATCGACGTAACTCTTTACGTCGAACTCTTTATCACCTCCATAACCGAGAAACATTTCCTTATTCCTCTAAGGACAATTTTGACCGCTATCCGGTGATCTACTCCTAGATCACCTTTGTACCCTCTTGCCAGACATGTGGCAAGGCACACATCAAGTGCGGTACTTCAGCATGGCATACCGTATAGAGCCTATGACAAAAGCATAGGGGACGGCCTTCGTCCTTCCTCTTTCTTCTGCCGTGGTCAAGCTTTGAGTCTTACTCAACTTCACACCTTACAACTCAGGCAAGAACCCCTTCTTTGACTAATCTATTTTGAACTCCTTCGAAAACATGTCAAGGTGTGCGTTCTTTGAAAGTATCATCAGGCGTCTTGATCTATCTCTATAGATCTTGATGCCCAATTTGTAAGCAGCTTTATCCAGGTCTTCCTTTGAAAAACACTCTTCAAAGAGCCATTTATGCTTTCCAGAAATTCTACATTATTTCGGATCTACAATATGTCATCCACATATACTTATCAGAAATGTTGTAGTGCTCCCACTCACTTTCTTGTAAATACAAGTTTCTAGCAAACATTGTATAAACCTAAAAGCTTTGATCACTCCATCAAAACATATATTCCGATTCCGAGATGCATGCTCTAGTCCATAGAAGGATTGCTGGAGCTAGCATACCTTTTAGCATTCTTAGGATCGTCAAAACCTTTTATTGTATCACATACAACTTTCTTACGAAAATTGGTAAGAAAACTTGTTTTGACATCCATCTGTAAGATTTCATATTCAAAAAATACAGCTAATGCTAACATGATTCCGACGGACTTAAGCATCGCTACGGGTGAGAAATTCTCATCGTAGTAAACTCCTTGAACTTGTGAAAAGATTCTTTCCCACAAGTCGAGCTTCATAGACGGTAACATTACCGCCCACGTCCGTCTTCTTCTTAAAGACCCATTTATCTCAATGGCATGCCGATCATTGGGCAAGTCCACCAAAGTCCATACTTTGTTCTGATATATGGATCCTATCTCGGATTTCATGGCTTCTAACCATTTGTCGGAATATGGGCCCACCATCGCTTCTCCATAG
Source organism: Triticum urartu (assembly GCF_056163025.1). Lineage (NCBI taxonomy): Eukaryota > Viridiplantae > Streptophyta > Magnoliopsida > Poales > Poaceae > Triticum > Triticum urartu. The sequence goes on along the minus strand of NC_141877.1, from coordinate 154,187,183 downwards.
ATCGTAGGTTCATTGTTGTCTAACAACATGATATCTAAGACAGGATTACCGTACCAATTAGGAGTAGTACATGTCCTTGTCGACCTACGAGGTTTGATAGCAACTTGATCCGAAGCTTCATGATCACTATCATTAACTTCCTATTCAACAGACGTAGGCGCCACAGAAAACATCTTTCTGTGTTGCGTCACTCTCTGGTTGAAGTAAAGGTTCGACAACCTCATCAAGTTCTATCTTCCTCCCACTCAATTCTTTCGAGAGAAACTCCTTCTCGAGAAAGGACCCGTTCTTAGCGACAAACAATTTGCCCTCGGATCTGAGATAGAAGGTACACCCAACTGTCACCCTTGGGTATTCTATGAAGATGTGTTTGTCCGCTTTGGGTCCGAGCTTCTCCGGCTGAAGCCCTAAGCATCGCATCCCCAAACATTAAGAAACAACAACTTTGGTTTCTTGCCAAACCAATGTTCATATGATGTCGTCTCAACAGACATAGATGGTGTCCTATCTAAAGTGAATGCAGCTGTCTCTAACGCATAACCTCAAAATGAAAATGGTAGATCGGTAAGAGACATCATAGATCACACCATATCTCATAAGGTTCGATTACGACGTCCGGACACACCATTACCCTGTGGTGTTCCAGGTGGCTTCAACTGTGAAACAATTCCACAATGTCTTAAGTGATTGCCAAACTCATAACTCAGAAAATCCCCTTTTGATCAGATCTTAGGAACATGATCTTTTGTTATGATGATTCTTAACTTCACTCTGAAATCGCTTGAACTTTTCAAATGTTTCAGACTTGTGCTTCATTAAGTAGATATACCTATATCTACCCAAATCGTCAGTGAAGATGAGAAAATAGTGATATCCACCACACACTTCAATTCTCATTGGATCACACGCATCATCAAGCATGATTTCCAACAAGTCACGTGCCCGTTTCATTGTACCTGAAAACGGGGTCTTAGTCATCCTGCCCATGAGGCATGGCTCACATGTGTCGAGCGATTCAAAATCAAGTGACTCCAAACATCCATCGATATGGAGTTTCTTCATGCATCTTACGCCAATATGACCTAAGCGGCAGTGCCACAAGAAAGTGGTACTATCATTATTAACTCTACATCTTTTGGCGTGAACATGTGTAATACCACGACCGAGATTCAATGAACCATTCACATAGGGTGCGTGACCATGAAAGGTGTTATTCTGTAAACAGAATAACCATTATTCTCTAATTTAAATGAATAACCATATTGCAACGAACATGATCTAATCATATTCATGCTCAACGTAGACACCTGATAACATTTATCTAGGTTCAATACTAATCCCGAAGGCAGATGGAGCGTGCGATGGTGATCTCATCAACTTTGGAAACACTTCCAACACACATCGTCACCTCACCCTTAGCCAGTTTCCGTTTAGTCCGTAGCTTTTGCTTCAAGTCACCAATAATAGTAACTGAACCGGTATCCAATACCCAGGTGCTACCAGGAGTACTAGTGAGGTACACATTAATGACACGTATATATACTTTGAAGTTGCCAGCCTTCTTATCTACCATGCATTTGGGGTAATTCCGCTACCAGTGACCGTTCCCCTTACAATAGAAGCACTTAGTCTCGGGTTTGGGTTCAACCTTGGTTTCCTTCACTGGAGCGGCAACTGGTTTGCCATCCATGAAGTTTCCCTTCTAGCCCTTGCCCTTCTTCAAACCAGTGATCTTGTTAAACCATCAACACTTGATGCTCCTTGATTTCTACCTTTTGCGGTCTTAAGCACCGCAAACAGCTCCGGGATCAACTCCATCCCTTGCATGTCATAGTTCATCACGAAAATCTAGTAGCTTAGTGATAGTGGCTAGAGAACTCTATCAATCACTATCTCATCTGGAAGTTTAACTCCCACTTGATTTAAGTGATTGTAGCACCCAGACATTCTGAGCACATGCTCACTAGCTGAGCTATTCTCCTCCATCTTGTTGGCAAAAGAACATGTCAGAGGTCTCATACCTCTCAACACGGGCATGAGCCTGAAATCCCAATTTCAGCTCTTGGAACATCTCATATGTTCTATGGCGTTCAAAACGTCATTGGAATCCCGATTCTAAGCCGTAAAGTATGGTGCACTAAACTATCAAGTAGTCATCAGGACGTGTCTGTCAGGTGTTCACAACATCCATAGACGACATTGTAGGGGTTTGCACATCGAGCGGTGCATCAAAGACGTAAGCCTTCTGTGTAGCAGTGTGGACACTCCTCGGACTACGGACCTAGTCCGCATCATTGCTTACAATATCTTTCAACCTGGTCTTTCTCTAGGAACGTATTGAAATAGGGAGCTACAACGTGAGCTATTCATCTACAACATATTTGCAAAGACAATTTAGACTATGTTCATGATAATTGAGTTCATCTAATCAAATTATTTAATGAACTCCCACTCAGATGGACATCCCTCTGGTCATCTAAGTGAAACATGACCCGAGTCAACTAGGCCGTGTCCGATCATCACGTGAGACGGACTAGTCAACATCGGTGAACATCTTCATGTTGATCGTATCTTCTATACGACTCATGCTCGACCTTTCGGTCTTCCATGTTCCGAGGCCATGTCTGTACATGCTAGGCTCGTCAAGTCAACCTAAGTGTATTGCGTGTGTAAATCTGGCTTACACCCGTTGTATTCGAACGTTAGAATCTGTCACACCCGATCATCACGTGGTGCTTCGAAACAACGAACCTTCGCAACGGTGCACAGTTAGGGGGAACACTTTCTTGAAATTATTACGAGGGATCATCTTATTTAAGCTACCGTCGTTCTAAGCAAATAAGATGTAAAACATGATAAACATCACATGCAATCAAATAGTGACATGATATGGCCAATATCATTTTGCTCCTTTTGATCTCCATCTTCGGGGCTCCATGATCATCGTTGTCACCGGCATGACACCATGATCTCCATCATCGTGTCTTCTTGAAGTTGTCTCGTCATCTATTACTTCTACTACTATGGCTAACGCTTTAGCAATAAAGTAAAGTAATTACATGACGTTTATGTTGACACGCAGGTCATAAATAAATTAAGACAACTCCTATGGCTCCTGCCGGTTGTCATACTCATCGACATGCTAGTCGTGATTCCTATTACAAGAACATGATCATCTCATACATCACATATATCATTCATCACATCCTTTGGCCATATCACATCACAAAACACTTGCTGCAAAAACAAGTTAGACGTCCTCTAATTGTTGTTGCAAGTTTTTACGTGGCTGCTATAGGTTTCTAGCAAGAACGTTTCTTACATATGCGTAAACCACAACGTGAATTGCCAATTTCTATTTACCCTTCATAAGGACCCTGTTCATCGAATCCGATCCGACTAAAGTGGGAGAGACAGACACCCGCCAGCCACCTTATGCAACTAGTGCATGTTAGTCGGTGGAACCGGTCTCACGTAAGCGTATGTGTAAGGTTGGTCCGGGCCGCTTCATCCCACAATGCCACCGAATCAAGATAAGACTAGTGACGGCAAGATAATTGACAATATCGACGCCCACAACTACTTTGTGTACTACTCGTGCATAGTAACTACGCATAGACCTAGCTCATGATGCCACTGTTCGGGAACGTAGCAGAAATTCAAAATTTTCTACGCATCACCAAGATCAATCTATGGAGTAATCTAGCAACGAGGGGAAGGAGAGTGCATCTACATACCCTTGTAGATCGCTAAGCGGAAGCATTCAAGTGAACGGGGTTGATGGAGTCGTACTCGTCGTGATCCAAATCACCGATGATCCTAGTGCCGAACGGACGGCACCTCCGCGTTCAACACACGTACAGCCCGGTGACGGCTCCTACGCCTTGATCCAGCAAGGGGAGAAGGAGAGGTTGGGGAAGACTCCATCCAGCAATAGCACGACGGCGTGGTGGTGGTGGAGGGGCGTGGGACTCCAGCAGGGCTTCGCCAAGCACTACGAGAGACGAGGAGGGAGAGGGGTAGGGCTGTGCCAACATGGAGATTGAATCGCGTGTTGGGCTGCCTCTTTGCCTCCACTATAAATAGGGGGAGAGGGAGGGCTGCGCCCCCACCTAGGGTTCCCACCCCAAGGGGTGCGGCAGCCCTAGATCCCATCTGGGGTGGCGGCCACAACGGGGAGAAGGGGAGGCGCACCTAGGGTGGGCCTTAGGGCCCATCTTCCCTAGGGTTTTCCCCCTTCCCCTCTTGGAGGCGCCTTGGGCCTTGGTGGGAGGCGCCCTAGCCCACCTAGGGGCTGGTCCCTTCCCACTATTGGCCCATGTAGGCCTCCAGGGCTGGTGGCCCCACCTGGTGGACCCTCGGACCCCTCCGGTGATCCCGGTACACTACCGGTGATGCCCGGAACACTTTCGGTGGCCAAAACCATACTTCCTATATATTACTCTTTACCTCCGGACCATTCCGGAACTCCTCGTGACGTCCGGGATCTCATCTGGGACTCCGAACAACATTCGGTAACCGCGTACATACTTTCCCTATAACCCTAGCGTCATCGAACCTTAAGTGTGTAGACCCTACAGGTTCGGGAGTCATGCAGACATGGCCGAGACAACTCTCCGGTCAATAACCAATAGCGGGATCTGGATACCCATGTTGGCTCCCACATGCTCCACGATGATCTCATCGGATGAACCATGATGTCAAGGATTTAATCAATCCCGTATACAATTCCCTTTGTCTAGTGGTACGATACTTGCCCGAGATTCGATCGTCGGTATCCCGATACCTTGTTCAATCTCGTTACCGGCAAGTCTCTTTACTCCTTCCGTAACACATCATCCCGTGATCAACTCCTTGATCACATTGTGCACATTATGATGATGTCCTACCGAGTGGGCCCAGAGATACCTCTCCGTTTACACGGAGTGACAAATCCCAGTCTCGATTCGTGCCAACCCAACAGACACTTTCGGAGATACATGTAGTGTACCTGTATAGCCACCCAGTTACGTTGTGACGTTTGGCACACCCAAAGCACTCCTACGGTATCCGGGAGTTGCACAATCTCATGGTCTAAGGAAATGATACTTGACATTAGAAAAGCTTTAGCAAACGAACTACATGATCTTTGTGCTAGGCTTAGGATTGGGTCTTGTCCATCACATCATTCTCCTAATGATGTGATCCCGTTATCAACGACATCCAATATCCATGGCTAGGAAACCATAACCATCTATTGATCAACGAGCTAGTCAACTAGAGGCTTGCTAGGGACATGGTGTTGTCTATGTATCCACACATGTATCTGAGTTTCCTATCAATACAATTCTAGCATGGATAATAAACGATTATCATGAACAATGAAATATATATACAGTAATAACTAATTTATTATTGCCTCTAGGGCATATTTCCAACATTACCTCTAGCAAGAGGGCCCGAACCTGGGTAAACATCGTGTCCCCCGCCTCCTGTGACCATCCGCCTAGCGCACAGTTCGGGACCCCCTACCCGAGATTCGCCTATTTTGACATCGACATTGGTGCTTTCATTGAGAGTTCCTCTGTGTCGTCATCGTTAGGCTGGATGGCTCCTTCAATCATCGACAGCGATGCAGTCCGGGGTGAGACTTTTCTCCTCGGACAGATCTTTGTATCCGGTGGCTCCGCACTATGGGCCAACTTGCTTGGCCATCTGGAGCAGATCGAGAGTTACGCCCCTAGCCACCAGGTCAGGTTTGGAAGCTTAAACTACACGGCCGACATCCGCGGAGACTTGATCTTCGACGGATTCGAGCCGCTACCGAGTGCGCCGCACGGTCATGATGAGCATGATTTCGCTCTACCATTGGACAGTGTTCAGGAGACCGCACCAGCAACCGCTGCGACCCTCAATTCGGAGCCAATTGTGCCATCCCTGGATAGGTGGATAGACCCCGCCACGGAGGCTGCATTCTTAGCGGCGATTGAGCCGAGTATCGACCCTACCCTTCATGGGAGCCGTGACGCCGAACTGCCGGATTCTTCCCCGGCCACAGACTCCGAACCGCCTGCGCCCGTGCCTATCGAATCCAACTGGGCGCCGATCATGGAGTTCACCTTTGCGGATATCCTTCAGCACTCGCCCTTTGGCGACATACTAAACTCATTAAGGTCTCTCTCCTTGTCAGGAGAATCCTGGCCAAACTATGGCTGGCCAGATCGGGATGCGGACGACGAAGAAATTCGCCGCCCACCCACCATCCACTTAGTAGCCACTGTCGACGATTTGACCGACATGCTCGCCTTCGACTCTGAAGACATCGACGGTATGGACGACGATGCAGGAGACGAACAGGAGCCACTGCCCACAGGGCACTGGATGCCCACTTCATCATATGATGTATACATGGTGGACACACCCAAAGAAAACGACGACGAGGAACGGAAGAACGCAGCGAAGGATCGTTCCCTCGAGAAGCAGTCAAAGCGGCAGCGTAAGCGCCGCTCCAAATCCCGCCTCGGCAGAAACAGCAATCATATAGACCCAGCGATAGAGCAGGGTGAGCCAGCGGATGGCAAACACAGCATTGAACCACCGTCCGACCACGGCAGCATGGAGAATCAAACCGAACAACCCGACTCCGGCGAAGGTAACAGTCCGGATGACATCACGTCGGATAGGCACCCGGAGCAACAGAATACCAATCAAAGGCTTGTTGCTACTGTGAGGAGTTTGAAAAAGCAGAAGCAAAGGCTCAGGGCTGCACAAGACACACTTAGAATTAAATGGAGTGAAGTACTCAACACTGCAGCAATGTACGGCGGTAGTCGCCACACAAGGAGCTACCCGAAGTGAAAGCTGCTACCTGAATTCGATGAGGAGGCCTTAGATCCCCCGCAATCAAAAAACAACACAGCCATCCGGTCGAATAGACGACCTCGTGGCCAACATAGAGCAGCAAACGACGCCGCACACAAGCCAGTACGCGATCCACGTGAGGGATCGCATCAAAAGGACGACGCAACCAGATCCATCTACAGTCCAAGCAAGCGCGCTCTAGCACGCAATGCAACACAACAAAAATCCGAACACCACGGTACACCCAAATACACGGGTGCCGCACACCCCCTATGTTTCACCGATGAGGTGCTGGACCATGAATATCCAGAGGGATTCAAACCCGTAAACATAGAGGCGTACGACAGAACGACAGACCCTGGGGTCTGGATTGAGGACTACATCCTCCATATCCACATGGCTCGAGGAGACGATCTCCACGCCATCAAGTACTTACCCCTCAAGCTCAAAGGGCCAACTAGACACTGTCTTAAAAGCCTCCCCGAAAACTCCATTGGAAGCTAGCAAGAGCTCGAAGACGCTTTTCGGGCAAATTTTCAAGGGACCTATGTCTGACCACCGGATGCAGACGATTTAAGTCATATATCTCAACAGCCCGGAGAGTCAGCTCGAAAGCTTTGGAATAGGTTTCTCACTAAAAAGAACCAAATAGTCGACTGTCCGGATGCCGAAGCCTTAGCAGCTTTCAAGCACAGCGTTTGAGACGAATGGCTTGCCAGACACCTCGGCCAAGAAAAGTCGAGAACAATGTCAGCATTAACAAGCCTCATGACCCGCTTTTGCGCGGGCAAGGACAGCTGGTTAGCCCGATGCAGCACCAGTGACCCAAGTATATCCGAAGTCAGGGACAGAAACGGGAAGCCACGATGCGGCAAAAACAATCGCCGGAATAAAGAAGACAACCCGAAGAGCACGGCGGTAAACGCCGGATTCAGAAGCTCTCGGCCAGGTCAGCAAAAGCTGCCCTCCAAAGGCAATAGAGACGAACTGTCCAGCCTGAACAAGATTCTGGACAAACTATGTCAGATCCACAGCAACCCCGATAAACCTGCAAATCATACGCATACAGAATGTTGGGTCTTCAAGAAGTCCGGCAAACTCAACGCCGAACACAAGGGGCAGGATACACCAAGTGAAGACGAGGACGAGCCTCGCAAGCAAAGCACTGGAGAACAGAAGAAATTCCCACCAGAAGTCAAAACTGTAAACGTGTTACACGTGATGAAGGGGAGAAACAAAGCTGCACTCCTAGAGACACATGCCCCAGGGCCTATCACCGCGGAGTTCTGCCACTGGTCGTCCAAACCGATCACCTTTGACCATCAGGATTACTCGGCAAGTATCCGGCATGCAGGATGGGCTGCCTTGGTGTTAGACCCGATAATTGACGGCCGCAGTAGTTTAAACCTGATATATCAGGACACAGTGCGCAAAATGGGGATAGACCCAACAAAAATCAGCCATAGCAATACTACCTTTAAAGGAGTAACGCCAGGCCCAAAAGCCCATTGTACGGGCTCCCTGCTACTAGAGGTTATATTCGGCTTTCCCGATAACTTCCGCAGTGAAAAGTTAACCTTCCACATCGCTCTGTTCCAAAGTGGCTATCAAGCACTACTCGGACGTGAAGCTTTTGCTCTCTTTAACGCAATACCACATTACGCTTCTCTCATGCTTAAGATGTCCGGTCCACGTGGCATCATTACAGTAAATGGTAATATAGAGCGCTCCTTGCGCGCGGAAGACCGTGCGGCTGCCTTGGCAGCCACACACTAGACGGCCTCACCAACTAGAGCATCTAGCAGGTCGTTAAGACCACGAACATGGTTAGACGAGTCTGGTGTAGCTATATATAATTGATACAGGTTTGATGGCTATACCCCTACAACAATACAAGGGGCTCAACGCGTGTGAACAAGTGACAATTAGGCTCAACTTTACTCATCTGTAACTATACATGGTTTATTTAGTATAACCTACCTTTTGCATGACAAATTTTCAACTAAGTTCCTCTCTTTTTCAGATGACCATCGTGCTACACCCGTCTAGGATACGGAACAATAGAGACACGGGCACAGACGTGCAGCAGGGACCCGTTCCAAGGATTCTTTTTAGATTAAGACCCAGCGTAAACATTTTTTACTGTCTCTTGTTGATACACATCCCCCAGATTCTCAGTACAACTAAGAAAGATGCTGACGTATTGGCATGTGGCCACGTCAGAATATTGCACGTACCTGGACACCAGGGGCTTATTAAAAAGGGCACCGTTTAGCCCGGTTTACATCATAAAGACCGAATACCTTAGGGAGTGTTCGGCGTCGCGAGTTTGGCCTTATATGCATCAGCTCCGAATCATGTCTTTGGTCAAATGTTGGGTTTGCCCGGCTCTTGTGTATTGCTGCCTTACGTTTCGCTCTATCGGCTAGGGCGGCACCAGGAGAACTACTGCGATTGTGCCCTGGTTCATCTGGATGAGCACCTCAGTAGAGAAAGCCAAAAACTGACTATCATGATATAGCGTGAGACTGGTCAACCACTCGATGACCTAGCGGAATCTTCGGGCTTCCTCTGCCTTAACGAAGGGCAGTTTCCCGGCCAGGCATGTACGCGCCCCGAATTCGGATGAGCGCGGAGCCACCAGGGGCTATATAGTAGCCCCACTGTCAAACTCATCTGGCTAAGTGAAAGTGTTAAAGCATTATAGTCCGATTGCCTAGTTCGCTACGCTATCACCTCCTTAATGGACCAAGACGTTGGATCAAGTGTGAACATGCATCTTCTGCGAGCACCCCCGCATTATATGCGTGGGGGCTGAAGCCGACGACTGCCATCTTTCAGGTTATATACCTATATACATAAACGGCCACACAGGAGGCGTCATAGTACTTTCGGGCAGAAGTATAAAAACAGCCTTGATAAACTCAATAAAACATTGTTTTCAATGGGAATACATGTCATTAGAACATAATATTCTTCGAGCACTGCGCTTCTATCGAACAAGCGCCCTTAAGAACTTCTCGAAAGTAGTGCTCGGCAGGTACTCGGCTCTCGTCCGAATCTTGCGCTGCAATGGCAGTGGCCTCCATCTCCGCCCAGTATGTCTTCACATGGGCAAGGGCCATCCGCGCACCCTCTACGCATGCCGACCTCTTCATCGCGTTGATGTGCGGCACCGCACCAAGGAGCTGCTGCACCAAACTAAAATAACTGTTCGGCTTTGGCCTTTCCGGCCACAGATGATCCGCAACAGACCTCATGGCGAGTCCGAACAATCTATTCAGCTCGGCCCATTCGGCCAACCGATCATTCAATGGAAGCGGATGCTCTGGAACGTTAAATTGTGACCAGAACAGCTTTTCCACTTCGCGATCTGTTTGATCTTGGAAGTATTAGGCCGCATCGGCAGCACTAGCCGCTAAGTCCAGATATGCTTCTGCAGAACTCCACAGCCGGTCCAAAGGGGCGTACCGAGGATCTCCAAACTTCATCCGCATCATAAAGGGCTTCCCAGCCGCGATATCCCCGGCTTGACGCAGCTCCTCCTTCATCGCTCTCATTGCAGAGTGGGTGTCTTTGGTCGCCATCGTGGCCTTCTCCAGGTTTGTCCTCTTCGCTCGATCTTCCTTTTCAAGAAGCTCGTAACTGTCAGCGGCGTTCTTCAATTCCATAGCCATCCTGGCTATTTCCTCCTTGCTTTGGCAGTGAGCAGCCTGTTCGGCTTTCAGCTCCTCGATTGCCTTTAGGGAAGCCGCATCGCTTTTCCTGGCTTGTTCTTTGGCTCGGGCTAGTTCCGCCCAAAGGTTCTCCACGGCCGCAACTTCATCTGCATTCACACACATGTTATAGATACTGGCATCATGCTCCTCTTCCCATGTGTCACCGGAGGAATCACATACCCTGTGCCTCGTCAAGCCGCTTGTTCACAAGTACGATGTCGGCGTCTGCCACATCAAGCTGTTGCTTTAGCTCGGCAAACTCATCAGTCCGGCTGGCCACCGGACCCTCCGCCACCTGCATATTAAGGCGGCACGATTATTCCTGGGACTATGATCCTCTGTGCGCTGTCGTCTTCGACAGCACCCAGAGTCTCAGGGGCTACTATCTACACAGGGCACATCTAAAAATGTGCGGTACTGTCAAAAATGTACATCATTTTGCGTACCTCAAAACCCGTCAGTAGACTCATAAAGGCTTCATGCAACCCGCTTTCGGCGGACGAAATCCTTTTAATCACTGTACCCATCAACGTGCGGTGCTCTTCTGAGATAGCCGCTTGCTCTAGCAGATCCCTCAGTACGTCCGACCGTACACCAGACGGTGTCGGACTCTTTCGAGTGCCCTCTTCAAGAGCCGGATACTAAGGGCTTCGGGTGGCCATAGGATTACCTTCTAGCCTTGCCGGATCAGGAGAAACCCTCCGCGATGACACCTCGGGGTCGCCCGCCTCATGAGGCGGTATGGCAAGGGGAGGCGTTTCGCTCTCCATCATCTCTGGAAGAAGATCCCCTGAAGACGAGCTCTGCTGAGAAGGGCTAAGATCCGAACTGCAAGATAAATACTTCGGTTATTTTCCTTAGAAGTAAGGCGAGATATTTTCATTATTAAGTACCCTTTTACTTACAGCTCGGTGGAGGGCTGACCCCCTTGAGGGCACAGTGCGGCCGGGGTATCCCCCAGGGCAGGACCCTCCGGTGAAGATTTGTTCCCCCGTTTGGAGATCGTGGTCTCCGGGTCCTCAGAGGCGTTCCTCTTCCTTCCCTGGGGAGAGGAAGTTTTAGTTCCTCCTCCCCGATTAACCTCCTTCGCGGAGGCGCTAGCCTCCTTGTCCCCCCCTTTATCTTCAACTAAGGGTGCTTGATAAGGCGCGATCTCTAGCATCCTGGTTAGCACAGGATCTGGTGGTGTTTTAGGGAGGGGGCCGGACACCTGATCAACTTTTCCTTCGCTATCCAATCCTGGTCAAAGAGCAGCTTTTTTAGGGCGACGTTGCGATAAACAAACGGACAATGTGTTCGGATGCGGGGCTACTTACTTGGGTATCCGGGCAATTGCAGCTCAGACCTGCATCCTCAGTGATGTCCGGACACATTATTTGTGGTCCGAAGAACAATTTCTACATCTCCTTGGGCGTCATGCCAAGGAAGTGTTGAATAGCTCGCGGTCCTTCCGGGTTGAATTCCCACATGCGAATGGGCCGGCATTTGCAAGGCTGGACTCGACGAACTAGCATAACTTGCACTACCATAACCATACTGAAATCTCTCTCAAAGAGATCTCGGTTACGGATTTGCAGTATTAGCACATCCTTGGCTAGACCCCAGCTCGGCCCCCGGCTGATCCATGACGTTAGTTGTGGTGGGGGGCCTGAGCGAAAGGTGGGGGCAGCTACCCACTTGGCACTTTGGGGAGCTGTGATGTAGAACCACTCCCGCTGCCACAATCCGGACACCTCTAGGAAGCTACCCTCAGGCCATGGAGCGTCAGCAATTTTGCTTATTAAAGCGCCTCCCCACGCTGCGTGCCGCCCCTCGATCATCTTCGGCTTCACATCGAAGGTCTTGAGACACAAGCCGAAGTGAGGGGTAATGCGGAGGAAGGCCTCACATACGACAATAAATTACGAAATGTGAAGAAGGGAATCCGGGGCCAGATCGTGAAAATCTAGCCCATAATAGAACGTAAGACCCCTAACAAAGGGATCCAGAGCGAGGCCTAGTCCTCGGAGGAAGTGGGAGACGAACACGACGCTCTTGTTGGGTCCGGGAGTAGGGACGACCTGCCCTCGGGCAGGCAGCCGATGCGAAATTTCGGCGGTCAGATATTTGGCCTCTCTCAATCTCTTGATGTCCTCCTCCGTGACGGAGGAAGGCATCCACCGACCTTGAAGGTTGGGTCCGGACATAATTGAAGGTCCGAAGCACCTGACCTGAGTTTTGGGTGTTAGATCTCGAGGCGGGGGAAGGATTTGATTGAGCACAAGAGGGAAAAAAGAAAAAGCCTTCTCCCCTTTATAAAGAGGGTGAATATCAAGCGTCCTCCGCGTGGCGATTTTGGATTTGCCTAAGATCTAGGAGTCCTACCAATAGGCACGGCTGGGTTACCCACGTCCGTATTGATGAGAATCCCGTAATAAAGGGGACACGATCTCTGCTTCGACAAGACATGCCAAGGAAACCGCCTCGCGAAACACGCTGAGATTGGTTATGAAAAACGATTCAAATAAAGACCTGGTTGTGGTGTGATGTCAGACTACAGGATACGTCAGCAGATTAGATTTATGGAAATATTATTCTCTCTACGGTGGTATGTGGAACTTGTTTTGCAGAGCCAGACACGATCCTCGTGTTCAAAATCTTCTATGAAGTATTCGGAGGAGGAACCCGCCTTGCAATGCCGAAGACAATCTGCGCGCCAGACTCATCGTCATTGAAGCCTGGTTCAGGGGCTACTGAGGGAGTCCTGGATTAGGGGGTATCCGAACAGCCGGACTATATCATTTGGCCGGACTGTTGGACTATGAAGATACAAGATTGAAGACTTCATCCCGTGTCCGGATGGGACTCTCCTTGGCGTGGAAGGCAAGCTTGGCAGTACGGATATGTAGATATCCTTCCTTGTAACCGACTCTGTGTAACCCTAGCCCCCTCCGGTGTCTACATAAACCGGAGGGTTTAGTCCGTAGGACCAAAAACAACAATCATACCATAGGCTAGCATCTAGGGTTTAGCCTCTTCGATCTCGTGGTAGATCAACTCTTGTACTACTCATATTATCAAGAACAATCAAGTAGGACGTAGGGTATTACCTCCATCAAGAGGGCCCGAACCTAGGTAAACATCGTGTCCCTCGCCTCCTGTTACCATCCGCCTAGACGCACAGTTTGGGACCCCCTACCCGAGATCCGCCGGTTTTGACACCGACACTCAACATGTTGGATGATCCATGACAATATAATTTATTTCAGATATAAGAAAACATAACCCATTACGTTGTCTTCCTTGTCCAACATCAACTCTTTAGCATGTCATATTTTAATGAGTGCTCACAATCATAAAAGATATCCAAGATAGTATATTTATATGTGAAAAACTCTCTTTCTATATTACTTCCTATTAATTGCAACGATGACCAAAACTTTGTTTGTAAAATCTCAAAAACTTGTATTCATCATACTCTTTATATGTGAAGTCATTACTCTCCATAAGATCAATATGATCTCTTTATTTCTTTTTTTATTCTTTCTCTTCTCTTTTATTTTTATTCCCTCAAGATCATAGCAAGATAACCAAGCCCTTGACTCAAGACTAATCTTTATTATATATATAGCTCACGGACTCGATTACATAGGAGGATCATAAAGCAAAACTCAAAACTAGATCTTACTAAAACTTTATTCTACTAGATCGAACTAAGAAAAACGGTAAAGATAAAAAGTGTGATGGTGATACGATACAGGGGCACTCCCCCAAGCTTGGCAGTTGCCAAGGGGGTGCCCATACCAGATACTCAGTTCTTCTTTGCTGGTGCACAAGATGGTGGTGATGATGGATAGTCGCACATCGAGCGTAGGAGATCCTCCAATTTGCAGATAATGCCCTTAAGTGCGATGTTATGCTCCTTCAACAAAATATTTTCACATGTGAGATACTTGTTTTGAATGCGAGCTAACTCAATCATCTTGAAAGCTTCAATCTCTGTTGAGGTCAGAAGATTGTGATGAGGTTGAAGGATGTCTTCGTCTTCTACTGCCAGAACATGATCCTCCATGGCCTTCTTGATCCCATCATCCTTTTTTATCTCCCCGGGTTCTTCTCTCTTCAGCTCTATCTTCATTAGCCAGGCATCGTTGCCCTCATTGTTGAAGGAGGGGGACGACATGATGCCTGGCCTTGAAAACTCTGGCAGAAAATAGCTCAAAACAAAAATAGAGGATAATTGCACGGTACGGTGGTCAAAACCTTCGGGAGATTATATAATGAATTTTTACCGACCAAAAGAAGTACCATGCAAGAAATCGGAGTCCGGCGGGCACACGAGGTGCCCATGAGGCAGGGGATGCGCCCAGGGGGGTAGGGCGCCCTCCACCCTCGTGGACGCCTCCTGTCCTTCCCGGGCTACTTCTTATTTTCCTATTTTCTTAAATATTCCAAAACGGAGAAAAATGCTATTAGAACTTTTTTGGAGTCGGTATACTTACCGTACCTCATACCTATTCTTTTTCGGAGTCTGAAACGTTCTGGAAAGTGTCCTTTATGTATTCCTTCGGGGTTACAGTTTCAATAACATTAGTTTCAACATTTATTGGATTACCTAAGATATAATATTTAATTCTTTGACCGTTCACCACCCTCGTATTTGTGCCTTTGAAGTTGTTGATTTTTATGGCACCAGAATGATAGACCTCCTCGATAACGTAAGGCCCTTCTCATTTAGAGAGGAGTTTGCCTGCAAAAAATCTTAAATGAGAGTTGTATAGCAAAACATAATCGCCGACATTAAACTCACGCTTTTGTATCCTTTTTTCATGCCATCTTTTAACTTTTTCTTTAAACAGTTTGGCATTTTCATAAGCCTGGGTTCTCCATTCATCATGTGAGCTAATGTCAAAAAGCCTCTTCTCACCAGCAAGTTTGAAATCATAATTGAGCTCTTTAATGCCCCAATATGCCTTATGTTCTAGTTCGAGAGGTAAGTGACATGCTTTTCCATAAACCATTTTATACTGAGACATACCCATAGGATTTTTATATGCAGCTCTATAAGACCATAATGGATCATCAAGTTTCTTGGACCAATTCTTTCTAGATCTATTAATAGTCTTTTGCAAAATTAACTTAAGCTCTCTATTACTAAGTTCTACTTGACCACTAGACCGCGGGTGATACGGAGATGCAATTCTATGATTAACATCATACTTACCAAGCATCTTACGAAAAGCACCATGAATAAAATGTGAACCACCGTCAGTCATTAAGTATCTAGGGACTCCAAACCTCGTAAAAATAACTCCTTTAAGCATCTTAATAAAGGTGTTATGATCATCACTACTAGTTGGAATAGCTTCTACCCACTTAGTAACATAATCAACATCAACTAAAATATGTGTATACCCATTAGAGGAAGGAAACGGTCCCATATAATCAAAGCCCCAAACATCAAATGGTTCAATAACAAGTGAATACACTAGTGCAGAACCGGGCAATAACACCAATTCGTAAGGCCCTTTAGTGCCGGTTTAGGAACCGGCACTAACGTTTCGGCACTAAAGGCCCCCCCTTTAGTACCGGTTCAGCATGAACCGGTGCTAAAGGGCAACCACGTGGCACGAGCCAGCTCTGGGGGCCGGGAGCCCTTTAGTACCGGTTGGTAACACCAACCGGTACTAAAATGTTTGGGGGGTTTTTGGTTTTATGATTTCTTTTTCATTTAATTTTGTGTTTTCCATTTTAATTCTTTTTCGTTTGCTTGTATTTTACGGTACTACACATTGTACACGTTATGCATATATATATATAAATAGAATTTCTAGTAGAACCAATCATATATATATCATCAATGTCTCACAAACCATATTAATTCACACATACACACATGTATAGCTATATACAATTTCTCCTACATATGCATGTTGCCTTCGGAGCCAGTGGCATTAGCCTAATTGGTGCCTTTGGAGCACGATGACAATTGGAAGTGGTTCATGGGGGCGGTAGTGGGTAATAGTATTCTCCCTTCGGATTTATGACCTGGTCGAGCAAAAATCCCGCTATTTCCTCTTGAAGTGCTTCTACGCACTCCGTTTCTAGGAGCTTGTCCCGCACCTCTTTGAACTGTTAAGAAGGAGATCAATATGCATGTGTATTAGTTGTGTGACTAGATATCGATAATGGTGTAAAAATTGTGAATAGTGTTCTGACAAGCGTACCCATTCCTATCTTTGAGATCTGCTCCTTTCGGACGCCATCATGCGAATGTTCTCGCAAACGCAGAATGCACACAGATCAGTCCCCTGCGCCTGCTTCAGGGCCTTTATTACGAGAATGGAATTTAATTTGATCAGATAATAATTAATCAAGCATGATAATTAAAGAGATGGCAGCTAGCTAGCTAGCTAGCTAGTACTACTTAATTACTTACCTTGGATCGAAACCATTTCAACTTTGGTTTCCATTCGCCTTCCGTGACGCTGATGAACCTTTCCCAAGCCCTGCCCGCCGAGAAAGAAAATGAATAAAGGGGTTATTAAATAGTTCATATCATGAAATGACGAATTACTAAATAGGCCGAGATATATAGTTAATAATGATTGAAATTACCTGTTGACTATCCCAAACAAGATGTTATAGTCACTTTGTTTTTTAAGTAGCGAGTCCAGTATTTCAACTGTTCCGGCGTCAACTTTAATGATACACAAGATCCAGTGAAATCTGCATGCACACACGTTTGCATGTCTTAATTAAGCGGGCATATGTAAGCAAAAACATGTAGCAAGCTAGCTAGTAGGCAAAAATAGAGAATTTGTAGTACAAGAAAGTGTGACTCACTGGAAGTTGTAAGGAAGTAGTATATCTTCATTGTATTTGAGGCGCTTCAAGAACGGTGTTTGGGTCAATGAACCCAATGCCATAGCGTCCACCTTTTCTCATTTCATACATCTTCATCCTGCATAATACCACAGAAAAGAATATAGTGAGGATAATTACAGGTAATGATTGATCAAAAGGATCACTACAGCTAGCTTGAGACTTAAATTACAGAAAGAAATCACTTACAGACAATAGCAACTAACGATAGATTTGTCGAGTGCGTCTTGATTGTATAACTGAAACAGTTCAGGATACTCAACAGCCACAGCTTTCTCATGGTAGTAATCATCCTTCTTGACATACACCATGAGGGACTCTCGATCGGATCTCTTGGTAATGTCCATGTACCATTGATGCAATTCATACATTCTCGTTGGGAGCTTGTTGACATCTTCTGGCTCGACCAAAGGTTGGCCCCGGACATATTTCCGTTTTATTTCCTACTCTTGATCTCGAGGAGTTGTCCAACAGTGATCTTGAGTTCTTCAGCCTGCATTATATGCTCCTGGGTTATTACCACATCGCCCACCTTGGGAACGTAAACTGTTTGGCCACAATAATATTGGGTGCGCGTACTGTCACGTGTTGTTGGCGGCACAACAAGCGGGGGGATCGATTGCGCCGCCTGTTTTCCCAGCTGGGCAACGGTTTTCCCGCATTTTTTGACAGCTGCTTGTTGTTTGCTCGAGCTCGAGCTCGCCTCCTTCTGTAGACGTCGTCGATGTAACTTCCTGATGTGGCGCTCATAGTCTGTGTCAACAGGCTTAGGAGCTGGTGGTTGAATCATACGAATGAAGTGGTCAACTACTTCCACAGGCACTTTCTCCCTTGGCGGCGGTGGCGGTTTCGGTCCAAAATGGGCGTCGAGTTCTGCCTGCACTATGGCGCGCCCCTCCAAGCAGCACCTCCCAGTGCCAGCCCGGCGGAGCCCAATCCCGGACATGGGTCAGCTGGACGTCGTCGCGGACGTGTCGACGGCGAGGATGCGGGCCGGGCATCGTCGACAACAAATACTAGCTATATGCCCGCAAAAAGTAACATTTTTTTAATGATTAGATTTTGATAACTAAAATTTCTAACATTCTATAACATTTCTAACAATGCTATATATAACTAACATTTCTATAACATTTCTAATATTTCTATAACTAAAAAAAAGAAAAATTTCTAACTTTTTTATAACTATTTCTATAACTAAAAAACAGAAAAATTTCTAACAATTCTAACTTTTTTATAACTATTTCTATAACTAAAAAACAGAAAAACTTCTAACAATTCTAACTTTTTATGACTATTTCTATAACTAAAAAACAGAAAAAATTCTAACAATTCTAACATTTCTAACAATTCTAACATTTCTAACTATTCTAACAATTCTAACATTTCTAACATTTCTAACTATTTCTAAAAAACAGAAAAATGTCTAACAATTTCTGAAAACAGAAAAATCTATAACTAAAAATGTATGTGTGTGTGTGCGCGCGCTCACCGGCCGGCGAGGCGAGAGGCGACGGGGGGCGCGCGGCGATGGGGACGGCGACGGGCGCGGCGACGACGGGGCGGCGACGACGGGGACGGGGACGTACGGGCCGGGGCGGCGACGACGACGGGGACGGTGATGACGCGGCCGGGACGGGGCGGCGGTGACGACGGGGACGGGACGACGGGGCGGCGACGACGGGGACGGGGCGGCGACGGGCCGGGGCAGCGACGAGGGATATGGAGACGGCGGGGGCGGCGGGCGACGGTGCAGAGAAGAAGCAGACAGAGAGATGAGAAACTGACGAAATTTTGAAGTGTTTTCTTATATAGAACCCACCTTTAGTACCGGTTGGAGCCACCAACCGGTACTAAAGGTCTGTTTTGGCTAGCCCAAGCGGCGGGAAGCGACCCCCTTTAGTACCGGTTGGTGGCTCCAACCTGTACTAAAGGCCCCCCCTTTACTACCGGTTGGTGCCACTACCCGGTACTAAAGGGTGTGCGCTGCCAGGCGAGGGGCACAAAAGTTTAGTCCCACCTCGCTAGCCAAGGGGCACTCGCACCTGCTTATAAGCCCCGCCGTCGCTGCTGTCTCGAGCTCCTCTCTTAAGCAGGCCTACCGGGCCTACCTCTTCTGCGATGACCTGTTGGGCCTACTGGGCTAGCGGGCCTGCATCCTGGCCCAACTTGAATTTGGGTTTCAAGTCGTATGCAGGCCGCTGTGGCCCAGTAGGTGGGCTTTTTTTTCTTATTTTTTTTGCTTTATTTTTTTGTGAATAACTTAACTTTGAAAATAGATTTTTCAGTGATTCTTTTTCTTATGTTTAATATTAGTGTGTTTTATCATTATATTCAATTTGGTAATGCTTAGGTTATTTAAAAAATGAAATGCCTTTGCAACAGATGAGTTTTCGTCCGAAACCCTGATACATCGAAACAAATTGTCCATTTTGTACACGAAGTGCATCCAGTTTTTGCGGTAACCCTCTCTACTTTTTTGCACATGTTATGTGGGTGAAATTATGATACCATGCCAACTTTCATCCTTTTCTGAGTTCATTTGAAATGCTTTTCAATTTCAGGGTCATTTAGTTGAAAAAATCAGTAAATGCATGAAAGAATTTGCTTGCACATAAAATTTCTTCACGTTTCAAATGCCAAAACACATAACTAGCTACCCTAACTATTACAGAGATTCCCTCCTGGGTGTGAAACACAGAAGAAAGTGATGATAGTTAAGCCGATCACATCCTAGATCTTTGGGTGTGAAACTTTTTCTTCGCGTGTGTCCTTTTGCGTCGTAGCCATGGAAAATCTTCATCATTTAACGGGATGCTCGGGTCAATATTCACTGTGAATGGAGCAATTTCATCAAACTTTTCATAATCTTCTGACTTGTCTGTCTTGTCATCCACTCCCATGATGTTTCTCTTCCCAGAAAGAACTATGTGCTGCTTTGGCTCATCATACGATGCATTCGCTTCCTTATCTTTTCTTTTTCTTGGCTTGGTAGACATGTCCTTCACATAGAAAACCTGTGCCACATCATTGGCTAGGACGAATGGTTTGTCTGCATACGCAAGATTGTTGAGATCCACTGTTGTCATTCCGTACTGCGGGTCTTCCGTTACCCCGCCTCGTGTCATATTGACCCATTTGCACCAAAACAAAGGAACCTTCAAACCACGTCGATAGTCAAGTTCCCATATGTCCTGTATATAACCATAATATGTTTCCTTTCCCGTCTTGGTTTCTGCATCAAAGCGGGCACCACTGTTTCGGTTGGTGCTCTTCTTATCTTGGGCGATCGTGTAAAATGTATTACCATTTATCTCGTACCCTTTGAAAGTCATTATATTCGAAGATGGTAACTAGGACAACAAGTACAGGTCATCTTCAATAGAGGTGTCATGCATGGTACGTGCTTGCAACCAGCTGGCAAAACTCCTGGTTTGTTCACATGTAATCCAGTCATCAGACCGCTCCGGGTGTTTGGAGCGTAGCAAATTCTTGTGTTCATCCATATACGGAGCCACCAAGGCGGAATTCTGTAGAACTGTGTAGTGTGCTTCAGTGAGAGAATGTCCGTCCATACATATTATTTGTTCCCCTCCTAGCGTGCCTTTTCCATCCAGTCCACCCTTATGCCGCGATTCAGGAACACCAATTGGCTTAAGGTCAGGAATAAAGTCAATACAAAACTCAATGACCTCCTCATTTTGACGGCCCTTGGAGATGCTTCCTTCTGGCCTAGCACGATTATGAACATATTTCTTTAAGACTCCCATGAACCTCTCAAAGGGGAACATATTGTGTAGAAATACAGGACCCAAAACGTTAATCTCTTCGCATAGGTGAACTAGGACGTGCGTCATGATGTTGAAGAAGGATGGTGGGAACACCAACTCGAAACTGACAAGACATTGCACCAAATCATTCTGTAACCTTGGTATGATTTCTGGATCGATTACCTTCTGAGAGATTGCATTGAGAAATGCACATAGCTTCACAATGGCTAATCGAACGTTTTCCGGTAGAAGCCCCCTCAATGCAACCGGAAGCAGTTGCGTCATAATCACATGGCAATCATGAGACTTTAGGTTCTGGAACATTTTCTCTGCCATGTTTATTATTCCCTTTATATTCGACGAGAAGCCAGACGGTACCTTAATACTGAGCAGGCATTCAAAGAAGATTTCCTTCTCTTCTTTGGTAAGAGTGTAGCTTGCATGACCCTGATGTATGCCGTCTTTTCCATGCATACGTTGCTGGTCCTCCCGTGCCTCAGGTGTATCTTTTTTCTTCCCATACACGCCCAAGAAGCCAAGCAGGGTCACACAAAGATTCTTCGTCACGTGCATCATGTCGATTGCGGAGCGGACCTCGAGGTCTTTCCAATAGGGCAGGTCCCAAAATATAGATTTCTTCTTCCACATGGGTGCGCGTCCATCAGCGTCATTCGGAATAGGTTGTCCACCAGGACCCTTTGCAAAGACCACCTTCAAATCCTTGACCATATCATGTACATCAGCACCAGTACGGTGGCGAGGCTTCGTCCGGTGATCCGCCTCACCTTTGAAATGCTTGCCTTTCTTTCTTACGGGATGCCTGCTCGGAAGAAATCGACGATGTCCCAGGTACACATTCTTATTAGCCAAATATATACTGTCGGTATCGTCCAAACAGTGCGTGCATGCACGGTATCCCTTGTTTGTCTGTCCTGAAAGGTTACTGAGAGCAGGACAATCATTGATGGTCACGAACAGCAACGCCTTTAGGTCAAATTCTTCCCCCATGTGCTCATCCCACGCACGTACACCTGTTCCATTCCACAGTTGTAAGAGTTCTTCAACTAATGGCCTTAGGTACACATCAATGTCGTTTCCGGGTTGCTTAGGGCCTTGGATGAGCACTGGCATCATAATGAACTTCCGCTTCATGCACAACCAAGGAGGAAGGTTATACAAACATAGAGTCACAGGCCAGGTGCTATGGTTGCTGCTCTGCTCCCCAAAAGGATTAATGCCATCTGCGCTTAGACCAAACCATACGCTCCTTGCGTCATCTGCAAACTCCTTCCCATACTTTCTTTCGATTTTTCTCCACTGCGACCCGTCAGCGGGTACTCTCAACTTTCCGTCTTTCTTATGGTCTTCTCTGTGCCATCGCATCGCCTTGGCATGCTCTTTGTTTTGGAACAAACGTTTCAACCGTGGTATTATAGGAGCATACCACATCACCTTGGCAGGAATCTTCTTCCTGGGGCGCCGGCCCTTGACATCACCAGGGTCATCGCGGCTGATCTTATAGCGCAATGCACCACATACCGGGCAAGCGTTCAAATCCTCGTACTCACCGCGGTAGAGGATGCAATCATTAGGCCATGCATGTATCTTTTGTACCTCTAACCCTAGAGGGCAGACAACCTTCTTTGCTTCGTACGTACTCTCGGGCAATTCGTTGTCCTTTGGAAGCATATCCTTTATCATTACCAGCAACTTTCCAAATCCCTTGTCAGATACACCATTCTCTGCCTTCCATTGCAGCAATTCCAGTGTGGTGCCCAGCTTTTTCTTGTCACCTACGCAATTCGGGTACAACAATTTTTTGTGAACCTCTAACATGCGCTGCAACTTCTTCTTCTCCAAATCACTTGCGCAGTTTCTCTTTGCATCGGCAATGGCCCGACCCAGATCATCAACGGGCTCATCTGATGCCTCTTCTTCAGCTTCTTCCCGCATTGCCGGCTCAGCTTCTTCCCCCATTGTTGTATCATCGTATTTAGGGAACCCATGGCCAGGATAGCTGTCGTCGTCCTCTTCTTCTTCATTGTCTTCCATCATAACCCCTATTTCTCCGTGCTTGGTCCAAACATTATAATGGGGCATGAAACCAGACTTAAATAGGTGGACGTGAATGGTTCTTGACGTAGAGTAATTGTGACCATTCTTACAGCGAGCACATGGACAAGGCATAAAACCATCCGCCCGCTTGTTTGCCTCAGCCACAAGCAGAAAAGTATGCACGCCCTCAACGAACTGGGGAGAGCATCGGTCATCGTACATCCATTGCCGGCTCATCTTCATTACACAACACCGAATAGACCAAATTAATACAAGTTCATACATAAAGTTCATACAACACTTAAATGCAACAAACAAATAAATCTCTAGCTAAAGCATTTAAATGCAACAACAAATACGATCAAGATCGCAACTAAGGTAACAATGGATCCAACAGCATAATGATACCAAGCCTCACTATCGATGGCATATTTTCTAATCTTTCTAATCTTCAAGCGCATTTTCTCCATCTTCATCTTGTGATCATCGACGACATCGGCAACATGCAACTCCAATTCCATCTTGTCCCCCTCAATTCTTTTCAATTTTTCTTTCAAGTACTCATTTTCTCTTTCAACTAAATTTAACCTCTCAGCAATAGGGTCGGTTGGAATTTCCGGTTCACATACCTCCTAGAAAAAATTTCTATGTCAACTTGATGGGCATAATTTGTCATAAACACAAAATGCAACTAGTTTTAAAAGAGAATATACATACCACATCTGAATCATAACAAGGACTAGGGCCGACGGGGACGGATATCAAAACCATGGCACTATATGTATAACAAACAACGTACGGGTAAGATAATTATACGAGTAACTATATATCCAAATCACACAAACATCAATTTTTATATAAAATTTCATGAACTAGAGGCTCACCACAAGGTGGTGCCGGCGACGGGACGGTGCGGGCGATCGACGGTGGCTACGATGGAGATTTAGAAGGCACTAAGTAAACCACACCTACATATGCAAACTAAGTGTTATTTTTGACCTCAAATTGCATATAAATCAAATACTAGCACATATATATATATATCCTCCCAAATTACTAAACTCACAAATTAATCAGTATATAAAGCATTGCAAGAGCTAATCTAGCAATGAGAGATGAAAGGACAAAGTTGCTAACATTTGTGATCATTTGAATGGATGGGGGCCTTCAAATCTTGACAAATTTTGGGCAAAATGTGTGATGAGCTCGAGAGGAAGAGGGGAAGAACAGAGAGGAGAGGGGAAAGGGGAAGAACAGAGCGAGCTCGGGTGGACAAAGGGTTTATGTAGGACGACCTTTAGTACCGGTTCGTGCCAAGAACTGGTACTAAAGGGGCTGGAGGGGCCCCAGTCTGACAACATCCTGCCACCACTCTCATTAGTACCGGTTCGTGTCACGAACCGGTGCTAAAGGTTCTCCACGAACCGGTACTAATGAAAGCGGCCCGGCTAGCCGTTGGAACCGGCACTAATGTATACATTAGTGCCGGCTCAAATACAAACCGGCACTAATGTGCTTCACGTTTGACCCTTTTTCTACTAGTGATAATTCATAGGCATTTCTTGACGTCTACTAATATTACCAATTCTTTGACATTCATCACAAGACAAGACAAACTTACAGGCATCCTTGAAGAGAGTAGGCCAACAAAAACCGGATTGCAATACCTTATGTGCATTTCTATCTCCAGCATGGTGTCCTCCATAAGCCTCGGAGTGACACTTGCATAGGATATGTTCCTGTTCATGCTCAGGTACACAACGTCTAATAACACCATCTAATCCTTCTTTATAAAGGTGTGAGTCATCCCAGAAGTAATGTCTTAAATCATAGAAAAACTTTTTCTTTTGTTGGTATGTGAAACTAGGTGGTATAAATTTAGCAATAATGTAATTAGCATAATCAGCAGCATGGAGTAGTACAAGAAGCATTCATGACAGCTAATTTTTCATCAGGAAAGCTATCATCAATAGGTAGTGGGTCATCAAGAACATTCTCTAACCTAGACAAATTGTCTCCAATGGGGTTCTCAGCTCCCTTTCTATCGATAATATGAAAATCAAATTCTTGTAGCAAGAGAACCCATCTAATAAGTCTAGGTTTAGCATATTTCTTTTCCATAAGATATTTAATAGCAGCATGATCAGTGTGAACAGTTACTTTAGAATCAATAATATAAGGTCTGAACTTCTCACAAGCAAATACAACTGCTAAAAATTCTTTTTCAGTAGTAGCATAATTTCTCTGGGCACTGTCTAGAGTTTTACTAGCATATTGGATAACATTTAATTTCTTATCAACTCTTTGTCCTAGAACAGCCCCTACAGCATAATTACTAGCATCACACATAATTTCAAAGGGTAAATTCCAATCAGTTGGCTGAACAATAGGTGCGGAAATCGAGGCTTTCTTAAGTATTTCAAATGCTTCTACACAATCATCATCAAAGACAAATGGAACATATTTTTGTAAGAGATTAGTCAGAGACCTAGAAATTTTAGAGAAGTCCTTAGTGAACCTCCTATAAAACCCAACATGACCAAGGAAACTTCTTATACCTTTAATGGCCAGGACACGGCATCTTTTCAATAGCATCCACCTTAGATTTATCAACTTCAATACCTCTTTCAGAAATTTTATGCCCCAAGACAATACCTTCATTAACCATAAAGTGGCACTTCTCCCAATTCAAGACAAGATTAGTTTCTTCACATCTCTACAAAACTCGATCAAGGTTGCTTAAGAAATCATCAAAAGAAGTTCCATATACGGAGAAATCATCCATGAAAACCTCAACAATCTTTTCACAGAAGTCAAAGAATATAGCAGTAATGCATCTTTGAAAGGTAGCAGGCGCATTGCATAAACCAAAAGGCATACGTCTATAAGCAAAGGTACCGAAAGGGCAAGTAAAAGTTGTCTTTTCTTGATCCTCTTTTGACACAGGTATTTGAGAGAAACCAGAATGGCCATCTAGAAAGCAAAAATGTGTACGTTTGGATAATCTTTCTAGCATTTGATCAATAAAAGGTAAAGAGTAATGATCCTTTTTAGTAGCTTTATTTAATTGCAGAAATCAATTACCATTCTATAAACTGTAACAATTTTTTGTGGGATCAATTCATCTTTATCATTAGGAACAACAGTAATACCTCCCTTCTTAGGGACACAATGGACATGACTTACCCACTGACTATTAGCAACAGGATAAATTATACCTGCCTCCAGAAGATTTAGTATTTCTTTTCTTACCACTTATTTCATCTTAGGATTTAACCATCGTTGGTGATCAATAACCGGTTTCACGTCTTTCTCCAATTTTATTTGTGCTGGCATAGAGTGGGACTAATGCCGAGTATATCTAGTAGCAGCATGGTGCTGCTTTAGAGTTTTCAGTAATTTCTTTTCTTTATGCTCTTAAAGGTTAGCACTTATAATAACAGGATATATCTTTTTCTCATCAAGATAAGCATATTTAAGAGTATCAGGTAATGGTTTAAGCTCAAACACGGGATCACCCTTGGGTGGAGGAGGATCCCCTACGATTTCAACAGGAAAGTTGTGTTTCAAAATAGGTCCCTGGTTAAAGAATACTTCATCTATTTCCCTTCTTTCAGTCATAAACATATCATTTCATGGTCAAGCAAATATTGTTCTAAAGGATCATTAGGAGGCACAACAATAGAAGCAAGACCAATAATTTCATCTTTACTAGGCAATTCTTTATTATGGGGTTGTCTACGAAATTTAGCAAAATTAAACTCATGAGACATATCCCCCAAACCAATAGTAACAACACCTTTTTTGCAATCTATCCTAGCATTAACAATATTCAAGAAGGGTCTACCAAATATAATGGGACAAAAGTTATCTTGTGGGGAACCAAGAACAAGAAAATCAGCAGGATATTTAACTTTCCCACACAAGACTTCAACATCTCTAACAATCCCAACTGGTGAAATAGTGTCTCTATTGGCAAGCTTAATTGTA
Source organism: Triticum urartu (assembly GCF_056163025.1). Taxonomy (NCBI): domain Eukaryota; kingdom Viridiplantae; phylum Streptophyta; class Magnoliopsida; order Poales; family Poaceae; genus Triticum; species Triticum urartu. The sequence continues at coordinate 154,159,945 of NC_141877.1, read as the reverse complement.
ACATCAATTTCCTCTATCTTAGCAGGTGCTATATCATGCATAATTTGTTAATATAAGGAATGAGGTATTGCACTTGCACTAGCACCCATAACACATAAGCCATGATAGCAATGATCTCCTATTTTAACAGAAATAAGAGGCATGCCTACAACATGTCTATGTTTATTTTTAGTGTCAGGTCTAGCAATTCTAGTAGCTTCATCACATAAGTAAATAACATGCCCATCGATTATCGGCCAAGAGATCTTTAACCATAGCAGTACTAGGTTCAACTTTAATTTGCTCAGGGAGTGTAGGTGTTCTGGTATTACTCTTACGAACCATAGTTGAAGCTTTAGCATGATCCTTTATTCTAATAGGGAATGGTGGTTTCTCAATATAAGCAGTAGGAACAACAGGATCAACATTATAAGTGATAGTCTTTTCTTCAACTTTAATAGGTGCAACTACTTTTACTTTAATGGGAGGATTATATTTAAACCACTTCTCCGTAGGGCGATCAACATGAGTAGCAAAGGATTCACAGAAAGAAGCTACTATCTCAGAGTCAAGTCCATATTTAGTTCTAAATTCACGGAAAACATCATTGTCCATAAAAGATTTAACACAAGACTTAGGTGTTATACCTGACTCCTTACCTTCGTCGAGATCCAAATATTCAGAGTTGTGTTTAATTCTTTCCGATAAATCCCATTTGAATTCAATAGTTTTCATCATAAAAGAACCAGTACAAGAAGTATCGAGCATGGAGCAATTATTGAGAGAAAGCCGAGCATAAAATTTTTGAATAATAATTTCCCTTGAGAGCTCATGATTGGGGCATGAATATAACATTAACTTAAGCCTTCCCCAAGCTTGAGCGATGCTTTATCCTTCGCGAGGCCAAAAATTATATATATAATTACGATCATGATGAACCAGATGCATAGGATAAAACTTCTAATGAAATTCCAATCTCAATCGGTTGTAGTTCCATGATCCCATATCATCACGTAGCCTAAACCGTGTCAGTGCCTTTCCCTTCAAATATAAAGGGAAGACCTTCTTCTTGATAACATCCTCGGGCATACCTGCAAGCTTAAATAATCCACAAACTTCATCCACATAGATTAGGTGCAAATCGGGATGTAATGTTCCATCACCTGTGAAAGGATTAGCTAGCAGTTTCTCAATCATACCCAAAGGAATTTCAAAGTAAATGTTTTCAGTAGGTTCAGTAGGTTGAGGAGAAACTCTTTGCTCTACTGGTCGGGGTGAAGATACCCCGAACAAGCCCCTCAAAGGATTATGTTCCATAGTAACAAGTGACAGTAAATTTCAGCACACTATATAAATTTTTCCTTACCAAATTCCACCTACCAAAGGCGCTTCACTCCCCGGAAACGGCGCCAGAAAAGAGTCTTGATGACCCACAAGTATAGGGGATCTATCGTAGTCCTTTTGATAAGTAAGAGTGTCGAACCCAATGAGGAGCAGAAGGAAATGACAAGCGGTTTTTAGTAAGGTATTCTCTGCAAGCACTGAAATTATCGGTAACAAATAGTTTTGTGATAAGGTAATTTGTAACGGGTAACAAGTAAAAAAAGTAAATAAGGTGCAGAAAGATGGCCCAATACATTTTATAGCAAAGGACAAGCCTGGACAAACTCTTATATAAAGGAAAGCGCTCCCGAGGACACATGGGAATTATCGTCAAGCTAGTTTTCATCACGTTCATATGATTCGCGTTCAGTACTTTGATAATTTGATATGTGGGTGGACCGGTGCTTGGGTACTTCCCTTCCTTGGACAAGCATTCCACTTATGATTAACCCCTCTTGCAAGCATCCGCAACTACAAAAGAAGTATTAAGGTAAACCTAACCATAGCCTGAAACATATGGATCCAAATCAGCCCCTTACGAAGCAACACATAAACTAGGGTTCAAGCTTCTGTCACTCTAGCAACCCATCATCTACTTATTACTTCCCAATGCCTTCTTCTAGGCCCAAACAATGGTGAAGTGTCATGTAGTTGACGTTCACATGACACCACTAGAGGAAAGACAACATACATCTCATCAAAATATCGAACGAATACCAAATTCACATGACTACTTAAAGCAAGACTTCTCCCATGTCCTCAGGAACAAACGTAACTACTCACAAATCATATTCATGTTCATAATCAGAGGGGTATAAATATGCATAAAGGATCTAAACGTATGATGTTCCACCAAATAAACCAACTAGCATCAACTACAAGGAGTAATCAACACTACCAGCAACCCATAGGTACCAATCTAAGGTTTTGGAACAAAGATTGGATACAAGAGATGAACTAGGGTTTGATAGGAGATGGTGCTGGTGAATATGTTGATGGAGATTGACCCCCTCCCGCTGAGAGGATCGATGGTGATGATTTCCCCCTCCCAGAAGGATGTTTCCCCGGCAAAACAGCTCCACCGGAGCCCTAGATTGGTTCCGCCAAGGTTCCGCCTTGTGGCGGCGGAGTTTCATCCCGAGAGCTTGCTTATGATTTTTTTTCTCGGATGAAAGACTTCTCATAGCAGAAGATGGGCACCGGAGGCCTGCCAGGGGACCCACAAGACAGGGGGCGCGCCCAGGGGGTAGGGCACGCCCCTCACCCTCGTGGCCAGGGTGTGGTCCCCCTCTGGTTAATTCTTTTGCCAGTATTTTTTATATATTCCAAAATGAGCTCCCTGAAGTTCTAGGACTTTTGGAGTTGTGCAGAATAGGTCTCTAATATTTGCTCCTTTTCCAGCCTAGAATTCCAGTTGTCGGCATTCTCCCTCTTCATCTAAACCTTGTAAAAGAAGGGAGAAAAGGCATAAGTATTGTGACATAATGTGTAGTAACAGCCCATAATGCAATAAGTATCGATATAAAAGCATGATGCAAAATGGACGTATCAGATAGCACAAAAGGAGGGTGAGTTGCTTGCATTAGGAGAGTTATAAAAGAGTGATGCAACCACCATAATGCCTGATCACTCCTCTATACCTGTGGATTTTTCGCTATTGGACAAACCCCAAATTTCATATTCTGAAATTGTTCTTGATGATATATGGATTAATTTTCTACACGGTCTCCATTGACCTCCTTTGGAGAGTAAATTGCACTGTCTTATAGATGATAATAGCCTTGACACTGAATTTGTAAATTTGGATACTAACATTCCCAGGTACACTAAAGAAGAATAAGTAGGTTATGACTTCCTTATAATTCCATATCCTCTCGGTCATAAAATATTGTCAAATTGCAACTATTAACCTTGCATGCATATCCACTGAACCGGACGCATCGGTACTCACCCCGAAGCAAGTATGAAATTACATATATGATGTCGATGCACCGGAATCGAGTACGAGTCCGACCGAGCTCTACTATGAGGTGCTTCAAATCCCGGTCGGAGTCTGGTCTCACACTCGGGGTTGACATCCCTTGGGATCCAGGTGGGTGACCTAACGGAGCACCAAAGCCTAGCTATATGGCTACATGGAAGGCTTGGCAAACGTAGCATGCAATTTCAAAAAAATTCCTATGCTCACACAAGATCTATCTAGGAGATGCATAGCAATGAGAGGGGGAGAGTGTGTCCACGTACCCTCGTATACCGAAAGCAGAAGCATTTGACAACGCGTTTGATGTAGTCAAACTTCTTCTAGTTCCGACCGATCAAGCACCGAACGTACGACACCTCCCAGTTCTGCACATGTTCAGCTTGATGACGTCCCTTGATCTAGCAAAGTGTCGAGGGAGAGTTTTGTCAGAACAACAGCGTGGTGATGGTGATGTGATCCGTGCAGGGCTTCACCTAACCACTACGACAATATGATCGGAGGAGTAAATGGTGGAGGGGCGCGCACATGGCTAAGAACAATGGATGTGTCTTAGAGGCCCCCCCCGCCCCGTATATACAGGAGGGAGAGGGGAAGAGGCTGGCCTAGGGGCCCCCCAAGTGGGAGCAGTCCCACTTGGGCTCCTAGTCCGATTTGCCCCCCTCCTTTTATCGGAGGGAGAAAGGGGGACGGAGAGGGACAAGGAGAAGGAAAGGGGGTGTCGGTGTCAAAACCGGCCGATCTCGGGTAGGGGGTCCTGAACTGTGCATCTGAGGTTGATGGTAACAGGAGACAAGGGACACGAAGATTTACCTAGGTTTGGGCCCTCTTTTTGGAGGTAATATACCCTACATCCTGCTTGATTAATATTGATGAGTATGGGGGTTACAAGAGTTGATCTACCACGAGATCGTAATGGCTAAAACCCTAGAAGTCTAGCCTATATGATTATGATTGCCTCTACGGACTAAACCCTCTGGTTTATACAGACACCAGAGGGGACTAGGGTTGTACAAAGTCGGTTACAGAGAAAGGAATCTTCATATCCGAACACCAAGCTTGCCATCCACGCCAAGGAGAGTCCCATCCGGACACGGGTGAGAGAATCTTCGGTCTTGTATCTTCATAGTAGCCCATCAGTCCGGCCCATGTCCAACAGACCGGACGCCCGAGGACCCCTTAGTCCAGGACTCCCTCAGTAGCCCCTGAACCAGGCTTCAATGACGAGGTGTCTGGTGCGCAGATTGTCTTTGACATTGCAAGGAGGGTTCCTCCTCCGAATACTCCAAAACAGCCTTCGAACACAAAGAACATGTCCGTCTCTGCAAAACAAGCACCACACACAACCGCCGAGAGTATAATATTTCACGAGTCCAATCTACTGACAACTTTTTGTAGCATGACACCACATCACCACCCGATCATTATTTTGAACCGTTTTTCGGCCTGCCGCTTCATATTTCGAGATGCTGTTTTACTGGCATGTCTTGTCAAAGCAGAGATCGTGTCCCCTTATTGTGGGATTCTCATCAATACGGGCGTGGGTAATCCAACCGTGCCGTCTGCATGGCCCTTGGGAAACAGGCGAGTTTTAAGGCGAGTGGGGAGGCGCTTGATATTCGCTGCCTTTATAAAGGGATAAGGATTCACCTCTTTCACCCACGCCCTGTTCCTCTCTGCTCATCCATTCTCGAGCTCCAGCGCCCAAGCTTCCATCCTTTCCGCCTCCAAAAAGCACTCCAATCATGTCCGGATCTGGAGCGCAAGGCAAGTGGATGGTTTCCTCCGTCAAGGAGAAGGGCATCACCAGGATCCGGGAAGCCGGGTACGTAGCCAAGGAGATCGCCGACCAGCTCCCGGCCAAGGGACAAATCGTCCCCACCCCAGAACCCCATGAGAGGGTCGTGTTCATCCCCCACTTCGTCCGCGAGTTGGGATTTCCTCTCCACCCATTCCTACGCAGGCTCATGTTCTACTGTGGGCTGGATTTCCACGATCTGGCCCCCAACTCCTTCCTCAATATCTCAGCATTTATTGTTGTGTGTGAGGCCTTCCTCCGTATCCCTCCCCACTTCGGACTGTGGTTGAAGGTCTTCAACGTGAAGCCGAAGGTGGTGGATGGCCAAGATGCAGAGCGCGGAGGTGCCATGGTGAGCAAGTTGCCCAACGTCACACGGCCCAAGGGCACCTTCATGGAGACCGTCAAGGGGTGGCAACAACAATGGTTCTATGTCACAGAGCCTCGCTGTCGGTGTCAAAACCGATGGATCTCGGGTAGGGGGTCCCGAACTGTGCATCTAAGGTCGATGGTAACAGGAGACAGGGGACACGATGTTTACCCAGGTTCGGGCCCTCTCTATGGAGGTAATACCCTACTTCCTGCTTGATTGATCTTGATGATATGAGTATTACAAGAGTTGATCTACCACGAGATCGTAGAGACTAAACCCTAGAAGCTAACCTCTGATTATGATTGTTGTTGATATCTATCGACTAGCCTGGCCTCGGTTTATATAATGCACCAGAGGCCTAGGATAACAAGAGTCCTAGCCGAATACGCTGATGAGGAGAAGTCCTTGTCTTGATCGCCAAGTCTTGTGGAATCTTCCTTGTATGCGGCAGCTTTCCGAACTGGCCCATGAGTATACGGCAATGGGGGTCCTCGGCCCAATCTAATGGATCGGGAGATGACATGGTGAGTACCCCTTAGTCCAGGACACCGTCAGTAGCCCCCTGAACCGGTCTTCAAGTTAGGGACGCTCCTCGATTCTTCCGAACTGTTCTTCATCTTCGGTCGTCGGTCTTGAAAACTGGTTCAACAAATCTTCTCATCTTCGATCTTGAGGATCGTCGAAGTGCATCCGAAGAGTTTACACGTTGGGTATCCGAGGAGCCCCTTTAAGTTTACGGCCTTTATCAATGCCTTGTTATTTTTATGCCACTCCTCGGGTTTTGAAGTTGTTCCCGGGAGGCAGTGTCCTCTTGCGTCCGAGCTCCAACGCCGGACTGCATTCGAGGTATCTTTTGTAGTCGAGCACCAATGCCGGACTGCTTCCGAGCTCCAACGACGAAATGTATCCGAGCTCCAACACCGGACTGTGTCCAAGCTCCAATGCCGGACTGTGTCCAAGCTCCAACGTCGGACTATATCCAAGATGTCATAAATCACCTTGGTTCAAAAAAGTTGAAGGATTTTAGACGAGCTTAATGCCGGAAATGCCCTCTATGGAGCCAGCCACTAGTGCCTGAGCTTTATGCTAGACTGCTTCCGAGGTGGTGCATCACCTGGACTGTGGGCCGATTTTTTGTCAATATTTTTTATTGGTGCAATTTATTCTCTGCCGAGATACATATCCAGTAGCCCTCAGGGTGTGTATCGGTCTAAAACCCGAGATGCACTTGAAGGATGACATAAAACCACTGATACCAGTAGCCGTTGACACTCAGGTCGATGCGCGAAATCGGCCTGAGGATCAACTCCTAGCTCGGCAGCATACATAGGAATAAAAACGCAGTGTAATATATTAGAAATAATAATGATCAGCGGACGGGCCCCTGAGAGAGGGTCGTGAGAAGTCGCCGTGAGATATTAGCTTGATGCCAGATAGGTCCAGATGGTACTTATTGTTGTCCGAAGACACGCTTTCCCATAGTTCGATCAAGCCGAATACTGAGCCCTTTGAATTTTCTGCATTGAATAGGCAATGCAGTAGCCCCTGAGACACTGGTCGGGTGGCAACACCAGATCAGGGGATCGATGTGCCCCTTTAATATTTGTAAATAATGAGCAGAAAGCCCAGTAGCCCCCAAGCCTTAATGTGGGCACGGGTGGCCGAAATAAGGATCGATATCAAGAGTAAAATCCCAGATTATGTGTAATGATTCTATGTATCCAAGTACTTTACATTATTTTGACTCCATTGCGACTGTTTATCAGTTGAAAGTGTCCCATCGTCGACCTCTAGCCCTTGGTAGATACTATGCAAGGTGTTTCCGCAATAACAAAACAACCCTTAGCCGACGTCTCGGTGCCCGAAGGCAGTTGTGTTAGTCGAAACGAGGCAATCAGATATGCGGGGTTTATAACTTTAGTTTGGTCATAGGAGCTTTAAACTGGGGAAGCTAGCTATGAGCCCCCGGTTAGTGTTCGGTGACATCCGAGGTCAAGCCGTAAACACTTCGGCCAATGTTATGAACAGCCTGTCATTTAACATAGTCATCGGATCACTGACCAGTTTACGCCTATTGTGATAGTCAGTTTTCGGCTTTCTCCACTGAGATGCTTAACCATGCGAGATGGAAGCACAATCGCAGTGGTTCTCCCTTTGCACAGCTAGCCGAACAAAGCAGAACGTAGGAGGCAAGCACAGGAGCCAGGCAACCCAACTATTGACCGAAGACACAATTCGAAACCGATGCATATATGGCAATATCCGAGAGTGTTTTTGTCGAATCTCTAAAGGTGTCCGGCGTTGCACTGCGAGACTTGTGCTAAAAACACACAAATAGTTTGTAAGTGCCATAAGCTTGGAAAACCAAAAAAACGTCAGTAAAAACTTAACATCTGAACAAGATCAAGTGTCCGGTGCCAATCCAAAAATTGGACTGTAGAAAAAAGTGCTTCTGTCGTGCTTTAACATGACACATCCTATCTCAAGACTTCAAGCGGGTCAGCCTACGGCTTCAACCTCCTATCCCGAAGGTGGAGTACTTCTCATTAGGCCAGTTTAGCAAACTAAACTCTAGCGGCTTTGAGAGAGAAATTAGGCTCCCCGGCTAGTGACCACACACTCGTGTCGAAAAAAGGAGTGATAAATAATAATAATAATAATAAAACTTTGCAACGACTAAGAAGAAGAACACTTATTGTAAAACGACTCATATAAATTTAAGAGCCCCCAAGTGACTTCGGTAAAAGAATTTTATGTATAATGATTCTATGTACCGAAGTACTTATATCATATATGTGTTCACCCGAACTTTAAACGCGTCTTAACCGACCATCGGCTTCTTCCTCTTTGGTTAAGGGCCGAAGAGTGTTATGTACTCCACCTGTCGAGAATATAGACGGTGTTTCCGATAACCAGGCAATCAGGCCATAAGGCTGTAACAGACAAAGCGCGCTCAGGGAACTTATGCTATATTACTGACGAAGTGTAAGAAGCATCTTCGAAGAAAATAGTACCCCCACCGATACCTTTCTTCGGTTGCTCATTGCTACTAGGAGACTTGTGCAATAGATTTTTTGTACTCATGAGTTCCGTTGTGTGCCGACCATAATTGAAAACAATAAGAGCACTAGCTTTTAGCTTCACCCAGTCTGAGGTCTGGCTCGGATGACCCGATCGTGACAATCGCAGAGGTGCTCCCTTTACTCCCTAGCCAAACAATCGGGAACGTAGGGGTAAACACAGGAGCGAGGCAACCCAGCTTGCAAATCGCTTAAGTCAACATGGTGCATATTGTGGCATAATACATGAACAAGGAACGAAGCCGTACAAGTGTAATCATTTGCAAGAGGAAAGGCTTCATAAAGGAAGCCCCCAAGTAAACGAGGTATTTGAATTTGTGTGTCACAAACAAAGTTTTGACAAGGAAATTTTTTACAATAAACTTTTTCCCAAAAAAGTATAATGCTTGGTCGAACCGAACACAAGTTAGAAATTTAAAACTTTGAGCATGAAGGCAACTTAGCTGGTTAATGTGTTTGCTATTGATGACGCGATTTGTGGCGGGACGAAGATGCCCATTGATCTGTGACAGATCCGACAAGGTTCGCCGTCCTCGGCATGGCCGAGGTCCCAGCCCCCAGGCCCGAGGTGTCCGAGCAAGGAGTTCGGCACTCCGGAGTAGTGACCACCTAACGTAGTCAAAATCGATTACCTGCACACATAAAACAGTGCGGTCTAGGAAATAATAATAATATATATGGTCCTTGGATAATTGCTTTACAAAGAAAAAAATTATTCAAAGAAATGTGGCCTGGCGCCGAAGCCAATGTCGATGCAGGGCGTTAGCGTGACGCAGTGAAGGCGTGACAAAGCCTGAATTTGCAAGGCGGTCCGGGCTCCGGATGCGGCGTTCACTGAACTATGTACGGAAACTAACCAAACCACCACACGACCATTTTTAATGTGGCCGCCATTTGATAGACCTGTGTACAGATGACGGAACAAACCAGAGTAATAATTCCTTAAGAAAAATAAACCCAACAAGCAAAAATTGTTAGGATTAATAGCACCTGGTTTATTTGTTGTAGCATTCCGAATAAAAGTGACTCCCAAAATTGAGAATCGATCCGCACACCCGTTGCCTGATGGGCGATAGAGCGATGGCCTGGTGATGCTGGCAAAGGTTGGCTTGCTGAGGCGAAGCCCTTGGCCCAGCTAACGTGATGAAGATGGTCGGCTGGTGACGCCGAAGTCTTCGGAGTAGGTTGATGAAGAGATGGCAAAGCCCCCAGTCCAGCCGAGATGTCGAAGCCTCGATGTCAGCTGATGAGTCGGAGTAGGCCGGCGTGATGGATACCAGCTTAACGAAGCAACAGTGCGGCCCTGCCATTGCAGGTCGTGACGTGGTCAATGTCGGCTTGATGAAGCGACCGTGCGGTGATGCCGATGTGGCCGCTTCGTGTAATCCGTGGGGCGGTGATGTTGGTGATGATTTATCCTTCGTGATGCCGAACTTTTGTTCGGCTTGCCGAGATGATGATCCAAAGAAGTTGAGCTCAGCTCAACAAAGTGACGACGTGTCTAGCGTAGGTCGGCAGCCTTGGAGCAATATTGCCGGACTGGGTTGACACCAGCATGATGATGAAGATGACCTCCGGGGAGGCTTAAAATTTTACAAGCACGTGTTTAAAAATGACGCACAATACCCTAGAAGAGAATTCCTCTAAAAAGGTTGTCCAATATCACGTTCATAAAGAAACATGAATTCGGGTCGGATCCGTATTCGCGCAGAAAACATATCCGAAAATTGGCCCACTCATCGGAAGGTTCCCGAAGTTTGAACCGTCGGATCGAGCTTAAATTTGGAAGGGTGGTAGATATGGGAATTCCGCAGTAGATGAATGGTTGGATCTTCCAAAGGACCTCCGAGCTGGGCTCTGGAGACCATGCCCTAAAATCGTCCAGATTGGACGGGCTCCGGTATATCGTAGATTGTTGGAGATTCCTCCATCGGAACTCGACGAAATTATGCATGGCTGTTGTAGACGTAATTCCGCACTATCCCACTAAAGCAATCATCAAACCGATGCTCGAAGAGGCAGTGACGGCGGATACAAGTTCGCTGTCCATAAAAACAACACGGCCGCCCAAGGGCTGTGTTAATGTTGAGCCCTCGAGCTCCATGGATGTTTCCTCTATGATCATGATAGAGATCAGAGTTGATGTTTGAAGAAGGCCCCCGTCCAAACATGACGTTCAGAGATGGAGCACAGTCCTCGGTCGAGCCAAGGTGACCAGTCGAGCCGGCGATGAAGATGCCGGCGTCGCAGTTGACCTATGGGTGAGCCATTGATCCTTTTGCCGATCACACAGCAGAACTCTCAATGAAAGCACCAACGTCGGTGTCAAAACCGGCGGATCTCGGGTAGGGGGTCCCAAACTATGTGTCTAAGGTCGATGGTAACAGGAGACAGGGGACATGACGTTTACCCAGGTTCGGGCCCTCTCTATGGAGGTAATACCCTACTTCCTGCTTGATTGATCTTGATGATATGAGTATTACAAGAGTTGATCTACCACGAGATCGTAGAGGCTAAACCCTATAAGCTAGCCTATGATTATGATTGTTGTTGATATCTATCGACTAGACTGGCCTCGGTTTATATAATGCACCAGAGGCCTAGGATAACACGAGTCCTAGCCGAATACGCCGGTGGGGAGAATTCCTTGTCTTGATCACTAAGTCTGGTGGAATCTTCCTTGTATGCGGAAGCTGTCTGAACTGGCCCATGAGTATACGACCATGGGGGTCCTCGGCCCAATCTAATGGATCGGGAGATGACGTGGTGAGTACCCCTTAGTCCAGGACACCGTCACTCGCGACGCCACCTGGGTCGCGACTCCCGAATTCCAGTCCGGCGCCCCGATGCGGCTCACCTCCTGCCTAGAGAAAGGCCTGGACTGGTCTTCGTCGGACGAGCTGACTTCACTCCATATGCGCATCAAGCGCATGGTGGACAAGAACGTCAAGCTTGTCAATGTGATCTAGGTAATGCTCGCTCGCCGGATCCTACCATGCAAAAGCCGGACTTGCCACTTGTGGGAGTTTGATCCGGCCAATTACCAGACCTTGCAATAGTTCTTCGACACTACGCACGAAGACATCTGGATGGTGCTCTTCAAGGGCAACGAGACGTGGCCAGCGACGACCGAAGACCGCGGGCACGACCTGGCCCATCCCGCAAGTGCGATAAGTTTTACGTATTTCAAGGTGTACCCTTTACTTGCATACTCCAGGAAGATGTCTAAACTTTCCTATTTGTTTTTTCAGGGCCGGGCAAAGAAGGCGGAGCGGATTCGATGTCCGGCTCCGCTGCCCGAAGAACCGGCTATCCCGCTTCTGACGAAGATGCTGGTTTCGGTGCCCTATCAAGCACCGGAGAAGAAGGCAAAGAAAAAGACCACAAGGGGTGGTCTCCACCATAAGGGCACTTCGGATGTGACGTCTGAAGATGCCGACACCCACTCCCCTCCCGCCACCGATGACGAGGAAGAGGAGGAAAGTGATTCTCCTCCTAAGGGGGGAAGGAAGAAAAGGGAGGCCTCCACACATTTGGAGGAAGAGGCGTCCAAGAAAGGGAAGGCCTATGCCGCGGACAAACTCACGTGGGACGTTGACAGCAGCTCAGAGTGGCTCCCCAGGGATAAGCCCCTGGCCGAATCGTAAGTACACAAAGACACACTCAAATATCCAGCTTCTTTACTTCATAGTTTTAACATATTGAATCATGCATTTACAGTCCGACTCATTCCAACCTCGAGTGATCCTCATCTTCGAGAAACTCGCTGGATCCAAAGGTGATGGACAGCGGGTCTCTCCCGGCTGCCTCCTCTCCCAAGATGGTGGAAGACGCTGAAGTGTTGTCCCGAAGGACACTTCCAGCTCAGGGGGAGGCAGAGGAGGCCGTCATGGTGGCGCCAAAGGATAACATCTCGGCCGCCGGACACATGGGGTAGCAGATCCCCATGGAGACTGGCGATGGGGGCCATCCTCAATTCGGCCCACAACCAAATACGATCCCGGAGACCTATACAGCTCCGGAATCCGGCAGGAAGCCTCCTTTGAAGGAAGGAGGTGCGCCAATTCCACTGATGACCTCTGTCCATCCAGATGCACTGGATGCTCTAATGGAAGCGCTGCGAAGTGCTTCCATTATGGAGGAACATCGTACCCTTATGAGTACAGTGGTTGAGAGGATTCAGTGCGCCAAGAGCGGACTGACCGAAGCCTGCACAAGCCTTCTAACAGGCTTTGAGGTAAGCGACGAAATAAAAAGAACGTCATAGTATAGATAGTAGCCACTAAGACTCTGTCCGGTGTTCGGAAAGAAAAGCCAGACAGAGGATCAAATAATTTCCATAGGAGACTAACTAAATATGTCTTATGTAAATAAGCAGGCGTCATTGCTGGCCACAACCTCTCATGCTGCTGAGGTCTCTGGACTAAAGCAGAGTTTGGAGCGGGCCGAGGAAGAGCTCGGCCGTGTAAAAAAGCAGCTAGAAGACAAGCAAGGCATGCAATGACCTTGTGTATATCCGGAAAGGATGAATGATTTGTGCTGACCATAGTGCCATGATATTTATTAGGGGCGGCGACCGAGGTGGAGGCCCTCAAGAAGGCGCTGGTCGAGGCCTTGGAGAGAGTGGCAAAGGAACAAGCCGCTCGTGAGAAACACGAGGCCAGGGTTGGCAAGGTCCAGCAGGATCTCCAGGACGCTGTGCAGAAATGCGAGTCCTTGGAGCGCAATATTGCGGATCAAGAGTCCGAACTTACCAAGGCCCTCCAGAGCGCACACGATGCCCGGATTGAAGCCCAGGGCACCCTCCAAGAAATCCAGGAGGCCAGGAAAATCACGGCGGGTAAGGCCTTTATTATGCAAAGCAAATATGTGAAGAAGAGGTATCTCTTACTAACCCGGATTTGGAGTTCTCCAGGAGCGTTTGCGGATTTACCGCGCAGTGTTGCCGATGCTGCGGAGTTCTTCCGAGCCGAAGAGGGGAGCTCGACGGAGAAGCTGTTCTGGTCACAGTACCTTGCGCCAGAACATCCGGTGCCCTTTAGTGATCAGCTAAAACCACTGGTCGAACTGCATAGGGTGGCCGAACTAGCCATAAAGGATTTAATAATCCGGCTATGGCCTGCCGAACTCATACCTAGCCGCTACTTTAGACTTCTGAAGCGGCTGGTCAATGCCTGCCCCCGGCTTGATGACATCAAGTGGTCGGTCTGCATCGAAGGTGCGCGGATGGCCTTCGCCCGTGTCAAGATACAGTGGGTGAAGATGGACGCCGTCAAGCTCGCGACCGAGGGACCGCCCACTGGCAAGGAGCACCGCACTCCGGAGCGCTATTTTGATGATGTCCTCAAGGGATCCCGCATTGTAGAGGGCCAGTGTTCAAAAGATATTATCTTTGAATGAGTACCTTCATATTATCCCTCCCTGTATGGTGAAAACAAGGCTGATATGTAATATAATGCTTGCTGTTTATTTTGGAATTTTACCTCCTGTGCGGCCGTTTTTTAAATCAATCTGAGAGGTGGCCAGTCGTCGGCTTCAGCTCCCACGTAGGTAGTACGGGGGTGTTCGGGATGGAATCTAAACACTCTTGATCCAAGAAATTGGTCCTTGAAGGAGGTGTTTAGCGCAATGAACCAGTCAATCGGATTATGCGGCATTAGCGCCCTCACTTAGCCATAGGAGTTTGACCATAGAAATGTAGGCGCAGCCCCTAGTGTCTGTTAGTTTGGACTAGGGTGCTGTAGACACCTGATCGGGTGAAGGCCGATCCGTCGCATAATGCGGAAAAAATCGAAAGAGATTTTAACCTTCGAAGAGGTGACCGGCTCATGCCGCATCATGACAGTCAGTTTTGGGCTTTCTCTACTGAGGTGTGATACCTCTCCAACGTATCTATAACTTTTGATTGTTCCATGCTATTATATTATCAACCTTGGATGTTTTATATGCATTTAAATGCTATTTTATATGATTTTTGGGACTAACCTATTAACCCAGAGCCCAGTGCCAGTTTCTGTTTTTTCCTTGTTTTAGAGTATCGCAGAAAAGGAAAATCAAACGGAGTCCAATTGACCTGAAACTTCACGGAACTTATTTTGGGAAGGAAAGCAACCAGATAGACTTGGAGTGCACGTCAGGAAAGAAACGAGGGAGCCACGAGGTAGGGGGTGCACCCACCCCCCTAGGGCGCGCCCTCCACCCTCGTGGGCCCCTCAGGGCCCCCCTGACGTACTTCTTTCGCCTATATATCTCCATATACCCTAAACGACCGGGGAGCACAATATATCGGGAGTTCCACCGCCAGAAGCCTCCGTAGCCACCGAAAACCAATCTAGACCCGTTCCGGCACCCTGCCGGAGGGGACAATCCCTCTCCGGTGGCCATCTTCATCATCCTAGTGCTCTCCATGACGAGGAGGGAGTAGTTCTCCCTCGGGGCTGAGGGTATGTACCAGTAGCTATGTGTTTGTTCTCTCTCTCTCTCGTGTTCTTGAGGTGATATGATCTTGATGTATCACGAGCTTTGCTATTATAGTTGGATCTTATGATGTTTTCTCCCCCCTCTACTCTCTTGTAATGAATTGAGTTTCCCCTTCGAAGTTACCTTATAGGATTGAGTCTTTTAACATTTGAGAACACTAGATGTATGTCTTGCCGTGCGTATCTGTGGTGACAATGGGATATCACGTGATTCACTTGATGTATGTTTTGGTGATCAACTTGCGGGTTCCGCCCATGAACCTATGCATAGGGGTTGGCACACGTTTTCATCGTGATTCTCTGATAGAAACTTTGGGTCACTCTTTCAGGTTCTATGTGTTGGTTGAATAGATGAATCTGAGATTGTGTGATGCATATCGTATAATCATACCCACGGATACTTGAGGTGACATTGGAGTATCTAGGTGACATTAGGGTTTTGGTTGATTTGTGTCTTGAGGTGTTATTCTAGTACGAACTCTAGGGCTGTTTGTGACACTTATAGGAATAGCCCAATGGATTGATTGGAAAGAATAACTTTGAGGTGGTTTCGTACCCTACCATAATCTCTTCGTTTGTTCTCAGCTATTAGTGACATTGCAGTGACTCTTTGTTGCATGTTGAGGGATAGTTATGTGATCCAATTATGTTATTATTGTTGAGAGAACTTGCACTAGTGAAAGTATGAACCCTAGGTCTTGTTTCAACACATTGCAATACCGTTTACGCTCCCTTTTATCGTTAGTTACCTTGCTGTTTTTATATTTTCAGATTATGAATACCCATATCTACTATCCATATACCACTTGTATCACCGTCTCTTCGCCCAACTAGTGCACCTATACAATTTACCATTGTATTGGGTGTGTTGGGGACACAAGAGACTCTTTGTTATTTGGTTGCAGGGTTGCTTGAGAGAGACCATCTTCATCCTATGCCTCCTACAGATTGATAAACCTTAGGTCATCACTTTCTACCTTGCTGTTTTTATATTTTCATATTACAAAAACCTATATCTACCATCCATATTGGACTTGTATCACTATCTCTTCGCCGGACTAGTGCACCTATACAATTTACCATTGTATTGGGTGTGTTGGGGACACAAGAGACTCTCTGTTATTTGGTTGCAGGGTTGCTTGAGAGAGACCATCTTCATCCTACGTTTCCCATGGATTGATAAAACTTTGGTCATCCACTTGAGGGAAATTTGCTACTGTCCAACAGACCTCTGCACTTGGAGGCCCAACAACGTCTACAAGAAGAAGGTTGTGTAGTAGACATCAAGGTGCTCATCCGGATAAACCAGGACATAATCGCAGTAGTTCTCCCTTTACTACCCTAGCCGATTGAGCGGAACGTAAGGTAGTAAGCACAGTAGCCGGGCAACCAAACTATTGACCAAAGACATGATTCAGCACCGATGCATATAATGCTAAATTCGGGGGCCGAACTATACTGTAAAAGTGATCAGACTTGGTGCCATAGTATGGGGCGCAATAAAGCCCCTGGCGAATTATGGCGTACGAAGGTGTAAGGATGCAAATAAAAATAGCGAAATAAAAATAAAGTAGTAAGCTAGTGCCACATAAGTTGGGCCGCAAACTGTTTCCATTATAATTTGATTAATACGTCTAAGCGTATTTGTACAAATAGTTTGATAAGCAACAGTGGCTATTTAATATGCCAAGACCAAGGGGGAGCTGCGTACGGGTCCTGAAAACAGGTAGAATGATCGGTAAGAAAAACATCTAGAGGTTCCCCCATACGTCTGTGCTACTTTCCACCTTGGTATATCCGTCCTTCGAAAGGACCGATTATAAGGCTGTCGAGAGAGGCCTGCGGGAAAGAAACCTGAAAAGGATAAAAAGAAAAGTTAAAGTATGTGTGTCCAAGGAAGGTCAAGCCATATTGTGGACCACAGTTTGGTTATGCCTCCGTCTCTGCCCATGGTATTTTTAGTGCGTAGTTATGTACGCGTGGTACGTGTGCCGCCACTTGGTCGAGACTGAGACTGGGGTCGAATTGCTAGTCGAGCTCCTGACGAGCTGAACTCTTCTGCCGCAGAGTAGTCCGGAGTCGTTTGACAGTGTCCGGGAACATGGCCGCTGAATTAAGGTTCTGCTTGTGAAGGCCGCTCTGTACCTCTGCTGCCAAGGCAGCGGTGTGCTCCTTGGTACGGAGGGAGTGCTACGTGTTTCCATTGACTGTTATGACACCGCGTGGTCCGGGCATCTTGAGCTTGAGATAAGCATAGTGTGGCACTGCATTGAATTGGGCAAACGTGGTTCGTCCGAGCAGTGCATGATAGCCGCTGCGGAAGGGGACGATATAGAAGATTAAATCCTCGCTTAGGAAGTTGTCCGGAGATCCAAAGACGACCTCCTATGTGATTGAGCCCGAGCAGCGGGCCTCTACACCTGGTATAACTCCTTTAAAGATAGTTTTGGTGGGCTTGATCCTTGATGGATTGATGCCCATTTTGCGTGTTGTATCCTGATAGAGTAGGTTGAGGTTGCTGCCACCGTCCATGAGGACTCGTGTGAGGTGGAATCATCAATTATTGGGTCGAGAACCAGTGCGGCTGAACCGCCATGACGGATACTGGTCGGATGGTCCCTGTGATCAAAGGTGATCGGGCTTGACGACCATGGGTTGAATTTTGGGGCGAATGGCTCTATCGCATAGACGTCCCTAAGCGCCCGCTTGCGCTCCCTCTTGGGGATATGGGTAGCGTATATCATGTTCACCGTTTTGACTTGAGGGGGAATCTTCTTCTGTCCCCATGTGTTTGGTGGACGGGGCTCCTCGCCGTCATTCTCGCTTTGCGACCCCTTCTCCTTGTCTTCGGCATTTAACTTGCTGGCTAGTTTGAAGACCCAACAACTCCGGGGAGTATGATTGATTGGTTTATCAGGGGTGCCATGGAACTGACATGGATGATCGGGCTTGACGACCATGGGTTGAATTTTGGGGCCCTGACTATTTGTTTTATATGGCTTCTTCCACTGACTAGACTTGGAGCCACTGAATCCGACGTCGACCGCCATCACCGGTATTGTCACCATTGTTTCGATGCTTGTGCATGTTGCGTCGGGGTTTGCCGTTGCTATTTCTGGCTTCCGAGGTGCCAGGTTCGCTTGCATTGTTAGTGCTGCGGGCTAGCTAGCTATCTTTGCCCGCGCAAAGGCGGGTCATGAGTGCCGTGAGGACCACCATGGACTTCGGCTTTTCTTGGCTGAGGTGTCGGGCAAGACATTCATCGCGGATGCTGTGTTTGAAGGCCTGTAGGGCTTCAGCATCCGGACAGTCGATGATTTGGTTCTTTTTAGTCAAGAACCTAGTCTAGAATTTCTTGGCTGACTCTCTGGGCTGTTGGACTATGTGGCTTAAGTCATCAGCATCCGGAGGTCTGACGTATGTGCCTTGGAAGTGGTCGCGGAAGGCATCTTCCAGGTCTTCCCAGCTGCCAATAGAGTTTTCAGGCAGGCTCTTTAGCCACTGTCGGGCTGGCCCCTTGAGTTTTAGAGGGAGGTGTTTGATGGCATGAAGATCATCGCTGCAGGCCATTTGAATATGGAGAATAAAGTCTCCAATCCATACTGCAGGATCTGTTGTTCCATCATATGATTCGATATTCACGGGTTTGAACCCTTCAGGGAATTCATGCTCCATTACTTCATCGGTGAAGCAGATGTTGAATTTTGGGTTCCGGCAAAACCCTTGAGGTTCGAACACTAGGGTGCGCATGAAGATCTCTCCCCCCTTTAGCTCGCACACATCATGATCTCACGGCCTAGAAAGACGAACCCAAAGAACAGGAGACACAAGGGTTTATACTGGTTCGGGTCACCGATGTGGTGTAATACCCTACTCCAGTGTGGTGTGGTGGATTGCCTCTCGGGCTGAGGATGAACAGTTAAAAGGGAAGAATAGCCTCCTGAGGAGAGGTGTTCTTGTGCTTGGCGAACTCTTGCGTGGGGCTATGGATGAATTGGCCCCGATCCAATCTCCCCATCTATGGTGGTGGCTAGTCCTATTTATAGAGGCCCCGGTCCTCTTCCCAAATATTGAGCGGGAAGGGATCCCGCAACAGCCAAATTCGAAGGGAGACAAGTAGTACAAGCTATCCTGATAAAAGTAGTCTTCCCCTACCAAAGGCTCTGGTGGTGACGCCGTCTTGGGCTCCACGGTGACCTCCGTCCTGCTGGTCTTGGTCTTGTTGCATCGATATGGAAACCTTTGCCTGATGCCTCGGGACTCCTCGCCTGCGCTTGCCTCTTTAGCACCAAAGAGGAAACGAGGACAATGTGCGTGCTGGCGCCCTCCTGGCTCCAGTTATCATGGCTTGCATCACAGAAACCTCGCAAGGTGTCCCCTGCCTTGATCTCTCCGCCCCTCACGAGCCAGCCTGGCGAGGCCGCCCTTGAGGAGGTCTTGCGTCGTCCGCCTCGCGAGGCTTGGCCCCTCACGAGGGTCTTGAGTGTTTGCTGGTGATGATGGGCCATACAGGGCGGCTGATGGAGCCACACTGTGGGCCGCAGGCAGGCAAGTCTGGGGGCCCCCATTCCCAGAACACCGACAGTAGCCCCCGGGCTCAAGGCGCGCTCAGACTTGGCTTCGAGGCGAAGCCAAAGGGCAAAAGCGGAGCGCTGCGGGCCCCAACAGCATGCGTCCATGGTTTGCGCGTGGACATGGGCGTCTCCGCTTCCCCTCACTGCCTCGGCAACTGCCCGACTTGACGAGTCCTTGCTACATGCAGAAAAAGATCATTATTACCTTAGATCGTGGACGCCGGCGGTTGGCCTCCCCTTGGCT
Organism: Triticum urartu; assembly: GCF_056163025.1. Taxonomy (NCBI): domain Eukaryota; kingdom Viridiplantae; phylum Streptophyta; class Magnoliopsida; order Poales; family Poaceae; genus Triticum; species Triticum urartu. The sequence continues at coordinate 154,140,057 of NC_141877.1, read as the reverse complement.
ATAAATGGGAAGAGGTGGGCGGAGCCCCTGTAACCCATCTCTTCCTTTTCTTCTCTATCTCCTTCTTATTGCTCGCTTTGCTGCTGGCAGCGACACCTATGGCGCCTGCGAAGAGGCTCTCGGCTGTAGAGAAGGGGAAGGCTCGCCAGGAGGGGCCTGGTTCACCTTCGCCCAAGAGGGGGTGCGGCCATCCCCGCAAGCACACCATGACCCCTGTCGCGGCCCCTCGCAGTCACGGTGGCACCTCCTCGCGTGGTGGTGGTCGCCCGAGTCGTGGGAGCCCTGTCGATGAAGGGAGGTGCGCCATGGTCGTGCGGCCGCCCAGGACGCGCTTCCACTCGGCGGAAGTGCTGCCGGAGTTCGTTGTGTGGTGAGAGAACCCGGCCGGCACTTGGCTTCAGCTCCCGCGCATCTTTGCCGACGAGCTGTCAGCCACTGGTCCAAGCAGTCTTTGACTGCAGGTGGACGGCTGTTGCAGCAAGGCTTCGTGGGTCGCGGTTGAGGTCTCAGCCGGAGGCAACACAGCCCTGGCCCGCGGCTGGCAGATGTTTGCCTGCGCGCGAGGCCTGGGCCGGCGGTGCTCCCTCCACTTCAAGTATGATGGCAACATGAGCCTCTACGTGAGGGTGTTCGGGGAAGATGGTCGCTGCGTCGGGTGTTGCCCTGAGGACAACGACGGTGGTGTGGTCCTCGGCCTCGGCGACGACCGCGACGAGAGCAAAGGCGGGCTCGCCCTCGGCGCCGGCCATGGCTCGTCCTGCTACGGTGACTATTCTTCCAGCGACAGCTCCAGCAGCGGCGGCTATGACCAGCCACCACGCCGCCGCGCCCGCTTCGAAGGTGGCAGTGGGTCGTCTCGCCGCCGTGCTCCAGTGAAGCGCGAGGAGGGGTCTGGCTGAGCTGAGAGCGTCATGGGCCCATCCTCATGAACTGTCGCGGGAGCACGTGCCGCTTTTGTTTCGTTCTTCTTTTCCTTCCTGCATTAAGAGAGAGACAAGTATGGGGCCCTGCTGGGGCGTGCAACAACTATGATTTCCATGTGGCTATGCTATGTTTATCTCTCTTGTGTCGTGTTGCAGCGTCAATGTTTTATGTATGCGCATAGGAATAACTTAGCTTGATGCGCCTGAAGTAGTTTCCGCCTCGCGAGGTGTGTGTTCCCCAGTACCTGGCGAGGCCTCCTGTGCTCGGAAGGTGTCTGGGAACTGCAAGAATTTGTTAGGAAATTCTTTTTCTTATGAATCCTGGTCGCACACATTGCCGGCCATGACCCAGTGCTTCGCATCGCGGTACCCGGGGGGCATGGATTGAGAGGGGTGCGCCAGCTTGCGAGCTCGAGCGAGGGTGCCTTGCAAAAAACTGGAAAATGAAAACGCTCACGAGGGCACATGTCTAGCCCCCTCGCAAGGCATGCGAGGGAGAGTACGAGTCAAAAATGAGGAACCGAGGGTAGAAAAGGAGGCAGAAAATGCAATGGAACCGGGCCAGCAAGGAACACCAGGAAGCAAATTCTCACTAAAAAGGGGCAAGCCAACTGCGGAAAGCAAATGAAAAGCCGCGTCCGGCACCTAGTCTAGTATTCTTGTCTTCTCACCAGCGCGGAGCTAAGTGCTACCACTAAGACATGGGAGGGAGCCCCCGAGCCCCGAGGGCAGCACTCCTGAGACTCCGGGGCATGAATAGCCCCACTCATTATTACGTGAGAGTGTCACGGGCAGAGATCTTCACAGGCACTGGGCCTTGCTTCACAGGCGCCGGGCCTTGCTTCATGGGTAGAACTTCCGGAGGTGCTGGATGTTCCAAGCGTTCTGGATGGGGATCCCGTCCTACGCCTCCAGGAGCGCGGCGCCAGTCCTGGAGACGTGGGCGACCTGAAAAGGGCCCTTCCACATGGGTGGGAGCTTGTGCAACCCTTCCCTGGAGAGAACCCACCTCAGGACAAGATCACCCACCTCGAGCGTCCTGGAGCGGACGCTGCGGCAGTGGTACCGCCGCAGCACCTGCTGGTACCTCGCAGCTCGGAGCGAGACTTCACTGCGGCGTTCCTCCCCCAGCACGAGGTCCATCACCTGCATGGCGTCCTGCTGCGTTTCATCAAACGCAAGTACGTGCGCAGAGCGATGCCTGAGCTCGTGTGGGAGAACCGCTTCTGCTCCGTAGACGAGGAAGAACGGGGTGTCGCCTGTCGGCCTGGTGGCGGTGGTGCAGATGGACCACCAACACGGACTGGAGCTCGTCGTGCCAGCCCCTGCCGTAGGCCTCAAGCTTCTTCTTGAAGGTCCTAGTCTTGAGACCCCTCAGGACTTCCGCGTTGGCGCGTTCGGCCTGCCCGTTGCTCCTGGGGTGCGCCACGGAGGTGTAGCAAATCTGCATTCCAAGGTTAGCACAATATGTTTTGAAGAGATTGCTAGTGAACTGTGAGCCATTGTCAGTGATGATACCATTAGGGACCCAAATCGGCTTACGAGGCCCTTGACAAACTTGACTGCTGAACCGGCTGGGATGGTGCGGACGGCTTCCACATCCGCCCACTTGGTGAATTGGTCGATGGCAACATAGAGGTAGAGGTATCCTCCAGGCGCTCGAGGGAATGGGCCCAGGATATCCAGACCCCAGACCGTGAACAACCATGAGAGCGGGATAGTCTGGAGGTCCTGAGCCGGCTGGTGGATCTGCTTGGCGTGGAATTGGCTGGCCTCGCAGGATTTCACCAGCTCGGCCGCTTCGTTGAGTGCTGTGGGCCAGTAGAACCTGCTGCGGAAAGCCTTGCTGACTAGGGTCCGCGACGACGAGTGGTGCCCGCAGTCTCCGCCATGTATGTCAGCCAGCGGCTCATTCCCCTGTTCCCTAGAAATGCATCATAGAGAAACATCATTTGGCCGCTTCCTGTATAGCTCACTGTCCTGAATGCAGTATGCCGTAGCCTATCGGGCCACACGCTCCGTGTCTTCTTCCTTCTCCAGTAGTGTGCCTTGCGTCAGGTACGCCCTGAACTCCTCGATCCAGCACCCCTCCTGAGGCTCGAGCGCTAAGAGGAGGCACGCTCCTGAGGTCGGGCCGCAGGCGGGGGCTCCCGATGCTGGTGGCTGGGGGAGTTCCTCATGAGGTGGCACCGGCTCCGCAGGCGGAGGTGCTGCTGAAGGCTTGAAGAGCTGCTCCTCGAAGACGCCAGGTTCCTGGGGTAGCCGCTTGGATGCTCTTTTGGCGATGTCGTCGGCCTCCTTGTTGGTGCCACGGGGCACGTGCTGTAGCTCCAGGTCCAGGAACTGCTTCTCCATTTTGCCTAACTCCGCGAGGTATGCCTCCATGAGCTCATCCTTTGGCTTGTACACCTTGTTGGAGAAGTTGATGAGCAGCTGCGAGTCTCCCTTGATGGTAAGGTGTTTCACCCCCAGAGCCACCGCAGCGTTGAGGCCGCTGATAAGACCCTCGTACTCTGCGATGTTGTTGGAGACCTTCTCGCTCCGTTGGAAGCAGAGCTACATGGCGTAGTAAAGTTTGTCCTGAGTGGGCGAGATGAGCACGGCTCCAGCCCCCGTGCCCTGGTGTGCGAACGCGCCATCGAAGTACAAAGTTGAAAAGTGCAGCCCCTTTGATGACCCTGGTTGCGCTGAACTCTAGGTCAAACGATTGTAGCTCGATGTTCCATTCGTCGACCCTTCCCGCAGCATTGGGGCTCCTGAGCACTCTCTCCAATGGGTAAGCTGAGACGACCTTGATGGGGTGACCCGGGAAGTAGTGGCGCAACTTACGCGAGGCCACAAGGAGCGCTAGCAAAAGCTTCTGAGGCATGGGGTATCATGCGCTCGCATCTCGTAGCACTTTGCTGACGAAGTACACAGGGTGCTTGACAAGGCCGCGAGAGCTAACGGAGTTTTTGGCTCTTGGGGGCTAAGGTGTTTCCTGTGGGTCCCCAGCTTCCGGGGCTTGATGACTAGCCGGGGCAGCCGCTGTCTCAGGAGCATCGCCTTGGTGTTGTGCTGCCTCATCCGGCTTGGCGGCTCCATTTGGCGGGCCCTTGACCTGGGCCTCCTCTCTGAGGGACACCAGCGCCGCGCTGGCGGAGTGGGGTGTGGCAGACAGGTAGAGTACCGAGGGCTCGAATGGACGAGGCGCCACCATCACAGGCGGGCTGGTCAAGTATCTCTTGTGGTCTTGAAATGCCAGGTCAGCCTCGGGGGTCCACTCGAATGGACCCTTCTTCTTCTTCATCAGCTTGAAGAACGGCAAGGCGTGCTCCCCAACTTGGAGATGAAGCGCCCCAGTGAAGTCATGCAACCTACAAGCTTCTGCATCTCCTTGAGGTTTTGCGGTTGGCTCATGTCTTCGATTTCCTTGACCTTCTTTGGGTTGGCCTCGATCCCCCTGTGGGACACGAGGAAGCCCAGCAGCTTGCCGGAAGGGACACCAAACACGGATTTCTCCGGGTTGAGCCGCAAGTCCACCTGGCGCTGGCTCGCGAAGGTCTCCTCCAAGTCCTGAATCAAAGTTCTCGCCTCCCGATATTTCACCCCAATGTCTTCAACGTAGGCCTTAGCATTTCTCCCGAGCTGCCGCCCCAAGGCGATGTGCATCAGTCGCTGGAAGGTCGCTCTTGCATTGCGCAGTCCGAGTGCCATGCAAGTGTAGCAGTATACCCCGCATGGGGTCAATAAAGCCAATTTCTCCACATCTTCCACCGCCATCTTGATCTGGCGGTAGCCTGAGAACGCATCTAGGAAACACGTCAGATCACACTCGGCGGTGGAGTCAACAATTTGGTCGATGCGTGGCAGCGGGAATGGGTCTTGAGGGCAAGCCTTGTTGAGGTTGGTGAAGTTGACACACATGCGCTCCTTTCCTCCTTTCTTCAGCACGACGACCGGGTTCGCCAGCCACTCTGGGTACCAGACTTCGCGGATGACACCTACTGCCTCCAGCTTGCGAGTTTCTTGAATGATGAGAGACTGCTTCTCCATGGACTGTCGCCTCGCCCTCTACTTCACAGGGCGCACGTTGGTGCATACCCTCAGATGATGCTCAATCACTCCTCTCAGGACCCCAACCAGCTGCTTGGGCTCCCAGGAGAATACTTCCTTGTTCGCCCGCAAGAAGTTCACCAACTCCCTTTCTTGATCTGGGACGAGGTCGGCGCCTATAGTAAAGGTGGTGCCAGAGGCCCCGTCCTCGTCGACCGGTATCTGCTTCGTCTTGGCTTGACATTGAGTGAATAGCTGCTTCTTCTTGGTCGGCGCAGCCCCCTTGGCCCTGGGCATGGCCTTGCCGGCCGGACAAGCTGCCGCCGTGGCCCTGAAGGTGAGTTTGAGGGCCGCCAAGGCTTCCTTGGTGTCTCCGGCCATGATGAGGATGCCCTTGCTCCTTGGCATCTTGATGAGGTTGTAGGCAGGATGAGTAGCCACCATGAATTGGGCCAGTGCCGAGTACCCGAGGATGGCGTTGTATGGTAAGCCGATGCAGGCGATGTCGAAGTCGATTAGCTCGGTGAAGTAGTTGTCGCATGTGCTGAAGGTCACGGGGAGACGGATCTTCCCCATGGGGTTGGAGGAGCCGCCGCCAACTCCGGAGAAGGGCTTGCTGGGGCGGAGCCGCTCAAGCGGTACGTGAAGGAGGCTAAAAGCCTCCATAGAGAGCACGTTGAGGTGGGCACGGCCGTCGATGACGGTCTTGCTAACGGCTATGCTGCAGATGGTGGGCGTGCAAAGCATTGGGAGCACGCCCGAACCGACAGTGGTGACTGGGTGATCCCCCGAGTCGAAGGTCAGGTCGGCCTTGGGCGCCGCCCAACCCGGGGGAGCCCCCTGCCGTGTGGAGGCGGCGCCGATCTGGCAAAAGAACGGCTTGGCGTGACGGTCTGAGGGCGGCGCCTGCGAGCCACCGCTGATGGAGCTACACTGTGGGCCGCAGGCAGGCAAGTCTGGGGACCCCCGTTCCCAGAACACCGACAACAGAGGGGGTGTGCGGCGCCTCTATATCGGGCCAGATCGTGACATAGTTCGGATGGAGTCCGTCTGCGCCTTTCGGCTCGGACGTGATTGTGCTTGCCATGTTTGACTTGATAGCCGTCGTCGTGCGTTGTGGCATTCCCCCGCGATCCGTAGATCGATCTGGACGGACCTTCTTTATTCTTCAGGTCCTGGCACAGGTCATACGTGTATCCCTGAGCTGTTCTATCTCTGCCTTTATGGCGAGGTAGGATGGGCTGGTGTTTGGCTTGAGTTTCCGTTTTGTCTCGGCCACGTGGTGGTCGTTCAGCCGCATTACGCGCTGATGGTACGGGCTCAAGTGCCTCATCATCGAATTAAGGTAGCAGTTTACGCTTCGGGTAACTTTTGGTTGGGCACTCGAGGCCATATTTTTCTGCTGCCAGGACATTAGTACATCTATCGTTGAGTAGATCTTCATCAGCTTGAAGCTGCTGCTGCTTCTTTTTCAGGCTCCTTGCAGTGGCTATTTGCCGTTGCTTAGAGCGCTCCTGCTCGAGAGGTTCCTCGGGCATGATAAAGTCTTCGTCGCCGAGGCTCACCTCATCCTCGGAGGGTGGAAGATAATTACTGTCCTCTGAGTCTTCGTTTGCAGCCTGTTCATCAGGGCTAACTCGCCCATCCTCCCGATTGTCTTTTTCAGAGTTTTGCTCGACGGGGTTTTCTTGGTCTTTGGCATCATCCGGGGTGTTGTTGTCTCTCGTGCCGGTATTGCTGCGACGTGATTTAGAGCGGCGTCGTCGACGCACTTGTTGTATCTCGGGAGGTTTATCCTCTACTGGATTTTTCTCTTTATCGCTGTCACCCTCCTTGGGTGCATCCACCATGTACATGTCATACGAAGAGCTAGCCGTCACGCGTCCGGTAAATGGTGGGTTTTCGGCTTGCTCCTCTCCGGCATCGTCGTCCATACCGTCGATGTCTTCGAAGCCATAATCGAGCATGTCAGTTAAGTCCTCTACTGTGGCAATGAAGTGGGTGGTGGATAGGATGTAAAATTCCCCGCTCTCAGTCCCTACTCTAGGCTGGGCGTAGTTCGGACGTTTCTCCTCCATAATCATGAGGGATCGCATCAAGTCCAGAGCCTCTCTTAAAGGCGAGGTTTGTTGAGGGAGAAAAGAATAAGTGGAGTATGGTGGGAAGGGAATTCCTTGGCCAGGCTCACACGATGATGACTCTGAGAGTTCGGAGCCGGCGTCCGGGGAAGAGTTCGGCTTGGTGATGGATGCCGATGACGCTGCTTCCTCCGGCTCTCCCGTACTGGGCCTAGTGGCCACAGATAGTCCGGCGGGTTCAGAAATCCCGTCCTCGGTACTGGCGAGGCGCTCCTGCTCTAAGGCCAGAGCAGAGGTTGGGGTCGTGAATCCTTGGAAGATCAAGTCTCCTCGGATATCAGCGACATAATCGAGGTTTTCAAAACTAATCTGGTGACCTGGGGCGTAGCTGTCGATCTGCTCCAGATGGCCAAGCAAGTTGGCCCGCGGTGCGAAGCCGCCGAATATGAAGATCTGGTCGGGGAAAAAATGTCCCCTAGGGCAGTATCTTTGCAGATGATGGATGGAGCCAGCGAACCTTTTGGCGGCGACACAGTGGAAGTCTCAATGAAAGCAACAATGTCGGTGTCAAAACCGGCGGATCTAGGGTAGGGGGTCCCGAACTATGCATCTGAGGTTGATGGTAAGAGGAGAGAAGGGACACGAAGTTTTACCCAGGTTCGGGCCCTCTTGATGGAGGTAATACCCTATGTCCTGCTTGATTAATATTGATGAGTATGGGGGTTACAAGAGTTGATCTACCACGAGATCGTAATGGCTAAAACCCTAGAAGTCTAGCCTATATGATTATGATTGCCTCTACGGACTAAACCCTCCGGTTTATATAGACACTGGAGGAGACTAGGGTTGTACAAATTCATTTACAGAGAAAGGAATCTTCATATCCGAACGCCAAGCTTGCCATCCACACCAAGGAGAGTCCCATCCGGACACGGGTGAGAGAATCTTCGGTCTTGTATCTTCATAGCCCATCAGCCCGGCCCATGTCCAACAGACCTGACACCCGAGGACCCCTTAGTCCAGGACTTCTCCCTTGGGGGGTGCGCGCTACCCATTCTGGGCTAGCCTACCTCCCTCCTATGGCCCATATCTTCCCCTGGGGGGTTCCGGTAACCCCCGGGTACTCCGATACGTACCCGATACATTCCGAAACACTTCCGGTGACCGAATACTATCGTCCATTATATCAATCTTTACCTCTCGACCATTTCGAGACTCATCATCACATTCGTGATCTCTTCCGGGACTCCGAACAATCTTCGGTCACCAAAACACATAACTCATAATACAAATCGTCATCGAACGTTAAGGGTGCCGACCCTATGGGTTCGAGAACTATGTAGACATGACCGAGACACCTCTCCGATCAATAACCAATAGCGGAACATGGATGGTCATATTGGTTCTCACATATTTTACGAAGATATTTATCTGTCAAATCGCAATGACAACATACGCCATTCCCTTTGTCATTAGTATGTTACTTGCCCAAGATTCGATCTTCGGTATCTTCATACCTAGTTAAATCTCGTTACCAGCAAGTCTCTTTACTCGTTCCGTAATGCATCATCCCACAACTAACTCATTAGTCACATTGCTTGCAAGGCTTATCATGTTGTGCATTACCGAGAGGGCCCAGAGATACCTCTCCCATACTCGAGTGACAAATCCTAATCTCGATCTATGCCAACCCAACAAACACCTTCGGGGATACCTGTAGAGCATCTTTATAATCACCCAGTTATGTTGTGTCGTTTGATAGCACACAAGGTATTCCTCCGGTATCCGGGAGTTGCATAATCTCATAGTCGAAGGAATATGTATAAGTCATGAAGAAAGCAATATCAATAAAACGGAACAATCAATATGCTAAGCTAATGGATGGGTCATGTCCATCACATCATTTTCCTAATGATGTGATCCCATTCATCAAATGACAACACTTGTCTATGGTTAGGAAACTTAACCATCTTTGATTAATGAGCTAGTCTAGTAGAGGCTTACTAGGGACACTGTGTTTTGTCTATGTATCCACACATGTATCAAGTTTCCGGTTAATACAATACTAGCATGAATAATAAACATTTATCATGATATAAGGAAATATAAAATAACAACTTTATTTTTGCCTCTAGGGCATGTTTCCTCCAGTCTCCCACTTGCACTAGAGTCAAAAATGTAGTTCACATCGCCATGTGATTTAACACCAATAGTTCACATCATCATGTGATTAACACCCATAGTTCACATTGCCATATGACCAACACCCAAAGGGTTTACTAGAGTTATTAATCTAGTTCACATCGCCATGTGATTAACACCCAAAGAGTACTAAGGTGTGATCATGTTTTGCTTGTGAGAGAGGTTTAGTCTACGGGTCTGCCATATTCAGATCCGTATGTATTTTGCAAATTTCTATGTCTACAATGCCCTGCACGGAGCTACTCTAGCTAAAATTCTCCCACTTTCAATATGTATCCAGATCGAGACTCAGAGTCATCCAGATTGGGGTCAAAGCTTGCATCGACGTAACTCTTTATGACGAACTCTTTATCACTTCCATAACCGAGGAATATTTCCTTAGTCTACTCCCTTGCCAAACTCATGGCAAGGTATACAATAGGTCTGGTACACAGCATCTTGTCAAGGTATGTGCTTTGTGAAAGTCTTATTAAGCGTCTCGATCTATCCCTATAGATCTTGATGCCCAATATATAAGTAGATTCACCGAGGTCTTCCATTGAAAAATTCTTATTCAAGTATCCTTTTATGCTATCCAGAAATTCTATATCATTTCCAATCAACAATATGTCATCCACATATAATATCAGAAATGCTACTGAGCTCCCACTCACTTTCTTGTAAATACATGCTTCACCATAAGGCTGTATAAAACCATATGCTTTGATCACCTTATCAAAGCGTATATTCCAACCCTGAGATGCTTGCACCAGTCCATAGATGGATCGCTGGAGTTTGCATACTTTGTTAGCACCTTTAGGATCGACAAAACCTTCTAGTTGCATCATATGCAACTCTTCTTTAAGAAATCCATTAGGGAATGCAGTTTTGACTTTGGTTTGCCAGATTTCATAAAATGTGGCAGTTGCTAACATGATTCGGGAAGACTTGAGCACCACTATGAGTGAGAAAATATCATCGTAGTCAACACCTTGAACTTGTCCAAAACCTTTTGTGACAAGTCGAGCTTTGTAGATAGTAACACTACCATCAGCGTCCGTCTTCCTCTTGAAGTTCCATTTACTCTCAATGGCTTGCCGATCATCAGGCAAGTCCACCAAAGTCCACACTTTGTTCTCATACATGGATCCTATCTAAGATTTCATGGCCTCAAGACATTTCGCGGAACCTGGTGTCGGTGTCAAAACCGACGGATCTCGTGTAGGGGGTTCCGAATTGTGCATCTAGGATCGATGGTAACAGGAGACGAGGGACACAATGTTTACCCAGGTTCGGGCTGTAACGCCCTCGATGCGGCTATATCTCCCACGTGTCGAAGCACGACTTAGAGGCATAACCGCATTGAAAGCAATGTCGCAAGTGAGGTAATCTTCACACAACCCATGTAATACATAAGGGAAAAGATACATAGTTGGCTTACAATCGCCACTTCACACAATTACATGAATAAAGCATTACATCAACCAAATACAATCAAGGTCCGACTACGAAACCAAAATAAAAGAAGAACCCCAAATGCGACAAGGTCCCCGATCGACCCCAGCTGGGCTCCACTACTGATCAACTAGAACGAAAGAACACAAAGGACAAGATCTTCATCGAGCTCCTCCTGAGCTTGGTTGCGTCATCTGCACGGACTCATCGGCACCTGCAAGCTGGTTTTGGAAGTATATGTGAGTCACGGGGACTCAGCAATCTCACACCCTCGCGATCAAGACTATTTAAGATTATGGGTAAGGTAAAGGTATGAGGTGGAGCTGCAGCAAGCGACTAGCATATATGGTGGCTAACATACGCAGATGAGAGCGAGAAGAGAAGGCAAAGCACGATCGAGAAACTATGATCAAGAAGTGATCCTAGAACAACCTACATCATGCATAACTCCAACACTGTGTTCACTTCCCGGACCCCGCCGAGAAGAGACCATCACGGTAACACACGCGGTTGATGTATTTTAATTAAGGTCAGCTTCAGGTTTTCTACAACCGGACATTAACAAATTCCCATCTGCCCATAACCGCGGGCACGGCTTTCAAAAGTTCAAATCCCTGCAGGGGTGTCCCAACTTAGCCCATAACAAGCTCTCACGGTCAATGAAGGATATTCCTTCTAGCGGGAAGACTCGATCAGACTCGGAATCCCGGTAACAAGACATTTCGACAGGGTAAAACAAATCCAGCAACACCGCCCGAATGTGCCGACAAATCCCGATAGGAGCTGCACATATCTCGTTCTCAGGGCACACTCAGATGAGACATCCTACGAGTAAAACCAAACCTCAAGTTGCCCTGAGGTGGCCCCGCAGTCTACTCGGTCGGACCAACACTCAGAGGAGCACTGGCCCGGGGGGGTAGAATAAAGATGACCCTTGAGTCTGCAGAACCCAAGGGAAGGTGGTAGGTTGTTAGTGGAAATGGTAAAACCAAGGTTGGGCATTGCTGGAGGAGTTTTATTCAAGGCGAACTGTCAAGGGGTTCCCATTATCACCCAACCGCGTAAGGAACGCAAAATCCGGGAACATAACACCAATATGACGGAAAATAGGGTGGAAAGAGTGGAACAAAACACCAGGCATAAGGCCGAGCCTTCCACCCTTTACCAAGTATATAGATGCATTAATTAAATAAGATATATTGTGATATCCCAACAAGTAAACATGTTCCGACAAAGAACAAACTTCATCTTCACCTGCAACTAACAATGCTATAAGAGGGGTTGAGCAAAGCGGTAACATAGCCAAACAACGGTTTGCTAGGACAAGGTGGGTTAGAGGCTTGGTTCAACAATATGGGGGGCATGATAAGCAAGTGGTAGGTATCGCAGCATAGGCATAGCAAAAGAGCGAGCAACTAGCAAGCAAAGATAGAAGTGATTTCGTGGGTATGATCATCTTGCCTGAGATCCCGCAAGGAAGAAGAACGAGTCCATGAAGAAGACAAACGGACGTAGACGAACGGGTCCTCACAAACGCGATGTTACCGGAACCAACCCGAAGAAGCAACACCGGAAAGAAGCACACAACATAGTAAATAACCACCACAAAATCATGGCATGATGCACAACAAGTATGATGCATGTCCGGTTTAATGAGGCATGGCATGGCAACGTGCACAAGAAATCCTACAAATTAAATGGAGCTCAATATGCAACGAGTTGCATATTGACGAAACACCACATTCAAGTTATTTAGATCGATCTCATTTATGTACCCAACAAGATTAAATGTTGTTAGCATGACAAAAGGGTGAAGCAAAGTAAAACTACCTATCTAGTCAAGTTTAAATGAGGCCGGAAGCAACGAACAACAATTCCGGTAAAACCCCATGAGCATATTATAGATTTGGTAGTGTTCTACCCTAAGCCATATTTTAGAGTTGTTAAACATGAAAAGAAAGTGAACCATGTTAAACTAGGCATTTTCCTACCCCATTTACATATAGTTTATTTAATTCGGAGCTACGGTTAATTAGTTATGAAATAAACCATTTAGCATGACATTTATGCAAATTAATGCAAACAACAAATTTAAACATTTTAACATGGTTGAAAGTTTCATATTATTAAACTAGATGAAAATCTAAGCAAGTTTCATATTGAGTTAGTTTAAAACCGATGCACGGTTATTTAGGTGTGAGCGTTTTAAAATGATGGCATATTCTGTAATTATGCATGTGAAGGAAAAAATTAGTAAATTCACAGAACTAAAAAAACATCTATGGGCCAAATCTGGTGCAAGTTGGGCCAACTGAGTAGAAGAGAAGAAAAAAAATTGAGGCGTTGCTGGGGGCGCCTCACCATGGGCCAAGGGAGCTGGGCCTTGTTGGAGCCGGACAGGGACGAGGCCAACCAGGCCGGGTCAATGGGCGCAGGGACTTGACGTTGCGTGCGCTCCAGCAAGGTGAGCTGGCGAAGTGGGGGACGACGGCTAGCGAACAGGAGGGCACCAGCGGTGGGGACGGGGCTCTGCCGGCGAGATCCGGCCGTGAACGGGCAAGGGCAGCGGAGGCCGGCCGGATCTGGAGGGTGGCCGTGGTGGGACTTGGCGAGGAGACGACCCGTGCGGAGCTTCTGCGAGGCTTCCATGGTGGCGCAGCTTCAAGAAAAGAGAGATCAGGGAAGGAGAGAAACGAGGCAGGAGGGAAGGAAGGATAGGGGAGGTGCGATGGGGCTCATCTTGCTAGCTGGTTCGATCGGTGGCGAGGACGTGGTGACGGGCTGGAGCAGGGCGGTGCTGGAGTTTCTCGAGGGGAGGAGTGCGTGGCCTCGGGCGCTTGGTTGCCGATGCAGAGGAACCGCAGAAGCAGGGTGGCCGGCGTGAGGGACTTGGCAGCGGGGACGGCCTGAAGCTGCTGCTGGTGGCTGGCGTGAGGGAGATGAGGTGAGGAGGAGGCGCTCAGCTGGAGAGTTCGAGCGACGGGAGGAGCGGGCGGTGGTGCGGTGGTTGGTTGGGTGGCGCAAATGATGAGGATTTTGGATCGGGGACGAAGCCACTGATTGGATGGGATGGATCCTGAGGTGGATGGTGAGAAAAGTGGCGGCGGCGGGTGAGGGGATGGATGGGACAACTCCCCTAGATTTTAGGGTTTGTCCAAAATAGTCTAGGAGTGGACTATATATATATGGAAAGAGGGGAGTTTAGGGTAGATTTGGACCCTCCGATCAAAATCGGGCGGTTCAAGAAAAACTAGGTTAGGAAGCCCAATAAACAAAACGGAGACATTTTGTAGATGTTTGGGGATGATCCGGACACGACGGTGACGAGTGCTCGGGTCGGGTCCGGGACAATTTTTGGACGCGCGCAAGAGGTGGGCCGCGGGCTGACGAGAAAGGATAGGTTGGGGGCTAGCGGTGAGTGGACTGTGTAGACGGTCTCGAGCTGAGAGAAGAGAAGAGAGAGAGGCCCAGCGACTGTTTCCGGAGACCGAAAACATCTGACGTTAGACCGGCTATACTGCCACTATAGTTAATCGTTGGGGCATCAAACGAACTCCGAATGCGATGAAATTTGACAGGCGGTCTATCTAAACTATAATAAGACCGCATGCCAATTTTCAACCCAATCCGAGAACATTTTCCGTCCACTTATAAAATAATATTTCGGACATGCCGCGGGCGCGTGCAAGCGTGTCTGGGCTCAGAACGGGCAACGGAGGGAACTAGGGGAACCCGGACGGATGCAGGTTTTGAAAACATGATGATGCAATGCACATGATGACATGATGAAATGCAACACGCAAGCAAATGACAAGGCAACAACAGCGAATAACTGGAAGACACCTGGCACATCGGTCTCGGGGCGCTACAACACTCCACCACTACGAGAGGATCTCGTCCCGAGATCTAGAATGGCGCCGCAGGGGAAAATGGAAGAGAATGAGAAGAGGTAAAACTAAGTTGCTTCTTTTACCAATGAGTGAAACCAAAGAACCTTGCGAGGTTGAACAATTTCGAGCAAAGAATACAATTGAGATGAACGAAGTAGAAAACACTCCATTAGAAGAGAGGAACAAAGAACATTGCGCAAAACCTTGAGGTTGAAAGGCAAGATATATATTGAAACCACTCCGGTTAAAACAAGATAGAGAAGGATTAAGAATGATATAATTTGGACAGCACTCTGACTGCAAATGGAATGAATTAACAAGAACTTGACAAGATGATAGGATGCTTGATGAGATCAACAACATACTGCCTCCGGAACTATTGAATGAATGGAACAAGGGGTAAGAAATATCTCAGACAGCACTCCGGTTTAAGAGAGATGAAAAAACTTGATAAAATGAAAGAGCTTGAGCAAAGGGACACAACACTCCGGTTGAAAGGATAAGCACGAGTCAAACATGATCTTGACAAGACCAGAAGATGGGTTGAAGAGAGCAACATCACAATGGCTCTGGAACAAAAGTAAGAATGGAATGGAGTGAACAAAGGGAAGCACGATCTTGAGGGAGCACGCTTACAACAACAGCTAGAACAGAGTTGTTGGAAAACCAACAATGAAAAGAATAAGCTTGATATGGTCTTATGGAAAACATCCCAAAATTATGAGGTGACAACCTGTCACTCACGGAAGAGATTTGATTGATAAAAACAAGGAGACGAGAAACTATTTCACCGGGAGGATAGAAGAAGAACATGGATCATTTATAAGCACCATAGATAGCAACAATCCTTAGGGAAAGTTTTAGGTGAAATATAACCCAAGATAATTCCAACGAAAAGGTTGATGGATTTAAAATATCTCATTCTTAACGACATTCGAATCATGAAACATGAACTCAGATTATCAAGAATGACACAATACCATCTCCAATGATACGGAAGAAAGAATTGCACTCCGGATTACAATATGAAGAAAGCTTGAGCTTCTTAGAAAAGAATCTCGATGGAAAAGTTGGAGAAGGAATTAAATCCTTGATGAACCATCATGTAGAACCTCCATGAAGAACTTCGGTAAACGAAAGGATGACAAAAGAAAGAGAAGTTGAGAATATAAGGTGAAGCCTTGCGATGATTTAGATGGAGCTTCGCGACGATATAATGCAGAGAAAAAAAACTTGGAACTCCGGAAAAGAGAAGATGAAACAACTGAAATCAAGAATTTGATGAACCTCCGGAATAAGGAATTAATCACTTGGATGAAACAAAAATAAGAATTACATTATGCTTATCCTTCACCAATTAAATTGATGACAATCAATGGATTTGGCATACTACTTATTCTCGTAGACAGGATTAAAAGAGATATATCAAAACTTGAGAACGTCTTCAACGAACCACCGGTAGGATTGGAACAACAAATGAATTGATATGATAAACAAGGAAGAGAGATCTTGAAAGAACCACCATAAGAATTGAAAATGATCGAAGTAGGGGTGAATCACCGGTAAGAATTAGCAAATGAACGAAGGTGCTTGAGAGAATTTAGATAGAAGAGAATGAAGGGATCACGAACTGATTAGAGATTACTTGAACGAAGCACCGATAAGATAGGAGAATGATAACTGACAGCTGAGAATGAATAAACCTGAATTGATGGACTCCGGATAACAAACTGAGAAGACTCTTGAATTGCTTCGGATAGGTGAAAAGAATTTTTCACGATCAAAACAGTTACAAGAGGATGGCAACAAACTAGAATCACGAATCTTGAAGAGAATGGAGCAAGATTAAAGAGAAACTCTTCTTCGGTCTTCAAAATCTGAGAATGACGACGAGAAACACCACCATGATTTATTGAGGTACTCCAGAATTAAAATTAGAAAGGTTGAGCCAATGATGAAAAGAAAATTGAGAGATCTTGGAGAAACAAATCTGACTGATGAAAATCATTCTTACGTCAAACTTTAGAAGATTTGAGAATAACTCTGGGAGAATAAGAAGAGTCAGGTAAGATCCTGGGAAAAGACCTGTGGGTTAGGGCCCACTGAAAAGATACACTGTTGAAATGATTAAAGGAGAGATTGCACCGGTTGAATTAAAAGGCTTGAATGAGATAACATCCTCAAAATAGCTTGAACGGATTAAGAGTGGAAACACGAATCTTCTGAGATACCTTTAGCACTCTGGAACAAAAGAATAGCAAGCGGGGAAAATTAAGAGGTGCACCGGCATAAATAGGCATTGGGCAAAAAGAAAAGGAGTATGCTCAATACCAAAGATTGAATTACATCTACCGGAGAAGAAAAAGAATGATGAAAGATGAGCTAGTAGAACATCTTCATGGAAAACACCGGGTAAGAACATTGATGGAAAAAAGAATGGAGAGACTTCACAATAATAAAAGGATACTTGAATAATAAATCTGAGTCCTCGAAGAAGAAGGGTGGGTGGGTGGGAAAAACAAATACAACTTGGAACGGATGAAACAAACACCGTTGAGAAGACTTGAGTTGATCTTGCGAATGCTGAAGTGATCAGATCCACTTGAAGAGAAGCACACCGGTTAAAACGATTGACAAAAACAATCTTGATGATCAAGAAGGATTGGTATTCACATCGGAGTATGAGAACACCGCTTAGGAACAGGTATGGAATCAACATTTGACTTTGAAGCAACTCGAATACCACAACTCAAAACAAAATAAAGAATTGGCTTGCAGAATAAGCCAGAACAAATATATGATAGAGATTTTGTCTGAAGTTTTCGTGGTGGGGCCTACACGGGCTCGATCGTACAACACCATCATGTACAAGGCAGTGCACATGACATACGAAGCGTCCCCGAGTCGGCATAGCCAAGGACTCTTTAAGTCACAACGAGACCACTGTAAAACCGACCGTGAATAAGCGGACCACTAGACGTCGAACCCCAATTTCATATCATACATCTGTCGGAAAGATATCCTAAGAGCTACTTGATTTCCCACTTATAAACTCCCGAAACTTTCCGGTTATGCAATCAGGTGTTGGGGATACAGGGGAAGCATAATATCTCACCCAAAACTAGCAAATCCTACATCCAGCTGTATCCATCCTTCAACACATAACCAAGAAACCTTCGGAAATCGTCTACCTCAACCTTCGAAAAGCATCCGTTATACGAGTTATGGCAATACTCCTGAACTCCCGCCCCAGTACTGGGTGGCGTCGAGGTTATCTCACCAACAACTGCATAAAAGAGATTTTCGATGTCGGCGTACTAAACTCGGGTATTCCAGAACTGCAACGATAAAATTGTGACGACAACACCTCGGAGCTCAACTCCCCGGGACACTGCCACAACCCCTAAAGACAGGAGGCACCAATAACAATGTTCTCGTCACAAAACCATCGGAACGACTCCAATATACCCGCATGATCCTAAAAAAAATTTAGTGAAAATTTGAGAAGAGAACAGTCAAAACTCTATGTCAGGATGCCTTACCAGAGTGATGAAGGGACTAGGGAGTAAAAGAATTCCTAAACTCTCCGATATATAATTCCTAAATGACTCAAAACATTTTTCTAAACTCAACAACGACAGCTAATTCGATCAAGCAGTGGGGGCTCCTAAGGTCGGGGAAGGCTCTGATACCAACTTGTAACGCCCTCGATGCGGCTATATCTCCC
This sequence comes from Triticum urartu, assembly GCF_056163025.1. Lineage (NCBI taxonomy): Eukaryota > Viridiplantae > Streptophyta > Magnoliopsida > Poales > Poaceae > Triticum > Triticum urartu. The sequence continues at coordinate 154,121,768 of NC_141877.1, read as the reverse complement.
ACGTGTCGAAGCACGACTTAGAGGCATAACCGCATTGAAAGCAATGTCGCAAGTGAGGTAATCTTCACACAACCCATGTAGTACATAAGGGAAAAGATACATAGTTGGCTTACAATTGCCACTTCACACAATTACATGAATAAAGCATTACATCAACCAAATACAATCAAGGTCCGACTATGGAACCAAAATAAAAGAAGAACCCCAAATGCGACAAGGTCCCCGATCGACCCCAACTGGGCTCCACTACTGATCAACTAGAACGAAAGAACACAAAGGACAAGATCTTCATCGAGCTCCTCCTGAGCTTGGTTGCGTCATCTGCACGGACTCATCGGCACCTGCAAGCTGGTTTTGGAAGTATCTGTGAGTCACGGGGACTCAGCAATCTCACACCCTCGCGATCAAGACTATTTAAGCTTAAGGGTAAGGTAAAGGTATGAGGTGGAGCTGCAGCAAGCGACTAGCATATATGGTGGCTAACATACGCAGATGAGAGCGAGAAGAGAAGGCAAAGCACGATCGAGAAACTATGATCAAGAAGTGATCCTAGAACAACCTACGTCAAGCATAACTCCAACACCGTGTTCACTTCTCGGACCCCGCCGAGAAGAGACCATCACGGTAACACACGCGGTTGATGTATTTTAATTAAGGTCAGCTTCAGGTTTTCTACAACTGGACATTAACAAATTCCCATCTGCCCATAGCCGCGGGCACGGCTTTCGAAAGTTCAAATCCCTGCAGGGGTGTCCCAACTTAGCCCATAACAAGCTCTCACGGTCAACGAAGGATATTCCTTCTAGCGGGAAGACCCGATCAGACTCGGAATCCCGATTACAAGACATTTTGACAGGGTAAAACAAATCCAGCAACACCGCCCGAATGTGCCGACAAATCCCGATAGGAGCTGCACATATCTTGTTCTCAGGGCACACTCAGATGAGACATCCTACGAGTAAAACCAAACCTCAAGTTGCCCTGAGGTGGCCCCGCAGTCTACTCGGTCGGACCAACACTCAGAGGAGCACTGGCCCGGGGGGGGGGGTAGAATAAAGATGACCCTTGAGTCTGCAGAACCCAAGGGAAGGTGGTAGGTTGTTAGTGGAAATGGCAAAACCAAGGTTGGGCATTGCTGGAGGAGTTTTATTCAAGGCGAACTGTCAAGGGGTTCCCATTATCACCCAACCGCGTAAGGAACGCAAAATCCGGGAACATAACACCGATATGACGGAAACTAGGGTGGCAAGAGTGGAACAAAACACCAGGCATAAGGCCGAGCCTTCCACCCTTTACCAAGTATATAGATGCATTAATTAAATAAGATATATTGTGATATCCCAACAAGTAAACATGTTCCAACAAGGAACAAACTTCATCTTCACCTGCAACTAACAACGCTATAAGAGGGGCTGAGCAAAGCGGTAACATAGCCAAACAACGGTTTGCTAGGACAAGGTGGGTTAGAGGCTTGGTTCAACAATATGGGGGGCATGATAAGCAAGTGGTAGGTATCGCAGCATAGGCATAGCAAAAGAGCAAGCAACTAGCAAGCAAAGATAGAAGTGATTTCGAGGGTATGATCATCTTGCCTGAGATCCTGCAAGGAAGAAGAACGAGTCCATGAAGAAGACAAACGGACGTAGACGAACGGGTCCTCACAAACGCGACGTTACCGGAACCAACCCGAAGAAGCAACACCGGAAAGAAGCACACAACATAGTAAACAACCACCACAAAATCATGGCATGATGCACAACAAGTATGATGCATGTCCAGTTTAATGAGGCATGGCATGGCAAAGTGCACAAGCAATCCTACAAATTAAATGGAGTTCAATATGCAACGAGTTGCATATTGACGAAACACCACATTTAAGTTATTTAGATCGATCTCGTTTATGTACCCAACAAGATTAAATGTTGTTAGCATGACAAAAGGGTGAAGCAAAGTAAAACTACCTATCTAGTCAAGTTTAAATGAGGCCGGAAGCAACGAACAACAATTCCGGCAAAACCCCATGAGCATATTATAGATTTGGTACTGTTCTGCCCTAAGCCATATTTTAGAGCTGTTAAACATGCAAAGAAAGTGAACCATGTTAAACTAGGCATTTTCCTACCCCATTTACATATATAATTTATTTAATTCGGAGCTACGTTTAATTAGTTATGAAATAAACCATTTAGCATGACATTTATGCAAATTAATGCAAACCACAAATTTAAACATTTCAACATGGATGAAAGTTTCATATTATTAAACTAGATGAAAATCTAAGCAAGTTTCATATTAAGTTAGTTTAAAACCGATGCACGATTATTTAGGTGTGAGCATTTTAAAATGATGGCATATTCTGTAATTATGCATGTGAAGGAAAAAAATTAGTAAATTCACAGAACGAAAAAAACATCTATGGGCCAAATCTGGTGCAAGTTGGGCCAACTGAGTAGAAGAGAAGAAAAAAAACGAGGCACTGCTGGGGGCGCCTCACCATGGGCCAAGGGAGCTGGGCCTTGCTGGAGCCGGACAGGGACGAGGCCAACCAGGCCGGGTCAATGGGCGCAGGGACTTGACGCTGCGTGCGTTCCAGCAAGGCAAGCTGGCGAAGCGGGGGACGACGGCCAGCGAATAGGAGGGCGCCAGCGGTGGGGACGGGGCTCTGCCGGCGGGATCCGGCCGTGAACGGGCAAGGGCAGCGGAGGCCGGCCGGATCTGGAGGGTGGCCGTGGTGGGACTTGGCGAGGCTTCCATGGTGGCGCAGCTTCAAGAAAAGAGAGATCAAGGAAGGAGAGAAACGAGGCAGGAGGGAAGGAAGGATAGGGGAGGTGCGATGGGGCTCATCTTGCTAGCTGGTTCGATCGGTGGCGAGGACGTGGTGACGGGCTGGAGCAGGGCGGTGCTGGAGTTGCTCGAGGGGAGGAGTGCGTGGCCTCGGGCGCTTGGTTGCCGATGCAGAGGAGCCACAAAAGCAGGGAGGCCGGCGTGAGGGACTTGGCGGCGGGGACGGCCTGAAGCTGTTGCTGGTGGCCGGCGTGAGGGAGACGAGGTGAGGAGGAGGCGCTCAGCTGGAGGGTTCGAGCGACGGGAGGAGCGGGCGGTGGTGCGGTGGTTGGTTGGGTGGCGAAAATGATGAGGATTTTGGATCGAAGACGAAGCCACCGATTGGATGGGAATGGATCCCGAGGTGGATGGTGAGAAAAGTGGCGGCGGCGGGTGAGGGGATGGATGGGACAACTCCCCTAGATTTTAGGGTTTGTCCAAAATAGTCTAGGAGTGGACTATATATATATGGAAAGAGGGGAGTTTAGGGTAGATTTGGACCCTCCGATCAAAATCGGGCGGTTCAAGAAAAACTAGGTTAGGAAGCCCAATAAACAAAACGGAGACATTTTGTAGATGTTTGGGGATGATCCGGACACGACGGTGACGAGTGCTCGGGTCAGGTCCGGGACAATTTTCGGACGCGCGCGAGAGGTGGGCCGCGGGCTGACGAGAGAGGATAGGTTGGGGGCTAGCGGTGAGTGGACTGTGTAGACGGTCTCGAGCTGAGAGAAGAGAAGAGAGAGAGGCCCAGCGACTGTTTCCGGAGACCGAAAACGTCTGACGTTAGACCGGCTATACTGCCGCTATAGTTAATCGTTGGGGCGTCAAACGAACTCCGAATGCGATGAAATTTGATAGGCGGTCTATCTACACTATAATAAGACCGCATGCCAACGTTCAACCCAATCTGAGAACATTTTCCGGCCACTTATAAAATAATATTTCGGACGTGCCGCGGGCGCGTGCAAGCGTGTCTGGGCTCAGAATGGGCAACGGAGGGAACTAGGGAACCCGGACGGATGCAGGTTTTGAAAATATGATGATGCAATGCACATGATGACATGATGAAATGCAACACACAAGCAAATGACAAGGCAACAACAGGGAATAACTGGAAGACACCTGGCACATCGGTCTCGGTGCGCTACACGGGCCCTCTCTATGGAGGTAATGCCCTACTTCCTACTTGATTGATCTTGATCAATATGAGTATTACAAGAGTTGATCTACCACGAGATCATAATGGCTAAACCCTAAAAGTCTAGCCTGACTATAACTATGGTTATCCGGATCTACAAACCTAGCCCTTCGGTTTATATAGAAACAGGAGGGATCTAGGGTTACACAAAGTTGGTTACAGAGAATGGAATCTTCATAGTTGGTCGCTAAGCTTGCCTTCCACGCCAAGGAGAGTCCTGGCCGGACACGGGTAGGGTCTTCGGTTTTCGTATCTTCACGGCCCATCAGTCCGGCCCATATTCAATAGATCGGACACCCCGAGGACCCCATAGTCCATGACTCTGTCACAGCCCTGGCATTGGCCTTGCTTGTCATTGCATCATCATCTTGCATCATGTCTAAATTTCTCAGAAACTTGAAATGGGGTCTGACCAAACCCTAGCACCAAATGAATTCGAATAGGCTCAAATAAAATCACTTCCAATAAACCCAAAGTGACTTCAGGAAAAGTCTATCATTTTTGAAACTGGTGAAAACCTCTCACAAAAATGGGTGCATATTTTCCCTAGGTCATTTCAGGTTATTGGATTAAATCATAAGTATTTGAATTGGAGCATTTAATGGCTATAAATATTTTAAATGCTTTAATAATTCTGAAAACATTTGAGGGCTGCTAGTAAACATTTTAAAAGTGCCCACAAATTTTCTCAGGATTTTTAAAAATGGTTTAGTATTATTACTAAATCAAAAACAGAAAAGAAAAATAGAAAATAAAAATAAAAAGAGAGAGAGGGACTTACCTGGCAGAAGCTTACCTGGCACCCACCAATAGGCCCAGTACTGTAGCTGGCGGCCCAGCCCACCACCATTGCCCCATGTCGTCTTCCTCCTTGGACAGAAGGACAGGGGCGCGTGCTTGCCGCCTTCTGGCCACACACAGGCCACCTCCACCCTGCCTGCTTCACTCCCCCGACGCCCTGAACACGCCACGCAACCCCCTAACCCCTCTCACTCTTCCTCATGGCCCTCCTCTCCTCTGCTCTCGCTCTCTCTTCCGAAGCCGAGCGGAGCCGTCGCCGCCGCTCGCCGTTGCTGGGGCCACCGCCTCCCCCTCGACCCCTCGCCGTGCCTGCGAGCTCCGCCTCGGCTCTCTCGTCCTCACCACCGACTCACGCGTCCTCGGCTCCCCTACATCATCGTCATCGTCATCGTCTTCACCGACGGGCGCCCGAGATTGCCATCGTTGATTTGCCGTCCCTAGCGCTTCCCCGACGTCGCCGTCTCCTCTGCTAGCCCCGCAGTGAGCTCCTCTCCAGTCCCCCCTGGTTCCCCTCCTCTAGCTCGTCCTCTAGCAGCTGTCACCGCCAGAGCCGTGAGCTCAGTTCTGCCGGCCATGGCGCCGCCATGGCCACAGCTCCTACCGCTCGTGTCGGAGCGCATCAACGTGCTCAGGAGGCCCCCAGGAGCCTAACCCACGCACTCACTCGCCCTACCGTGCACCCTAGCACCAACCCCGCCAACACCCGAACTCCGGCAGGCGCCAACGTCATTGCCGGCGTCTCTTCCGACCACCCCAAGCCCAAACACCACCACCACTCAACGCGGCAGCCCCCCAGCTTCACGTAGATGCTCCCCGCACGCCAAATAGGGCCCTGCAGCGAAATCCCGACTCCCTCCGCCGCGGATTTGGTCGCCGGCGGCTAAACGCCGGCAGCTGACGTGGCCGTCATTAGTGGTTAAACACCCCACTAACCAACCCCCATACGCCACTGACACCTGGGCCCTGCTGCCTAACTAACCCTGGTTTAGCCCCTATTAAGATTAAACTAACCCACGGGCCCCACAGGTCAGCTTGACCTGGCCACGTCACCGTTAACCGGACCCACCTGTCTATGACACTGACCAGTGGGTCCAACTGCTCAGGTTTGACCTGGACCATGCCCTATTGACCTGCTGACGTCATGATGATGTTAGGCTGACGCAGTAATCCTTTTCTGGAATTTAAATAAATCTTAAATGATTTGTTTAATTCAGAAAATATCCAGAACTTTGAAAAATCATAGAAATTAATCTATAGCTCCAAATGAAATAATTTATATATGAAAAATTATCAGAAAAATTCAAGGAATCCATCTGTACCATTTTCATGCATGTTTGAGCAAGTTAACCTCACTGTTTAGGATGAAACATGATTAGGGAAAATTTCATAATAGGTTTGGAGTTGGAATTTGATGTAGTTTTGAATTCCACTTCAATTAAAATGACGTGTTTGTCCCCTCTCAGTAGACGTGGTTTCGACGATGTGATCGATGACACTGATGAAGAGCTATACTATCTTCAGAAGTGCCAGGCAGGCAAAACCCCCTTCTTCATTCTGATACAATCCCACTCTCTCGCTCTTGCTCTCTTTTACTGCATTAGGACAACAACGATTCAACGGTTACATGCTCCGGTAGTTGAACCCCTTTCCCCTGCATGACCTTTCATTGCCTCAGTAAATAGATGAAACCCACTAGCATGAGTAGGAATTGTTTGAGCCCTGATGTGCCTACTCATTCATGCTTTTTGTCATGCCTGCTACTGCTTAGAGTTGAGTCAAGTCTGATTCATCGGGAATGAATTGGAATGTGGTGAATATGTCCTACCGTTGAGATCTAAGTGTGTGAACACGATTTGGTAAAGGTAGCGGTGAGAGGCCATGTAGGAGTACATGGTGGGTTGTCTCATTGCAGCCGTCCTCAGGAACTGAGTTCTGTGTTTGTGATCCATGAATAGTTACTACCACACATTGGGCTCCAGGCGCTCCAAGCTCTCTCGACTTATTAATCAACCTGATCTCTGTCCAGGAGTTGCAACTAGTTTCTGGTGTTTGTAGGTAGTGTTAGTAGTCTACCAAGTGGCACCCGGTACAGGTGGGCTTGGGACAGACTAGGCACAGTGGCACGGTGTACCAAGTGGCACCCGGATGGTCGGCTTGGGAACCCTGCTCACATCATTTGGGGCCGTGAGCGACACCCCGGCCGGATCTCCTTGCGAATGGAACCCAAACAGGCGATAAACCTGGACTAGAGACTTGTTGGTTAGTCAGGTCGTGGCCGACTCCCTCGCCAGGCTTCCGCTTGAAGGTTGCCGAGATTCACGACGTGTACATGGTGGTAAGTGGAGAGAGCGTGTGTGAAGAAGTACACCCCTGCAGGGTTATCATTATCTACTCGAATAGCCGGATTCCTCGGATATGGAAACTTGGACCCCTTGCATAGTTCATAGACAAGTGAAAGTGGATACTCTAAAATGCGCAAGATAAGCATGAGTGCTATGGATGGCGTTCTCATAGGGAGACGACAGCAGATCCATAGTGGTTTATTGGTATGGTGAATATGTGGACTCGTGTGCGCCACCTCAAAAGAGTTACTTGCAGTCATAGTTTAGGTTAGCCACTGAGTCAAAGCTGGCTTGCTGCAGTCAAACTCCACCACACCCCTTTGTTGATAGTGATGCATATGTAGCTAGTTCTTATGTAAGTCTTGCTGAGTACATTTGTACTCACGTTTTCTTAATTTATGTTTTGCAGAGAGACTTCAGTCTCGCTAGTAGTTCCACGTGGACTTCGACGTTTAGCTTGTTACCTCAGCTACGATCTTGTACCCTTGGGAGGGTCTTGTAGATAGTTAGGCTCCTCAGCCTTCTTCATTTTTAGTTGTCTGTACTCAGACAAGTTAAGCTTCCGCAGGTGCTTTGACTTGTATGCTCTGAATGTTGGGTCATGAGACCCATGTTTGTAATATCTCACTCCTCGGAGCCTAATGAATAAATACTTGAGTCGTAGAGTTATGTTGTGATGCCATGTTGTATTTACACATATCGAGCATATTGTGTGTATGATTGAAATGCTTGGTATGTGTGGGATCCGACAACCTAGTTGTTTATCCTTGGTAGCCTCTCTTGTGGGGAAATGTAGTCTTGTGCTTCCATGAGCCATAGTAGTCCGCTACAGCCTGGTTCACCGAAGTCCTGCTAGCCCAACACTACTGCTCCGGAACACTTGACTGGCCGGCATGTGATTCACTTTGTTCCTGTGTCTGTCCCTTCGGGGAAATGTCACGCGGTGACATCCGGAGTCCAGCCTAGCCTGCTACAGCCTGGTTCGCCGGAGTCCTGTTAGCCCAGTGCTACAGCCTGGATTCGCACGCTGCTGACCGACATGCTCGATGTTGATTCATGTATGCCTGTCCCCATAAGTTAGTGCCACTTTGGATTCACGACTAGTCATGTCGGCCCGGCTTCTCTGTCATATGGATGCTAGCAACACTGTCATATACGTGAGCCAAAAGGCGCAGATGGTTCCGGGCCATGGTAAGGTGACACCCGTGGGAATACCGTGCGTGAGGCCGCAAAGTGATATGAGGTGTTACAGGCTAGATCGGTGTGACTTAGAATCGGGGTCCTGACAGACTCCCTTAGTAGCCCCTGAACCAGGCTTCAATGACGATGTGTCCGGCGCGCAGATTGTCTTCGGCATTGCAAGGCAGGTTCCATTTGCTGAATACTCCAAGGCGGTCTTTAGATAAAACGAAGGTGTCCGGATCTGCAACACAAATACCACACACAATTGCATTGAATATAATATTTCAAGAGTCCCATCTGCTGACAACTTTTTACAAGATGACATCACGTCTGTCCGGTTGTTATTTCGAATTGTTTCCTGTTCCACGTTTTGAGGTATGGCCCTTATTGGCATGTTCTGTCGGAGCAGAGATCGTGTCCCCCTTATTGCGGGATCCTTATTAATATGAGAATGGGTAACCCAACCGTTCCACTGGAAAGATTCCTTGGGAATAGGCAGGCTTTTAGGATCAGGAGGAGGCGTTCAATACCCGCTGCCTTTATAAAGGAACCAAGGGCCGTCCTTTTACGCCAAACCTCTCTTCAACCTTTCCAACCCCGAGTTCTAGCACCCAAGGTTCAACCGCATTGCTTCAAGCTTCCCCATCATGTTCGGACCCAGCCCTCAAGGCCAATGGGTGGCTTCCTCTGTTACAGAGGAGGACATTGCAAAGCTTTGTGCGGCCAGATACCTAACCGCGGAGATCCACCACAGGCTTCCTGCACAAGGACAGGTTATCCCGACCCCCAGATCCAGTGAGAGGGTCATATTCATCTCTCACTTCCTCTAAGGGCTAGGGCTCGCTCTCCACCCCTTTGTCCGGGGGCTACTGTTTTATTACTGACTAGATTTTCACGATCTAGCTCTATATTCTTTCCTTCACTTCTCGGCGTTTATTGTCACGTGCGAGGCCTTCCTTCGAATCCCCCCACACTTCGGCTCATGGCTCAAGACCTTTGGTGTGAAGCCAAAGGTAGTCGATGGGGAACAAGTGGAGTGCGGCGGTGCCGTAGTAGGCCAGCTTACCAACACACCCTGGCCAAAAGGCTCCTTCACCGAAGCTTCCAATCAAATGCAGCGAGAGTGGTTTTATGTTACGGAACCCTGTAGCACCAAGTGGGCAGCTACACCTGCTTTCCGTTTTGGCCCTCCGTTACAGCTTGCATCATGGGTCAATAAGGGGCTGGACTGGGATCAGTTGATGAAGTGCAGACTCTATAGAGCCGCATCCGAACCCTCCTCGAGAGGGACATCGATCTTGTCAACATGATTCAAGTAATGTTGATCCGCCGAATCCTGCCATGCCAACATAGGCCTCTCCGCATGTGGGAGTTTAGTCCCGAAGGGCCACGAACCCTCCAACACTTCTTCGATGTTATGCACAAAGGTACGTGGAAGATGTTTTTCAGGAAACGAAAACATTGGCCGGACACCTCCGAAGACGTTGGCCTTGACTGCAACCGTCCGGACACCCCGGTAAGCACTTGTCTTTTGAACACTTTGTAGTGAAGTATATCATGATATGTTACCGAGAAAATTATCTTCTTTCAGGGCTGGATATAGAAAGCTGAACTAATTAGGTGTTCGGCCCCCCTTCCCGAAGCCTCAGTGGATCCCGTATTACAAGGATGCTGGCCCCGGCACCCTACCAGATGTCTGCGAAGGAGGACAAGCTGTGGAGCGGGAGGACCAAAGAGGGCCTCTGTCCTGAAGATATTTTAGACGATGTGTCTGGGGAGATGAAAATCTCATCGCCCGAAGGCAAAAGTAGAGGGGAAGCCAATATTCATTCCCCCTATGGTAAGAAAAAGACCGTCTTCGAAGATTGGGAAGAAAAGGTTCCCAAGCGAGGCAAGATGCCTCTGTCAGGCGGCTCGGGTTTGAAGGATGACATTATCGCGCAGTCCTCCAGTGAGGCCAAGCCTAAATCGTAAGCAAACAAGGGCGTTTTACACATACCCAGTTCCTCCCCTGTGACCATGGTAACATCTAAAATGTATGTTTTTTGCAGCTCGGTGCATAATCTTTCTCAACAATCATCTTCCTCAGGAGGCCTTCTCCCAGAGATGATGGAGGGCGAGATGCCTCCACCAGTCTCCTCGCCCAATAAGGTGGATGCACTTGAGGTGTCTTCCCGAAGGATCTCTCCTGTCCACAAGTGATGCGAGGGGTGATGAAAACACGAACCGAAGATGACACTTCGGTAGCCCAAGGTCCAGGGGCCAACAATCAAGGCCCCGGACTGTCCAGCTTTCAGCCGGAGACAACTCTAGGGGCGAACGAACGGATCCCTTTGAAGGGAGGCCGTGCTGCTACGGCTGCTTCTTGAGACCCAGAAATGCCAGATATATTGACGGACATGCTGCGACATGCATGTGTCTCCGAAGACCATCGTACCTCGCGGTGGTCAAAAAGGTCATGTCCGCGAAAAGCGGATTGAATGAAGCCTTCACGAGCATGTTAAGAGGTTTCGAGGTTTGTGCTGTAATGCTTTCAATTGTGTTTTATTCAGAAAATACTCCTATGTATAGATAGTAGCCCCTGAGACTCTGATAGGCTCCCCAAGGGAGGCAATCAGAGGATCAAAAATATTTATCCAGGAAATAATATGACTACTTTGAACACAGGCTATTACTTCCCCTGCAACTTCCCGATCTGCGGAGGTTGCGGATCTGCAGCGGAAGATTGAAGAGGCGAATGATGACATCACGCTGATCAACAAGCGTCTTGACGAGGCACAAGGTATGTTTTTGGGTCAGCCAGTATTTTATGCATGATAACATGAGCATGAAGCTAGAAATGTAGACTGAGACGTGTGTAACTACAGATGGTGCTGCTGCGGTGGAGGCCCTTCAGGCTGAGCTTGTCCTTGCCAAGGAACAAACCCGGATGAGTAATCTGGCTGCCCATAAGGCGGATGAAGAATTAAAAACCGAACAGGTTGTTCAGCGCCAATGTGAGGAAAGAATTACTACCATGGCACGCAAGCTGGAGGAGACCACCGTCCGGTGCGAATTCCTTGAGAAGGATAACAAGACTAGAATGGCACTTCTCGACAAGGCCTTACAAGAAGCGAAAGAAGAACGGTTTGAGTCTAGAGTGGCTCGAGAAGAGATCCGGCAAGCTGGGGAGATAGCGGCTGGTAAGCCTTTCTTATTACAAACGAAGTTCCGCGATCCGAAGTATTCCCCTCTTAACCAAATGTGGAGTTCTCCGGACCCTTTTTTAGACCTGCCGAAGAGCGCCTCCGATGCATCGCAATTTTATCAAGTGCAGGAATGGTGTGCCACGGAGAAGCTTTTTTGGTCACAGTTCGGCGCGCCAAAGCATCAGTTGTTATTAAATGAACAGATGGCCCAGTGGGTCGAGCTCCACAGGATATCTGGTTCTGCCATGAGGGACGTCATAGTCCGGCTGTGGCCTACGGAGCCCATTCCGAATAGTTACTTTGGTTTGGTGCAGAGGCTTATGGATGCGGTGCCGCATATCGACACCGTTAAACATTCAATGTGCATTGAAGATTCAGGGATGGCCTTTGCCCATGTCAAAACATACTGGGCCAAGATGAAGGCCACTGACGTTGCCGCGAGGAGTCCCCCCAAGGGTAAGGACCCTCACGCACCCGAACACTATTTCGAGGACATCTTAGAGGGTGCCCGCTTGATAGAGGGCCAGTGCTCGAAAGATATGATATTTGAATGAAATGTATTGAATTGTAAAAGACAGTATGATGATAATATTATAATTTGTGCTTAAATGTTTTTGGTTCCTCCCGTGCGGCCGTTGTTTGCATAATCTAAAAGTTTTCCAGTCGTTGGCTTCAGCCCCCACGTAGAAAATATGAGGGTGTTCGGAAAAGCATATGATCACTCTTAACCCAACGTCTTGGTCCGTGAATGGAGGTGTCAATGCGGTGGACGAGGCAACCGGACTATAGGGCGTTAACACTTTCACTTAGCCGTAGGAGTTTTATGGTGGGTTTACGATATAAACCCTGGTATGTACGATGTTATCCCAGTCTGGTGTGTTCACATGTATGACCTAAAGAAAGGTCCTTCGTGTAATACGGAGGGAATCACGAAAGATTACGATAAGTCGTCGAGTGGTTGACCAGCTCTCGCTGCATCATGATAGTCAGTTTTCGGCTTTCTCTACTAAGGTGCTCGCCTGGGCAAACCAGGGCACAATCGCAGTAGTTCTCCCTTTACTACCTTAGCCGATAGAGCAGAACGTAAGGTAGCAAGCACAGGTGTCGGGTGGTTGGTGCGACATATGCCAATGGAAGTCTTATCATTGTGGGAGCCAATAAAACATCGTCGGTGCCTGGAAACGTGATAAGGCGAAGACATGCACGCCGGTGAATCTTACCCAGCTTCAGGGCTCTCCATGGAGATAACACCCCTAATGCTGCTCTGCGGGGTATCCGCATGATCACTAGCTTGATGGGTAGCTACAGAATGCTCCTTGAGCTGTTTGGTGAAAGGATGAAGTAGGGCAAGGCCAGCCCACTCCTCTTCTCCTTGTGGTGTCTAAAACTATCAAAAAGAGAGAGCACTCCTTGCATGGGTGCCCCAGGGGGTTTATATAGGACTACCCCCCAGGGGTACAATGGTAATCCGGCTGGGCGCGGGCCCCAGCCGTCTGCGTCTATGCTTGCTGGCTTCTCCGCCGACCGATGGGCCCGCCGCCTGGTGACGATGGCTTTGTCGTGGTCAGCATGGCTACACTGCCGCTGCGAGGCGGCTCATCACTGTAGCCTTACCTTCTCTTGTCTCCTTAATGAAGCACCTCCTTGGAGGGAGAGAGCTGGCCGTCTATTGGAAGCCGGCCATACCCTTGGCCGACTGTGGGAAGCCTGGCCGCCTTTGGGATCTCCCTAACTGAGGGGGCCCGCCACCCACGGGTCTTACTGACCGCTCGCCGCGGGTGACGTCACGATCATCGTGGCAACAGTGCCGCGCCGGACGGGTGATGGCCGCCCCGTACGATCCACTGTGGCCATGCGTGCGCCGGGATTCGGGGGTGGCAGGCTTTACTGTAGCCATGCCGCGTCTTGTCGCCGTTATGTGGGTGCAGACTCTGAGGGCAAGATCTTAGCCACCTGCTGAGGGGCCAGCTCCTGGGAGTCGGCCTTTTCATGGCCAGCTTCTGGAAGTCGGCCTTCTCGTGGTCTTGCTTCTCAAGGATTTCAGGGCTGGGCCACCTTTGCGCAGCCGGCTTGAGAGGTAGCCGGCTGGGGGAAGGCGGCCCCATGTCTTGGGCGCTTGGAGGCTTGATCGGCCTATAATTTTTCTGAAGTACCAGGGGAAGCTGGCTAGGCTACCCGTGGTCATTTACTCCGACAGTAGTCCCCGAAGCTGGTAGGGCTCCGAGGCAGAAAAAAGACGAGGAGCTTAGTCAGCTTCCTATCTTGAGGAGCCGGGAACTAGGAGCCGGTTTCGACTAGGCGCGCCGTCTCCTGGAGATCTCAAAGCTTGAAGGCGGGTGCCAGCCGGCACGCGAGTCCGGCTGCGAGATGACCGTTCGTCGCCTGCGCGCCACGTGGCATCCTTCGGCTGGAGGGGCCTGCCAGCCCACGCGCGCGACGGGACGCCGCCGCAGTCTGGGGCCCGCCACTACAGGGCCTCAGCCCATGCGTGGATCTTCTGCGGCCCGGACGGACCACGCATGCCCCAGCGGTGGTTTCCTCACGCCGTGATGGCACAATAATCGCGGGGCGTGGGGGAGTGGGTGCAGTTAATCCCACATCCCCCCACGTCCTGCCTCCTCGGCTTCGCCGCACGAGGCTATAAGTAGGGGGAGAGGAGGGGAGCGCCAAATGCTCGCGCACTCTCCCTCGCTCTGCCCCCTCCTTCTTCTTCCTCCTCTCCACCGTGACAGCTACCTGCTGCCACTCGGCCTTCCCGCCAATCTTCTTGGCTTGTCGTTGCTTCGTCGCAGCTGGGTCGTGCACCCTCCTTTCGCTGCACCTTTCTCCTCGCCACGCCGTCCCCATGGCGTTGTCGAGCTCCTGGGACGGCTCCAACGTCCACGACGACCACGTCCACTTCCTCCGTCACACGCGACGGCTACCGGGCGCGGATCTCGTGCGGGTACGCCTTGCGCCAGAGAGGGAGATCTCGCCAGCGCTAGAAGAGGACGAGCGGGTAATCTTCCGCTCGCACTGCATGCACGGTTTCGGCCTCCGGCGAGCGGGTTCCTCCGCTCATTCCTTGAATTTTATCATCTCCAGCCGCATCACCTTACCCCGAACGCGGTGATGCTGCTGTCAGCCTTTGTTGCCTTGTGCGAGGGTTTTCTCGGTGTCCTCCCCACCCTCGAACTGTGGGGAGAATTTTTTCAGTGCAAGCTCGGTAGTATCGTCGCGGGCGTGCCCACCCCATGCGGCGCCTTCATCGCCATGTGGAGGACGAGCGACAACAACCCGTTTCCGCCCATCCCGCTGATCCAGTCGGTGAAGCTTTGGCAGAAGTCCTACTTCTACGTGAAGAACATCGCTCTGCAAGGCGACTTCGTCAATCTGTCGGCTTACGTAGCCGGCCCGCCGGCTGGGAGGCAGCCCTCATGGTCCTTTCGGGCCAGGTTGCTGTCTCAGGGTGGGGCCGCCTCTGTTGCACGGCTCCGGGTGATGATCCAGTCGGAGGGTCTGACTGGGGCCGACTTGGTGGCCATCTTCGTGGAGCGCGGGGTGCTCCCGCTCCAGGGTCGACCTCATATGATCTGCCAGATGAGCGGTCGCTTCGACCCGTGCCGACTCAGCACCAAGGAGATGCCTCACGCCGAGGTGTCTTACATGGTGAACTACATTTCCAACTGCAAGCTCACCGAGGAGTGGCAGTACAGCAAGGTGCCGTACTCTCGCGCCAATCCTCCGCCGGTGGTAAGTTTCTCTTCTTTTCTTCTTCCCATGTTGTCGGGTTCGTGATGGCCGACTCCTGACCAGTCAGCTTGTTTTTGGCAGAATCCCATGCTTCCGCCGGCAGCCGGGGCTGCGGGGGTGGAGCGCCAGTTCCTCCCCGACCGCATGATGGATGATGTGGACGACCCGGATCTGGGGGCGGCCGCCATGGAAGAAGATGTCGCAAGGGAGAGTGGCAAGGCAGGCGGCTCTGGGCTCGGGGCCGCCTTCGAGGATTGGCCGGATGATGCTGAGGCTGAAGTCGTTCCGCGCCATCAGCCGACGCCCAATCACCAAAGCGCGGGCCCATCCGCCGCGTCGGCTCCCCATGGCGGCGCGCAGAAGCGTCGGGCCGCGTCGACCCACTTCGGCAGTCGGCCCAAGAAGCCCAAGAGTACCACGGCGGCGACCAAGCGGGATGAGGCGGCCGCGAAGGCGGCCCGCTTCCGCAAGGTGGTGAAGCAGCCGCAGTCAGTTTCAGCATAGGTGTTATCGCTCTTACGCCTTTCTTTTTCTTCTTTGGTTGATATCTTTCAAAGCCTTCTTCTCGACTTTTTGAAAAATAGGGCCCCACTTTCTCTTGAGTGGGCCCCTGCCGCCTCGGTGGTCGGAGCCGTGGGAGGGTCTTCAAGCTCCCGCCGGGTGGATCCCCGCGCCGACCTCCTAGAGTCGACGGAGCGGATCGCGCGGGAAGTGCGGGAGCAGCGGGAGGTGGAGGAGCGGAGGGCGGCTCGAGAGGCAAAGCAGAAGTCGGCGAAGGCGCGAGCCGTTGCGGCCGCCAAGGCCTAGGCGGAGGCGGTGGACGCGGAGAGGGAGGCGGAGGCCCATCAGAACCAGCCTCCGTAGTTCGTCATTCCCTTCCGCCGCGGCTCCGGACACCCCTGTGCCCCCGCTGGAGGAGGCCAGTCGTGGCCAGCCGGAGATGGAGAGGGAGGTGGCGCCATCGCCGCTGACTGGAGCGGACCGAGCAAGCCGGCCTGAAGTGCCGCCCACGCAGCCGGTTGGAGGCGAGCCGACCGTGGGAGGGGATCTTGTGATCTCGTCACCGCTTCGCCGGCGCGCGGGGAAGGCGACTTCAGCGTCGGACACGCAGAAAACCGTGGATGCCGGCTCGTCGGCCCAGGACTTGGAAGCGGCCAGCGACAGCTTGTCTGGGTGGACGCCGGGCGGCGGGACGACCGTGCTGAATGTGGCGGTGCAGGACGTCCGTAACCGGCTTCAGGCCCAAGCCACCGCACTGAAGCAGTACACCCAAGAGTTTCTCACGACGCGGTCGGTTATTCGGGTGTGTTCTCCTGCTCCTTGTCGATTGCTTTTAATTTCTTCCGTGGGGGCGCGTCAGCGCACCCGTTGGGTGTAGTCCCAGAGTTCCGAGCCGGCTGCTGAGAAGGCGGCTTGGAACTTATTGGAAAGCTTGATTGCCATCTTGTTCTTACTCGCGTCCCTTGTCTTATCTGTAAGAGTACCACAACCTCCACGTCCCTTGTCTTGATTGCCTTCAACTCCCAGGCCCAGGAGTTGAATCAAAAAGCCACTGATCTAACCGAGAGCTGGAGTAAGTGCTTCATTTTTCTTTTAAGTGGGGGCGCGTCAGCGCACCCACTGGGTGTAGTCCCCGAGATTCGGGCCGACTGCTGAGTAGTCAGGTCGGATCTTTTCCTGACAACTTATTTCTTCATATCTGCAGGGGCTAATGCTGACTTGAGGAGCCAGCTCAGCGGAGCCCAGACCGCCCTTCGTGCCAAGGAGGCCGAGTGCGCCGCCCTGGCTCAAGAGCGTGACCGCCTGGCCAAGAGGCTGGCCGACCAGGAGGAGAGCCACAAGGCGGCCCTGAAGGCGGCACAGGACAGCGAGGCCGCTCATAGCCAAATACGAGACCGAGGCGGCAAACTGGGCTGAGACGAGGCAGGCATTGAGCCAAGGCTACAACCGAGTGGACGACTTGATTGAATGTAGGCCGTCTTCTTCTTTGCTTCCTTGTCTGCCTCCTACTATCTGATTCATTTTTTGACTTGTGCCACTGCCTTCCTCTTTGTGCAGATTACTTTCCCGGCTACTCAGCCGCCGCCAACCAAGCCATCGAGGCCTACCGCGACGCACGACGGCAGGCAGGGCCCAAGATCGCGCCGGGTGCCAGCCGGTCACTTGAGGAGCAGCTTCTGGGCTTCAAGCCCGCCTGCAGCCGGCCCACGCATGCTCCGTCATCTTCAGCACGCCGGGGTGAAAGTGTTGGCCGCCCTCTGGCCTGGCGAGGTGATTCCGCACACCCCAAGTCAGACTACTGACTGGCTGGAGGTCACAGTCGGCCGCTTCGAGGCTTGGAAGGCGTCAGCAGCCTGGTCTGGCGCAGGGCGAGCACTGGAATTCGTTCGAGCCTGGTATCCAGGGCTGAACTTAGACTAGCTGAGCACCTGGCGGCAGGAGGCTGACGAGGAGCTGGAGGCGGTGCGGCCGGCTATCATCCAGCGCGCCTTGGCGATTGCCGAGTATACCGACACCAGCGCCTTTTCTCCTGAGGTGGATGACGCCGGCGTCGCTCAGCCGGAGGAGTGGTTCGGGCTAAACCCAACCGAACGTGAAGACTCAGTGCAGGAGATTGCCTCCAGTGATGAGGTCGAAGGGGAGGAGGGAGAGGATGATGAAGACGCTGCGCTGGATGGTGAAGCGACCATCTCGCCTCAGCCCGATCGTGCCTCTATCAACAATGCCGAGACTCGCCAGCCGGTCACTCCTCCAGCCGGCACCGCCGACTCTGCCAACCTGCCCAACTCACCCATTATTCCCCTGGCTTGATCCGCCGTCCTTGCTTTCCTGCTTGTTACTCTTTTGAACAATCATTAAATTTGCGCAGTTCCACCCACTAGGGCTGCATTCAGACTATGTTGAATGCTGGCCTTTCGAAGGTCTTTTGTGTAAATATTATGCATTTGTTTGGCCTCCGTTTATATTTGCTTTTTATCCTTTGGCTTTTTCCTTTGCCTCCGTCCCTTGGCCGCCGCCTTCCCAGCCGGACAGCTGCTCTGCAGTTTGCGGCTGGAGAAGGACTTGGTCGTTTTGGGAAGGCAAGTACTCGAGCTTTCTCATATTGCAGCAAGGTGAATGAGAAGCCGGCCAGCCAACTGCTCTGGTAGCCGGCTAGCGGGGTGGGAGGTCAGCTCGTGTTATATAAGTTCGTTGGTCCTTAGCCGTTTTTCGCGTGGGCATCCTTTCCTACCCTTGGCTCTTGCCAGTCGGACAGTTGATTCTTCGAGCTACGACTTTTGGCAAGGAGGGGCTTGGGTGCCGGCACGCTACTTGTCTGACTGCATGTGGAACTTCAGATATAACTTGAGGCGGCTAGTCCCTGGGCCGACTGGTCGAACCTGGTGCCGGATGAAAAAAAGTGAGTGTAGTAACATAATCGTATGCGTGATACTCGTCATTCATAGATAAAATAGGGTAGTCCCTGAGTGCTCCTCGGGGCACCCCTTGTCTCGTACTTAGTACAAAAGGTGGCATGCTACGTACTGCTTTTTAACTGTAAAATCTTCGGAGGAGATTGGCGTTCCACGGTCGTTCTGACTCTTTGCCGGAATCATCTCTCTTGCGTGCCTTCGGCTTCTGCGCGTCGATTAGGTAGTAGGTGTCGTTGCCTAAAGCTCTGCTGATGATGAAGGGGCCCTCCCAAGGGGCCGAGAGCTTGTGCTGGCCGGCTGTTCGCTGGATCAGCCGGAGCACAAGATCCCCCTCTTGGAAAGATCTTGGCTTGACCATCCGGCTGTGGTAGCGGTGCAGACCCTCCTGATAGATGGCGGACCGACTGAGAGCTAATATCTGGCCTTCTTCCAGCAGGTCAACACCGTCTTCTCGTGCTTCCTTGGCTTCCGCCTCCGTGTACATGGTGACCCGAGGTGAGTCGAACTCGATGTCAGTTGGGATGACAGCCTCGGCACCATATACAAGGAAGAAAGGGGTGAAGCCGGTCGACTTGTTTGGGGTAGTGCACAAACTCCAGAGGCTGGCCGGCAGCTCATCGAGCCAACAGCCGACCGAATGCTCCAGTGGCACGACCAGTCGGGGCTTGATGCCGGAGAGGATGAGGCCGTTTGCTCGCTTGACCTGGCCGTTTGACTGCGGGTGGGCAACGGATGCTAGGTCGAGCCGGATGTCGTGTGTTGCGCAGAATCGTGCCAGTGCTCCCTTTGCAAAATTTGTGCCATTGTCGGTGATGATGCTATGCGGTACGCCATACCGGGTTGTAATATCTGCGATGAAGGTGACGGCAGTCGGCCCATTCAGCTTCTTGATCGGCTTTGCCTCAATCCACTTGGTAAATTTGTCCACAGCGACGAGCAGATGTGTCATGCCGCCGCGTGCCGTCTTGAACGGGCCCACCATGTCCAGCCCCCAAACGACAAAGGTCCAGGTGAGGGGGATGGTCTTGAGTGCAGAAGCCGTAGGTGTTGCTTGGAGCTGAAAACTTGTCACCCTTTGCAGTGTTTGACTAGTTCCTTGGCGTCTTCCAAAGCAGTCGGCCAGAAAAATCCATAGCGAAAAGCTTTGGCGACGAGTGATCTTGAGGCTGCATGGTGGCCGCATTCGCCTTGGTGGATGTCCCTGAGGATTGCTATGCCCTTCTCTGGTTCGACGCACCGCTGGAAAACTCCAGTGACGCTACGCCTAACAAGCTCTCAGCTGACGATTGTGTAGGCTCCGGCTCGGTGTTGAACTTGTCTTGTCGAGATCTCGTCGGTTGGCAGCTCTCTGTTTACTAAGAAGTTGAGGATGGGCTGGGCCCATGATGCAGCTGTGACTTCTTCTATTGTCAGGACTGCCACTATGATAGGGGCGGGTGGGCTGGGTGGTGAAGAGTTGGAGTCGGAGTCGGCCATTGCCTGTTGTGTTGATGTAGTCCCCGAGCCGGCTGCAATAATCCCCGGGCCGAGTTCCGAATTCCTCGGGCCGGGTGCGACTATGGCAGTCCCTGGGCCGCCTGTTGGAGTCCCCGCGCCACCTGCTTGGTTTCCCAAGTCGGATCCGACTGCGTTGGGGTCAGGCGACACGAAGATGGAATCAGATTCTGGAGACGGCTTGATAGACGGCTTGAGGAGGCGGTGGAGAGAAACGCCGGCTGGTATGGCTTGCCGGGTGGATCCTACTCATGCCAGGTCATCTACTTGCATGTTGTCGGCACGTCGTACATGAAGGAACTCACATCCTTCAAAATATCCATTGATTTGCTGGACGAGGAAACGATAGCTCGCCATGTTTGCGTCTTTGGCGTCCCAGTCACTGGATGACTGTTCGACCACCAAATCCGAGTCGCCGTAGAACAGGATCCGGCGGATGCCGAGCTCTTTGGCTAGCCGAAGCCCGTGTATGAGCGCCTCGTACTCGGCCACATTGTTGGAGGCGGCAAAATGAATTTGCTATGTATACTTGAGCTTGTCACCTTTGGGAGAGGTGAGGACGATGCCGGCTCCCAAGCCGGGGTGCATCTTCGACCCATCGAAGTGCATCCTCCACTCGGCCGGATGCATCCCGGCTGCCTATGATCTCGGCGAGCGGGGCAGTACACACGACTGTGATGGGGTGCTCTTGAAAATAGGGCTTGAGCTTCTTGGCAGCGAAGTACACACCGTAGCACATCTTCTGGTAGTGTGAGTAGTTCTGCTTCGAGGTGGATAAGACTTCGCTTAAATAATACACCGGCCTCTGAACCGGCTGAGCCCGGCCTTCTTCTGGGCGCTCCACTACAATGACAGTGCTGACCACCCGGCTAGTAGCGGCAATGTAAAGGAGCATGGGCTCCTTTTCAGCCGGTGCCGCCAAGATAGGCGGCGTGGTCAGCATCTTCTTTAGCTCATGGAAGGCTTGGTCCGCCTGGTCGTTCCACTTGAAATGAGTGGACTTCTTCATGGGTCGGTAGAGGGGGAGGGCTTTCTCTCCGAGCCGGTTGATGATGCGGTTCAGGGAAGCCAAGCATCCGGTGAACTTCTCGACATCCCGCAGCTTGGTGGGAATCTCCATTCTCTCTATGGCCTTGATCTTCATTGGGTTGCACTCGAAGTCGCGTTCGGAGACCAGGAAGCCTAGGAGCTGGCCAGCTGGTACTCCGAACATGCATTTCTCGGGGTTGATCTTGATTTCGAATCGGCGCAAGTTTTCTAATGTTTCTCTGAGGTCTTCCAGCAAGGTGCCGCGCTTCTCCGTCTTCACTACAATATCGTCTACATAGACGTGGGCATTTCTGCCGAGCTGCTTGAGGAGGCATTTCTGCATGCAACGCTGAAAAGTGGCACCGGCATTTCTCAAGCCGAATGTCATAGTCAGGTAGCAGAAGGCTCCGAATGGTGTGATGAAGGCGGTTTTCAGGCGGTCAGCTGGATCCAACTTTATCTGGTGGTAGCCTGAGTAAGCAGCCAAGAAGCTCAACAACTCGCATCCGGCTGTGGAGTCTATTACTTGATCAATCCTTGGCAAGGCGAAGGGATCTTTGGGGCAAGCCTTGTTGAGGCTAGTGTAGTCTATACACATGCGCCACTTGTTATTTTTCTTCAGCACGAGGACCGGGTTGGCGAGCCACTCTGGGAAGAAAACTTCCATAATGAAGCCGGCTGCCAGAAGCCGGGCTATCTCTTCTCCTACAATCCTTCTCTTCTCCTCCGATAGTCGGCGGAGAGGCTGTTTGACTGGTTTCGCACCTTCTCGGACATGTAGCTTGTGCTCGGCGAATTCCTTCGGCACACCCGGCATGTCCTTGGGGGACCATGCGAAAATGTCCCGATTCTCATGGAGGAAATCGGTGAGCTCGCCTTCCTATTTGATGTCTAGGCTTGCCCCGATGGTGGCAAACCTTTCTAGGTGATCTGGGTCCATAGGTACCCTCTTTGTTTCTTTGGCCGGCTGAAAAGAACCTTGGGCACCACATTCCTTGGAGTCGGGGGACAGGGCCGGCTGCTTGCCGGCCATGGCCACGACTCGGTCCAGTATCTTCTTCTCTTCAGCAATTACAAGGGACTCGGCCAGCCGACTGCTGGCAGCCGCACACTCAGAGGATTTCTTGTAGTCTTCGGCTATGGTGATGATGCCCTTGGAACTTGGTATCTTCATCTTGAGGTAGGCATAATAGGGTACAGCCATGAACTTGGCCAGGGAAGGTCGGCCAAGCAACGCGTGGTAAGGGCTCTCTAGATCCACCACTTCAAACCACACAGCCTCTTGGCGGAAAAGATCCTTGTCCCTGAAGAGGAAATCTATCTTGATCTTGCCGATTGGGGAGCAGGACAAGCCAGGTACGATGCTATGGAACACAGTCCGACTGGGCATGAGCTGCTTTGTCTTGATGCTCAGCTTCTCCATGGTGTCATGGTATAGGATATTGATGCTGCTTCCACCATCTATCAGCACGCGGGAGAAACAGACATCTGGGTTGTGGGCCGCCCGGCTAATAGGCCTTTCTGACCAGTGCATGAAATCTGGGTTGGGGGCGACTGCGTTGACTTCTTGGTTTTGTCGGCATCGGCTACGCCGATCTTCTGGCTGGCTTGTAAAGACGACGTAGGCGGCATGCTCGTCGGGGTACTCGTCTTGAACTGCCCGACCGCTGGTCGAGCGGCCGGCTGCGGAGGAGCCGGAGGTGGATGACCAGCAGGCGGAGGTGGCGCCATCCCCTCACCCTTGGAGATCCGTGTGAGCCAATGGCATTTTCTGGTCGTGTGGTTTGAAGGCTTTGCACCACTGTGAAACTTGCAGGGGGCATCAAGTGCTTGCTCATAGGAGAAAGTCGGCTGCCAAGCCGGCCTGCCGCCCTTCTGCTTCTTGGGTGTGGGCCGCCCTTCGAGTTGTTCGTCTTTGACTGTGGCCACCTGCCGACTGGTGGAAGGTGGCAGGGGAGCCTTGCGCTTGTGGTCGTTCTGGTACGGGCGTCGGCCGGACTCTCTAGCCAGCGTCTTGGGACTTGGAGCGAGCACCTTCCCGGAGGCATCTACTCGGAGCTCGGTCTTCATTGAGGAATCGGCCATGGCGTATTTGTCGGCTATGACCGGCAGCTCGTCAAGCGTAGTCGGCTCGTCGCAGAGGAGTCGGTGCTTGAGGAGGGTGCCTTCTCGGCACCCGACTGTGAAGTACTCTATAGCTTGAACCTCGTGCACTCCCTCACAGGAATTGCGGAGCTCGGCCCAACGCGTGAGGTAGTCGCGAGTCGATTCGTTGGGCCCTTGGACACACAAGGAGAGCTGTCAGGGCTTGGGAGCCCGCTTGTAGGAGCTGGTGAAGTTGCGTATGAAGGCTTCAGTGAAGTCTAGCCAGCTGTTGACACTCTAAGGCTTGAGGCTGTTGAGCCAGGTGCGCGCCGTGCCTTGGAGCATGAGGGGCACATTGTAACACCCCGGAAATGACTTTCCCAATATGTATTCCAACTCTTGCCGTTTGCGGCCTTATGTTATTTTATTTTCTTGGGTTCGGGTTTTCGTCTCCGTGTGTTGTTGTCATTGTCATGCATCTAATATCATGTCATCATGTGCATTGCATTTGCATACGTGTTCATCTCATGCATTCGAGCATTTTCCCCGTTGTCCGTTTTGCATTCCGGTGCTTCGTTCTCCTCCGGTGGTCATTTCTACCTTTCTTTCATGTGTGGGGATTAAACATTTCCGGATTAGACCGAGACTTGCCAAGCGGCCTTGGTTTACTACCGGTAGACCGCCTGTCAAGTTTCGTACCATTTGGACTTCGTTTGATACTCCAACGGTTAACCGAGGGACCGAAAAGGCCTCGTGTGTGTTGAAGCCCAACACCCCTCCAATTTGGCCCAAAACCCACCAAAACCTGCTCCATCATCTAGAGCGTTCGATCACGATCGCGTGGCCGAAAACCGCACCTCATTTGGACTCTCCTAGCTCCCTCTATGCCTATATATACCTCCCCCATTCCAAATCTCGGATCCCCTCTCTCTAAACCCTAAAAAAAATCCCGTCCACCGCACCGGACGTGTCCTAACGGAGCCGGACAACGTCCGCCCACCACCGCCGCCCAACCTCATTCTGCCACGTGGCAGGGCGCGTGCCCACATCACCGCTGGCCCGGGCAGGCCCGCACCGGGCCCTCCAAGCCCATCGGGCGCCGCTGCCCTTTGCCCGTCGATCCCGTCCGCCCACCGCCCGGATACCTCGCCACGCCGCCGCGGGACCGCGCCAGCCGCCGCCCCGCGCTCGCCGGTCACCGAGCTCCTCCGCCCCGGGGCCTTCGTCGCTGGCCATCGCCCCGGCCACCGCGCCGCCGCAAGGCCCCGCCGCCGACGCCGCCCCGCTCCGGCCTCCTCCTCCCCTCACTCCGGCGAGTTCTTCCACTGTTCCGGCGAGATCTCGGCAAACCTCGGGAGACGTGCCCCGGATCTGGATCTGGAAGTTTGGATCGGTTGACTTTCTCCCGAAACCCTAGTTCATTTGCTCCTATTCATCGCATCGTAACTTTGCATCCGTAGCTCCTTTTTGGGCATATAGCATATCAAAATGTTCATCTCAGAGAGTACATCATTTCATCTCATTGCATCATTTTCATTTGAGTTCATCTTGATGCCCGAAATTCTGTTAGAAGAGTGCTACTTGAGATAATTGTCAGATCTGCTGCTTCATTTAGATATTTGTCATTTTTGCCATGATTATTGTGTGCATGATATGCCCATGAGCTCTACATATGTTTTGTTAAGGGTTTTGCCATCTTTCCAGAGGTGCAACCCATGTATTTTTGTGATGTGTGTTGTGACTAGCACAAGCTTGCAAAGTGAGGCACTTGGTAATGCTGATTTCAGGGACTTAGCATTTCCACTAAGTCCTTGACCTGTTTATCTCATATGGCCATATGTTCATGTTGTTTCCTAGTGATCCGTGCCTCTTTTGAGGATGATCAGTAAGGATGTTTTGTTAATCTTGTAGTGCTCTATCCATCCATGACTTTTTTTGCAATTATGGAGCACCCTAGCTTGAGTCAATCGAGCTCTACTTTTGTCATTTCGTGAATCTAGGCAGATTGTCTACTTGTTAGCGATTTTGCCGATGATGTTGTAGTTGATCCGTGCATGCTATGTTATTGTTCTTGCCATGTCTAGCTTGAATTTTGTGTATTCTTGATGGGTGTATGCTTAGATTGTCATGACATGCTCTTTAGTGAGTGCATCGAGCTCGTAAACATGCCTACTTGATAACTGTTTTCAGCATGCTCCAGTTTTCACTAAGTCTGAGAACTGATTATGTTTTTGCCATGTTCACATGCTTGCAATTGTATTTTCTGATCCCTTTTGGCTCAAGGTCACTAAGGGACTTTTGTTAAGCTCTTTTAGTAGCTCCATTCCATGCTTTAATTTGCCATGTTCCGGTCCTGTAGCATATAGTTTTGTTGCTCCGAAGAGTGCTACCTGATCTGAAATTCCAGACAAGTGTTAATTTCCCTAAGTCTGAAATCTGTTTACCATATGCATTTTTGTCATGCTTGTTTGAACCTGTTAGTGGATGATTTGGCCATAGCTCAGTGCTAGATTTTTGTTAAGCATCATGAATGCATCCCAGCCATGTATTTTGATGCCATGTTTGGGTGCTGTAGCATGTTCATCTCGTTGCATTTAGATGGCTACTTGCTGTAAATCGCGGAACGTGGTCATATTTAAATTGCTTGCCATTTCCAAACCGTAACTCCGATTCCGGCGTTCTTTATATCGTTTTCAAGCGATTTCATCTCATCTTTCCAGTGGAACACTTGGATTTCCAAGTTGAGGCCAGGTTCATGCATCCCTTGTCAAATCTTGCATATGCATCCCGCATCGCATCCCGCATAGCATACCATCATTGCATCATATTGTTTGAGCTTTGCACGTGGTTAATTGTGTTCCTTTTTCTTGTTTGTCTTGTTTGGGTAGAGCCGGGATATGAGTTCGCTAACGAGGAGCCCGTTGAGTTTTGTTTCGAGGATCCAGTCAACTCTGACAACTTTGCAGGCAAGATGATCATACCCTCGAAATCACTACTATCTTTGCTTTGCTAGATGCTCGCTCTTTTGCTATGCCAATGCTACGATGCCTAGCACTTGCTTTCAAGCCTGCCAAATTGCCATGTCAAACCTCTAACCCACCATGTCCTAGCAAACCGTTGATTGGCTATGTTACCGCTTTGCTCAGCCCCTCCTATAGCGTTGCTAGTTGTAGGTGAAGATTGGAGACCGTTCCTTGTTAGAACATTATTTACTTGTTGGGATATCATTATATTGCCATGTTATCTTAATGCATCTATACACTTGGTAAAGGGTGGAAGGCTTGGCCTCTCGCCTAGTGTTTTGTTCCACTCTTGCCGCCCTAGTTTCCGTCATATCGGTGTTATGTTCCCGGATTTTGCGTTCCTTACGCGGTTGGGTTATAATGGGAACCCCTTGATAGTTCGCCTTGATTAAAACTTTTCCAGCAATGCCCAACCTTGGTTTTACCATTTTCCACCTAGCCTCTTTTTCCCTTGGGTTTCCGGAGCCCGAGGGTCATCTTATTTTAGCCCCCCCTGGGCCAGTGCTCCTCTGAGTGTTGGTCCAAACTAGAGTCCTGTGCAGCGCCCCCTCGGGGAAACTCGAGGTTTGGTTTTAGTTGTATGGAGAGCTCATCTGAGTGTGCCCTGAGAACGAGATATGTGCAGCTCCTATCGGGATTTTTCGGCACATTCGGGCGGTGTTGCTGGTCTTGTTTTAACCTGTTGAAGTGTCTTGAAGAACCGATATACCGAGTCTGATCGGAACGTCTCGGGAGGAGGTCTATTCCTTCGTTGACCATGAGAGCTTGTCATGGGCTAAGTTGGGACTCCCCTGCAGGGTTTTGAACTTACGAAAGCCGTGCCCGCGGTTATGGGTAGATGGGAATTTGTTAATGTCCGGTTGTAGATAACTTGAACCTTAATTTAATTAAAATGAATCAACAGTGTGAGTTACCGTGATGGCCTCTTCTCGGCGGAGTCCGGGAAGTGGACACGGTGTTGGAGTAATGCTTGCCACAGGTTTGCCCTCTTTAGTTATGCGTTCACGCTTTGCCTTCTCTTCTCGCTCTCTTTCGCGAACAGGATAGCCACCATATATGCTAGTCGCTTGCTGCAGCTCCACATATATTTACCTTACCTTACCTATAAGCTTAAATAGTCTTGATCGCGAGGGTGCGAGATTGCTGAGTCCCTGTGGCTCATAGATTACGATTACACCAGATGCAGGGCCTGATGATTCCGCTCCAGGTGACGCGCTTGAGCTCAAGTGGGAGTTCGACGAGGACTCTCAATGATACTATGTGTCTTTCCCTGATGATCAGTAGTGGTGCCCAGTTGGGGTGATCGGAACCATGTCGCCTGTTGGGTTATCTTTTATTTTGGCGTCGTAGTCGGGACATGAGTGTTTGAATGATGTAATGCTATTTATGTACTTGATTGACGTGGCGAGTGTAAGCCAACTATTTTATCTCCCCTTTTATTATCTATATTACATGGGATGTTGTGATGATGGCCTAACTTGCGACATATGCCTTCAATGCGATTATGCCTCTAAGTCGTGCCTCGACACGTGGGAGATATAGTCGCATCGAGGGTGTTACACACATATTTTACGGCAACACGCCTGTTGCCGTTTGCGATGCTAACCGTGGTGGAGTAGTCGATCAACCAAACTTCCGGCTTCACGGAGCCGTTGTATTTGGGCGTGTCTCTTGGGAGCGAGAACCCTTTGGGGAAGGGCTCGTCACGGATGCGGGGGCTGAAGCAAGACGGGCCGACATCATCTTCTTCTTCCAGGGCCAGGGATCGCGCAAGGCGGTCGATCTGGTGGCGGGCATCATTCTCGCCGACTCCTTCGCGGCGACCCAGCCGGCCGCTGAGAGTCAGATGTGTGACAGGCGGCGGGGTAGATTATCTCTCACTACGAGGCGGAGGAGGAGGGGGGTTGCCCCGCCACTCCATGGCTCGAGGGCGGCCCTCTGCGTCACGCTCGATGGAGATTCGAGTCCGGCTGCGGCTGGCAGCCGGCTCTTTTTCTTTTCTTGCGCGGGCGTTGCCCGTGGTCGGTGTTCGGGACGTCGCGCCATGCTCTCGGCACAGTGGAGGACTCTCGGCAGGATGCCGGCTTCATGCCGCTCCGTGGCCACGTCGATAAGTTGCTGGATGCGTCCGATCATGTAGGAGAGCTTGTCAGGTCCCAGCCCATTCAACTCGTCTGCGGCCGCCTGGGCGGCGCGCAAGTTCTCGAGAGGCGTGGCATAGACAGGGCGGTCTGCTCCCAGCATGTCGGCGATAGCCGCGCCATGTTTCTTGATGATGCCGATGCAGCTCGGCCCGTCGGGAGGCGGCGTGCCGAAGGCGGCACGGTCGACCTCGCGTTGGTGAGCCTCGGTGAGGCGTCTCATGGTGGCGAGCTTCTGGCCCTCCGCAACGAGGGCGAGGCGGCGCACCTCCAATGTCTTGGCATCCGCGTCGGCTGGGACGGGGACGGACTAGTCGTGCAGCGCCGTCTGTAGAGGGTCGTGGGCGTTTTCGCCTGAGGGGGCGCCGTGGCTGATGACCAGTACCTCGGTGATGGCATTGCCGCTACTGTCGGCTCGAGGAAGAGGGTCGTTGATGACCACCACGTTGGTGGGGAAGGCGTCAAGGGATGTCGTGTCGGAGTCGACAAGCATCGGGTCGGTGGAGCCAACCGACTCCAAGTCCGTGGCAAGCTCGCCGGAGACGTGGAGTTGGTCGAGGAGGCTGATGAGGTGGCTCTCAAGGCAGTCTGTGCCCGCGTCGGATGCGGGCTCGTCGGAGATGCGAGCCTCGCCAAGAAGATCGGTGAGGCAGCTTGCCGCGCGGGCGTCGACGACGTCTTGCAGCGCGTCAGGGCAAGCGCCATCGGCCGAGCCGGGCTGGCTACGCACATTGGGAAGGAAGAGGGTTCCCATCCAGAATAGGTCTCCGGACGACGGTGCACCTGGCCCCACGGTGGGCGCCAAATGTCGGGTGGTTGGTGCGACATATGCCAATGGATGGCTTATCATTGTCGGAGCCAATAAAACATCGCCGGTGCCTGGAAACGGGATAAGGCGAAGACATGCACGCCGGCGAATCTTACCCAGCTTCAGGGCTCTCCGTGGAGATAACACCCCTAATGCTGCTCTGTGGGGTCTCCGCATGATCACTAGCTCGATGGGTAGCTACAGAATGCTCCTTGAGCTGTTCGATGAAAGGATGAAGGAGGGCAAGGCCAGCCTGCTCCTCTTCTCCTTGTGGTGTCTAAAACTATCGAAAAGAGAGAGCCCTCCTTGCATGGGTGCCCCAGGGGGTTTATATAGTCCTACCCCAGGGGTACAATGGTAATCCGGCTGGGCGCGGGCCCCAGCCGTCTGCGGCTACGCTGGCTGACTTCTCCGCCGACCGATGGGCCCGCCGCCTGGTAGGCCCCGCCGGCTGCCGGCCTTCTGGTCGACAGGTTGGCCCCACCGCTCGAGAGTCTTGTCGGAGGCTGGTTACTGTTGCCTTGCCTCTAGTGACGATGGCTTTGTCGTGGTAAGCATGGCTATAGTGCCGCCGCGTGGTGGCTCATCACTGTAGACTTACCTTCTCTTGTCTCCTTAACGAAGCACCTCCTTGGAGGGAGAGAGCTGGCCGGCTATTGGAAGCCGGCCATACCCTTGGACGACTGTGGGAAGCCTGGCCGCCTTTGGGATCTCCCTGACCGAGGGGGCCCGCCACCCACGGGTCGTACTGACCGCTCGCCGTGGGTGACGTCACGATCATCGTGGCAACAGTGTCGCGCCGGACGGGTGATGGCCGCCCCGTACGGTGCACTATGGCCATGCGTGCGCCGGAATTCGGGGGTGGCAGGCTTTACTGTAGCCACGCCCTGTCTTGTCGCCGTTATGTGGGTGCAGACTCTGAGGGCAAGATCTTAGCCGCCTGCTGAGGGGCCGGCTCCTGGGAGTCGGCCTTTTCATGGCCGGCGTCTGGATGTCGGCCTTCTCGTGGTCTTGCTTCTCAAGGATTTCAGGGCTGGGCCGCCTATGCGTAGCCGGCTTGAGAGGTAGCCAGCTGGGGAAGGCAGCCCCATGTCTTGGACGCTTGGAGGCTTGATCGGCCTATAATTTTTCTGAAGTACCAGGGGAAGCCGGCTAGGCTACCCGTGGTCATTTACTCCGACACACGGGAGCCGGGCAACCCAACTATTGACACAAGACATGATTCGGAGCTGATGCATATAAGGCCAAACTCGCGATGCCGAAGTATGCTATAGAGTTGTTCGGACTTATTGGCAATTTAGTTCATTCCCATATCGAGCCCCTGGCAGGGCGTGTGAAATAGCACAAGGAGCAAAATACAGTTTTTTTAGAGAAAAGTGAATACAGGATATAAATTATATTCACTTGAACTTGAATGACATGCCAATCATTGTTTTGTATATAATAACGCCATGACCCTGGCTATTTGACATGCCAAGGGTTGATGGCTGAGGTAGAAGGCACTTTACAGGCTCGCAATATAGAGAGTATGGTCTAAAAAAGTTGTTTTGGACCTCCTGTCGCACGTCTGTGCCGCCTTTCCTCGATGAAGGGGCTCCTTAAAGGGATTAACTTTTGGATGAATGTACAAACCGGAACTCCGATGGAGTCGGCGAGATGACCAACCTACGAGTCACCTACGATAAAAGGATAATGAAAAAAGAAAAATTCGTCAGAAAAGAATTGGAAAGAAGAGAGTGATAGAAGTACTTGTAGGCCCGTCCATATTATGCCTCCACCGATGCCCATGGTATCTTAAGTGCATAGTTATGTATGCGTGGTATACATTTCGCAGGTGTGAGGTGGGCTGTGGAGGCCGAACTGTTAGTCCACCTCCATAATTGGTCGGTCCTACTGAATCGAGACCGGCGGCTTAATGGCCGACAAGGTATGCGGTTTACTAAGGCCGACTTGTACTCCGGCTGGAGGGAATATAGTATGATCCTCAGTCCGGAGGGAGTATGTCTCATGCTGCTCTGTAGGGCGTGTGTTATGTAGACCATATTCACCGTTTTTACCTCGGGGGGGGGGGGGATTGCTTCTGAACCCCGGTATTTGTTTGGTGAATCTCTTCGTCATCGCTATCATTGGGTGGTCTTTTCCCCTTATGTTCGGTGTTGAGCCTTTCGGCCTGTTTAAAGACCCCAACAACTTCTGTTGGTGTGAGTGGCTGGTTTATCGGGAGTGCCATGAAGCTGGCACGGTCGATCCAATATCTTGTCTAAGGTGGATGGCTCGTCTCTATTTGCCTTGAATGGCTTTTTCCGTTGACCGGGTTTGGGGCCGCTGAATCCGGCGTTGACCGCTGTGTCACGCGTTCTCTCATTATTATTGCGAAGTTTGTGTTTGCTATGTCGTGGTTTGCCATTGCCGTCTCGGACTTCGGAAGTACCCCGATCACTGGCATTGTTGCTTCTACGAGTGAGCCAACTGTCTTCTCCCGCACAAAAGCGGGTCAACAGAGCGGAAAGGGCTGACACGGATTTTGGTTTTTCTTGACCGATGTGGCGGGCGAGCCACTCGTCCCGGACGATGTGTTTGAAGGCCGCTAGGGCTTCCGCGTCCGGACAGTCGATGATTTGGTTCTTTTTAACTAAGAACCTAGTCCAGAGCTTCCTGGCTGACTCTCCGGGATGTTGAACTATATGGCTTGAGTCATCAGTGTTTGGTGGCTGGACATGTGTGCCTTGGAAGTTGTCGCGGAAGGCGTCTTCCAAATCCTCCCAGCTGCCAATAGAGTCTTCGGGCAGACTGTTCAACCAGTGCCGAGCTGGACCTTTGAGTTTTAAGGGGAGGTATTTGATGGAATGAAGGTCATCTCCACGGGCCATGTCAATATGGAGAAGGAAATCCTCAATCCACACCACGGGATCAGTTGTTACATCATATGATTCGATATTCATGGGTTTAAACCCTTCTGGGAATTCGTGCTCCATTACTTTGTCTCTAAAGCAAAGGGGTGTGCGGCGCCTCTATGTTGGGCTACATTGCGACGAAGTTCCGATGGAGTCCGTCTGCGATTTTCGGCCCGGGTGTGACTAGGCTTGTCACGTCCGAATAGATAGCCGTTCTCACGTGTCGGGGCACGTCCTCACGATCCATAGATCGATCTGGTATGTCCGGCTCTATTGTCCAGGTCCTGCCGAAGGTCATATGTGTGACCACGAGCTGTGTTTTCTCTGCCTTTACGGTGAGGAGGGGCAGGCCGGTGTTCGGCTTGAGTTGCCGCTTTGTCCCGACCACGTGGTGGCCGGTTAGCCGCATTGTGCAGCGATGGTATGGGCTCCGGTACCTCGTCATCAAACTGAGGTAGCAATTTGCGCTTCGGGTAACTTTTGACTGGGTGCTTGAGGCCGTATTCTTCGGCTGCTAGGACATCAGTCCATCTATCATTGAGCAGATCTTAGTCAGCTTGAAGCTGCTGCTGCTTCTTTTTCAGGCTCCATGCAGTGGCTATTAGCTGGTGCTTAAAGCGCTCCTGCTCCTGAGGTTCCTCAGGCATGATAAAATCCTCGCTTCCAAGACTCCCTCATCCTTGGAGAGTGGAAGGTAATTAATGTCCTCCGAGTCATCGTTTATGGCTTGTTCGTCAGGGCCAACTTGCCCGTTTTCCCGATCGTCCTGTTCGGCAGTTCGTTCATCGGGATCTTCTCTATTTTCGGCACCGTCTGGAGTGTTGTCCTCTCCTGTGTCCGTATCACCGTTTATTCCATGACGCGACTTAGAGCAGCGCCACTGACGCCGGCATTTTGGTTGTATCATAGGAGGTTTGTCCTCAACTGGATCTGCTTTCTCGTTGTCGTTAGTTCTCTTAGGTGTATCCACCATGTATACGTCGTAGGAAGAGGTGGCTGTCCCGCGTTCGGTAAGCGGCGGGTCTTGGCCCGGTTTCTCATTGGCATCGTCGTCCATACCATCGATGTCTTCGGAGCCGTAGTCGAGCGAGTCGGTTAAGTCTTCAACAGTGTGTATGAAGTGGGCGGTGGGTGGGAAGCAAAATTCTCCGTTATCAAGCTCCAGCTTGAACCGGATAGAGTTCGGCTGTGAGCCCCCCACTAAGGATAGTGCTCTTAACGAGTTTAGCATGTTGCCCAGAGGCGAATGCCGGAAGATGTCCGCGGCACTGAATTTGGTGATCGATGATCGATCATGCTCGATATGCGCGGATGCACATAGTTTGGAACCTGTAGCCGGAGACGGGTCCGTAGTTCCGGTGACATAGATGTCTCTTGAAGTTAAGTCTGTGTGCGGCTCCAATGCTGCTGAGACCGTTGATTCCGTGGCGTGGTTGAGCTTGCTGTCTTTGGATGGAGTAATCTGCTCCGGATCTATGGCTGGAGCAGCTACAGGTACTAACTCCTGCATGTGGACCGATGACAGATTTAGGTCATGTTCATCGTGGTGGCAGAGAGCGGCTGACGTGGTCTCGAGTCCGTCAAAGATCAAGTCTCCACGGATATCTGCGACGTAGTTCAAGTTTCTAAATCTGACCTGGTGGCCAGGGGCATAGCTTTCGATCTGCTCCAGATGGCCAAGCGAGTTGGCCCGCAGTGCGAAGCCGCTGAACACGAAGATCTGTCCGGGGAGGAAGACTTCTCCTTGGACAGCATCGTTGTAGATGATTGAAGGAGACATCAAACATTTTGAGGACGGCACAGTGGAACTCTCAATGAAAGCACCAATGTCAGTGTCAAAATCGGCGAATCTTGGGTAGGGGGTCCCGAACTGTGCGTCTAGGATCGATGGTAACAGGAGACGAGGGACACAATGTTTACCCAGGTTCGGGCCCTCTCTATGGAGGTAATACCCTACTTCCTGCTTGATTGATCTTGATGAATATGGGTATTACAAGAGTTGATCTACCACGAGATCGTAATGGCTAAACCCTAAAAGTCTAGCTAGACTATGACTATGGTTATCCGGATCTACATACCTAGCCCTCCGGTTTATATAGACATAGGGGGGGTCTAGGGTTACACAAGGTCGGTTACAGAGAAAGGAATCTTCATAGTTGTTCGCCAAGCTTGCCTGCCATGCCAAGGAGAGTCCTGTCGAACACAGGTAGGGTCTTCAGTCTTCGTATCTTCACCGCCCATCAGTCCAGCCCATATCCAATAGATTGGACACCCGAGGACCCCTTAGTCCATGACTCCCTCACCTGGGCTCATCATCGCTTCCTCATAGTTCGTAGGTTCGTCATGGTCTAGTAACATGACTTCCAGGAATAGGGTTACCGTACCACTCTAATACATCTCCAACCTATATGTAATTTTTGATTGTTCCATGCTATTATATTATCTGTTTTGGTTGTTTAATGGGCTTTAATATGCTCTTTTATATTATTTTTGGGACTAACTTATTAACCGGAGGCCCAGTGCCAGTTTTTTTGCCTATTTTAGAGTTCCACAGAAATGGAATACCAAACGGAGTCGAAATGGAATGAAACCTTCACGATGATATTTCTTGGACCAAAAGCAAACCAGTAGACTTGGAGTTGAAGTCTGGAACACCACGAGGTGGCCACGAGGCAGGAGGCCGCGCCCAGGGGGGTAGGCACGACCCACCCTCGTGGGCACCTCGTAGCTCCATCGACGTACTTCTTTCGCCTATATATACTTTTATACCCTAGATCGATCGCACAGAGCCACGAAACCACTTTTCCACCACCGCAACCTTATGTACCCATCCAGGGGCCTTTTGCGGCGATCTACCGGAGGGGGAATCAATCACGGAGATCCGATGAATTGTGGGTTTATGAACAAGATTATCCATGAATATTATTTCGTTCTTCTCTGAATTCTTATATGCATGATTTGATATCTTTGCAAGTCTCTTCGAATTATCGGTTTAGTTTGGCCTACTAGATTGATCTTTCTTGTAATGGGAGAAGTGCTTAGCTTTCGGTTCAATATTGCGGTGTCCTTTCCCAGTGACAGTAGGGGAAGCAAGGCACATATTGTATTGTTGCCATCGAGGATAAAAAGATGGGGTTTATATCATATTGCTTGAGTTTATCCCTCTACATCATGTCATCTTACTTAAAGCGTTACTCTGTTCTTATGAACTTAATACTCAAGATGCATGCTGGATAGCGGTCGATGTGTGGAGTAATAGTAGTAGATGCAGAATCGTTTCGATCTACTTGACACGGACGTGATGCCTATATTCATGATCATTTCCTTAGATATCTTCATAACTATGCACTTTTCTATCAATTGATCGACAGTAATTTGTTCACCCACCGTAATACATGCTATCTTGAGAGAAGCCACTAGTGAAACCTATGGCCCCCGGGTCTCTTTCTTATTATATTGCATCTATTTTATTTACATCTCATCTCATTTACTATTTTGCAATCTTTACTTTCCAATCTATATAACAAAAATACCAAAAATATTTATTTTACTATCTCTATTAGATCTCACTTTTGCGAGTGACCGTGAAGGGATTGAAAACCCCTTTATCGCGTTGGTTGCGAGGTTCTTGATTGTTTGTGCAGGTACTAGGTGACTTGTGCATTGTCGCCTACAGGATTGATACCTTGGTTC
Organism: Triticum urartu; assembly: GCF_056163025.1. Classification (NCBI taxonomy): domain Eukaryota; kingdom Viridiplantae; phylum Streptophyta; class Magnoliopsida; order Poales; family Poaceae; genus Triticum; species Triticum urartu. Next base: position 154,085,919 of record NC_141877.1, on the reverse strand, counting down.
TCAAAAACTGAGGGAAATACTTATGCTACTTTGCTGCATCACCCTTTCCTCTTCAAGGGAAAACCAACGCATGCTCAAGAGGTAGCAAGAAGGATTTCTAGCGCCGTTGCCAGGGATATCTACGCCAATTCAAGAAATACCAAGTACCCATCATAAACTCTTCTTCCTCGCATTACATTATTTGCCATTTGCCTCTCGTTTTCCTCTCCCCCACTGCACAATTTTCCCTTTTCTTTCGCCCCTCTTCTGTTCGATCTTGTGTTACCATGTGCTTTCTTTTTGCTTCCATCGTCGCTTGCTAAGAGTTTATGGATCCCCATCCACTTGCTAACCTTTTTAAAGGATCCAATTATGATGAACCTATTGCTAGTGAGTTGAGTGCACTAGATTATATTTATGGAGTTTTGCTTGAAATCCGTGAATCTGGAAATTGTGATGAAGTGCTTTATAAAGTGATTCACAATAGATCTTTGAATGAAAATCATGATTGCAATGATGTTATAAATTATATTAATGTCAATTGTGCTAATAATATGCAAAACCCTAAGCTTGGGGATGCTAATTTTGCTATGTCTACTACTTGTTGCAATGATCATGATTGGGGTGATTCTTCTTATGATCTTGAAAATTTATTTAAGCCCCACGATGAATATGAGATTGATAATAATTCTTGCAATAATACTGAAAGTGGTTTTGGAAGAGTGTTAACTTTAGATCCCACATATTTGGATAATGTTCAATCTTATGAAGTTTTTGATAAAAGTGGGTTCGGAGAGGTCATGACTTTATTTTATGATAATCCCACTATTTCGGAAGAGTGTCAACTTTGCATGCATGTGGATCATGAAGAGAAAATTTTATGTGATAGTTATATTGTTGAAATTGATTTTTATCCTACATGTAATTATTATGATAGAGGAAAATCTGGTTGTCAAAATTTTCATGTTACAAAATTACCTCTCGTTAGGTTGAGATTGCTATTGTTTCTTTCTTCTTCCTTGCATATGGTGGTTTTTGATTGTCTTGATAATTTGTTTGCTTATGAAATCCCTATGCATAGGAAGCATGTTAGACTTAAACTTGTTTGTCATATGTTTGATGATGATCTCTTTGTGCTTCAATTCTTGTCTTTCATGTTAGCATCATTGAAATCTCAATGCCTAGCTAGGGGCGTTAGACGATGCCGCTTGTTGGGAGGCAACCCAATTTTATTTTTGTTCTTTACTTTTTGTTCCTGTTTAGTAACAAATAACTCATCTAGCTTCTGTTATGATTGTGTTTTTTATGTTTTAATTAGTGTTTGTTCCAAGTAAAGCTTTTAGGGTCTTCTTGGGTGATTGTTGTTTGATCTTGCTGATAAAAACAGAAAGTATGCGCTCATGAAAATAATTTTTATTTTTTACCAGAGAGCGATAAAATACCAATTCCAACTGCAGTAGATTAAAATACTAATTATACTAGTTGTCTTAATTTTTCAGAATTTTTGGAGTTACAGAAGTATTCGAAACCTCCAGATTGCTACAGACTGTTATGTTTTTGACAGATTCTGTTTTTCTCATGTTGTTTGCTTATTTTGATGCATCTATGGCTAGTATCGGGGGTATGAACCATAGAGAAGTTGGAATACAGTAGGTTTAACACCAATATAAATAAAGAATGATTTCATTACAGTACCTTAAAGTGGTGGTTTATTTTCTTATACTAACGGGGCTCATGAGATTTTCTGTTGAGTTTTGTGTTGTGAAGTTTTCAAGTTTTTGGGTAAAGATTTGATGGATTTTGGAATAAGGAGTGGCAAGATCCTAAGCTTGGGGATGCCCAAGGCACCCCAAGGTAAAATTCAAGGACAACCAAAAGCCTAAGCTTGGGGATGCCCCAGAAGGCATCCCCTCTTTCGTCTTTGTCTATCGGTAACTTTACTTGAGGTTATATTTTTATTCACCACATGATATGTGTTTTGCTTGGAGCGTCTTGTATGATATGAGTCTTTACTTTTTAGTTTAGCACAATCATCCTTAATGTACACACCTTTTGGAAGAGACACGTATGAATCGGAATTTATCAGAATACTCTATGTGCTTCACTTATATCTTTTGAGCTAGATAATTTTGCTCTAGTGCTTCACTTATATCTTTTGAGCTAGATAATTTTGCTCTAGTGCTTCACTTATATCTTTTTAGAGCACGGTGGTGGTTTTATTTTATAGAAATTATTGATCTCTCATGATTCACTTATATTATTTTGAGAGTCTTTTAGAACAGCATGGTAATTTGCTTTGGCTATAAAATTAGTCCTAATATGATGGACATCCAAGATGGGTATAATAAAAACTTTCATATAAAGTGCATTGAATATTATGAGAAGTTTGATTCCTTATGATTGTTTTGAGATATGAAGATGATGATATTAGAGTCATGCTAGTTGAGTAGTTGTGAATTTGAGAGATACTTGTATTAAAGTTTGTGATTCCCCTAGCATGCACGTATGGTGAACCGTTATGTGATGAAGTCGGAGCACGATTTATTTTTTGATTTTCTTCCTTATGAGTGGCGGTCAGGGATGAGCGATGGTCTTTTCCTACCAATCTATCCCCCTAGGAGCATGTGTGTAGTACTTTGTTTCGATAACTACAGATTTTTGCAATAAGTATGTGAGTTCTTTATGACTAATGTTGAGTCCATGGATTATACGCACTCTCACCCTTCCACCATTGCTAGCCTCTCTAGTACCGCACAACTTTCGCCGATACCATAAACCCACCATTTACCTTCCTCAAAACAGCCACCATACCTACCAATTATGGCATTTCCATAGCCATTCCGAGATATATTGCCATGCAACTTTCCACCATTTCGTTTATTATGACACGTTCCTTCATTGTCATATTGTCTTGCATGATCATGTAGTTGGCATCATATTTGTGTCAAAGCCACCTTCATAATTATTTCATACATGTCACTCCTGAATCATTACATATCCTAGTACACCGCCGGAGGCATTCACATAGAGTCATATTTTGTTCTAAGTATCGAGTTGTAATTCTTGAGTTGCAAGTAAATGAAAGTGTGATGATCATCATTATTAGAGCATTGTCCCAGTGAGCAAAGGATGATGGAGACTATGATTCCCCCACAAGTTGGGATGAGACTCTGGACAAAAAAGGAAAAAAGAGGCCATAAAAAAAGAAAAAGGCCCAAATAGAAAAATGAGAGAAGAAGAGAGAATGACAATGCTACTATCCTTTTTCCACACTTGTGCTTAAAAATAGCACCATGATCTTCATGATAGAGAGTCTCCTATGTTGTCACTTTTAATATACTAGTGGGAATTTTTCATTATATAGCTTGGCTTGTATATTCCAATGATGGGCTTCGTCAAAATGCCCTAGGTCTTTGTGAGCAAGCAAGTTGGATGCACACCCGCTTAGTTTCTTTTCGAGCTTTCATACACTTATAGTTCTAATGCATCCGTTGCATGGCAATCCCTACTCACTCACATTGATATCTATTGATGAGCATCTCCATAGCCCGTTGATACGCCTAGTTGATGTGAGACTATCTTCTCCATTTTGTCTTCTCCACAACCACCATTCTATTCCACCTATAGTGTTATGTCCATGGCTCACGCTCATGTATTGCGTGAGGATTGAAAAAGTTCGAGAACATCGAAAGTATGAAACAATTGCTTGGCTTGTCATCGGGGGTTGTGCATGACTAAATATTTTGTGTGGTGAAGATAGAGCATAGCCAGACTATATGATTTTGTAGGGATAGCTTTCTTTGGCCATGTTATTTTGAGAAGACATGATTACTTTGTTAGTATCAATACAAAAAAAGGCACATCTGTGACATTTTGGGCCGAACAAATTTTTTTCCTGTCATACTAATGACACTTCTATGACGATAATTGTGACAAAACCCGGTATCATCATAGATGTGGTGGGCTCCTACTTCTGTGACAAAAAATCATGACAGAAAATGGGCTTTTCTTCCTAGGCGGGCCAGAGACGCAGCTGCATGACATTCTTTGGGCCGTCCATGACGGAAAAAACTGTGGTAGAAGCGAGGGCGAGGAAAATATCAGGGTGTTCCCGGTTACGGTGGGTGGTCGGGGACGAGCGATGCATGGAGGTTTGCGCGTTTCTCTCGTACACGCACGCGCGTGGGTGCGAGGTGTTGGGCTCTAACTGAACCCGAGCGAGGCGTTCGCCTACTGAACCCGAGCGATTGCACTGTAGGCTACGCGTTACTCAACCCGATCGAGCGATTCCTTCGCTACTGCTGCTAACTGAAGCCGATCGATGCTGCCTCTGGATGAACAGTGAGCGTTGCTGGGGGTTGGATGAGCAGTTCCCAGTGGGGTGGATGAACAGGATCCCGTGGTGTTGCCTCTGGACGAACAGGACCCCGATCGATCGAGCCGGTTGGGGCTGGATGAACAGGACCCCGTGGAGGGCTGGATGAAAAAGATGACCCCGTAGAGGGCTGGATGAACAGTAGACGGTGGAGGGCTGGATGAACAGTAGATGGTGGAGGGCTGGATGAACAGTAGCCGGTGGAGGGGTGGTTGAACAGGAGCCCGTGTGGAGAGGGCTGGTTGAACAATATCCGGTGGAGTAGCGCGTGGTGGAGGCTGGATGAATAGGAGCCCGTGGATGAACAGTCGCAGGTGGAGGCTAGAGGAGGTCGACGGTGGATGAACAATAGCCCATGGAGGCTATAGGGGGTCGACGGTGGAGATGAACAATATCCTGTGGAGTCCCCTTTTGCGGTACGCCACACCCCTCCCGATGAACAGGACCCCCATTTCGACTGTAGAACTCCAACACAAGTCCGTTTCCTCCGTTTTGCGGTACGCCACACCCCCCCGATCAACAGGACCCCGTTTCGATCGTAGGAGGTCCGTTTCCTCTATTTTGCGCTACGCCAGACCCCTCCCGGTGAATAGGATCCCATTTTGAACGTGGTCGGTCAAACACAAGGTCGTTTCCTTCATTGTGCGGTACGCTAGATCTTGTTTCCATCGGCTATTCCGTCCAAGCCCTCCCAATGAACACGACGACACATTCCGTTCCGACCCAGTCGGTTGGCTCCCCATGAGCACGACGATGACGTTGTTTCTGTTCCGACCCATCCATGTACACGAGCTCTGGCCGTACGTATGTGCGAGTAGGCATTCGATACCCTGCCTGTATGTACGTACGTTGCCGTATTTTCTTTCTTGCACACTGGCCGGTGTACGTACGTGTACATGCTACGTGCGTGCCTCTACTACGACACGTGTGTCGGTGTCAAAACCGGCGGATCTCGGGTAGGGGGTCCCGAACTGTGCGTCTAAGGTCAATGGTAACACGAGACTGGGGACACGATGTTCTACCCAGGTTCGGGCCCTCTCTATGGAGGTAATACCCTACGTCCTGCTTGATTGATCTTGATGAATATGAGTATTACAAGAGTTGATCTACCACGAGATCGTAATGACTAAACTCGAAAAGTCCAGTCAGGCTATGATTATGAGGATTCGGCCTATCTACGGACCTAGCCCTCCGATTTATATAGACACGGGAGGGATCTAGGGTTACACAAGGTTGGTTACATAGAAAGGAATCTACATAGTTGGCCGCCAAGCTTGCCTTCCACATGAAGGAAAGTCCCATCCGTACACGGGTGAAGTCTTCGGTCTTCGTATCTTCACAGCCCATCAGTCCGGCCCATGGCTAACAGGCCGGACGCCCGAGGACCCCTTAGTACAGGACTCCCTCAGTAGCCCCCGAACCAGTCTTCAATGACGAGGTGTTTGGCACATAGATTATCTTCGCCATTGCAAGGCGGGTTCCTCCACAGATGACTTCCGAGTAGTGTGTTCGGCCTTCCATTTAATGTTGTACCCCTCGGCTTCTGTGCATCAACAACTTCAGTTTCAACTTGTCGAGCGAATGCGAGAGGTCGGGGTATTTTTTGTATATACCACCCTGACCGTACCACAAAGGTGCATATTTAAAGAGAATAGATCTCAGATCCATTCCACACCCCATGAAAAATCCTCAGAGCTCGCTAAGAAAAAACCACCCCAACATGGCTAGCGCTCCGAGCTCTTCCTCTTGTCCCCACGGCTCCAAAAAAGGTGATTGGGAGAGATTTTCTGTATCCCACAGTCAGCTGGCGAAGCTGCAAATACAGGGCTTTCTTCCCCCCGCGGACTTGGTCCCCGTACGAGCAGGGATGACGTCCATCAAGGGCGGGGCTCAAACGAAGAATTCCCCAATCCGTCCAGGGAGAACGAGTATGCTTCGTCCCCTTCTTGTTAAGAGGTGTCGGATTTCCGATCCATCCCTTCCTCCGAGGTCTGCTGGAGTATTACGGCCTTCAACTGCACAGTCTCACTCCCACCTCTATCCTTCATATTGCGGGTTATGTCGCTCTATGTGAGCTATTCCTGGGCTGCGAGGTGAAAGTGCGTTATATCGACTAGAGGGGGGTGAATAGGCGATTTTTATGAAAGTTTTCAAAACATGGGAGTTTTGAAGACAAACGATAGAAATGAACCTATAACCATGCAGCGGAAGGTACACTACCCTAGACAAGCCATAGTCAAGTATTCAATGAAGTGAAAGCACAAAGACTAACAACAGCTAAGCAGTACGGATCAGGATGGAAGATAATATGAAACCAATCTGAACAAACAGTCACACAGTGAAGACAAATGGACAATGCAAATAGGCAATGACTTCACAAGGACCAACTGTAAATAAAGAAATGGGAAGGATAGAACCAGGGAGCTTGGTGAAGACAAAGGTTTGGTAGACCAGTTCCAACTGCGGTGACAGTGGTACATTTGGTTAGGGCGGCTAGGTATTTAAACCTGAGGACACACAGTCCCGGACACCCAGTCCTGAACACGGAGCTCAGGACACTCAGTCCTCACCATATTCCCCTTGAGCTAAGGTCACACAGACCTTGCCCAATCACTCTGGTCAGTCCTCAAGGTAGACTTCCAAACCTTCACATACTTTGTTTACCGGCGATCCACAATGACTCTTGGATGCTCAGAACACGACGCCTAACCGGCTGGAGGATTCACAGTCCTCAAGTGTAATAAGTCTTCAGATCACACAGACAGGAAGACTTAGGTGATGCCTAACACTCTTTGGCTCTGGGTGTTTAGCGCTTTATCCTCGCAAGGAATTCTCTCTCAAAGGCTTCGAGGTGGGTTGCTCTCAAACGACAAAGGCCGTGCACTAACTCTGAGCAGCCAACCGTTTATGGTTGTAGGGGGTGGGCTATTTATAGCCACTAGGCAACCCGACCTGATTTGTCCGAAATGACCCTTGGTCACTAAGGAACTGACACGTGTTCCAACGGTCAGATTTCAAACACACACGGCAACTTTACTTGAGCTACAAGCAAAGCTGACTTATCCAGCTCTGGACAAGATTTGCTCTCATAGTCTTCACTTGAAGACATAGGATTTTGGTTAAGCATCACTTCAGTCATTTTGACTGGTTCACTTGGACCCCACTTAACAGTACGGTGGTTCCTATGACTCAACAAAGAAGAAAAAGAACGACGAAAGAACTAAGTCTTCGCGCTCCATAGTCTTCATGCGATGTCTTCTCTCATCATAGTCTTCAATGTGAATGTCTTCACATACCACCTTTGACTTCAATGTCTTCTTACATTTTTAGGGGTCATCTCTGGTAGGAAAACCGAATCAATGAGGGACTTCTACCTGTGTTATCCTGCAATTCTCACAAACACATTAGTCCCTCAAGTAGGTTTGTCGTCAATACTCCAAAACCAACTAGGGGTGGAACTAGATGCACTTACAATCTCCCCCTTTTTGGTGATTGATGACAAACTAGTTGAAGTTTTCAACGGGGAATAAAATATGTGAAATTGTAAAGGATAGGGGATTGTCATCATAAGTGGAAAAGGCTCCCCCTGAAGATGTGCATATAAGTAATTTTCTTTTGGTATGCAAATGCACATGGCAGGTTGTACTTGTGGAGATCCTCTTCAACTTATGATGACAATTCATCATGCAAGAAAAGTATGTGAAGATAATGACATGCATAATGAAAAATGGACGTCTGCAAAATGATCTGCAGAATTTATCGTCGCACATGCGGAATTTATCATCGCATCACAGAATAGCAAATAAGTAGCAGACGACCATCGAGTTTAAGTGTTACAACTCAAAGAACCAAATGTATCGAAAATGAGAGTTGTAAGCACTTGGCAAAAGTAGCAAAAAGTAAAGCAACCACCCATATGGACCCGCTTGAAGACTATCAACTCATATGCTTCTCCCCTTTTTGTCAGTGTGGACCAAAAAGGTTTGAAGACATAGAGCGCCTACTCGTTCCCATGAGGTGCAGGCGAGGCAGCAGGGTCCTCGGTGAGATCAGGTGGTGCAAAGGAACTTGGTGCAGTGTCGATTTGCGTCGAAGGTGGTGAAGTAGCATCGTCTTCATCATTGATGACACGTGCATTCACTGTTGCAGCAGAGGAGGAGAACTCAGAGTCTTCAAGAGATGGAGTACGCCGCAGCAAGGTCCTTCTTGGAGGTGTTGAGTCAAACTTGAAGCGTTCAGGGAAACCGTCCTCTTGAAGATCATCTTCAGAACACATAAGCGTCAGCCCTTTCCATGTACGCCGACAAGTTTGATAGGCGACAAAGGCATTCTTGGTGGCAAGGTTGCAAATCCTGTTTACGTCCACCAAGCGGCTTTGCATTTGGCGCTTCAGCCAGTCATGATGCTTATCCTGTTTCTGATGAAGGGCAACCAGAAGCTCTCAATCATTGAGAACACAGGATCGCTTCTTGGGCCGTTGTGCAATGGTGCTTTCAGTGGCTTCAGTGAGGGCACGATGAGGTGCACGGGTAGTACAGGCCAGAGGATAGACACGAGTGACTGCTGGGTCGCCTTCAATGTGTTGAGATAAACTTTGCTTATCAGCATTCTGAAGACTAAGGGGCTCCTTGGCAAGCTCTGGATAGATGGCTTCAACTGACATGTCGACGTCAGGCAGAAAAATCCGATGATTGCGAGCAGAGGGCTGATAGGTGACAGCTGAGTGTAGTTTGATCAGACGCATAATCCATGGGGCGTAAAACTTCAAGCCAAAGAGATCAGATCCGGATGCAGCAAGTTGGCGTATGAAGAAGTCTTGTGCATTGAAGCTTTTGCCGTGAAGAATATGGAAGACCAAAGTCTTCATTGCACCTTCCAGCTTTGCATGTGGAGAATGTCCTTTGACGGGCCAGAGAGTTCGCCTTATGATGTGATAGATAGTGCGTGGCAGATACTCAAGGTCTTCAACAAAGAACTCCTTAGGATATTCAGCATCTGGAGGCAAAGGCTTCATCATGCTAAGCATCTGACTCATGTTGGGTTCAGGCTTGTGAAAAATGCTTTCCATAGCAGCATTGTGAAGCTGACAACCAGGTTCATAAACATCTCCTGGAGTGGGCAGGCCAGTGAGCTCAATGATATCAAAGGCTTTGGCTTCGTGATGAACATTGCCTGTCATCTACTCAAGGACCCAAGTCTTCGGATCCCTGTTGTAGCCACGAATATGAAGTGTGGCATAGAATTGGAGCAACAATTCTTTGTTCCAGTGCTCCTTGTTAGTGATGAACTGCAACAAACCAGATTCTCTGAAGCAATCCAGCGCTTCTTCCAAATAGGGCAGACCAGTTATGGCTTCAGCGTCAAGACGCATATGGGGGAAAATGCAACCTTGATTGTACAAGATGCATGAGTAATAACTGCGCTGCTGATAGCTCCAAAACCGATCAGAAGATATTCTTGCCTTTGAGTAGGGGTTCTTGGCGCTATTGAAGAAGGTGTTGTGTGCTTTCAAGCCATTGATATTGAACGATCCGGGTGCAGATGCAGTGCCTGGAAACCTAGGCAGCCTTGGCATTGGCTTCTGAACCTGAGGCCTGCGCTCGACGTGATAGTCAAATTGGGGACCAGCAGCAGGTGGAGGAACAAGAAGAGGCCATTTGACAGTGATGAGCTGACCATAGTTGTATGCTTGCTCAATAGTATGTGGCCTTGGTGGCGGAACAGGAGCAGTGGCATCAACAGAGGCGTCAGGCTGCACATCTGTTGCAGGTACATCATTGGCTTCATTGGCCTCTGGCACAGTGTTAGGTGCAGGCTCCACAGTGTCTTCAGCCATGACCACATCATTGGCTTCAGTGGTGTTAGTGGTGGCAGCCTCAGGATTCTCAACCTCCACTTGAGGAGATGCAGGGTCGGGCACTGACACGTTCACTTCAGGAACAGCTTCTTCAGTGATGGGGAAAGTAGGGACACGTTCTTCTGCTTGTTTTTCTTCGGCTGATGCAGCCGGATTGTCTTCGGCAACTTTAGCTTCAGACTCGGAAATGTTCACAGTAGGAGTGGCTTTGGGGAACACCTGACGTGCAATAGATTGGTGGTGCACTTCTCCTTCTGAAACGCTCGAAAGAGGGACTTGGGGCCTTGGTCCTTTGCAAAGCCTGCGTAACGCTGGCGACGCCTGAGAGGATGGAGTTGGCTGGGCCTCAAAGTCATCCTCTTCTTGCACTGATGGGGTTGCTTGCAGTTGGGGAGAGCTTGGAGTGTCTTGTCTCTGTGGGTGATCAGCCCGTGATGCATCCTGAGCAGTTGGCGTCAGAGGACGACCAATGCTGATAATTGCCAAGGGCTTGGTGAAGATATCTGCCAATTGCTCTTTAGTGTTGACGTGTATGATATCAATATCTTCCTTCACAACATGATCTCTGAGAAAGTGATGACGAATTTCAATGTGCTTTGTCTTCGAGTGCTGAACTGGGTTGTTGGCAATCTTGATGGCGCTTTCGTTGTCACAGTAGAGTGGTACTTGCTTCAGGTGAATGCCATAGTCTTTGAGTGTTTGCTTCATCCATAGAAGCTGAGCGCAGCAAGATCCAGCAGCAATGTATTCAGATTCAGCAGTGGAGAGAGATACACAGTTCTGCTTCTTTGAAGACCAACATACAAGTGATCGTCCCAGAAAATGACATGTGCATGATGTAGACTTGCGATCCACCTTGTCACCAGCATAATCAGCATCCGAGAATCCAACTAGATCAAACTCTGAGCCCTTTGGATACCATAATCCTAGTGTTGGGGTGTGAGCCAAATATCTGAGAGTTCGCTTCACAGCTAAGTTATGCGATTCCTTTGGTGCCGCTTGGAACCGGGCACACATGCAAACACTAAGCATGATATCTAGCCTAGATGCACATAAATAAAGTAAGGAACCAATCATGGAGCGGTATACCTTTTGATCAAACTCTTTACCATTGTCGTCGGGACCCAGATGATGTTTGGCTGGCATTGGCGTCGTGTAGCCTTTGCAATCTTGCATTCCAAATTTCTTCAGGCAATCTGTGAGGTATTTCTCTTGAGATATAAAGATGCCGTTGCGTTGCTGACGTATTTGAAGACCAAGGAAGAACTTCAGCTCACCCATCATGGACATATGATATTGCTCTTGCATCATATATCCAAACTCGTCAGTGTATTTCTGATTGGTGCAGACGGAGATAATGTCATCCACATATATTTGGCACACAAATAGTTCACCATCATATGTCTTCATGAAGAGAGTGGGGTCGAGGGAACCAGGTTTGAAGCCTTTGCTCTTCAGGAAGTCTTTGAGTGTGTCATACCAAGCCCTAGGGGCTTGTTTGAGGCCATACAGTGCCTTGTTGAGCTTGTACACCATATCAGGATGTTTTGGATCTTCAAAGCCAGGCGGTTGTGCAACATACACTTCTTCATCAATCTTGCCATTGAGAAAAGCGCTCTTCACATCCATTTGATGCAGAAGAATGTTATGATGATTTGCATAGGCCAGTAGTATGCGTATGGCTTCAAGTCTAGCCACAGGAGCAAATGTTTCATCGAAGTCAATCCCTTCAACTTGAGTGTATCCTTGAGCAACAAGACGAGCTTTGTTTCTGATAACTTGACCATGCTCATCTTGCTTGTTGCGATATATCCATTTGGTGCCTATTATATTGTTCTTGCGAGAATCAGGACGCTTAACCAGTTCCCATACATTATTCAGCTCAAACTGTTGAAGCTCTTCTTGCATAGCTTGAATCCATTCAGGTTCCATGAAGGCTTCATCAACTTTCTTCGGTTCAGATATTGAGACAAATGCGAAGTGCCCATAGAAATTTGCTAGATGTGTTGCCCTTGAATGAGTGAGTGGACCTGGTGCATTGATGCTATCAATTATTCTCTCAATCTGTACTTCATTTGCAACACGAGGATGTACAGGACGAAGATTTTGCTCTTGCTGATCATTGTCATCGTTAGAAGGATTGTCTTCAGGCTGAGCGTTGTCTTCAGGTTGATCATTGTCTTCAGGTTGATCAGGTGCGGAGATGATAAGTTCCTCTTCAGGCTGAGCTTCAGAAGGTTTGATTTCTCCAGTTCCCATAAGTTTGATTGATTCACTGGATGGAACTTCATCTAGCACATTTGGCAGGTGCTCTCTTTGCGAGCCGTTAGTCTCATCAAACCGCACATCCACAATTTCAACCACTTTATAGTGAAAGAGGTTGAAGACTCTGTAGGAGTGTGAATCCTTTCCATATCCAAGCATAAAACCTTCATGTGCTTTTGGTGCAAATTTTGAAGTGTGATGTGGATCCTTGATCCAGCACCTGGCACCAAATACTCTAAAGTAACTGACATTTGGCTTCTTGCCAGTAAGGAGCTCATAGGATGTCTTGTTCAGAATCTTGTGAAGATAAACACGGTTGATGATATGGCATGCAGTATCAATGGCTTCAGGCCAGAATTTTCTTGGAGTCTTGTATTCATCAAACATCGTCCGAGCCATCTCAATAAGTGTTCTGTTCTTGCGTTCGACGATGCCATTCTGCTGTGGCGTGTATGGAGCTGAGAATTCATGTGTGATGCCCAAAGTATCAAGATATGTATCTAGGCCAGTGTTCTTGAATTCAGTGCCATTGTCACTTCTGATGTGCTTTATCTTGATGCCATAGTTGTATTGCTTGATTGGCAAAGCGTCTGAAGACATCCTGCACTTCAGTCTTGTAGAGGATTATGTGCACCCAAGTATATCTTGAATAATCATCAACAATGACAAAGCCATAGAGACAAGCAGTAGTCGTAAGAGTTGAGTAATGAGTGGGACCGAAAAGGTCCATGTGGATCAGTTCAAAGGGTTGAGTCGTTGTCATGATTGTCATCGAGGGATGCTTGGCCCTCGTCATCTTTCCTGCTTCACAGGCACCGCATAAGTGATCCTTCTTGAACTTGACGCCCTCGATGCCTATGACATGCTTATTTCTTGCAAGAGTGTGCAAGTTCCTCATGCCAGCATGCCCTAGCCTCCGATGCCAGAGCCAGCATTCTGAGGCTTTTGCTAGAAGACATACGGCAAGCTGTGATCCTGCTGAGAAATCTACCACGTACAAATCATCTTTCCTATACCCTTCAAACACTAGAGACTTGTCAAATTCCATTAGAACAAGGCAACGATATTTTCCAAACATCACAATCATGTTTAAATCGCAAAGCATTGAGACAGTCATTAAGTTGAAACCAAGGGATTCAACAAGCATGACTTTATCCATGTGTTGATCCTTTGAGATTGCAACTCTACCTAGACCCAATACCTTACTTTTACCAGTGTCAGCAAATGTGATGTGACTTTTGTCAGATGGACGTAAGGTTGAGTCCATAAGAAGACTTCGCTTGCCAGTCATGTGATTGGTACACCCACTATCAATAATCCATTCTGAAGCAGCTGGTGTCGTACCCTACAGTGCAGTTAGGGGGATAGGCTTCACGAAGAGAATTGTGAAGCAAAAACATTTGACGAGCCAGTGGATTATGAAAGCTTAGATCGAGATTAGGACTGATAGGGCAAGTAGCAGGCGACTTAGGAACAAAGTACATAATAAGACCATTTGGGTATTTGATCTTGCGCCCTACAAGATGTTTAAGGTCCCCAGCAATAGCTTCAGACGATTTTGGTTTTCGGCTGGAGACCTTTACCTGCAAAAGAGAGTTAAGCTTTCTTAGCCACCCACATCTTCAAGGGTGGCTTCGAAGCAATGAGTCTAAGTGCAGCATCTGAGAACTTTGGCTTTGGAGCCCTAGCAAAAAGTCTTGCAGGTGGACAATAGTACTCATAAGAATAAGCAGAATAGTTCCTGGTCTTATGAACATGGCGGTTTGATGAAACACACTCATATTCATAGGCCTGACTATGGCTTCCCTGCAAAACATTTGCATTAGTGCGACTCAGGTGAGTCCTTTGTTTGTATGAAGCCTTTGGACTATATGAATCCTGTGGTCTGGGGTTTGTCTTCTTCACTTGTGGTGTCATGACGACATTCACAGGAAGATTCTCCAAACACCTTTTCGGCACCCAGACTTTCTTCATAGGCGGCCCATTCCTGCGGTTAGTACCAACATACCTAGCAAACACTTCACCATTCTGATTCTTAAACAGTTTATAGTTTGCATGAAAGGATTCATCAATAACAATGGGATTAGCACGAGTGAAGCCAGATAGGGTGGATGGATCCACTGAAGGTTCCTTTGCAGCAACCCATGTGGTTTTGGGGTACTGCTCAGGTTTCCAGAGCCATCAGCATTCATTTTCCTTTCAAACCCATCACCCTCTTTCCTAGGGTTTCGGTTCAGGATCTACCTTTTGAGAACATCACATAGTGTCTGATGCCCTTTGAGACTTTTGAACATCCCTGTTTCAAGCAATGTCTTCAACCTAGCATTCTCATCAGCAATAGCAGTGGCCTTAGCAAAGGGGTTAGTTACCACATCAACAGTTGAAGATATTGCAACAGTAGCAGCAGTAGAACATTCAGCAACAGAAGTAGCGTTATCACGCTCAAGGCATTTAAGACATGGTGGTTCAAATCCTTCCTGAGCGGGACTGATCTGTTCAGCGTGAAGTGACTCATTTTCCTTTTGAAGATCTTCATGAGCCGCTCTCAATTTCTCGAGTTCTTGCTTCCTTTGAAGATAATCATAGGAAAGCTTTTCATGAGTTATTGAGAGCGTTTCATGACGACTTTCAAGTTACTCATACTTAACATGAAGATTTTTTATGTCTTCAATTAAGGACTGAGATCGAGTCATTTCAGCGTCCAACAGGTCATCGCTTTTGTCTAATAGTTTTTGAATATGTTCCATAGCTTTCTTGTTTAGTGGCAAGGGAAGCAAGTTTTGCATAGCTGGGTCCAAAATCATCAACAGATTCATCATCACTGGATTCACATAGATAGCATTCAGTTACCTTAGCATCTTTTGCCATAAGGCATGATGCAGAAGATGATGATTCTGGTTCGAATGTCAGCGCTTTGAGAGATTCCTTAAAGTCCTCAAACTAAGGATCATGATGAGTTCGATGACCTTCATAGACCTCAGAGAGATGGTCCCAGATAAGATTCGCATGATCGAGATGCATGATATTCCTGAACTGATTTTGAGACAGACAGGAGCAGATGACGTCCTTTGCCGTGAGGTTGAGAAGAGTGTACTTGTGAATGTCATCAGCTTCCGCCATCTTGCACAGATCGGTCAGACAATTCTCAGTGACGGTCCACAGCTCGTTGTTCATCGCCATGAGGCGATTCGTCATCATGGCCTTCCACTTGGGATACTCATGACCGTCAAAGATGGGGCATGACACAGTCTTCATTCCTGTGTTCGACATAACTAAAACTCCAGGCGGTTAAACAAAAATCACACAGAACAAAGGGAGTACCTTGCTCTAATACCAATTGAAAGTGCGTTATATCGACTAGAGGGGGGTGAATAGGCGATTTTTATGAAAGTCTTCAAAACATGGGAGTTTTGAAGACAAACGATAGAAATGAACCTATAACCATGCAGCGGAAGGTAGACTACCCTAGACAAGCCATAGTCAAGTATTCAATGAAGTGAAAGCACAAAGACTAAGAGCAGCTAGGCAGTACGGATCAGGATGGAAGATAATATGAAACCAATCTGAACAAACAGTCACACAGTGAAGACAAATGGACAATGCAAATAGGCAATGACTTCACAAGGACCAACTATAAATAAAGAGATGGGAAGGATAGAACCAGTGAGCTTGGTGAAGACAAAGGTTTGGTAGACCAGTTCCAATTGCGGTGACAGTTGTACGTCTAGTTAGGGCGGCTAGGTATTTACACCTGAGGACACACAGTCCCGGACACCCAGTCCTGAACACGCAGCTCAGGACACTCAGTCCTCACCGTATTCCCCTTGAGCTAAGGTCACACAGACCTCGCCCAATCACTCTAGTCAGTCTTCAAGGTAGACTTCCAAACCTTCATAGACTTCGTTCACCGGTGATCCACAATGACTCTTGGATGCTCAGAACGCGACGCCTAACCGGCTGGAGGATTCACAGTCCTCAAGTGTAATAAGTCTTCAGATCACACAGACAGGAAGACTTAGGTGATGCCTAACACTCTTTGGCTCTGGGTGTTTAGGGCTTTATCCTCGCAAGGAATTCTCTCTCAAAGGCTTCGAGGTGGGTTGCTCTCAAACGACAAAAGCCATGCACTAACTCTGAGCAGCCAACCGTTTATGGTTGTAGGGGGTGGGCTATTTATAGCCACTAGGCAACCCGACCTGATTTGTCCAAAATGACCCTTGCTCACTGAGGAACTGACACGTGTTCCAACGGTTAGATTTCAAACACACATGGCAACTTTACTTGAGCTATAAGCAAAGCTGACTTATCCAACTCTGGACAAGATTTGCTCTCATAGTCTTCACTCGAAGACATAGGATTTTGGTTAAGCATCACTTCAGTCATTCTGACTGGTTCACTTGGACCCCACTTAACAGTACGGTGGTTCCTATGATTCAACAAAGAAGAAAAAGAACGACGAAAGAACTAAGTCTTCGCGCTCCATAGTCTTCATGCGATGTCTTCTCTTGTCATATTCTTCAATGTGAATGTCTTCACATACCACCTTTGACTTCAATGTCTTCTTACATTTTTAGGGGTCATCTCTGGTAGGAAAACCGAATCAATGAGGGACTTCTACCTGTGTTATCCTGCAATTCTCACAAACACATTAGTCCTTCAACTAGGTTTGTCGTCAATACTCCAAAACCAACTAGGGGTGGCACTAGATGCACTTACACGAGGCCCATTTCGATTTATGGAGAACATTGTTCTGCCTCATCCCTCGTAATCAAGGTGGGTCAATTTTTGAAGTGGGAGGAGCCGAAGTGTGGCGCATCGCCGGGACCGGATACCTGTCCGGCACGCCGAAGAAAGCTTCTGAAGAGTGGCCTTCTGAATGGTTCTACATCGACGACGTCGCTCTATCCGACCCCGTCCGTATGGAGAGGAGGTCGAACAATATCCGGTGGAGTAGCGCGCGGTGGAGGCTGGATGAACAGCAGCCCATGGATGAACAGTCGCAGGTGGAGGCTGGAGGAGGTCGACGGTGGATGAACAGTAGCCCGTGGAGGCTATAGGGGGTCGACGATGGAGATGAACAGTATCCCGTGGAGTCCCATTTTGCGGTACGCCACACCCCTCCCGATGAACAGGACCCCCATTTCGACTGTAGCGCTCCAACACAAGTCCGTTTCCTCCGTTTTGCGGTACGCCACCCCCCCGAATCAACAGGACCCCGTTTCGACCGAAGGAGGTCCATTTCCTCCATTTTGCGGTATGCCCGACCCCACCCGGTGAATAGGATCCCATTTGAACGTGGCCGGTCGAACACAAGGTCGTTTCCTCGTTGTGCGGTACGCCAGATCTTGTTTCCATCGGCTGTTTCTTCCAAGCCCTCCCGATGAACACGACGATGCATTCCGTTCCGACCCAGTCGGTTGGCTCCCCATGAACACGACGATGACGTTGTTTCTCCGTTCCGACCCAGCCATGTACAGGAGCCCTGGCCGTACATATGCACGAGTAGGCATTCGAGACCCTGCCTGTATGTAAGTACGTGGCCGTATTTTCTTTCTTGCACACTACCCGGTGTACGTACGTGTACATGCTACGTGCGCGCCTCTAATACGACACGTGTGTCGGTGTCAAAACCGGCGGATCTCGGGTAGGGGGTCCCGAACTGTGCGTCTAAGGTCAATGGTAACAGGAGACTGGGGACACGATGTTTTACCCAGGTTTGGGCCGTCTCTATGGAGGTAATACCCTATGTCCTGCTTGATTGATCTTGATGAATATGAGTATTACAAGAGTTGATCTACCACGAGATCGTAATGACTAAACCCGAAAAGTCTAGTCAGGCTATGATTATTAGGATTCGGCTTATCTACGGACCTAGCCCTCCAGTTTATATAGACACGGGAGGGATCTAGGGTTACACAAGGTTGGTTACAGAGAAAGGAATCTGCATAGTTGGCCGCCAAGCTTGCCTTCCACACGAAGGAAAGTCCCATCCGTACACGGGTGCAGTCTTCGGTCTTCGTATCTTCACAGCCCATCAGTCCGGCCCATGGCTAACAGGCCGGACGCCCGAGGACCCCTTAGTACAAGACTCCCTCGGTAGCCCCCGAACCAGTCTTCAATGACGAGCTGTTCGGCACATAGATTATATTCGCCATTGCAAGGCGCGTTCCTCCACAGATGACTTCCGAGTAGTGTGTTTGGCCTTCCATTTAATGTTGTACCCCTCGGCTTCTGTGCATCAACAACTTCAGTTTCAACTTGTCGAGCGAATGCGAGAGGTCGGGGTATTTTTTGCATATACCACCCCGACCGTACCACAAAGGTGCCTATTTAAAGAGAATAGATCTCAGATCCATTCCACACCCCACGAAAAATCCTCAGAGCTCCCTAAGAAAAAACCACCCCAACATGGCTAGCGCTCCGAGCTCTTCCTCTTGTCCCCACGGCTCCAAAAAGGGTGATTGGGAGAGATGTTCCGTATCCCACAGTCAGCTGGCGAAGCTGCAAACACAGGGCTTTCTCCCCCCCCACGGACTTGGTCCCCATACGAGCAGGGATGACGTCCTTCAAGGGCGGGGCTCAAACGAAGAACTTCCCCAATCCGTCCAGGGAGAACGAGTATGCTTCGTCCCCTTCTTGTTAAGAGGTGTCGGATTTCCGATCCATCCCTTCCTCCGAGGTCTGCTGGAGTATTACGGCCTCCAACTGCACAGTCCCACTCCCGCCTCTATCCTTCATATTGCGGGTTATGTCGCTCTATGTGAGCTATTCCTGGGCTGCGAGGTGAAAGTGCGTTATATCGACTAGAGGGGGGGTGAATAGGCGATTTTTATGAAAGTCTTCAAAACATGGGAGTTTTGAAGACAAACGATAGAAATGAACCTATAACCATGCAGCGGAAGGTAGACCACCCTAGACAAACCATAGTCAAGTATTCAATGAAGTGAAAGCACAAAGACTAACAGCAGCTATGCAGTACGGATCAGGATGGAAGATAATATGAAACCAATCTGAACAAACAGTCACACAGTGAAGACAAATGGACAATGCAAACAGGCAATGACTTCACAAGTACCAACTGTAAATAAAGAGATGGGAAGGATAGAACTAGTGAGCTTGGTGAAGACAAAGGTTTGGTAGACCAGTTCCAACTGCGGTGACAGTTGTACGTCTGGTTAGGGCGGCTAGGTATTTAAACCTGAGGACACACAGTCCCGGACACCCAGTCCTGAACACGCAGCTTAGGACACTCAGTCCTCACCGTATTCCCCTTGAGCTAAGGTCACACAGACCTCGCCCAATCACTCTAGTCAGTCTTCAAGGTAGACTTCCAAACCTTCACATACTTCGTTCACCGGTGATCCACAATGACTCTTGGATGCTCAGAACGCGACGCCTAACCGGCTGGAGGATTCACAGTCCTCAAGAGTAATAAGTCTTCAGATCACACAGACAGGAAGACTTAGGTGATGCCTAACACTCTTTGGCTCTGGTTGTTTAGGGCTTTATCTTCGCAAGGAATTCTCTCTCGAAGGCTTCAAGGTGGGTTGCTCTCAAACGACAAAAGTCGTGCACTAACTCTGAGCAGCCAACCGTTTATGGTTGTAGGGGGTGGGCTATTTATAGCCACTAGGCAACCCAACCTGATTTGTCCAAAATGACCCTTGGTCACTAAGGAACTGACACGTGTTCCAACGGTCAGATTTCAAACACACACGGCAACTTTACTTGAGCTACAAGCAAAGCTGACTTATCCAACTCTGGACAAGATTTGCTCTCATAGTCTCCACTCGAAGACATAGGATTTTGGTTAAGCATCACTTCAATTATTCTGACTAGTTCACTTGGACCCCACTTAACAGTACAGTGGTTTCTATGACTCAACAAAGAAGAAAAAGAACGACGAAAGAACTAAGTCTTCGTGCTCCATAGTCTTCATGCGATGTCTTCTCTTGTCATAGTCTTCAATGTGAATGTCTTCACATACCACCTTTGACTTCAATGTCTTCTTACATTTTTAGGGGTCATCTCTGGTAGGAAAACCAAATCAATGAGGGACTTCTACCTGTGTTATCCTGCAATTCTCACAAACACATTAGTCCCTCAACTAGGTTTGTCGTCAATACTCCAAAACCAACTAGGAGTGGCACTAGATGCACTTACATGAGGACCATTTTAATATATGTAGAAGATTGTTCTGCCTCATCCCTCGTAATCAAGGTGGGTCAATTTTTTATGTGGGAGGAGCCGAAGTGTGGCGCATCGCCGGGACCGGATACCTATCCGGCACACTGAAGAAAGCTTCCAAAGAGTGGCCTTTCGAATGGTTCTACATCAATGACATCGCTCTATCCGACCCCGTCCGTATGGGCCTCCCCGAGTTTTCAAGTGCTCTGTTGAAGAAACACCATAGCTGGCGTCCTCGAAGCCTCGAGGAAGAGGATAGTGCAGAGATCAGCTTGCTGCTGGGCAAGATTAAGATGCTTGCCTAGTCCGGATTGTCCATAGTCGAGGTAATGGCGATCTCCATAACGCGGGGGGTCCAGCCACTCCAATATAGAGGAATGCCCATGTGGCATTATAACGGGGAAGACGACGCCTCACGCTATGGTCAGAATGGCCCAAAGACCCCGCCGCCCTGGCGAAAATACTGGCCGAGCTGTATAAAGGGGGGAAGGAGGAGTTCACCCGTCTCCAATATCGAGACGTATTTTCCATGTATAATCCTCCCAGTTGGGTAAGCTTCAACTCCACTATTTTACTCCTGGCCCTAAATCATTCTTGATAGGCAGTATCATATCCGCTTATAATAGGAATGGCGAAAGGCTGTCGAGGGGATCTATGACCCTGCTCCTTAGCCGGATAATCGCAACTGGGATCTTGACCCCGGATATGAAGAAGATCCGGACATATTTGTGGAGCTCGAGGATGGAATATTCTGTCAGATGAGCTGTGATGGTACAGATGTACCCATCACCGCCGATTACCCCGGTCTCCTTCCTGCTTCACATGTAAGTAATCCGGAGATACCTTGTCCAAGAGAGTTTTCTCATTCCTCCTTACCCACCGCACTGTCCTGTGCTCAAAAGGGGAGGCGTTCGACGCGCCACGCTGCCCCGGGGGCATCTCTGAAGAGAGCGTCCCCCACACCAGGCAAGCCTTCGAGGAGGAAGGAAAACGAAGATACGGTCGAGCCTTCATCAAAAAGGTATGAATCTGCAAATATGCGCCTTGGCAATCACATCTAACTGTGACCTTTCTGTCGTGGAATTGTCACGGCACATGTCCTTAGTGTCAGGACTTAGTCGCGAGGCCAACGCATCTATGTGGTAGCTTGAGAGGGGTTGAGCGGGACGAGAGACGCGATGTTTTACCCAGGTTCGGCCCCTCACGGCGGAGGTAAAAGCCTACATCCTGCTTCATTGATATTGATGATGATGATGATCACGGTTACAAGAGTGCTCTATCTCGAGAGCTATTGTCTAAACCTAACTTGTCCAACTTTTGGAACTTGTCAATCTTGTCCCTCTTGTGGTGCCCTGCCCCTCCTTATATGTGTTGAAGGGGTGGTTTACATGACTAGTCCTATTAGGATTAGGATTACTTTATTACAAGTGGAGCCCTAGTCTTGCTTCCTTTGTAAGGGAATATTCCTTGTGCTTTCCTCATAAACCGGCCCACCATTAAACATGAACCGGCCTTCTGGGCCTTGGTCCTCGTCATCCATCTGACCTGCCCGCAAGGTCAACAGTGAGCCATAGTAACCAGGTGGGTTGCTTGTAAACCGCCAGGTCAGGGCGGGTCGCCAGTGAACCGCCAAGTGTCAGCCGGATCTCAAGTAAACCGCCAAGTCTAGCCAGGTTATACTTCCGGCCGGTTTATGCCGCGGGGCATATCCCCGACACTGTCCATTTACCCTGTACCAGGAAAAAGGTGTGCCAGACTATATCCGGGGGTCCGGTCGGTCATACTTCCCACAGCCAGGATCCAGATCCTGCCGTAACAACGGGGGCTGATGGGCGGGTGACGCCGGAGTGTCTTCTAGGCGAGGATTCGGATGATGTATCCGTCACCAACTCAGAAATGGAGAGCGCCATGAACCATCAGTGCCGCAAGGCCATTTTACAAGACCCTGGTTTTTCAGAAGAGGCATTTAACGCCTTCAGCTCGGCTGATGCATATATCCGAGCTACTCGAGATGGGCTTAATAGAGCCACAAAGCAGCATTTAAAAGATGTGCAAGTAAGTTTACTTTGTCTGACTATGATAACCATATGCCAGTAGCCCCGAGACTTGAAGCAGTTGGTACAAATGATTTAAGGATCATTGTGTAACCAGGTTCTTATGGAGAAGAACGACCTGCTAGCCCAAGAGCTGGAAAAGTGCCGGACACAGCTATCTGCTGCTACCGCCAAAATTGAACAGCTCAAGAAGGCGTCCTCTGGTAATATTTCCCTCCATCGAGAAACAAAAAATGATATGACAGTTGTGTTGAAACTGCTGCTTTGTCTCATAACAGGGTTGTCAGACCAACTGGAAGAGAAACTGAAGGCCGCTCAAACGAGCGAAAAAGAGGCGAAGAGACAACATGCCGCATGCAAGCGCGTTCTGACCCGAGTCAGAGGGGAAAAGAACAAACTCCAGGATTCAAACACCAAACTGGGTGAAGAACTGAAAGATGTGCGAGCCCAGCTAGTCGACTCCGTGAAGGAGAACAAAAAGCTGCGAGGTGACATATTCAGTACGTGGTCGAATTTACGTATAACAGTTTGGAGGTAAAAGTAGTTGATATAGCTATGATTGCAGGTATGTTGACGGGCCGTCCCGAAGAGGAGGTGTCCGAATCATCAAGTGATCTTCTGCAAGGGCTGTTGCAATTGCACGAGCAAGCTCGGTAGGCAAGGCGGAATGTAGCCAAGGCCTTATGGCCATCCGCCTCCCCTCTAGGGAATATGGAGGAGCTTGTAGAGTTGTTCAAGGGAGCGCGGCGGCGTATCCGACTATGGAAGATATCGGCCTGCCGAGAGGGTGCACGAGAGGCCTGTGCCATGGTGAAAACGCGGTATACAAAGCTGAATCCAAATCACATGGCCCGGGTCAAACCGCTACACTTAAGCTAACAATCATGATAAAGTGTGGTTTGACAACAACTTTTCCATTATTTGGCTTTTTATTAGGAGTTGGTTTTCTCTCTCTGTGTTTTTTAAGTGCTCTTTAAAGTCAACACAACTCCACCTTCTACACCTCATCTCCTTCCCCAAACTTCTGCCCAATGATCATGCCATGTGTATAGTGCAATATAGTATTTTTCTGCAAAAATAATTTGGCCAAATAGTATTTTCAAAAATTAGTATTCCAAAACCCCCTGAATTGAGGTTTGCACTACAAGTACTTGATTTGGGGTGTGAAAAATATTTCAAAAAGTATATTTGAAACCTATTAGATAAAGGATTCCCATAAACCACAAAGATATAATTTTAAAAGTTTTTTTCCTATTTTATTTAAAGGCTTTTTCTTAAGGCCGGAAATGGTCTTTAATAGGTTAAATTATTTTAATGTTTCAAAAATATTTGAGCAAATTTAGGGAAGCTCAGTGGACATATATTTTCCATATATAAGAGTTTAAACACATGGTCATGATCAAAATATTGGACAAAACCTCCCGAAACCATTTCTGCCCATTTCAAGGATTTGAAATATTAATACAGGAAATATTTTCATAAAAAATCCAAGGAAAACCTAGAAAGTCACAAATGCATATTGTTATCACCATGCAAAGCCTCATGTCAATTAAGGTCATTTTGGTTCACCAAAATGCCCCAAAACCCTCTCTGACCAGAATCAAATTTGAACAAGTTTGTACTACCAACTTTCTCTCCTTGATCCCAACTTTTGTGAGCATGTTCACATGACCAAATGAGGCCACTACACCAGGTGGTGCATCAAGGGCAAGTGATTTGCTCAACTAGATCTACACAAGTTCATTTCTGCTAATTTCTAGGGTTTACAAAAGTTGCATTGGCAACTTTTCCCAAATAAGCTCCAAATTGGTGGAAGACCCTAATTATATGTGTCATTTCACCCTGTGGAGTCTCATGGCAATTGGAAATCTTTTTCTTACCCAAACCAT
The DNA here is from genome assembly GCF_056163025.1 of Triticum urartu. Classification (NCBI taxonomy): domain Eukaryota; kingdom Viridiplantae; phylum Streptophyta; class Magnoliopsida; order Poales; family Poaceae; genus Triticum; species Triticum urartu. Next base: position 154,061,313 of record NC_141877.1, on the reverse strand, counting down.
TATCAAACACCTTCTGCCACTTTTCAAAAATCGCCATTTTGACCACTAACACTATTCTCCTTGAGCTCAACGTTTTACCACAGCTCCTCCTAGTCCTCTCCTACCTCCAGTGACTCTTCCCTGGCCTCAGCTCAATGACTGAAGGGTAAAACCCCATTTTCCCCCTCTGGACAGCCACTGTTCACCTCTCTCTCCACCTACCCTCTCATCTAGTGGCTCTCTAGGGCATCCAATGCCACTCCTACCTTGTTTAGTCTCCCCCAAAACCCCCAGACACTATAAGACATGCCCATGGCACTATTAAAATGCCATGGCATGCCATGGAAGCACTCTGGAGCGTGCTATGGTGCACTCCCGCACTGTAGCTTGCCCATTCCGAGGCACTCGACGACCTTGGGCGCCGGGTCCGTGTCTCCCGAGGTCGCCTCGACGTCCACGGCACGCTAGCTAGTCGGCCCCCTCCTTCCCCTCTCTCATTCTCACCCTGCTGAGCTCGCCCGACGCCGCCCAGCTCGGCCACTGGGCGCGTGAGCTCGGGGCCCTCCTGGAGCTCACCCTGCTCCCTCTCTCCTCTCCTCTCGGCCTGGACCAGGACCACGAGCACCCCAGGCACGCACCAGAACGCCCTTTTGGCCTCTGGCAATGCCACGGGCCGTAGCCGTGCGCCCCGCCTACGGCACCTCCCGGCCGCGCCCGTATAAGGCCACCCCCGAGCCTTCTCTCATCTCCAACTGCTCTCTCTCCCTCCCGTGCACCCCCGGACCAAACCACTCCTCCTCCCGTGCCTTCTCCCTCCTCCTCTGCCGCCATTGCCGCCTCGGACGCCCGCTCAAATTCGAGCCGCCCCAGCCTCCCTTCCTCCTCTGAACCAGTCCGTGGCACCCCCCAAGCCTCCACGAACCTCCCCAACACCCTAGGACCCCACTTCCGTAGCCAAAGTGGGCGCCGCCACCAAGCCCGCCGCCGCCATCCGCTGGACCCGAAGCCCTGCTCAACTCCGAGCATCGGCGTGTGTGTGCAGCAAATGGACAGGTGCGCCTCGTCGCGCTAAGTCCGTCGGTGTGCCGGGCGCCGCCGGAGATGACCCATGCTGCCTGGGACAGCGCCGGGGCGCACTCGGCCTCCCCTCCCCTGCCTCTGCTCTATTCGAGCGGGAGGTAGGCGATGGCCTGAGCGCTGGGCCCCGCGAGTCAGCGACCCAGCGGCTGGGGCCCGCCGTTTAAGTGGAGATGGGCCGGGAGAAATGCGCCTCCGACGTCACCCTCCTCACCCACGCGGCTGAGCTAGTGGGCCGGCCCACTGCTAAACTGCGCCTAGTGCGCTGGATAAGGGTAAAGCCCTTTTTCCTTTCCTTTTTCTTTACTAGATAGCTTCAAAACTCTCTAGAGAATTCAAATAGTGTCCAAATTCGATGAATCAAATTTCTACTGACTCCATAAATCAAGTCCTAATTAATGGGCCAAAGTGGACATTCTTGTTGTTCTTGGTTTTCACTGCACACTTAAGAAAAGGTCATTTATCCACATAAGTCCACTTCAAAAATCCATATTATATTCATTTCAACTCCAAATCCAGTGAAACCAATTTCTAAATGTTTCTAAAATCATGCCTGATTTAATGGGTAATTTTACTCATTTTTATAAAAAGGCATTCTGTAGACAACTTGCAGATCCATTAAATCCCTTGTTCCATCATATCGAAATGTTTAGAAATATCAATTGACGCACTTCCAATGAAATCACCTTGGTCATTCCTCAAATGACCACAGGCATCCTGGAAAAGTCCAACTCACATTTTTAGAGCACTTTTATTTTTTCCTGGTCGTGTTGCTTATTATGGTTGTTTTCGACGATAGTTGACGAAGTAGACGAAATGCTCGGAGTTGGACCAGACATATTTGAAGACCTCGAAGACTTTGTTAAAACAGGCAAGAAGCCCTTTGACCATGTCTAAGAAACCCCTTTTATGCATGTCATATGGCACCTTTATTGCTTGCATCGAAGTCATGATAAAATGGTGACCACTTGAGGTGGTTTGCCTCTGTTGCTTTTCTCGTTGACACTTGCATGATGCATGACCCTACCTTTCTATGAGGGTTATGCCGGTGGGAGTAGATAGGATGCTAAAGTAGTGCTACGCAAAAAGGGACAGGAATATGCATGGTGATGGAGACAAAGTATTTTCAAAAGACTTTTCAAAAACCCCATCGGGTGCCACTTATGCCCGGGGGAGATGATGAGTTGGGTAACCACTTGATGACGAAGTGGTGTACCTAGGAAAGTGTGTGTGTTGTTTCCAAAATGGATTGGTTTAAGTTGCGACCGTTATTTCAACCTTACATGCGCAACCACTCTACCCTTATACGGAAAGGGCATTATTGATTACCTAGGCCGATACTAGCTTGGAGCCCGCATTACTAGTGACGGGGGAGAGTTGGAGCTCTCTCTCGGGACGGGGTCGTGCCAGGTAGGGTGGCCAAGAACATTTTTATGGGGCACCGGACACACCGTTGGTATCCCGTGCCAGTGGTATGTGATGAATATGGGAGCGAGGCTCCACAATTTTAAGTTGTGAAATGTTGGGCACGGGGGTTACTACCAATCGAGTGGAGTCCATGTTAGTGTTGTCTAGGGAAAGATAGTGATCGGGTGCTTACCCCGGGTACTTGAGGTACCGTAGGTCGTGGATGACACGGAAGTTCCCCGGATCTTGTGGGTAAAGTGTGCAACTTCTGCAGAGTGTAAAACTATTCGAATAGCCGTGTCCACAGTCAAGGACAGTTGGGTAACCGCTCTTGGGCTACGTCCACTTGTTTACAAACCAGTGTGTGTGGGAAGTACTTCTTCGGTCAAGTCAAAGGACTTGACATGAATGAGTTGGGATGGAGCCCACTCCCTTTATGTTGATATCTCTAACCAACCCCTATGGTTACTCGAATTCATGCGATGCATGGTTTACCAGTTATTGAACATGTCATAACACAACAAAAATTAGCTTTCTGCAAAAATTTACCTATGTCATGCATTGTTGTATCTTGAGCCAAAACATGGGTTGCTTGCGAGTACATTCAAAGTACTCATTGGCTTGCCACTGGTTATTTAATTGGCCAGGCATGGAAGAACCGGAGTTCGAAGAAGAGTTCTTTGGAGACGAACATGCGAACTAGGACGTTTCCCAGTCAGAATGCCTGTAGGGTTAAGGCAGATGGCATGGGTTCTACTTATCGATGAAGATTTCCGCTGCTTAAGTTTGTTTGATATTCAGCCCTTGTGGCTTTATCTATGTAATACTTGACCATAATGGTCATAATTTGTGTAAGACGGTATGTATGGATGTAAGACTCTTGTTATTCAGCTTTTGTGTGTTCAGTGAGCATTGATCTCTAGGATCATTGTACACGTGCATTCGGTGATCACGACTTATGAGTCGGGGTCCCCACAGAGCTGGTATCAGAGCCATCCTGACTGTAGGAAGCCTTAGTTAGCATGGTCGTTACTTAGTGTAAAACTATTTTCAAAAATATTACTAATTTTCCAAATTATCTATACTTCTCTTCCCCTTCTCAGTTTTTCTTCAAGGTATACTTTCCTTATTGATCTCTTCTCCCCTTCAAAACTTTTGGTCGCTAGAACCCTTATGCCCCTGACCACAGGATTCCTTGAAACCCTCATGGATAGTCTAGAAGGAGGATGACTTGTCAGACATTCACCCACATCTTCCGAACACAAGATTGGTGACACCACAACAAGACGATACCAACAGAGGATACATCCTCGAGGAATGAGGACATGAAGACCCATAAGATGGTGACACCCTTGACACTGCCCCAAGATGGTGCGACCTTAGCCTATGATGATCAGGGCATAGGAAATGAAAGATCATGATATACCTCGCTAATAGAGTAACCATGTCCTTACCGTTGTTGCAGCGGCAACCACCGGTGGATGAGAACCTAGCCATTTGGTCCGTCTCACTATAGTGAGCAGGAAACGGTTCTCCTCATCCCCCGCTCTTGGTGTCGATGTTGTCATCAACATAGCCGACATGTTGGACCTCTACTATGCCTTGTTAATGTCATTGCATAAAGGATTACCTACTTTGTACCATCGACGCCTTAGAAGACAAAAAGGGATCATCATGATTAAGAAGACAACAGAAGACTGAGTCAATGCCTGCTACGAGGAGCCACCTTCACCCCATCACTTCAACAGGCGAGAAGTTGTTGAAGAATCTTCAGGCCAAACCCGGATCGTTTCATCAAACAACTACAAGAGACATAGCAACACCTAAGGAAAACCCAGAAGACTGCACGAGGCATGAAGCAAAGCACGACTACTGAGTCTGAGAACCCCTTGGGTAGGATGAGTCGTGTACCCCCTTATGCGCAGTCGAGTCCGTATGATGGTTCGAATAGAACCATGATTGTGTGCTGCTTGTTTTTATTTGTTTGTGTTTTGATATAGGTCACACTTTTGCCCTAGGCAACAAGTACGCGACTATATCACCTTCCTTACCTTGTTTCTTTTGTTTGGCCCTTTTTGCACCTGTTTGTTTGCACTTGCACTATAGAACCCCCTTTAGGCACTCCCCTCCTCTATGTTACTTTTCCCTCTCATCTCTCTCCTCAACTAAAGACCAGCAAGACAAGATACACCAACGATTCTACTTTGGCAACCAGCTAGCACTGAAGACTTTTGCTACAGCCTCCTCGACCAAGTGTAACCCCATAGAATTATGTTTACCCCTCAAGACTGTGAACCCATCCCTTGACCCTTAGAGATTTCACAAGACCACCACTAATTCCCCAGCCTACTTTATGTACCCGTGAACAAAGTCTTCATGGAGTGCTTAGACAAGATAGTTGTCATCATCATTTGGTAACCTACTTGTCCACCCGAAGATGGAAGAAGAGTCGTTCAGCTAGTCAAGGAACATTTGAAGACCACCATACCAAGGAAGAAGAACTACACCAACCACCATCATCAAGAAGTGAACTTTCTCGTCGAAGACCAGGTGTATCTGCAAGCCACTTCTCTCAAGAGAACCAAGCATTTTCATGTCAAGAGAAACTCACACCAAGATTTATCGACCTTCTCCAAGACCACCGCAAGACGAAGAATAGACGGCTACCAGCTAGAATTACCACCTGAGCCACCCACTATGCACAACATTTTCCATGAGTCACAGCTTCGGAAGTGCTTCCAACTTCCTAACCAACCCGATCTCTACGAGGACATCGATCACTGAGCCATCGACCTCCGGCCCAATATGACCAACGCGAGAGACCCCAATTGCAATCTAGATCAAGCAGAACGTCATACACGAAGCCACACCATCAAGTACTTCAAGGTTCAATGGAGCACCATTCGAAAGCAGAAGCAGTATGGGGATGTGAAGACTACCCCATATCCAAGTTTCCATATTCCTTTCCACGCCTAGTTTGGGAATCTCGGGGACGAGATTCTTGTAAGGGGGGTAGGTCTGTCACACCCTGATTTTCAGGCCACTACGCTTAAGCTAACAATCATGATAAAGTGTGGTTTGACAACAACTTTTGCATTATTTGGCTTTTTATTTGGAGTTGGTTTTCTCTCTCTATGTTTTTTAAGTGCTCTTTAAAGTCAACACAACTCCACCTTCTACACCTCATCTCCTTCCCCAAACTTCTGCCCAATGATCATGCCATGTGTATAGTGCAATATAGTATTTTCCTACAAAAATAATTTGGCCAAATAGTATTTTCAAAAATTAGTTTTCCAAAAACCCCTGAATTGAGGTTTGCACTACAAGTACTTGATTTGGGGTATGAAAAATATTTCAAAAGGTATATTTGAAACCTATTAGATAAAGGATTCCCATAAACCACAAAGATATAATTTTAAAAGTTATTTTCCTGTTTTATTTAAAGGCATTTTCTTAAGGCTAGAAATGGTATTTAATAGGTTAAAATTATTTTAATGTTTCAAAAATATTTGAGAAAATTTAGGGAAGCTCAGTGGACATATATTTTCCATATATAAGAGTTTAAACACATGGTCATGATCAAAATATTGGACAAAACCTCCCAAAACCATTTCTGCCCATTTCAAGGATTTGAAATATTTCTACAGGAAATATTTTCATAAAAAATCCAAGGAAAATCCAGCAAGTCACAAATTCATATTGTTATCACCATGCAAAGCCTCATGTCAATTAAGGTCATTTTGGTTCACCAAAATGCCCCAAAACCCTCTCTGACCAGAATCAAATTTGAACAAGTTTGTACTACCAACTTTATCTCCTTGATCCCAACTTTTGTGAGCATGTTCACATGACCAAATGAGGCCACTACACCAGGTGGTGCATCAAGGGGAAATATTTGCTCAACTAGATCTACACAAGTTCATTTCTGCTAATTTCTAGTGTTTACAAAAGTTGCATTGGCAACTTTTCCCAAATAAGCTCCAAATTGGTGGAAGACCCTAGTTAAATGTGTCATTTCACCCTGTGGAGTCTCATGGCAATTGGAAATCTTTTTCTTACCCAAACCATTATCAAACACCTTCTGCCACTTTTCAAAAATCGCCATTTTGACCACTAACACTATTCTCCTTGAGCTCAACTTTTTACCACAGCTCCTCCTAGTCCTCTCCTACCTCCAGTAACTCTTCCCTGGTCTCGGCTCAATGATTGAAGGGTAAAACACCATTTTCCCCCTCTGGACAGCCACTGTTCACCTCTCTCTCCACCTACCCTCTCATTTAGTGGCTCTCTAGGGCATCCAATGCCACTCCTACCTTGTTTACTCTCCCCCAAAACACCCAGACACTATAAGACATGCCCATGGCACTATTAAAATGCCATGGAATGCCATGGAAGCGCTCTGGAGCATGCTACGGTGCACTCCCGCACTGTAGCTTGCCCATTCCGAGGCACTCGACGACCTTGGGCGCTGGGTCCGTGTCTCCCGAGGTCGCCTCGACGTCCACGGCATGCTAGCTAGTCGGCCCCCTCCTTCCCCTCTCTCATTCTCACCCTGCTGAGCTCGCCCGACGCCGCCCAGCTCGGCCATTGGGCGCATGAGCTCGGGGCCCTCCTGGAGCTCGCCCTGCTCCCTCTCTCCTCTCCTCTCGGCCTGGACCACGACCAAGAGCACCCCAGGCACGCACAAGAACGCCCTTTTTGCCTCTCGCAACGCCACGGGCCGTGGCTGTGCGCCCCGCCTACGGCACCTCCCGGCCGCGCCCGTATAAGGCCACCCCCGAGCCTTCTCTCGTCTCCAGCTGCTCTCTGTCCCTCCCGTGCACCCCCGGACCAACCCACTCCTCCTCCCGTGCCTTCTCCCTCCTCCTCTGCCGCCATTGCCGCCTTGGACCCCCGCTCAAATTCGAGCCGCCCCGGCCTCCCTTCCTCCTCTGAACCGGTCAGTGGCACCCCCTAAGCCTCCACGAACCTCCCCAACACCCTAGGACCCCTCTTCCGCAGCCAAAGCGGGCACCGCCACCAAGCCTGCCGCCGCCATCCGCTGGACCCGAAGCCCTGCTCAACTCTGAGCATCGCCATGTGTGTGCAGCACATGGACAGGTGCGCCTCGTCGCGCTGAGTCCGCCGGTGTGCCGGGCGCCGCCGGAGGTGGCCCGTGCTGCCTGGGAGAGCGCCGGTGCCCACTCGGCCTCCCCTCCCCTGCCTCTGCTCTATTCGAGCGGGAGGTAGGCAATGGCCTAAGCGCTGGGCCTCGTGCGTCAGCGACCTAGCGGCTGGGGCCCCTCGTTTAAGTGGAGATGGGCCGGGAGAAATGCGCCTCCGACGTCACCCTCCTCACCCGCGCGGCTGAGCCAGTGGGCCGGCCCACTGCTAAACTGCGCCCAGTGCGCTGGATAAGGGTAAAGCCCTTTTTCCTTTCCTTTTTCTTTTCTAGATAGCTTCAAAACTCTCTAGAGAATTCAAATAGTGTCCAAATTCGATGAATCAAATTTCTACTGACTCCATAAATCAAGTCCTAATTAATGGGCCAAAGTGGACATTCTTATTGTTCTTGGTTTTCACTGCACACTTAAAAAAGGTCATTTATCCACATAAGTCCATTTCAAAAATCCATATTATATTCATTTCAACTCCAAATCTAGTGAAACCAATTTCTAAATGTTTCTAAAATCATGCCTAATTTAATGGGTAATTTTACTCATTTTTATAAAAAGGCATTCTGTAGAAAACTTGCAGATCCATTAAATCCCTTGTTCCATCATATCGAAATGTTTAGAAATATCCATTGACGCACTTCCAATGAAATCACCTTGGTCATTCCTAAAATGACCACAGGCATCCTAGAAAAGTCCAACTCACATTTTTAGAGCACTTTTATTTTTGCCTGGTCGTGTTGCTTATTATGGTTGTTTTCGACGATAGTTGACGAAGTAGACGAAATGCTCGGATTTGGACCAGACATATTTGAAGACCTCGAAGACTTTGTTAAAACAGGAAAGAAGCCCTTTGACCATGTCTAAGAAACCCCTTTTATGCATGTCATATGGCACTTTTATTGCTTGCATCGAAGTCATGATAAAATGGTGACCACTTGAGGTGGTTTGCCTCTGTTGCTTTTCTCGTTGACACTTGCATGATGCATGACCCTACCTTTCTATGAGGGTTATGCCGGTGGGAGTAGATAGGATGCTAAAGTAGTGCTACGCAAAAAGGGACAGGAATATGCCTGGTGATGGAGACAAAGTATTTTCAAAAGACTTTTCGAAAACCCCATCGGGTGCCACTTATGCCCGGGGGAGATGATGAGTTGGGTAACCACTTGATGACGAAGTGGTGTACCGAGGCAAGTGTGTGTGTTGTTTCCAAAACGGATTGGTTTAAGTTGCGACCGTTATTTCAACCTTACGTGCGCAACCACTCTACCCTTATACGGGAAAGGGAATTATTGATTATCTAGGCCGATACTAGCTTGGAGCCCGCATTACTAGTGACGGGGGAAAGTTGGTGCTCTCTCTCGGGACGGGGTCGTGCCAGGTAGGGCGGCCAAGAACATTTTTATGGGGCACCAGACACACCGTTGGTATCCCGTGCCAGTGGTATGTGATGAATATGGGAGCGAGGCTCCACAATTTTAAGTTGTGAAATGTTGGGCACGGGGGTTACTACCAATCGAGTGGACTCCATGTTAGTGTTGTCTAGGGAAAGATAGTGATCGGGTGCTTACCCCGGGTACTTGAGGTACCGCAGGTCGTGGATGACACGGAAGTTCCCCGGATCTTGTGGGTAAAGTGTGCAACTTCTGCAGAGTGTAAAACTATTCGAATAGCCGTGTCCAGAGTCATGGACAGTTGGGTAACCGCTCTTGGGCTACGTCCACTTGTTTACAAACCAGTGTGTGTGGGAAGTACTTCTTGGGTCAAGTCAAAGGACTTGACATGAATGAGTTGGGATGGAGCCCACTCCCTTTATGTTGATATCTGTAACCAACCCCTATGGTTACTCGAATTCATGCGATGCATGGTTTACCAGTTATTGAACATGTCATAACACAACAAAAATTAGCTTTCTGCAAAAATTTACCTATGTCATGCATTGTTGTATCTCGAGCCAAAACATGGGTTGCTTGCGAGTACATTCAAAGTACTCATTGGCTTGCCACTGGTTATTTAATTGGCCAGGCATGGAAGAACCGGAGTTCGAAGAAGAGTTCTTTGGAGACGAACATGCGAACTAGGACGTTTCCCAGTCAGAATGCCTGTAGGGTTAAGGCAGATGGCATGGGTTCTACTTATCGACGAAGATTTCCGCTGCTTAAGTTTATTTGATATTCAGCCCTTGTGGCTTTATCTATGTAAGGCTTGACCATAATGGTCATAATTTGTGTAAGATGGTATATATGGATGTAAGACTCTTGTTATTCAGCTTTTGTGTGTTCAGTGAGCATTGATCTCTGGGATCACTGTACACGTGCATTCGGTGATCACGACTTATGAGTCGGGGTCCCCACAGAGCTGGTATCAGAGCCATCCTGACTATAGGAAGCCTTAGTTAGCATGGTCGTTACTTAGGGTAAAACTATTTTCAAAAATATTACTAATTTTCCAAATTATCTATACTTCTCTTCCCCTTCTCAGTTTTTCTTCAAGGTATACTTTCCTTATTGATCTCTTCTCCCCTTCAAAACTTTTGGTCGCTAGAACCCTTATGCCCCTGACCACTAGATTACTTGAAACCCTCGTGGATAGTCTAGAAGGAGGATGACTTGTCAGACATTCACCCACATCTTTCGAACACAAGATTGGTGACACCACAACAAGACGATACCAACAGAGGATACATCCTCGAGGAATGAGGACATGAAGACCCATAAGATGGTGACACCCTTGACACTGCCCCAAGATGGTGTGGCCTTAGCCTATGATGATCAGGGCATAGGAAATGCAAGATCATTATATACCTCGCTAATAGAGTAACCATGTCCTTACCGTTGTTGCATCGGCAACCACCGGTGGATGAGAACCTAGCCATTTGGTCCGTCTCACTATAGTGAGCAGGAAACGGTTCTCCTCATCCCCCGCTCTTGGTGTCGATGTTGTCATCAACGTAACCGACATGTTGGACCTCTACTATGCCTTGTTAATGTCATTGCATAAATGATTACCTACTTGGTACCATCGACGCCTTAGAAGACAAAAAGGGATCATCATGATTAAGAAGACAACAGAAGACTGAGTCAATGCCTGCTACGAGGAGCCACCTTCACCCCATCACTTCAACAGGCGAGAAGTTGTTGAAGAATCTTCAGGCCTAACCCAGATCGTTTCATCAAACAACTACAAGAGACATAGCAACACCTGAGGAAAACCCAGAAGACTGCACGAGGCACGAAGCAAAGCACGACTACTGAGTCTGAGAACCCCTAGGGTAGGATGAGTCGTGTACCCCCTTATGCACAGTCGAGTCCGTATGATGGTTCGAATAGAACCATGATTGTGTGTTGCTTGTTTTTATTTGGTTGTGTTTTGATATAGGTCACACTTTTGCCCTAGGCAACAAGTACGCGACTATATCACCTTCCTTACCTTGTTTCTTTTGTTTGGCCCTTTTTGCACCTGTTTGTTTGCACTTGCACTATAGAACCCCCTTTAGGCACTCCCCTCCTCTATGTTACTTTTCCCTCTCATCTCTCTCCTCAACTAAAGACCGGTAAGACAAGATACACCAACGATTCTACTTTGGCAACCAGCTAGCACTGAAGACTTTTGCTACAGCCTCCTCGACCAAGTGTAACCCCATAGAATTATGTTTACCCCTCAAGACTGTGAACCCATCCCTTGACCCTTAGATATTTCACAAGACCACCACTAATTCCCCATCCTACTTTATGTACCCGTGAACAAAGTCTTCATGGAGTGCTTAGACAAGATAGTTGTCATCATCATTTGGTAACCTACTTGTCCACCCGAAGATGGAAGAAGAGTCGTTCAGCTAGTCAAGGAACATTTGAAGACCACCATGCCAAGGAAGAAGAACTACACCAACCACCATCATCAAGAAGTGAACTTTCTCGTCGAAGACCAGGTGTATCTGCAAGCCACTTCTCTCAAGAGAACCAAGCATTTTCATGTCAAGAGAAACGCACACCAAGATTTATCGACCTTCTCCAAGATCACCGCAAGACGAAGAATAGACGGCTACCAGCTAGAATTACCACCTGAGCCACCCACTATGCACAAAATTTTCCATGAGTCACAGCTTCGAAAGTGCTTCCAACTTCCTAACCAACCCGATCTCTACGAGGACATCGATCATCGAGCCATCGACCTCCATCCCAATATGACCAACGCGAGAGACCCCAATTGCAATCTAGATCAAGCACAACGTCATACACGAAGCCACACCATCAAGTACTTCAAGGTTCAATGGAGCACCATTCGGAAGCAGAAGCAGTATGGGGATGTGAAGACTACCCCATATCCAAGTTTCCATATTCCTTTCCATGCCTAGTTTGGGAATCTCGGGGACGAGATTCTTGTAAGGGGGGTAGGTCTGTCACACCCTGATTTTCAGGCCACTACGCTTAAGCTAACAATCATGATAAAGTGTGGTTTGACAACAACTTTTGCATTATTTTGCTTTTTATTTGGAGTTGGTTTTCTCTCTCTATGTTTTTTAAGTGCTCTTTAAAGTCAACACAACTCCACCTTCTACACCTCATCTCCTTCCCCAAACTTCTGCCCAATGATCATGCCATGTGTATAGTGCAATATAGTATTTTCCTACAAAAATAATTTGGCCAAATAGTATTTTCAAAAATTAGTTTTCCAAAACCCCTGAATTGAGGTTTGCACTACAAGTACTTGATTTGGGGTATGAAAAATATTTCAAAAAGTATATTTGAAACCTATTAGATAAAGGATTCCCATAAACCACAAAGATATAATTTTAAAAGTTATTTTCCTATTTTATTTATAGGCATTTTATTAAGGCTAGAAATGATCTTTAATAGGTTAAAATTATTTTAATGTTTCAAAAATATTTGAGAAAATTTAGGGAAGCTCAGTGGACATATATTTTCCATATATAAGAGTTTAAACACATGGTCATGATCAAAATATTGGACAAAACCTCCCAAAACCATTTCTGCCCATTTCAAGGACTTGAAATATTTCTACAGGAAATATTTTCATAAAAAATCCAAGGAAAATCCAGCAAGTCACAAATGCATATTGTTATCACCATGCAAAGCCTCATGTCAATTAAGGTCATTTTGGTTCACCAAAATGCCCCAAAACCCTCTCTGACCAGAATCAAATTTGAACAAGTTTGTACTACCAACTTTCTCTCCTTGATCCCAACTTTTGTGAGCATGTTCACATGACCAAATGAGGCCACTACACCAGGTGGTGCATCAAGGGGAAGTGATTTGCTCAACTAGATCTACACAAGTTCATTTCTGCTAATTTCTAGGGTTTACAAAAGTTGCATTGGCAACTTTTCCCAAATAAGCTCCAAATTGGTGGAAGACCCTAATTATATGTGTCATTTCACCCTGTGGAGTCTCATGGCAATTGGAAATCTTTTTCTTACCCAAACCATTATCAAACACCTTCTGCCACTTTTCAAAAATCGCCATTTTGACCACTAACACTATTCTCCTTGAGCTCAACTTTTTACCACAGCTCCTCCTAGTCCTCTCCTACCTCCAGTCACTCTTCCCTGGCCTCAGCTCAATGATTAAAGGGTAAAACCCCATTTTCCCGCTCTGGACAGCCACTATTCACCTCTCTCTCCACCTACCCTCTCATCTAGTGGCTCTCTAGGGCATCCAATGCCACTCCTACCTTGTTTA